>NC_135327.1:109964013-110602699 GCF_023851605.1 Tamandua tetradactyla | reverse complement strand
CTGCCGCAGCTTTGGGAACTCACGGTTCTGTGGGGGCTCGCAGCCAGTCCAGCTGGTCCAGACTGGGGTACGCTGTGTGTCCAGTCACTGACGTGGCCCCAGGAGCTGTTCTGTACTGTTTCTGGTTATTTAGTAGTTGTTCTGGAGGACGAACTAAAATGTGCACATTGTTAAGCCACCATCTTGACCTGGAAGTCCCCTATTGCCCATTTTCAATTGGGTTGTTTGTTTGTTTTTAGTCGATTTGCAAGATTTCTTTATATATTCTGAGCATTAAGCCTTATGAGACCTGTAGTTTCCAAGTGCTTTCAAGACAAGTCACTTTATGCACTAAAGTTTTAATTTTGAAGAGGCCCCATTTATTGATTTTTTTCTTTCACTTTTGTGCTTTGGGTGTAAAGTATAAGAAACTATTGCCTAGTACAAGATCCTCAGGATGCTTCCCTACATATTCTTCTAGGAGGTTTATAGTCCTCATTCTTATGTTTAGATCTTTGGTCCAGTTTGAGTTAATTTTTATAAATAGTGTGAGATAGAAGTCTTGTTTCATTCTATTATGTGTAGATAGCCAATTCTCCCACCACCATTTGTCGAAGAGACTACTGTTTCACAATTGAGTAGACTTGGCAGCCTTGTCAAAGTCGATTGGACATAGATGTGAGGGTCTATTTCTGAACTCTTAATTCTATTCCATTGGTCAATATATCCATCTTGTGAAGTACCATACTGGTTTTACCACTGTAGGTTTGTAATATGCTTTGAAGTTAGGAACTATGAGTCCTCCAACTTTGTACTTTTTCAATATTGGTTTGGCTATGAGGGTCCCTCTACCTTCCAAGTTAATTTGGTAATTGACTTTTCCAATTCTGCAAAGTAGGCTGTGCAAATCTTTTTTTTTTTTTTTAGATAGAATGCATTTTATTAGAGATTAAAGAGTTAAAAAGAGAAATAATGAATTAGAGTATAAATAAAATGAATTAGATAGAATCTAGTACAGACAAGAAACTGTACAATATATATTTATAAAGAGATTAAAAACAATCCCAATAGCTTTTAAGTTAGAACACTACGACAAATTATAAAAGCATTAACTTTTTTTTTTGGCCAGAGAGCATGTGATTATTTTTTGTTTTAATGTAATTTTTTTTTTGGCTTGGGCAAGCTCCAGGAATTGAACCTGGAATGTAATTTTAATTCTATATTTTCACACACATACAATCTGTCCAAAGAACAATCAACGGCTCACAATATCATCACATAGTTGTTATTTATCACTCCAATCCTTTTAGGAACATTTTCATTGCATAAAGAAATAAAAAAGAAGAGAGAGAACCAGAGAAAACCCAAAATATCCCATATTGTTTACTACCACCCCAATCATTGATCCCTACCATTGATGTAGTACATTTGTTACTGTTAATGAAAGAATATCAAGATATTACTGTTAAGTATAGTCCATAGTTTGCAATAGGTGCATTTCTTACAATATACCACTCTATTATTAAAACTCCTTGTAGTTGTTTCATACATTTCTTCTAGTTCATGGAAGAAGATTTTTATATTTATGCTGTTAATCACAGTCATCATCCACCACAAGATTTAATGAATTATAGAGTCTTAAGTTGTAACCTCTGATTCTCTTTCTGGTGACATATAGGACTCTAACCTTCCCCTGTCAACCATATTCAGCACAATTCAGGACCCTTAATTATACTCACAACTATGTGCTACCATCAACTCTATCCATATCCAATCATTAAAATTCAACCAAGTTAAACATTCTGTACTCTTTAATAGAGTGTCATATGTGAGATCATACAATATTTGTCCTTTTGTGTCTGACATTTCAGTCAGCATTATGTCCTCATGTTTTTGCATGCTTGAGTTCCTCATGCTTTCATATGCTTCAGGACTTCATGCCTTCTTATTTCTGAATGATATTCCATCACATGTGTGTACCACATCTCTTTTATCAGTTCATCAGTAGATGGACACTAGGTGTTTCCATTTTTTGGCAATTGTGAAAAATGCCACTATAAACTTTGGTGTGCAAATCTCTATTCACATCCCTGCTTTCAATGTTCCTGCATTTATATCAAATGGGAAGATTGCCAATTCATAGGGCAACTCTATTTTTAGCTTTCAGCGCAACTGCCGAACCATTTTCTACAGCGACTGTGCACTTTTCCATTTCCACCAGCAGTGAGTTAGTGTTCCTTTTTCTCTTCATCCTCTCCAACCCTTGTAGTTTCCTGTTTGTTTGACAGTGGCCACTCTAATAGGTATAAAATGACACCTCACTGTGATCTTGATTTGCATTCCCTAATAGCTAGTGAAGACGTGCTTTTTTTCATGTGCTTTTCATCCATTTGTGTTTCCCCTTTGGAAAAATGTCTGTTCCTGTCTTTGGCTCATTTTAAAATTGGGTTGTTTGTCTTTTTTTTTGTTCAGCTGTAGGATTTATTGGAATAATCTGTATATCAAACTCTTGTCAGATATGTGGTTGCCAAATATTTCCTCCCATAAAGTCAGCTGCCTTTTCATACTTTTGGCGATGTCCTCTGAAACAGAAAAAGATTCAGTTTTGAGAAGGTCCCGTTTATCTACTCTTTCTTTCATTGCCCATTCATTGCTTTGGGCCTAAGGTCTAGGATCAAAAACCTACCACTAGATCTTAAAGATGTTTTCCTAGATTTTCTTCTAGGGTTTTTACAGTATTGAGTTAAATTTTGCATAGGGAGTGAGATGGGGGTCCTCTTTCATTCTTTTAGATCTTGCATCCAGTCCTCCAGCACCATTTATTGAACAGATTGTTCTGTCCCAGTTGTGAGGACTTGGGAACACTATCAAAAATCCATTAACCAAGGTGCATGGGTGGGTCACTGGTAGAATGCTCACCTTTCATGCAGGAGACCCGGGTTCCATTCCCAGACCATGCACCCCCACCCCCCAAAATAAATTAACCATTGATCTGAGGGTCTACTTCTGAACTCTCAATTCAATTCCATTAATCAATATGAGACTTTAATTTTTTGATTTTACTCAATTAAAAATTTTTCTCAAATGATGAAACTTGAGAAACCACATCTCTTTAATCACTTAAACAACTTTGAGGTATATATCAGCATCATTCCATGCCTCTGTCTCTTTGTACTTTCTCAGTGATTCAAGTGCTTCTCACCAAAATTCCCCACCCATAAAAAGTACAAATCTTTGTTCCTGTATCTTGAATTTTAAATCTGCAGATTGCTGAATCTGTGAGCCAGGCAGAGTCTAAGGCACCTGATGGATAGTCTTTTGCTGAACCCTTTCTCCTCCTTTTCATGCTCTTTATCTCTGCCAGCCCCAGCCATTTCTCATACTATCTTGTGCTTGGCACTGAGTTATTATGGTTCCATAACAGTAAGCAGAAAGGATCTGACTATTCCTGAGCACTTCCAGCTGGTATTATAACTAGAGCCATTCTCTGAAGTACCTATGGCCCCTTTGATCCTCTTCTGAATGAAAATAGCCAATTTCCATCAGTCTATCACATGGCACCCAAAAATACTTCTCTGCCCGTTGGCATGGTGTTGTTAATGCTGCATTTCCACTGGATGTGGGTTGGGCTGGTTGCATTAGAAGATCTTAACTTGAAGTAGGTTTAGATAGCTGGTAACACAAGTCTTCTCTCATTGTTCTTCTTTTCAAAGGTGATTGTATTTTTTCACATTTCTCTTCCATTTGAAAATCCTCATTCAAAGCGGGTCTTGATTAGTTCACTGGAGTTAATTCAAAGGAGTTGCCTGGAGAGCTAAAGGAGAAAGCTTAAGAAAGGACATTCTGAAATGCAGATATCCAAGGAGATTCCAGTATTTTACCAATATGACTCGAGTCCTCTTCTGTTGGCTGGACACACGTGCCTCTAATGAGACTTTTCCTTGGTTCCTTAATATTGATTTGGAGTCTTCTTCTTCGAGCCCCATGTTGGGCACCAAATGTTGCTTCCTATTGAAATGGAGCTCGAAGGATATTAAGGAATGATGAGAAAAAAAGAAAGGAAGGAAGGGAGGGAGGTGGGAGGAGAGGGAGGGAGGGAGGAAGAGAGGGAGGGAGGGAGGGAGAGAGAGAGAGAGAGAGAGAGAGGGGGGGTGAGAGAGAGAGAGAGAGAGAGAGAGAGAGAGAGAGAGAGAGAGAGAGAAAGAAAGAAAGAAAAAAAGAAAGAAAGCAAGGAAGGAAGGAAGGAAGGAAGAAAAAAAGAAAGAAAGCAAGGAAGGAAGGAAGGAAGGAAGAAAGAAAGAAAGAAAGAAAGAAAGAAAAGAAAGAGAAAGAAAGACACAGACGGGCTCAGGGGGTCTGAAGCGTGAGTTTACTTACAGACTTCAGACTGGCTGTGTAAATTTTTACTGAGATTACATCGAATCTGTAGATCAATTTTGGTAGAACTGACATCTGAATGATATTTAGATTTCCAATCCATGCATAGAGAGGGTCCTTCCATTTATTTAGGTCTTTTAACAATATTTTGTAGTTTTCTGTGTACAAGTCCTTTGCGTTCATGTTTAAATTTATTCCTAATATGTTGATTCTTTTAGTTATTATTGTAGATGGAAATTTCTTCTTGATTTTCCCCTCAGATTGTTCATTATAGTGTAAAGAAACACTACTAATTTTTGCTTGTTTATTTTGTACCCTGCCACTTTGATGAATTCATTTATTAGCTCTAGCAGCTTTTCTGTAGATTTTTCAGAACTTTCTATATTTGGGATCATATCTATTGCAAATTGTGAAAGTTTTATTTCTTCCTTTCCAATTTGGATGTTTTTTATTTATTTTCCTTGCTTAACTGCTTTGGCTAGAACTTCCAGCACAATGTTAAATAACATTGTTAGCTGTGCTTTTTGTTTGTTTGTTTGTTTACATATATGCCCTTTAACATGTTAAGGAAGTGTCCTTTCAGAGTGTTTTCATCAAGAAAGGATGCTGAAATTTGCCACATGCCTTTCGGCATCAACTGAGATGATCATGTGTTTTTTTCCCTTCCTTTTGTTAATGTGGTGGATTACATTAATTGAGTTTCTTATGCTATACCACCCTTGCACCTCATTTTTGAAGGACAGTTTTGCTGGTTAAAGAATTTACGGCTGGCAGTTTTTCTCTTTCAGCACCTTAAATATAGCATGACATTGCATTCTGGCCCCCATTTTTTCTGATGAGAAATCAGCACAGTCATATTGAGGATCCCTTGTATGTGATGAATTTCTTTTTCTCTTGTTGCTTTCCAAATTCTCTTTATCTGGACATTCTGATTAATCTATGTCTTGGAGAGGGTCTATTAGAATTTCTTCTGTTTGCAGTATGCTGTACTTCTTGGACATGTATATTTATATCTTTCATGAAAGTTGGGCAATTTTTGGCCATTATTTCCTCAAATATTCTTTCTGCCCCTTTTCCCTTCTCTTTTCCTTCTGGGCACCCATGGCGCATGTATTTGTGTACTTTGTTCTGTCAATCAAATCCCTGAGACACTGCTCAGGTTTTTTCTATTCTGTCCTTTGTGTGTTCTTCTGACTGTATGATTTCAATTTGTCCTGTTTTCTAGTTTGCTGATTCTTTCTTTTGCCTGTTAAAATCTGTTGCTGCATCCTCTAGTGTATTTTTTTTTTTTTTTTTTTTTTTTTTTCATTAGAAGGCACCAGGAATTGAACCCAGGGCTTTGGCATGGCAGGTGAGAACTCTGCCAATGAGCCATCATTGCCCACTGTCTAGTGTGTTTTTAATTCATACTATTGTGACTTTCATCAGCATAATTTCTGTTGTTCCTTGTTATACTTTCAAATTGTTCTTTATTCTCACTCATTGTCTTAATATCCTTTTGCTTATTTCTTTATTTTATCTCCTAGAATTGATTTAGGACATTTGTTTTAATTTCTTTGATTTGTTACTCCAAATTCTGTGTCTCCTCTAAAGTTTTAATTTGCTCCCTTCACTGAGCCATATCTTCCTGTTTCTTAGCATGGCTTTCAATGTTTTGCTAATGTCTGAGCAGCTGATTATCTTGCTGAGTAAAATCTGAAGATCAGTTTCTTCTTTTTATCCAGGGTTTTATTGTTGATTGGCTTTGTGTTAAGGCTCTTCTTTGAAGTTTGGTCTAAATTATTCTAGATCTTTAGAGTAGCTCTTGTTTAACTGTTGATATTTTCCCAGCTCTTTTTCATCTGATTCTTGCCCTGGATATGTGGTACAATTTTTAAGGCTGCAGCTTTCTCTTCCAGGAGAAAGCTTCCATTCCTCTTTCTTTCTCCAGGAATCTTGATCATTTCTGCTTGTGTGTGTGTTTGTGTGTGTGCATGTGATGAATTTTACTTCTCAGCTCCTAGATTTGTACAAATTCTCTCCCTTACTTTGTGCCCCATTTTCCTTATATTTTTCAGTTCTGGGAAATGTCTTCTCTTATAGATATTCAATTTAAATCTACCCACCCCCTTTTTTCTGTGAGGCTTTTGCCTCCTGTTTCTTCCCCAGTAAGCTATCCCTTCCCAGGGAACCAAGTGGGGGAAATCCAGAAATGTGGGTCACTCCAGAAAAGTCCATTTTGTGTTTTGGTTGATCAACCAAAAGAAACTGGACTGAGTGACTGCGCAACAGTTTTGACAAAATTTCAACTGTGTCTCTTTTTCTTATTTCATCCGGGGGGGGGCTCTTTTTTATGCAGCACTCCTCACTGACTTTTGTTCCACCCTTAGTATGTGGGTTTGATTCCCTGAGCATGGATTTGCATGGGGCTCTAACTCACTCTTGTGAGTGTCTATAATCTGTGTCAGTAGTGGGAGGGCCAGGCTGCTAACTCTGAGTGACTCCCAAACTGCATGGGACCAAGTAAAAAGGATGGGAACAGATTGGTATGTCTGGGGCAGAAGTTTCCTAACTGATATTTTTCTTTGTCTTCAATTTATTCTTTGTGGAGTCCTTCTTATCTCTTCCATCCTCCAGAGTTCTAAGCAAGTGGAATTTGTCTTTTTGTTTACTGATTCTCTGGGGATGTTGTTTTAGGGGTTGTCTTACATTTCCATATGGATTATGTCTACTGACTGGTTTACATTTACTTCCCCACCTCTGTCATCTCTAAGACAGAAATACTCTAGGGAACCAGAGCTTGGGCTGTAGTTAGGCTTTAGAGGATATCAGAAGCTTCCAGAGATATTTAATTCCTGAATTGCTCAGTATAACTGAAGGGAGTCTTTGGGATGCCTGGGAAAACATATTGACCTGAAAATTTACAAACTTCCCAGTTAGTGTGACAACCATTAATTGTAAAGTTAAGAATCATTGTATCCACATAGGGAAGATTATGCTAAAAGAGGAAGAGAAGAAGTGACATTTGTCATTCAAGATACAAGGTTCTCAGTAAATATTAGTTGAAAGTGATGATGCATTTACTTTAAGAAGACAAGAGAGAACTAATAATTCCTTGAATTCCATGGAGTACTTTTAAGAAAACTACAATAATTTTTCAACATTTTTCATTTGAAATTCTTATTATAAGAAAAATAATTGAGAGAACAGAAGTTGCTTATGATTCATTAAAAAAATGAATGATTTGTAAATAATGGAGTGGGTAAGTAGGTAATCAATTTTGATAACTTACAACCTATGAATCATTCCAATTTATTTAACACAATAAAAATATCAATTTTTTTACTAAATCAGAATTTCATAAATGAAGTATGTTAATCTGTATTTCTACAAAGGTTCTGAGGGATTCTAATGAATGTTTATAAGAACTGAAAGCAATGTGCAATCATACCTTTCATGAATTCATTCAGTAGATGTTTAATAAGTGTCTATATATTTGCATAAGAAATAAGGCTGTGGGGCTAAAAATGGATGA
This sequence comes from Tamandua tetradactyla, assembly GCF_023851605.1. Taxonomy (NCBI): domain Eukaryota; kingdom Metazoa; phylum Chordata; class Mammalia; order Pilosa; family Myrmecophagidae; genus Tamandua; species Tamandua tetradactyla. The sequence continues at coordinate 110,594,829 of NC_135327.1, read as the reverse complement.
ATTTGCTGACCTCAAGAAGCATATTATCTGGCAGAAGAAAAGTCATCGAAATGGATGCTCCCTCTTTAGTAACTTCAGGCCCTGAATTTCATCTTAAAGCTAGTCAGTTAATGTTTCACGGATGCTGGCAGAAGCCAGGAGAGTCTTGATTTAGAGACAAAAAATTATTACCCATAGCACAACCAGCAATACAAGCTTCAATACGTTTGTGTTAATTCCCCATGTCCCTCAAGTACCAGAGATGCAGAGGTCCCTGATAGATGCTTGTATATGTCTATGGGAGAGGAATTCTGAGCTTGGGAAACCCACTGCTTTCATAGTAAACAGTAAGCAAGCCCACTGCTTGTCCTGGGGAAAAACATTACATAATGCCTTAAAGCTATAACCTTCAAGCACAACTCTAAGAAACAGGTTCAATAAAGAGGAGTCAGGACTTTGCATTCCTGACATCCCCATCAAGACATACAGGAGCACAAGAGATCATGGAAGACAATCTAACAGTTCTAGTCAGAATTGAGACTGCATTACTGGAAACACAATATGTTGACTGGAGCAGGATGTCCAATGTACTTACAATTTTCTGAGGCAAAGGAAGTAACTAGTCTGCCAATTATATATCTTAGGGGCTAATGTGGAATGGGATGCTTATTCTGGGTAGAGTATATGTGAGACACAGTGTACCTACAGAAGTTGGATCTCAGTTCTGTGCACTCAATGTTAGTACATGCTAATCTCCTTATTGAGAGAAGCCAGTTAAAGTGTCAACATTTCTCAGGTTAAACTTATTGTGATCCTCTTACCCAACAGCAAATGGAGGTAACAACCTGCTTAGTTGGGGGAGAGGAGGGATGGGGTGGGGAAGAGGACAGGGAGAAGGGTGTGTTTTCTGGAGGAAGGGATAGAACAAGTTCTAGAGTGATCATATCGATTCTACTCCAGTACAGCCTCCTAATGCTAAATTATTAAGGGTTGGTATATTCACTAGGGTGTAGTTAATAAAAGAAAAAGTTATTCTATGCATTCTAAGAGTTTTAATACAGAAAATGAGAGGCTTACACACTGAGTGGGAGGGCTCAGGAGTGAAGACCAATGAAGCTGATATGGTCAACCTCAAAGTAGATGGTTCACAAAATCTCCCGAGGAAGTTAATGCAATTCTCAAGAATCTCTGGAGATCCAAGCAGCTATAAAGGCAAAGCATGGCTTTGGATTCAGGGCTTTTGCACACCTGATACCTCAGAAACCTTTTGTTTTGTTAACATTGTTTACATTAAGACTCTATTTTGTCTGATATTAGTATAGCTACTCCTGCTTTCTTTTGGTGACAACTTCTGTGGAACATTTTTTTCCATCCTTTCATTTTCAGTCTATTTATATCTTGGAAGCAGTACATAGCTGGATTATATTTCTTAATTCATTCTGCCAATCTGCATCTTTTAACTGATAAATTTAGTCCATTAACATTTATTACTGTAAAGGCATTTCTTGGATCCACCATCTTATCTTTTTGGATTTTACTTGTTTGATATTCTTTTCCCTCATTTTCTTTTTATCCTTTAAGTTACCCTTACAGTTAGTCTTCATTTCTGTGCCCTCCTTCAGACTTCCCTCTCCTGTCTTTTTTATTCTTTCAGATGGCAGAACTCCCTTTAGAATTTCTTTTTGGGATGGTCTATAGTTGAAAAATTCTCTCAGCATTTATTTGCCTAATAAATTTTTAATCTCTCCCTCACTCTTGAAGGACAATTTGGCTGGGTGCAGAATTCTTGGCTGGAAGTTTTTCTTTTTCAGGATTTTAAATATATCATACCACTGTCTTCTCACTTCCATAGTGTCAGGTGAGTAGTCTGAACTCAGTCTTATGTGGATTCCCTTGTACGTAATAAATTGTTTTTCTCTTGCCACTTTCAGGATTTTCTATTTCTGTTCAAATTGACAAACTGATTAGTATGTATCTTGGAGTAGGCCTATTTGAATTTATTCTATTTGGAATTCACTGGGCTTCTTTGATTTGATTATATCTTTTATAAGGGTCAGGAAGTTTTCCCCATTATATCCTCAACTAATTTTCCTAGCCCTTTACTCTTCTCTTCTCCTCCTGGGACATTGATGATTCTTATATTTATGCACTTTGTTTTGTCTATCATTTCCCCAAGACCCAATTCAAATTTTTCCATCTCTTTTGCTATTTACTCTTTTGTGTGTTTGAAATCAGTTGTGCTGTCCTATAGTTCATTTATCTGTTTCTTTTATATCTTCAAATCTGCTGTTGTGTGTCTCTAATATATTTTTTATTTAGTCTACAGCATCTTTAATCTCTGTCATGTCTGTTATTTTTGTTTATTCATTCAAATTCCCCTGTGCTGGTTTGAAAGGATGTATGTTCCCTAGAAAAACCATGTTTTAATCAAAATCCCATTCCTTGTTCAATACTGTATGCTTGAAACTATAATCAGATCATCTCCCTGGATGGTGTGATTTAGTCAAGAGTGGTTGTTAAACTTGATTAAGTGACAACATGTCTCCACCCATTTGAGTGGGTCTTGATAAGTTTCTGGAGTCCTACAAAAGAGGAAACATTTTGGAGAATGAGAGATTCAGAGAGAGCAGGGAAAGTTGTAGCACCACAAAGCAGAGTCCACCAGCCAGTGACTTTTGAAGATGAAGAAGGAAAATGCCTCCCGGGGAGCTTCATGAAACTGGAAACCATGAGAGAAAGCTAGCAGATGATGTTGTGTTCACCATGTGCCCCTCCAGATGCGAGAGAAACCCTGACTGTGTTCACCATGTGCCTTCTCACATGAGAGAGAAATCCTGAATTTTATTGGCCTTCATGAATCAAGGTATCTTTCCCTGGATGCCTGTGATTGGACATTTCTATAGGTGTGTTTAATTGGGACATTTTCTCAGCCTTAGAACTGTAAACTGGCAACTTATTAAATTTCCCTTTTTGGAAGCCATTCTGTTTCTGATATATTGCATTCAGGCAGCTAGCAAACTAGAACATACCTTTTATGCTCTTCTAATTTCTCTTTGATCTTCTTTATGTCATTAGCCATTCCACTGATTTTATTTAGTAAAGTTATATGAACATCTTTGATTAGTTTCTCCAAAGTCTGTGTCTCCTGTGGTGTTTTAATTTGGTCACTAGGCTGGGCTGTATCTGTCTGCATCTTCGCATGCTTGGTGATCTTTTGTTGCCTTCAAGGCATGCAAATATCTTGATTGGTTTACTTTGGAAGTTGATTTCCTTCAGTAGTCTAAAGCCTTGTATTTGCAGGATGGGTGTGGAGCAGGATGTGGGGCATGGGGAGAAGAACAGTGTGGTGATGAGCTGTGGTGCAGATATAGGCACAGGTTGGTGATGCTTTGCTGCTGCCTATGAGCATGGGGTGTGGGGTGCAGGGTTATGGACCTGCAGTGCAAGACAGGGACCATGGGGATAAGGTGCAGCTCAGGCAGGTCTTGGAGCACAGAAGTAGGGTGCAGTATGGGGCACACAGAGTTAGGGCATGGCAGGAGGTAGATGGGAGAGCTGTGTGGATACACAAGGGCTGGTGTGCGGGTAGGATGCAGGTATGGGGGTCATGGGTATCAGGGTGTGAGGTACAAGGCACAGAGGTCAGTGCACAGGAAAAACAGGGCACGGGTGTGTTTTGCACAGTGGGAGGGGGCTAGGGAGCCTGGGATGCTGATGCATGAGTGTGCAAGGGCAGGGCACATGTCATAGGGATTGAAGATGTGTGTGCGGGCAAGAGTTATCAGGCAGGTGGGCCCCTGTCATGGTGCACAGGTTGGGGGGACTGGGGTGCAGCATGTGCAAGGCAAGGACTAGGTGGCACAGATGTGCACATGAGCACCTGCCAGATTTGGGAGCAGGGCACTTGTGCTGGGGAGCAGGGCAAGGGTGTGCACATGTGTGGAGCAGGGAATTAAGGTGCAGGGGTCAAGAGTGTGTACACAGATGCATGGGTGCCCGATGAGGAGGATGCGGTTGTGTGCATGTGCAGGTCTAGGGGGACAGGACTCTATTGTTTGCAGGTCTGGGGGCACAGAGCCCAATGAGTACAGGTCTAGGGGGCAGGGCCCCGGTGTGTGTAGATCTAAGGGGTGAGGCCCTCGTGTGTGCAGGTCTAGGAGGCGGGGCTCTTGTGTTTGCAGGTCTAGGGGGTGGGGACCTGGTATGTGAAGGTCTGGGGGGTGGGGACCAGGTATGTGCAGGTCTAGGGGGTGGGAACCTGATATTTACAGGTCTAGGGGAGTGGGGCCCTGGTGTGGGCAGGTCTAGGGGGCAGAGCCCTGGTATGTGCTGGTCTAGGGGATAGGACCCTGGTGTACACCTGTGCAGAGTTCAGGGGCAGCAGGGTGGGGTTGTGCTTTTGTGGGCAGGTTATGAGTGTGACACAGATACGCAGGTCAGCACCTGCCCAGAACTGAGGAGTGGCGGGGTGCGCACCAGGCGGGAAGGTGAGCGCCTGCAGTCCAGATGAGCAGCTGAGCACCTGAAGGGGTGTGGGATGCACAGGAGGGTGTGTGTTTGGAGGGCGGTGAGGGTGGGTGACAGGGTTCACGTGTGGGGGATGTGGCAGGAAACAGGGGTCATGGGGCAGGGGCAGTGCATGTGGATATACCCCTGAGGGCTCCAGGCTTCCATTCGGAAAGGGGCACACTGGGCTGTTTGCACCAGCTGGACAGTCTCCTGTTCTCTGCATCTCAATTCTTCAGCTTTTGCAACCAGGGCCTCCCTATGTGGCGTAGATGACCCCCCCACGTCACTCACACCCTGGATTCGCTGTCCCGGTCATTTCTCTGTCCCTTTTCTAGCTTCTTTGGAGTAGGGGTGAACTTGACACATCCTACTCAGTTATCTTCCCGGAACCCCTTTTTAGCATTATTTAAAGTAATTCTTCATTTTCCATTTGTTCTAGAATGAAATCCCAAAATTCTGTGGCAAATCATTCAGTCTTGCAAACACATCTTGATAGCTGCCCTAAGACAGCATACTTCTCGACTGGCCATATCACAACCATTTTTGAGTTTGTGGCTTTTTCAGGAGAGGTTCACTAACCACCACACACGGCTGCTTCCCAAGGATGAGAAGAAGAGTCTCTGCAACTGCTAATATCTGTGAAAGGTTTTTTGCTGTTCCACAGAGAAATGTCTATTTCTTCAGAAGTTCCAGCTTCTTCCTTTATAGGAAGAACCCTTCCCCTGACTTTGACAATCTGCTGTTGGATTCTGTCTTTTCTGTCATGTTATTTCATTTGCCCAGATTTTGAATAGTGTTGAATGGGCCTCATCCTTCCCCACCCCCATCTTTTTTGCTTAAATCTTCTCCCACATTCTTGGAATCCCTTAGTCTTCTGCTTCTCCACAGTATAAATTGTTTTTGAAATGCTTTCTTCCCCAGTAGCAGGGATCCTTGTTTTCATTTTAGCACACACCACACATTCAATGACCCTTCAAAACTGCAAGGCAAGTAGCCCTGGTGAAGCAAGCCACTGCGGTTGGTGATGCAGGAGCCGCACCTCTTCAGATGCAGTCTGACTGAGAGGCAGGTGGCTCTACCTGAAAGGTCTCCTTTGGAACTGGTCCTGCAAATGATTGGCTCTATCTGTGATTTACGAAAAGTGTGTAAGTGGTGTTACCTCTTCTTCTGTTACTGTAACCCCTGTAAATGACTAGGTGTTGCTAACCAGCCCTGATTCCTTTCATTTACTGAGACTACACACCCTTGGTCACAGAGTCAGAAATAGACCCTGGGTGTGAATTTTCCATAAAAATTCATTAATCGTTGTACCTCTTTTCTTAACGCCTGTTCATTGCTTACATGAGGCTTACATAATTTCTTCTTTTTTTTTCCTATACCTGTTCTAGCCCATTTCCTATTTTCCTCTTTCTTTTTTAACTCTGTTCTAAATTATTTTTCCAAAATTTCACTTGGTTTTAGAATTTTTCATTTTTTTTGCCTTAAATCCATGACTTTTATTCCATTTGCTGTCTCTCTATGTCATATAAAGCTTAATTCTGATGTTTATTTGTACTTACAGCATTTGTTACTCTGCAGATACAATACAAATTCTATGAAACTTCTCAGGCAAACTAAGCCAAAAGCATTCATCTGAAGCAGGATTGTTCAACCTGGCACTACAGACATTTGGGGCTGGATAATTCTTAGCAGGGCAAAGGAGGGAGATTGTCCTGAGCACTGCAGGACGTTCAGCTGCAGCTGTGGCCTCTACACAGTCACCTCCCTTTAATGTGACAAAATGACTCCAGGCCTTGCCAAATGTCCCCTGAAGAGCAGAATCACCCCCACGTCAGACCACTCAATCTAAATCCTGGCTAGCCAACGTGTGGTCTTGGGACATAAAAGCATCACCCAGGAGCAATAACAAATTCAAAACCTTGAGGCCTCAACCCCAGACTTACTTAACCAGAAGTTACATTTTAACAAGATACCCAAGTGATTCACGTGACCACTAAACTTTGAGAACCTCTGATTTAACATCACAGAGCAGCAGAGTGATATTTCAGAACCCTGCTGTAGCCAAATTATTCTCACACCCTATAGAGGAAGATGAAAAAAGCACAGACTAATAGACACATAGTGAAAAGGGCAATGAGCTCAGGCGCAGAGCTGCCACCGTGTCTCTTGTCAACTCTCAAGAAATGCCCACTTAGTTTACCTGCTTATCTGATTGGTGAGTGCCTGATACCTCTGAGCCTAGTCAAATGAGCCTAATTCTGGCCACTTTCTCTGATTTTTTTTTTACTGCTATCACCTGGGATTTCAAGGTAATTCAGAAGCCAATGCCACCTTGCAGAGGTGGGCATCATGGAGGTGCTAGAACTGTTCCAGAACCTGACCAGCAGCCTACATTTCTGGCAGGATGTTCCAGTATTAAATTCAGGAATCAGGAGGCCTCGTAGTATTCTCTTGTAGTTCCACCATTAATTAATTGAGAAGTTCTATTCCTTTTTAGCTATCAGTTTATTGTGTATTATATGTAAGCCTAAATGGAAGGAGAAAGAGGGATAAATAATTTGCATATACAAATCTCTAAAACCCATCTTTGAAGTGGTGAAGAGAGAAGGAACACAATCTCACCAGCAAGAGATAGATGCAGTCCATCAATACAAAGTAAAATAAAAGGGCATTCTGGGTTCTAGAGAATAACTTCATGTGTCTCTCACCTTGTTCCTTGCTCTTTCAGGAACTTGCTAAGTGAGCTGCATTTAGGAGACAGTGAAATATATGGCTGAGTGGATTATGGAAAAGGTAGAACCAACTCTTAGCCATGAGAACTACATTGCAAGAAGGAAAGAGAGAGTTCACGTGCCCTGGCTGGATGTCCCCACACTCCAATTTCTTACCACATCTTTTATACCTGAGTGTCTCCAAGCCCATTCCCCAGCAGGTACAGAAGTGCCTCTGACATGCAGGGACCTTGACACATTGTGGCCTACAGAAAGGGAGGGCAAAGAGACCTTGAGAATTATAAGTTAGCAAACTTCCTGAGGTCTTTTTGAAAGAGATAGTGAAAACATAGGATTTGAAAATGTCACAGCACTTTTTAGGGAAATAAAATGTTACTATTTCTTTATATGCTGATTTTTTTTAATTTGAGAAAGTGTGACAAACTCCTATTCTTATGGAGTAAGTAATTTCTTGATGTTTTGCAGACAGTAGAAACTGGGTTTCAATCTTTGTGTGCTGTTTAAGCAGATTGTTTAATTTTTCTCAGCGTCTCTTGTGTCAATTGCAAAAGGATATGATACTTATTTCATAGAATGTGTATTAGAATTAAATGAAATAATATAGCATTTAGCATGGAATACAAGATACTTTAAGCGCTCAATACATGGCAGCTATTTTAGTTATCTACTGTAGTCTGTTCTTTGTCAATCTTCCGACACATAATGTGAGATTAATTTTGCTAAAGCACAATTCTGAAAATACCACTCTACTACTCACCAAAACACATCTGAGGAGTACTCAGTGCTTTCACATACTGTAAGCATTTTCTAATCTTCAGAGTTTTGCTTTTGTTTTTCATCCACCAAAACAGAACAAATCCAGATTATTTCTCTCTTCCATTGTTATTGTCAAAATCCTATTTGTGTTTCTAGACCTTATACAAAAGCCACTTTCTCCATAAAATCTTTTGCAACCTCCCAAGCTGAGGAGATGCTTTCCTCTGCAGAAACTCTTTGCTAAAAATCCTTCTTACTCACAGCAAACTCCTTGAAATCAAGGATTGAGTCTTACTTGATTTGCTACTGTGCAGGCTTGAAAAGAGTATGTATCCTAGAAAGCCCATGTCTCAACCCTGATTCCATCTCATGGAGGCAGCCATTTCTTTTCATCCCTATTCAGGACTGTAGGTTGGAAACTCGATTAGATTATGTCCATGGCGATGTGACACATAGAGGGAGACGTGACTCTACCCAATCCAGGTGGGTCTCGAATAGTTTACTGGGATTTTAAAAAGAGGAAACTTTTTGGAAAGAACATGAGAAGCAAGAGAGCCATGAGAACCACAGGAGCCCTTGCAACCAGAGACTTTGGTAATGAAGAAGGAAAACACCTCCAGGGGAACTTCATGAAACATGAAGCCTAGAGAGAAAGCTAGTAGATGGAGCCATGTTTGACACATGCCTTTCCAAATGAGAGAAAAACCCTGAACATCATCGGCCTTATGGAACCAAGGTATCTTTCCATGGATGCCTTAGATTGGACATTTCTATAGCCTTGCTTTAATTTGGACATTTTCAAGGCTTTAGAACTGTAAACTTGCAACTTAATAAATTCTCCCTTTTAAAAGCTGTTCTGTCCCTGGTATGTTGCATTCCAGCAGCTACCAAACTAGAACAGCTACTTTATCTCTATCATGCTGATGAGTGGTCTGTCTGATGAGTTGTAGACATTGAAAAATTATTTGCTGAATTGAAGGGGTGAAAGAAGTTTAATGTGGTTGATCTCTAAGCAATGACTCGACATCTAGCATACACTTAAAGGATAGTTCAGAAAGGCAGTTTAATACTGTGCTTAAGAGAGCTTGAGTTCAAATACTGATTTTGTCACTGTGTTTGCGTGTGTGTTATCTGAGAATGCTACTTAATCTCTCAAAGATTTCCATTGGATTTTCTCATCCATAAAGCATGACCTGTAATCCCTGCCTTAAATGATTTGACTGAAAGTTGAGTAAGATAATACATGTGTCCTCCTAAGTAATGATAGCTAATAACACTGTTAAAGGGCAGCTAGAAGCTTATAATACTGGCTGTGTGGGTTTGAAAGGATGTATGGACCCTAGAAAAGCCATGTTTTAATCAAAATTCCATTTTGTAATGGCAGAATAATCTCTATTCAATACTGTATGTTTAAATCTGCAATTAGATCATCTCCCTGGAGATGTATCCCAATCAAGAGTGGTTGTTAAACTGGATTAGGGGAGATATGTCTTCACCCATTTGGGTGAGTCTTGATTGGTTTACTGGAGTCCTATAAAAGAGGAAACATTTTGGAGAATGAGAGATTCGGAGGGAGCAGAGAATGCTGCAGCACCATGAAGCAGAGTCCACAAGCCAGCAACCTTTGGAGATGAAGAAGGAAAATGCATCTTGGGGAGCTTCATGAAACCAGAAGCCAGAGAGAAAGCTAGCAGATGATGCCTTGCTTGCCATGTGCCCTTCCAGCTGAGAGAGAAGCCTGACTGTGTTCGCCATGTGCCTTCTCACTTAAGAGAGAAACCCTGGACTTCATTGGCCTTCTTGAACCAAGGAATCTTTCCCTGGATGGATGCCTTTGATTGGACATTTCTATAGATTTGTTTTAATTGGGACATTTTCTCGGCCTTAGAACTGCAAACTAGCAACTTATTGAATTCTCCTTTTTAAATACGGTTCTGTTTCTGGTATATTGCATCCTGGCAGCTAGCAAACTAGAACACTGGCTAAATTTCAAAAGTCTTGCAAGGAGATTTTTAAAAATTTAGCATGACTATAGAGTGCAAAGATGCTTAATATCATGGATTGAATTGTATCCCACCAAAACATATGTTTAAGTCCCAATCCTCACTCCTGTGAAATGTGACCCTATTGGGAAATAGGACCCTTGAAGGTGTTATAAATTAAGAGGAGGCCAAACTGGCTTGGAGTGAGCCTTAATCCAATGTGACTGCTGCCCTTATACATGAAGAGATTGGGACACAGACAAACCACAGAGAAGCCAGCCGCCGGCTGGAGGTGAAGGTTGTGTTATTCCATATGCCAAAAAATGCTGTGGACTGCTGACAAGGCATGACCAGGGTTCTAGAGATTTCAGGGGGAACGTGACCCAGCTGACACCTTGATTTCAGACTCCTGGCCTCCAAAACTGTGATACAATGAATAAATGTCTATTGTTTTAAGCCACCCAGTTTGTGGTAATTCATTATGGCAGCCTAGGAAACTAGGGCTGCTACATGCCCATAGAGAAAGACTATTTGAGTCATATTCTTGACGAGGAAAAGAAATAAGGGACACTCTGTAAAAGATCAAGGAAGCAGTGGTCACTACTGGTCAAGAAAAACAGAACAATCATGCACAATCAACCGACAGATCCTACCTTTGACGTTTTAGTCAGGCCACACAATTAGCCAGAAAAGCCGTTTTCAAATATCAAGGGCAATACAAATAGAGTTATTATCATCACTCACTCTTCAAAGCAGTGACCTTTACTTGGGGCTTGTTCTTTTGGCAAGGAAGTTTGGCATGAAGCTACTAAAGTGACATCAAACTGCAAAAGTCTCTTCTTGTGACTATACTATCTTTATAGCAATTTAACAAAATACTTAATTTCAGCCTCAGAGGTAAAAATGCTTAAGACAACCCACCTGAGACTCCCAGGCAGAATATTTATCAAAACGAGTTAACGTCACCCTCTGAGTAATTGCTGTGGAGGTGTTTTAGCACAGCAGACAGTCACATTTTCTGTGGGTTGAGTGATTGATCACTAAGTTCTAGTAGCAGGTGCATCTTGCTTCTGGGGTCAGAACATGACAGTCTGCAGAAGGACTTTTAAAATCATTTTGCTAACAAAGAAAAATCAATGGGTCGCCACAAGGAGGTGCTTTCCAGCACAATCGATATAGGCGAGCACAATGCTGAGCTGCAAACCTGTGAGCAGAGGTAAGCTTTTGACTAGGTAACATGTATAGGGGGAGCTTTTGCATTGCTCTGATGGACTAAGGGAGATAAAGATAATTTCTCTGCAAGTTGCATTGTTTTCCTTTAGTAGATCAACTTGTTAAAAGGAAAGTTCTTGCTTTTGAGTGTAATCCTTTATAAGGTGTCGTTTTACCCGTTTTCAGCTCAAAGGCTATGGTGGAGACACAGGTGATAAGAGCCATGTTTATGAGCCTAGTCTAGGAATACAAATGGAGAGTCACCAGGGAGCAGGGGCACGATCAGTTCCATTGTTACCAGTGCTAGTCGAAAAATATATAATATTTGTGATCTTTCTGCTAAATATAAAACATAGCTAGGTTAAGATGTCAGTCAGGCCTTTGTACACTTTGTTTATTTTTTTACCAACAAATCAATAAGCATCTGTCACTTACAGATGTATGTTTTGAGAGTAAAAAAATAGCATTTTCATGGCATTTAGAACTTCTATGTATTTTCATAAAGCTTTGTCTATGTGCCAACAGTTTTAGAAGCAAGAGCAAAACTCAATGCAGGCTGCTAAAAGCATTGGAGAGAAACACATTCTCGGTATCAAGAACTTTATGCTGAGGACATGAAGTGTCATAATTCAAAGGATAATTCAACTTATGTTGAATAATGTGGACAAAAACCCATTGAGCAATTGTCAGTCATTTTACATGCTTAGCCAAAACTTGTGTTCATTAACAGATTTAAAATCCAGTGTAAGAATATGTCAAAGGGTCTTGATTTTATAAAATCAGCATCATAATTCAATATTTTCAGGAAAAAATAATCATATGTATCGTTTGAGCATAAAAAAGAAGAGGTTTGTAATTTACATGATGTTGGACAATACTTATGACCTAAGGAGTAATTTTTTGTTCAACTTAGATCAGCCCATGAGTATCATTCACTAAAATTTCCAATCTCTTGAGTTCCAGAGATTTATTTTTTAATTTCTGGTTGTTCTTATTCCTTGTGAGGCTAGATTTACAAAAGAGGTGTCAAGTTGATTGCCAGAAAGAAAGCAATGTGGTTCTCAGTCTATGCAAACAAAATAAAGATCTGGAAGTATGACAGGCAGTGCTAGGAACTGAGGCCAACATTCTAAGATAACAAAGTGCTGAAGAGTCAAAGCCAGGAGCATTCTACAAGAATATTTGCCTATGTATTGCTGCCCATTTTTCAACTAGAACAGCTTAGACTAGCTATAAATTATCCCTGATCTGCTTTTCCAGAAAAGAACTGTATTCATCTCTGATCAGACTTATCTTTTAGTACAGAAATACTAAAGGGTGTTCTTCAGGCAGAATTAAATTGGTAGCAGATAGAATCATAGGAATGCAGGAACATTGGAAGAGCAATAAAAACAGTAAAGCTATTGGTTAAACTAAATGGATAGTATGGTTCATTGAATTATGTACTCCAGTTTGGATTATTGTGGGTGTAGACCCATTATAAATAAGATCTCTTCAAGATGTTACTTCAGTTAAGGTACAACTCAAATTAATCACGTTGAGTTTTAATCCAGATTACTGGAGTCCTTTATAAGAAGAGTGAAAGTCAAAGAGAGAAACCATGGGAAGCAGCCAGAAGCTGGAAGTCAGTGGAACCTGGAAGAGAAAGGAGAAGATGCTGCCATGTGTATTGCCTTGTGACAGGAAAGTCAAGGAACCCCAAAGATTTACAGCCAACCAGAAGACCTGTCCCCTAGAGAAGGCAAGCCTTCCAACTTCTGTTACTGTGAGCCAATAAATTCTGGCTACCAAGCTAACCATTTTTGGCATTTATTTTAGCAGCTAAGAAACTAAAGTGGATAGTAACAGTGTAAAATAAATATAATAAAATTTTGGGGTTAAAATTCATATAATATTCTAAGGTCATGGCCTTGTCCAGAAAATGGTAAAAGTACTAATTTATATTAAACTTAATCAGTCAAGAAGCATTGTAATCTCTAGAGTAGATGTTAATGTGTCAAGGAATGTTGTAATTGCTAGGAAAAAAAAAAAAAACCTAGCAGAAGAATGTATAACTAACTGTTAATAAGAATGGAATTCAACCATAACAAATAAATAACTCCAAAGAGGGCTTAGCCAGAGAAATAAAGGCATGTAGAACAGATAGAAGAAATAAAAAACAAATTGCATGATTATAGTTTTAAACAGATATGTAAGTAACTATATTAAATATAAATGGGCTAAAATTAGAATTATAAGGTGAAGTGTAAAGTATTCTAAAAACTAAACCCCGATCAATGCTGCTGATGAGAGACATTCTTTCATGTTAAAATTCAGAAAGGTTAAAAAGGAAAAGATGACGAAGGAATTACTGAATAATACTAACCAAAATAAAGCTTTTGAAGCTACACAAATATCAGACAAAGCAGACCTTAAGGCAAGGCACTTTATTGGAGCTCAAAGGAAAGTTTCATAATGATAAAAAAGATCAGACCATTAAAAAATAGAAATTTTAAGTGTGTACACACCTAATAACATAGCTTCAAAATATATAGTGCAAAATTTCAAAGAAATATAAAGAGGGCTATTTGATTCACAATTGTATAGGGTGATTCTAATCCAGCTTTCTTAGCAGCTAGTAGAATAAGCAGATAAATCAGGAAGGAGGTAGAATTGCTGAAGAACATAATTAATCAACTTGACACAACTGAAAAACATGGAACACCCAACCATACAAATGAAGACTATAAACCAATCCAACTCCAGAATATAAGCTAGTAAAGAGAATTTATCTAATCATTATAATTTATTATATGAGGAAAGCCTCGGCATGGACCTTCAGGCTTCACATATTGTTGGATCCAGGAGTTTAAAAACATCTTAGAACTTTAATTTTTCTTAATTTTCTTTCATTATCTCCCATTGTGGAAAAGCTTTTTTGATGTCAGGGAGGATAGACCCAAGCAACTGTAGGTTTATATTGTCATATATAGTCTTACAAATCAGCTCTTGCTAAAGACATTGGGAAGTACTCACATTGACTTGGCTTTGGTGTCCAGTTAATACCTGAATTCAATAGTGAGGACTGGAGAATGGGGCAAGTACCTACCTTACCCACTAGAATCTCATTGGGTGTTGGTTTTGTAAGTTAATATCCTTGTTTTTAGGAAATGTACACAGCAGTAATAAGTGGTCAAGGAGCGTAACTTCATGTGTGTTCTAGTTTGCTAGCTGCTGGAATGGAATATACCAGAAATGGAATGGCTTTTAAAAGGGGGGATTTAATAAGTTGTAAGTTTTTAGGCCATGGAAATGTCCCAATTAAAGAAAATTTATAGAAATGTCCAATTTAAGGCATCCAGGGAAAGATACCTTGATTCAAGGAAGCCAGTGAAGTTCAGGGTTCCTCTCTCATCTGGAAAGACACATGATGAACAATGTGTTCACCTCTCCAGGTGAAGAATTCACCTCTCTCCTAGCTTCCTCTCCAGCTCCCTGTGAAGGATTTTCCTTCTTCATCTCCAAAAGTAGCTGGCTGGTGGACTCTCTGCTTTGTGGTTCTATGGTGTTCTCTGTTGTGGCTTTCTCGTGGCTCTGTCATTCTTCTATGCTCTCTCTGAATCTCCCACTTTCTCCAAAATGTTTCCTCTTTTATAGGATTTCAGTGAAGTAATCAAGACCCACCTGGAATGGGTGGAGACGTCTCCACCTAATCCAGTTTAACACCCACTGTTGAGTGAGTCTTACATCTCACTCAACAGTGGGTGTTAAACTGGATTAGGAGATAATTTTAGTGGAAATAATCTAAAATTTCCCAACATACAGTAATGAATATAGATTAGAAGAAATGGCTGCCTTTACAAAATGGGATTAAGATTAAAACATGTCTTTTCTAGAGTACATACATCCTTTCAAACTGGCACATTCCACCCTCTAGACCCTAAAAAAGACATGTTTTCCCCGTATACAAAATACACTAATTCCAAACAATATCAGATAACCCTAAACCATTTCAGTAACAATACAAATTATATACAAAGTTAGAAACAGTACAAACTCTTATCAAAGTTAGTTACAGGCATGGTCTGTTGGCCCGTTCTAAGGCAAAATTATCCTCTGGCTCTGTACCTGTGAAACTCAGAACAACTTATTTGCTGCCAACATACAAAGGAGGAAAAGTCATAGGATACATATACCCATTTATAAAAGAAGAAGGAACACAGGGGTCACCAGACATGTACAGTTTTGAAAACCTGCAAGGCAAAGTCCACCACATTTCAAAGTCTGAGAGTCATTTATCTTTGGGGCTTTAGAAAATGGCAGTCCCACCCTTTCCAAGGGCCTACCTCTCTCCAAATGCAAACTTGGGGGATGTTGAGGAAACCACCTTTTGCTCAGCTCCACCCTCTCCAAGGATTGGGCCTGCACCTGGGCTCTCTGCCATCTCCGGGGCACATGCTCAATCCCTCTGTGTGATGTTAGCCAGGTTTTCCACTATCCCCAAGGAATGTGCTCCACTCTCTCCAAGGCCTGAGGCAGCATGACTCTTCCACTCCAACGAGGTGGAAGGCCTGTCCTCTGCCTTTGGGGCAAGCTCACCTTCTCCACATACTTGGATGGGTTTTCTGCCCTGAGGGTTCTTGACTTCAGACCCCAGCCTCCATGGTTTTGCCTCTAAAGTTATTTTTCCTCCAAAGTGTCCCTTCTCTGTCTCTCTCAGTTCTGACTGGCAGTGGTTCTCGTTATACAGATCCCACAACACTCTTGTTGGCTTTCTATGGAATAGCCTCAGATTGTGCCCATCAGACACAAGTAGTTTCCACAGATCTTTCCTGGATAACTCCATGTGTGATCCTGGCTTTCTCTGAAATGGCTGACTGGTTCCACATTTGGTCAAGTCCTCATGTGGAGCACTATTCTCTGGGGTGTCCCTTCCTGGAAGCCAAGAATTCTTCAGAACATCAGTTTCTGGTTTCTTCTTGCCCAAGAGTACAGTTCTCAGTTTATCACTCTCATTGCATTTCACTATAAGCTGTGAGGTAAAACCAGGCTGCACTTTCCACATTTAATTTGGAGATCTCTTCTGCTGATTATCCAAGTTCACAATTTTTAAAATCTGCCTACCAGGGCAGGCAGCAGTGGCTCAGTAGCAGAATCCTCACTTGCCATGCCAGAGAGCCAGGTTTGATTCCTGGAGCCTGCCCGTGCTAAAAAAAAAAAAATCTGCCTTCCAACCAAAGCTACTAGTCAATTTTACCAGATTATCTGCTATTTTAAAAAAGGATCACCTTCCTTCCAGTTTGCAATAACATGTGCCTCATTTCTGTCTAAGGCCTTATCAACAGTATCTTTAGAGTCCACATTTTTACCAATGGTCTCTTCAAAGCATTCTAGACCTTCTCTATCAAGGTCCTCATAACTCCTCCAAAATCTTCCCCTTCTCCATTTAGAAAGCCGTCCCAACATGTTTGGTATTTGCAAACTGCAGCAGCACCCCACTCCTGATAATGAAATCTGTTCTAGTTTGCTAGCTGCCAGAATGCAATACACCAGAAATGGAATGGCTTTCTAAAAAGGGGATTTAACAAGTTGCTAGTTTACAGTTCTATGGCTGAGGAAATGTCCCAGTCAAAACAAGTCTATAGAATTGTCCAATCTAAGACATCCAGGGAACGATACCTTGGTTCAAGAAGGCTGATGAAGTTCAACATTTCTTTCTCAGTTGAAAGGACACATGGCAAACATGGTGAAGTCTGCTGGATTTCTCATGGCTCTACAAAAGGGACTCTCTCCAAAATGTTTCTCTTTTAAAGGATTAATGGGTGGAGTCACAACTCCACGGAAGCTATCTGATCAAAAGTTACCCCCCACAGTTGGGTGGGTCACATCTCCATGGGAACAGTCAAATGCTACCACCCAGCAATATCGAATGAGAATTAAAGGACATGGCTTTCCTGGGGTCCACCACAGCTTCAAACTTGCACAACATTTCAGAAATGATTGATAAATTGAAAAATAGGTATCGGATAGATAGATTATTTTTTCTCTTTTAACTTTTTATTTAAAAATATTTTTTTTAATTTCATAAAGGATGCAATAATATAGGTATATACATAAACTTCCTTGTTTACTTCACACAGAGTCACCAACATTTAACTTATAATCTCTGTGTGTATGCTTCTAAACCATATCAAAGTAATGTGCATTGCAAATATCACAGCCTTTTACCCTTTTCAACATGTGTTTCTTAAGTACAAGGGCATTTGTGTAATCACGCATAATTACCAAAATCAGGAAATTTAATACTGACACAACACTATTGTATAATTTACAGTCCACAGTCAAATTCATCGATTGTTCCAATACTACATTTTTGCAAATGTTGTTACTGTGCAAGATATAATCTTGGATTATGCATTGCATTTAGTTCTCAGGACTCTTTAGTTTTTTTGAAATTGTGCCAGTTCCTTAGCCTTTTTTATCTTTCAAGACACTGACATTTAAAAAAAAATACAAAGTAGTAATTTGTAAAAGCTACCTCAATTTGTGCTTGTTTGATATAGCCTCATTATTTGATAAATGTTTAACATTTGGGGCAGAAAGCTCCATAAATGGGATTATGCCCTTCTCGGTGAATCTCATCAAGAGACACAAAGTGTTCATTCGTCTCATTATTGGTGATGTTAGCATTGTCAATTTGAGACAGCAACTTGTGTTGTTCTTCTAATTATTTCCCCTTTGTATTGAGAAATAATCTATGGGGACGCACTTTGAGATTACAATGTCCTGTTTCACACTGAAATTTCACCCTTTAGTTTTAGTACCCATTGATAAATCTTGCCTATTCATGCATTACTATGAAATTTTCAAAAATTGTGAGGTATTCTTATTTGATTTAGGTGGAAGGATGGACAGAGAATAATGAATGACAGTCCCACACATACTACATACAGTGAAGGAAATGTTTCCCAGAAGAAAAGAGACTATTATATACAGTAAGGTGAATAGGAAAGAGCATTAAGCAGAAATATTGTTGTAGCCATAGTTCACAGCCATCCACCTCAGAGCCCTCCTGATGCACAGTCACCAAAGTGACACTGACTTTGAAGTCTAAAAATCAGCCACAAGAGTCTCCTAACACATCCTTTTATTTCTACACTTAAATGACCACTGTGGCCACAGGTTGGGTGAGCACGAGCATGGCTCTGAAGCCCTCAAACCCTATTTCTGAAGATTATAAATCGCCTACTCCAGCTAAAGTGCTATTAGCCCCAACATGATCGCCTCACTTATTCCTTTTGTTCCAGTTATCTTTCTATGCAAAACAAATCACCTGAAAATTTAGAAGCTCAAAACAGCTCCTTTATTTTCAGGCGTTGTGTTTCAGGATTTGACTAGTCTCCGGCAGCTCCTGTCTGTAGTCTCTAACACTGTTGCAGTGGTTGGTGACCAGGGCAGGAGTAATTTCAAATGGGTCCTTACATGTCTAGCAGATGTTGGGTGTATCTGTCAGAGCTTGGCCTCCCCATGCAGCTTGGGTTTCTTCACAGCATGACAGTGAGCTCTCAAGATGAGAAAATGGGTGCTGCCTTGTCCTTCATGACTTAGCCTTGGAAGCCACAGAGCAGCATTTCCCCTGTACTCCATTCACTGAAGCACTCATAGCCCTCTCTCATTCAAGAGGAGAGAGCATAGACTGCCACCTCTTTCAACAGGGGAAATAGCAAATAATTTTTATGTCAGATTTTTAAACTGTCACGGCTATGAATAGGAATTCTGACCTTAACCTCAAAAAGCTGTCTTTAAAATCCTGCTTTCTTGCCACCTTCTTATGTATCGATGACAACCAATTAGCTATCAGTCTCTATTTTCCCCTGTTATTAGTAGAAACATAGTAGAAGTGAATATACTACTGAGACTCAATGTCTACGTTCATTAATTCATTATAAGTTGTAAAATGGTGATATCTTAATTCTGACATTCTTTTCATTTACTAACTGGACTATTTCTTTAAAGTTAAGCATCTTCTATTTGATTGCTTAGTATAAGAAAGGTGGGATAAATGCATGATTCTTTTTCTTTATTAAACATTTTTCAAAATAATGAACTGTTTGTACAGCATCTATCAATGGTGACCAATTAGCATTCATATATTTTGTTTTTCTTTTTGTTTTTTTTTTATTTATACCACCAAGGGACTCATGAAGTAAAATATGCTTAATGTGTATTCAACTTATTGCAGTTATCCTTTTTTATGTGGCTATTCTTTTAGATGTTCAAATTATGTCAGCCTTAGGCTGTGGGAACCTGTTCAAACTGGCTCTTGAGTTGCCTTAACAGATCTTGTCTCTGATATTTCCTTGGTATCTGTATGACAAGACGTTCTGGGCTGGTATTGTACATACCCTGCACAGAGCTGGTCTAAAACACATTCCAAGTGGCCCTAGTCCCTTTCCATGGTAGATGAGCACAATCAGCTCACAGTTACTCTTATTGTCATTGCTCATAGGGCTTTTCAGTCAATAAAGCTGAGATCTCTTTCTTCAAGGTAAGTATCATGCATTCATGAGGAATACAGTGATTTTATCTAACCTTTCCTTTCTTCATCTGTATCTCTTCTTCCACAGACTAAGAATTTCAGTTCTCCAGGGTATTGGGGACAAAAGACACATCATTACTCATTTGCTTTATAGCATAATAAATGCACAATATTCTCAATACCAACACTACCACCAACAATATAATTATTGAAATCAGTTTTTAAAAATTTGTTGTTCTTTTCATTCCCAGGATATATCCCACTAGGGATCCACAAATTACTGTGCTTTTTAAGTCACATTACTTTGTCTGGTAGTGCCACTAATTGAATACAAAGTTGAATTTCTTCATTTCATTATTTAAAATTATATTTTGGTAATTTTACAAATTTGATTTGTATTGTATCTAGTAACATATTTAAAAGTTTCTAAAGTCAACATAACCATGAAATCTATGGTCAATTATTCTTTGTCAAGGCTCCCAAATCCACTGAATTGGGACAGAATCGTCTTTTCAATAAATTAGCATAGGAGAACTGGATACCAATAGCCAAGAGAATGAAAGAGGACCCCTATCTTATATCCTATACAAAAATTAACTCAAAATGGACCAAAGACCTAAATATAAGAGCCAGTACCATGAAACTTTTAGAGGAAAATATAGGGAAACTTCTTCAAGATCTAGTGACAGGAGATAGCTTCTTGAACTTTCTATCCAAAGCACAAGCTAAGAAAGAAAAAATAGATAAATGGGAACGCCTCAGAATAAAGAGCTCCTGACTCATAGAAGTTTGTCAAAAAGATGAAGAGGCAGCTAGCTCAGTGGGAGAAAATATTTGATAACCATATATGGGATAAATATTTGATATCCTGTGTATATTAACAATGAAAAGAAAATGCAATTATAAAGGGGGCTAAAGATATGAACAGACATTTTTCTGAAGAGCAAATACAGATGGCTAAAAAGCACATGAAGAGATGCTCATCTTCATTAGCTATAAGGGAAATGCAGATCAAGGCTACAATGAGATACCATCTCACATCTACACGAATGGCTGCTGTTAAACAGGAAACTAAAGTCAACTATAGCTCTGCTTCCACTTGGGATGTAGAAAGTTCTAGTACAATGTAATAACAGGGAAAAAAAAACAGGTAATCAAAGTGTGATAAGATTGTTTGTGCTCATAACAGAGCTAAGATTTCAAGGTGACTGGATGAACTGAATCCAAAAGACAAGTCCCTCTAAATAGATGCAGGGCATATTATGCTTCAGGCAGAGCCCAGGAAAAAAAATGTAGCAGCTATAAAAGTAATAAGAGAATAAGTGAAACATTCATGAATTATTTAATTGATGCCTTAGAATGCCCAGGATCATCAGACCAAAGGGGTTCACATGATCTCAGCAGCAAAGCCCCACTGGCTGCCATCAGGTGCACATGGGAATGATAAGAGACAGAGCAGGAGACCTAAGAGAGCTGCAGAGACCTAAGAGGCCATTGCCTCTGAGGGAGAGATGCAGGGTATGCTTGTGCCCAGGGTCTGGGCACTGGGGGAAGCAGAGGACTGCTGCTGCTGAGAAAGAACTGCAATGGTTGTCTGGTGCTTCAGGCAACTATGTACTTCTTAAGTGAGTAGATGTCTGCAACATATTTAACCAGTTTTGCAAGATTGGACATTTAGTTTGTTCCTTTTTTTCCATAATCAGCTTTGATCCTATACTCTCTGTGCCTCCATACACCATACCAGACTCCCTCCTTCTGCATCTCGTTTGAGCAGGCTGTGTTATAAATGCCCTCTACAAACTGTGCCATCATTCTCTCATTCCTGCTCTGGGCTGTCTCCATCAGATTTAAACATGCAGTTGGTATCCTCTCCTCAGTTCTGCTCTCGCTACACCATTGCATTACCCACTTATGATGACAAATTTAGACCCATGTCTGCAGATACTTTGAGATTCTATGATTTGAGGGACATAAAGTATTATTACTTCTAAGAAAAATTATACTTCCTCCAGAAGCAAAAAGAAGACAATGTTCCCAGATCTTCACCCATGGTTCTCCTAAACCCAGAATATATTTCCATCTTCCTCCAGCTAGAAATGTCAACTACCATAATATCCACTCTGAACTTCTCCAATCACTTACCTTAACTGAAAAAATTTCACTGATTTGTTTTTGCATGGTCACTTTTTACTCAGGAATATGGCTTCAACACAATTCTCATCCTGGTAGGTTAAACTTCAGAAAAGCTTGAAAAAATGCACTGTACGTCCTGTGACCCAGGACGTACTTTCATTTCTAAGAATTTAACCAAAAGAAACTATAAAATAAAATCACAAAAATAATCTATATATCTATTATTACTTAAGTCTACCATTTATAACAGTGAAGGAAAAGACATAGAGACAACTAAAGGCTCAAAATTAGAAACTGGTTCAACAATTGTAGGACATCTAAGTAATCAAGTATTACATAATCTTTGGAATTTATATTATAGAATAATTCTTAGGCACATAGAGAGTTGTTCAGGTCAATACATTAACTATAAATTGGTTATTCCAGAATTACTGCTAGGTTATATAGCAAAAGTTGGAACTAGATAGAATTTCTTACACTGGAGTTAAAAGCAAATCAAAGGTGAAAAAAAAAAACAAAAACAGAAAACCTAGAAATGTGTTTGAGGGAAACTTCAGACATACTACATACTGCATGGAATCCAAAAGACTTTTCTGTTTTCTATCTGTCTGGGCCAAAAGCAGTCTTGATAGCCTTATGCATTAATAACCTGATATAAAAATGCATTTATAAAAATACTCTCTCATGACCACTTCACTGTCTGGCTCAGAACCTCCCTATATTCAATCTCTCTGCTTATCACATTTTACCAAGCTCAGTGGAAGGGCCAGACTCCCTCATAAGTAGGTAGAGTTTATATTCCTCTTCTCTAAACCAGCACTACTGATCAACTCTCCTAAGTACTTTTGTTACCTAGCCTAAATATAGTGGTGAAACAAATAAATACAATGTAACACTTCCTTTCCCTTCCCCCAGCCCATAGCCAGACTGGGGATATATCTGCTGCCAGGCTAAAATACTTGAGCAGGAAACAGTGAACATATTATGGGCCCTGCAGTTGGTTATCTTGAACAAGTAAAGAACAACAAGGTCAAGTGTGATATACCCATTTATCAGAGCCCAGAATGATTTAGTATAAGGTCTTTACAGCTCTTATCTTCTGCTATAAGCTGATAGAAGCAGGAACAGTCCCACATACATAAGTAAAGATGGGCTCTACAGAATTTATCTCCACTCTTCTTCATGTCTATACATACAGGAAATTTGGAATTCCATTATCCTATTGTCCTCATACTATATTTCTCAAACTAGCACCAAAGCATGATTTTCAATGTTTACTTAATATTTTTAATTATATATTGACAAATTATCACATTTAAACAACTCATAATTCATTTCAATACAAGATACCACTACAGAATATACACAGAACAAATAAGAAGCTATCCCATTGAAAAGCGAGTTTAGAAGACTTCAATAGCTACACTTCTCAGTAGATGGAACATCGAGACAGAAGTTCAAGAAGGGAGCAGAGAACTTGAACAATATGATAAATGAACTAGACCTAATAGACATATTCAGAACATAGCACCCCAAAACAGGAGGACATATATTCTTCTCAGTTGCTCATGGATCATTCCCTAAGATATACCACATGTTGGGTCACAAAACAAGTCTCAATTAATTTTAAAAGATCGAAATTATACAAAGAAATTTTTTCTCAACATAATGGAATGAAGCTGAAAATCAATAACAGGTGGATAACTGGAAAATTCACAAGTGTATGAAAGATAAAAAACACACCTTTAAACAGTTGGTGGGTCAAAGAAGAAATTGCAAGGAAATCAGTAAATGTCTTGAGACACATGAAAATGAGAACAAACATCAAAATTTATGGGATGCAGCAAAGGCAGTGCTGAGAGGGAAATTTATAGCCCTAAACACACTAAAATCAAAGAACGTAAGTGCACATCTGTAGGAAATAGAAAAAGAACAGCAAACTAATCCCAAAGCAAGCAGAAAGTATAAAATAACAAAGATTAGAGGAGAAATTTATCAAATAAAGAATAAAAATAATAGAATTTTAAAAAGTGGTTCTTTGTAAAGATCAATAAAATTAACAAACTGTTAGTTACACTGACAAAGACAAAAAAGAGAGAAGATGTCAATAAGTAAAATCAGAAATGAGGTGGGGGACATTACTACTGAACCCACAAAAATAAAAAGGATGAAAAGAGGATACTATGAACAACCGAGTGTCAGCAAATTAGGCAATCTAGATTAAATTGACAAATTCTGAGAAATACATAACTGACTCTAGAAGAAACAGAAGACCTCAGCAGACCAGTTACAGAAAAGGGTGAATAATCAGCAAAAAACTACCAATAAAGAAAAGCCCAAGACCAGATGGCTTTACAGGGGAATTCTCTCAAACATACTAAGAAGAATTAATACCAATCTTGTTCAAACTCCTTCAAAAAATTGAGGAGGAAAGAATACGAATTGACTCACTCTATGAAGCCATTATCACCCAAAGCCAGGTAAAGATAAAGAAACTGCAAGAAAAGAAAATTATAAATTTCTCTTATAAATGTAGATGCAAGAATCCTCGACAAAATACTTTCAAATCCAATCCAATAGCACATTAAAGGAATTATACACCATGTTCAAGGGGATTTTATGTCAAGTATGCAAGGGTGGTTCAACTTAAGAACATCAATTAATGTAATAAACCACATTAGCAAAATGAAGGGGGAAACATAATAATTTCAATTGATGCAGAAAAAACATTTGACAAAATTCAGCCTGCTTTTCTTGATAAAAACACTTCAAACATTAGGAATAAAAGGAAACTTCCTCAGCATGATAAAGGACATATATGAAAAGTCCACCTCTAATGTCGTACTCAGTAGTGAAAGAATGAAAGTATTCCCTCTAAAATCTGGAACAAGACATGTATGCCCACTGTCACAACTGTTATTCAACATTGTGCTGGAAATTCTAACCAGAATAGTTAGAAAAGGAAAAGAAATAAAAGGCATCTAAATTGAAAAGGGAGAAGTAAGATTTACTATTTGCACATGACATGATACTATATGTAAAAATCCCCCCAAAATATACAGCAGAGCTAATAGGGCTAATAAATGAGTTCAGTACAGTGGTGGGATCAGTAGTGTTCCTAAACCCTACCCTAGTAATGAACAATAGGAGGAGGAAAACATGAAATAAAATCCCTTTACAATAGCAACTAAAAGAATAAAATATCTAGTAATGAATTTAACCAAAGATGTAAAGAACTTTACACAGAAATCTACAAAACTTTACTGAAAGAATTCAAAGAAAACCTAAATAAATAGAATAACATCCATGTTCATGGATTGGAGGACTAAATATCATTAAGATATAATTGTTCCTAAATTTATTTAGAGATTCAATGCAATCTCAAGCAAAATGTCCACAGTATACTTTGCAGAAATGGAAAGACCAATTATCAAATGTATTTGGAAAGGTAAAGGGACTTGGAATAGCCAAAAACATCTTGAAAAAGAAGAATGAAGTTGGAGGATTCACAGTTCCTGACTTTAAAGCATATCACAAAACTACAGTGGTGGGAAAAAAACAAACAAACATAGTACTGGCACAAATATATATACATATATCAATTGATGGGATCAAATTGAGAGTTTAGAAACAGACCCTCACATTTATGGCCAATTGATTTGGGACATGATTGCCAAGTCAAGCAAATTGGGAAGGAATAGTCTCTTCAACAAATGATGCTGAGAGAACTGGATATTCACATGCAAAAAAATGAAAGAGGACCTCTATCTCACACCATATACACAAATTAACTCAAAATGGATCAAAACCCAAATATAAGAACAAGGACTGTAAAACTCCTAGAAGAAAATGTAAGGAAGCATCTCCCAGGTATTGTTATAGGCAGTGGTTTCTTGGACTTAAATCCAAAGCACAAGCAATTAAAAAACAAGTAAATAAATGGGGCCTCCTCAAAATTAAAAACTTTTGTGCATCAAAGGACTTTCTCACAAAAGTGAAAAGACAACTTACTCAACTGGAGAAAACATTTGTTAACCACATATTTAGCAAGGGTTTGATATTCAGAATATATGAAGAAATCCTACAATTTAACAATAAAAAGGACAAACCAACCCAATTTTAAAACAGGCAAAAGACTTGAATAGATATTTCTCCAAAGGGAAAATAGAAATGTCTGAAAAGCACATGAAAAGACACTCACCATCTCTAGGTTTTAGGGAAATGTAAATCAAAACCACAATGAAAAATTATTTCATACCCACTAGAAAGGTCAGTATTTAAAAAAAGTAGAAAACTACATGTGTTAGAGAATTTGTGGAGAAATAGGAACACTCATACATTGCTGATGGGAATGTAATATGGTGCAGCCACTGGGGAAGACAGATTGGAAGTTTTTCAAGAAGGTAAGTAAAAAAATTACCACATGATCCAGTAATCCTGCTCCTAGGAAAGAAGTTCCAGAAGAACTGAAAACAGGGACTTAAACAGATATTTGCACACTGATGTTCATCACAGCATTAAACCAATTGCCAAAAGCTAAAAGCAACCCAAGTGCCTATAACCTGATTAATGGATAAACAAAGTATGCTATTATATGTATACAATGGAATATTTTTCACCATAAAAAGGAATGAAGTCCCGATGCATGTGACAACATGGATGAACCTTGAGGACCTTGTGTTGAGTGAAATAAGCTAAACACACATGGTCAACTATTGTATGATATCACTGATATGAAATAATTAGGATAAGCAAACTCACAGAATTAGAATCTAGAATATAGGTTACCAGAAAATAGATTGGGGTTAGAGAATAGGGAGTTGATGCTTAGCCTGTTCAGAATCTTATTTAAGTTGATGGTAAAAGTTTGGAAATGGACAGTGGTGGTGGTAGCACATTATTGTGAATGTAATCAATAACATTGAACTATAGAGGTGAATGTATTTAAAAGATAAAACATTAGGATGTATGTTTTACTAGAATAGAAAATTAAAAAATGAATCATAGGACTATACAACACAGTGAAATCTATTATAGACAATGGACTATAATTAATAGTACAAACATGAATGTTCTTTCATGCATTATAATAAATGTATGAAACTAGTCAAGGTGTTAATAATAAGATGGTATAATAGTCAGGATTTTCTAAAGAAACAGAACCAACAGAAGAGATTTGTAAATATGAGATTTATAAAGGTGTCTCCTTCAACCATGGCAATGGAGAGTCCAAAATCCACAGGGCAGGCTGTGAAGCTGGTGGCTCCAATGAAGGATCTGGATGAACTCCACAGAAGAAGCTCGCTGTCTGAAGAAGTGGTGAAAAAGTCTCTCTTCTTCTTTAAAAGTCTTCAACTGATTCAGTTATCTCATTGGTGGGAGACACACCATAGTTGATCACAGAAGTAATCAGCCACATATGCAATCAGCTGACTGATGATTCAATAAACCACTCTTCTGGTTTATCACCCAGCCATAAAATATCCTTGCAGCAATGGTCAGGCCAGTGCTTGCCTGACCAGACAACTGAGCATCATCACTTGGCCAGGTTGATGCCAGAACCTAACCATCACTGTCCACCCTTTGTCAACTTGGCAGCTATACACATCACATTGAAACATGCTTAGTTTCCAAATAGAACACAAAAACAGACATATGTTTTGCCTAGCAATACTCAACTGACCTGCATACAACTGGAAATGCACTATATCTCTCCAGAACAGGGTGCAAGTTCTTTGGTAACATTAACTCTTAAACTCCTATGACTTAAATACTATAACATGAACAGTACAACTTTTGTCATATGATAAGAGGAAAAATGAGATATTTGCTTATGTGCAAATTCAAACACTCATAACAAAACAGGGAGGAATATTCATGCAATCATAGTCCTCATTTCTGTAACAGGTTATGTGGTCATAGTTCATATTTATCACTACCTTCTTCTACTATTCATTTCATGTTACCTTTACCCTCAGCAAGCACTTTAGCTGGCCATGGTTCTTTGTCTGATGGGGTGACCCAAACCTTCATTCCTGAAATTTTTGAGCCATTGGTAGTCCTGCCTGGATTGGGTTGTTGCAATTTTCCATTGACTGTAGTCACAGGCCATGGTAGTACTAAGAGACACACTAGGGGATCTCTTGCTGTCCAGGAAAACTCTTCTTTACCTCCATTGTGTAGTTGCAGTCCTATTTTCCCTTGATAGTCAGGATCAATCACCCCAGACAGAACAGTAATCCCTTTCATGCCTATTGATTCAGTGACATGAGAAGCCCAAAGCGTCAAGGTGGCAGTCTTAATTTCCAGTTCAATAGAATCATTGTTGTGTCTCCTGATAAGAGCATTCTTCCTTTTGGAACTAAGACCTGGAGACCAGCAGAGCTTAAGGTTTCAGGAATAAGAAGCAAAAATTTTCCTAGTGGATCACTAATGGTGATGGTGACTAGTGCCACTCCCATTTCCACTCCTTGATTCCTGGACCCATGCATTCTGGCTATGGGACAAACAGCACCATAGACTGGATGCTGATTCAGAGCATACACACCTCCTGGAGAACGTCACCCCATCCCTGCAAGGTATTGCCACCTAGTTTCCACTGTAATTGGGTCTTCAAAAGGCCAGTCCACCATTCTAACAACCCAGTTGACTCTGGAAATTGGGGAACATGTTAAGACCAGACAATACTATGAGTATGTGCTCATTCCTCCACTTCATTTGCTGTAAAGTGGGTTCCTTGATCAGAAGCATGCTGTGTGGAATATCATGACAGTAGATAAGACATTCCATTAAGTCCACAGATGGTAGCTTTTGTGAAAGCATTACATGCAGGGAAGGCAAATCCATATTTGGAGTATGAGTCTATTCCAGTTAAAACAAGATGCTGCCCTTTCCATGATGGAAATGGTCTAATGTAATCAACCTGCCACCACGTTGGGGAATGGTGCCATATCAAGGTCTGAGTGTAGGTCTCTGCTGCTGGCAGATTGGGGACTCAGCAGTGGCCATAGCCAGGTCAGCCTTGGTGAGTGGAAGTCCATGTTCCTAAGCTCAAGCATAACCTCAATACCTAATACCATGTTCACTTTGCTCATGAGACCATCAGGCAATGGCAGGAGTAGCTGAGAAAAGAGGATGACTTGTATCCACAGGACATGCCATCTTATCTACTTGATTATTAAAAGTTTCATCTGCTGAAGTCACCCTCTGTGAGCAGTTACATGGGACACAAATATCTTCATGTTCTTTGTGCACTCAAAAAAGTCTATCACATACCTCTTCCCCAGACCTCTTTGTCACCAATTTTCCAATCATGCTCCTTCCAAGCCCCTGACCATACAGCCAAACTATTAGCAACAGCCCATGAGTCAATATATAAATGCACCTCTGGCCAGTTCTCCTTCCAAGAAAAATGAACAACCAGTTACACTGTTCAAAGTTCCACCCGCTAGGAGGATTTCCCCCTCACCACTGTCCTTTAAGGACATTCTAGAAAGGGGTTGTAGCACTGCAGTTGTCCACTTCTGGGTGGTCCTTGCATATTGTGCAGAACCATCTGTAAACCAGGCCCAAATTTACGCTTCCTCAATCAACTGACTATAAGGAACTTCCCAAGAAGCTGAAGCTCTTGTCTGAGAAAGAGGGTAATGTGGCAGGAGTGAGGACCATGGGCACTGGGCACTTCCTCATGTAATTTACATTGGCTTTCAGGACCTGCTCTGGCCCTATCTTGTACATACTATTTCCATTTTATGATGGAGTGCTGCTGTGCATGCCCAACTCTACGGCTTGGTTGGGTCAGACAACAGCCAACTCATGATAGACAACTCAGATCTCATGGTAACTTGGTGGTTCATGATTAAATGTTCAATCTCTACTAAGGCCCAGTAGAAGGCTAAAAGCTGTTTCTCAAAAGGAGAGTAATTATCTGCAGCAGATGGTAAGGCTTTGCTCCAAAATCCTGCCAAAAGCTCCAGACAGCATCCCTATTTGCCACTGACACTTCGAACACCATTGGATCTGCTGAATCATATGGCCCAAGTGGCAGAGTAGCTTGTACAGCAAGCTGGACATGTTTCAGTCCCTCCTCTTGTTCTGGCCCCCACTCAAAACTAACTGCTTTTCTGGTCATTCAGTAAATGGGCTGGAGTAGCACACCCAAATGACAAATATAACATCTCCAAAATCCAAAGAGGCTAACTAGGCATTGTGCCTTTTTTTTTTTTTTTTTTTGGTCATAGGAGGGGACAGATGCAGTGACTTATCTTTTACCTTAGAAGGAAAATATCGACATGCCCCCACACCACGGGACATCTAGAAATTTCACTGAGGTGGAAGGCCCTTGTATTTTTGTTGGACTTATCTCCCATTCCCTGACACAAAAATGCCTTACCAGTAAGTCTAGAGTAGTTGCTACTTCTTGCTCACTAGTTAACTCAATATGACATCATCAATATAACAGAGCAGTGTGATGTCTTGTGGGAGGGAGACATGATCAAGGTTCCTGAGGACAAGATTATGACACAAGCTGGAGAGTTGATATACACCTGAATCTGGACAGTGAAGGTATATCGCTGACCTTGCCAGCAAAATACAAACTGTTTCTGGTGGTCCTTATTGACAGCTATTGAGAAAAAAGCATTTGCTAAATTAATAGCTACATACCAGGTACCAGGTGAGGTGTTGATTTCCTCAAGCAATGATACCACATCTGGAACAGCTGCTGCAATTGGAGTCACCACCTGGTTAAGTTTATGATAATCTGCTGTCATCCTACAAGACCCATCTGTTTTCTGCACAGGTCAAATAAGAAAGTTGAATGGGGATGTGGTGAGAATCACCACCCCTGCACCTTACAAGTCCTTGAGTGTGGCACTAATCTCTGCAATCCTTCCAGGAACATGGTATTGCTTCTGATTCATTAATTTGTTAGGTAGGGGCAATTCTGATGGCTTCCACTTGGCCTTTCCTACCATAATAGCCCTCACTCCATGAGTCAGAGAGCCAATACGGGGATTCTGCTAGTTGCTGGCTATGTTGATTCCAATTATGCATTCTGGAACTGGGGAAATGACCACAGAATGGGTCCAAGGACCTACTGGCCCCACTGTGAGATGGATCTGAACTAAAGCTCCATCAATCACCTGACCTCCATAAGCTCCTACTCTGACTGGTAGACCAGAGTGACATTTTGGGTCTCCTGGAATTAGTGTCACTTCTGAGCCAATGTCTATTAATCTCTGAAATAGCTGATCATTTCCTCTTTCCCAGTGCACAGTCACCC
This sequence comes from Tamandua tetradactyla, assembly GCF_023851605.1. Lineage (NCBI taxonomy): Eukaryota > Metazoa > Chordata > Mammalia > Pilosa > Myrmecophagidae > Tamandua > Tamandua tetradactyla. Next base: position 110,563,725 of record NC_135327.1, on the reverse strand, counting down.
TGGTAAAAGGCCATAGGTCTCTTAGAGAAGGCTGGAAGAAAGGTTAACAGTGTAAATTTGGGGTAGTGTTAAAGGATCCTTCCCCAAGGTTACCCAGCCCTCCCCTTTTTCAAGGGACTCTGGGTCTGTAAACTACCTCAAGTCTGGGAAATTATTAAGAGGCTCTGACTCTCTGTTTTTGTAATTCAAGTTAGACTTTCATTCACTTGACCTAAGATTCTGCTTATACAGCTCAAACAAGATTTTACTAGGCTACCCATCTATCTTACTGCCCACGATCTGCTAGCCAACACCACAAGTCTCTATGAGTCAGATTATTTTGACTACTGCCTTGAGTCTGCTGTCCATTATGGTAGCCACACCCACCTTATCTATGGTGATTAACTGTCACCACTTGGCTTCTGCCAACTCAGGATCAGATCCTTCCCATTGTGTTTAAGGATTCCAGCTCAGTGACAGCAGTTCTCACAGTAATATCAGATCTACAAAGAATGGCAACTACAGAGCTCTTCAGGGATGATAGAGCTAGTCTCATGAATTTATTTCTTAGGATTCTGGTGAAAGATGATGTGTCCTCTAGATATTCTTGGGGTGTGTACGCAGATCTTCCATGATAAATCCACTCTAACATTCCCATCCCTTTAAGCTTCTAGATGCCCTCATCTACATTATATCAGGGCAGTTCTGGCATTTCAACCCCAGGTTGAGCCATGTGTCAGCTAACCATCCAAACAAGCTGCTAATGCTCTTTCTAACCCCTCAAGCTACAACAATGTATGCAGCATCTCTGCTTAGTGGGCCTATAACAATAAATTCAGTTTGATCCAACTTTACATTCCTTCCACCATACCCCACACCCTTAATATCTATTCCCACACATATTACCCTGGTTTCTTTCCATATAGATTGGAAAACTCATGCAGTTCTTTTGGAGCATAGCATCCCTCTTCATGGGACACACTTTGTTCCTCACTTTTCAGGGGCTGTTGGGATTTAGTCTAGTTATAAGTCTTGAAGAAAAGAGAGGTGGTGGAAGTGGGTCATGAAAAGAAATAGAAGTGTCTTTCAAGCCAATTACCTCAGGACATTCCATTGAGGTTTCATCTGGTGAAACAGGATGAATGTTTCAGACAGAGGAATGAGGGCTTTTTCCCAAGGGAAGGTGGTTATAGGGTTAGTAGGCACTGAAGGGTTAATGTCATTAGGTGGAGGTTGGATGGCAGATTTCTCTAGGCAGGCTGGAGATCAGCAAGCTGTTTCCTCAAGGCAGGCTGGAGTTGGGGAAACTTTTTCCTTAGGACAGTCCATTACAGGTCTATCTACCAAAGGCTCAGCAGATTCCAGGGAGTCCATCTCCCCATTGCCATTGCTATCAAGCCATATATCCTTGTCCCACATTTCAGGATCCCATTATTTTCCAATCAAAGCCCTTACTTTAACAGCAGACACCCTATAAGGTTGAGATTTTAGTTTAAGTTGCAAATCTTTTACTCACACAATGAGGCTCTGTGTCTGGTTTGCAAAGATCTCAAGTCTGCAACCACAGGAAATAAGATTTTCTTTCATGACAAATATGGGAATTTTTACATCATTTGTATGGTGCTTGAGTTGCATATTTGAAGACTTCAGCTCATCCTTTTCTCTCATCACTGTATCCAGCATATCTAACAATAATCAGCCAACATCATTATATCTCTTAATTCCACAAAACTCTGTAAAGGTATCAAAAATGTTATTACTCAGAGCCTCGCCTCATATAAGCATACAATTAGCAGAATCTAATCATGATATTTTGAGTATCTCTCTTGCCAACTCATCCCATGGACTGTCAGTGCCAACAGAGTCATTAGTACCTCTGAGTCTAATCAGAGTAGAAAACTAATTATAAAACCCATTTTTAAGATTCTGTTTCTCAAGAACCACCCCTGGTACCAAGCTGTTTTAGTCAGGATTCTCTAGAGAAAAAAAGCCAACAGGAGATATCTGTAAATATGATAACTACAAAAGTGTCTCATGCAATCATGGGAATGGAAGAGTCCAAAATCTATAGGGCAGGCTGTGAAGCTGGCCACTCTGATGAAGGGTCTGGATGAACTCACATGAGGGGCTCAGTGGCTGAAGAAGCAGTGAAGAAGTCTCTCTTATTTCTTAAATGTCTTCAACTGATTGGATCACCTCATTGGTGGGAGACACACCTTAGTTGTTTGTAGGTGTAATCAGCCACAGATGCAATCAACTGACTGATGATTTAATGCACCAGTCTTCCAGTTCATCAACCAGTCATGAAATATCCTTGCAACAGTGGTCAGGCCAGTGCTTACCTGACCAGAGAACTAGACATCACCACTTGGCAAACTTGGCCAAGTAGACATACAATTAATGTAAATAATGTACAGAAGATAATAGTACAATTTAATAATCTTTCATCAATTGTAACAAATGTAACTACTATTTAAAAAGTAGTACAATTATTTAAAAAGTGCTGTCTTCAGTTATAACAAATGTTCCTCATCAGTGCAAGATGTTGTTGGTGGGGTGGTGTGTGTGAATCCCGTATTTCATGCATGATGGCTTTGTAAACCCACAACTTCTCTAATTTAAAAAAATAAATAAAAGTAAAAAGAGACTTTCCAGACCTATGTAAATTGCTTGCTTCTATCACTGAATCTGCCTCTGCACATCTGACAGTGGACAGTGGTGTTGAGCAGCTTGAAAGTAATCTGGGAAACAAGTTCAAGAAGAAATTCACTGTAGGCTTACAAGTTTGTGTCAACTTTAATATTTGTTCTATTTATAATCTCCAGTTATATTTTACAAGGAAGTAGCTAATTTCTATCCTTCTCAATCTCTTGAATCTCAATTCAGATTTTCAGATTCCTGGTTGATAAACCCTCCTGGAGTTCATATTTATGTAGTTCTGTGCAACAAAGTCCTTATTCCATCCTTGGCAAGGAGCTGAATACAAAATGGTGACTGACAAATTGTAATAAAGAAATTCACCTTTTGTCTCACCCTCTATGCATCTGGTGATTATCTCAAAAATTATTAGGAAACATCTTACATTGTCCATATCCCCATATCTTATTAATGGAACACTCATGGAATTTTGTAGAATTAAAGAACATGGGCATCTACAGTTTTCATAGTCTGGGAGGGTCAGTTCTAGGATTCCTGGGCATGACACCTCATCACTCACACCCATCTTTCAAGCCCCAAACACCACCACCTACAACTGAATTTGACTAAATTTAATTTAGTTCTTGTAAATGTGAATCCACTTTCATCCTGTTAACTTCACTGTTCATGGTATTTATAACTCTTATCAAAACCCCTATGATTCTGAATAAAATTAATATAAATAGGGTGCTCATTATTATTTTACAAGTCCATCTGGCAAATTCTGTCAATCATTAAAACTGTGGACTTCCTTAGCACAATTCCCAAGACACCACATAAATTTTTACCGTATTTCCTAGAATGCCTTCATCATACCTTCATTCTTTTTAAAACTCTTAGAGTTACGACTTTGCACAGTCAACCTCAGTGCATTCCCTGAATCATCAGACTTAGCCAATTAATCTATTTTTCATTTGCTTCATTCCAATTTTAAAATCTTCTTTTTTCTACCAGGTGAGCTCTTCTTCACAATTCTATGACCAACTCATGTATTTTTCTCCTCACTAACTACCAAAGAAGAGTTATTCTATTTATAGCCTTATACATTTTCTTTATATAATCAGTTGGGTAAAGCATACCCCTAACTATAATAAACTCTGAGAACAAGGTACCTATTCAGCTTTGCATTTTGAGCATTTAGCACAGTGCACAGTTCAGAAGCGATGTTCCATAAATGATAAATAAATAGACCCTCCACCCTGGGGCCATTCCATAGCCAGGTAACCCCTGATCTGGAAGAACTGCTGCTTCGGGGACTTCTTAGTGTGTCCAGTTTGCTGAGAGGCAGGGTCAAGGATCAGGACTGAATTGCTTAGATTTCCTCCCGAGCTAGATGAATGTGAATCTGCAGCCCATTCTAATCTTCTCCATTAGGTTCCAGTCCTAGTTCCACATGGACGAGCTTGCCTTTCCTCGCGGGCCTCAATGATAGGGATTTGTGGATCAACCACAGAACAGAGTGTGTTCTGAATAAATATGTGACCATTTAATTATATTTCCATAGGGGCAACAAGATGTCCAACAGTCCTGGATATGACAGGCATTTAGAATGGCAAAATAATACCAAGAGGCCCTTGAATGCTCCCTGGACCAAACATTTTTTCCAAACTGCTAAATTGCTACTAAATGATGCACTTAAAAAATAACAGTTTTATGAAAGAAGAACAAGGAAGTATCTTTCTCTGTGAATCAATAACATAAATAGTAGTTAGGATTTTCAGTTCCAAATTCCAATCCTCCCAGCCAGTAGTAGAACACTGCTGGTGGGTAATTAATTCGTTGGCTAAATTTACAAACTTAAGTAAAAATAGTTGATGAACTTATTGCCTTCTCCTGGAGTTTTACTAGTGGCCAGTTAGGATATGCATTCCATCTGTAATTTAAAGGCCATAACTATTTATCCCAGTATTTCCAGGACTCAAAACCAATATTTGTGTCAGAGCAGCAATCATTGTGGAAATTTTGACCATGTTTGTGGAGTAAAATCTGAAGAGGTTGCAAAATCCCAGAAAAGCCATTGCAAATTAAACAATGAGATTTAAGAAAAAAATAATAGTTCATATGTGTGGTAGTTAGATTCAGTTGTCAACTTGGCCAGGTGAAGGCACCTAGTTCTGTGGCTGTGGTCATGAACCAATGGTACCTGAACCTCATCTGTTGCTGATTACATCTGCAGTCAGCTAGGAGGCATGCCTGCTGCAACGAATGATGTTTGATTTAATTGGCTGGTACTTAAATGAGAGACTCAATGTAGCACAGCCCAAGCAGCTCAGCATACCTCATCTCAGCACTTGCAGTTCAGCCCAGGCCTTTGGAGATGCAGAAAGGAATCACCCCAGGGAAGGTTGTTGGAACCCAGAGGCATGGAGAGAAGGCCAGCAGAGATCACCCTGTGCCTTCCCGTGTAAGAAAGAACCTCAGTTGAAAGTCAGCTTCCTTTCCTCTGAAGAAATATATGTTAACTAAATAAATCTCCTTTTGTTAAAAGTCAATCCATCTCTGGTGTGTTGCATTCCAGCAGCTAGCAAACTAGAACAATATGATACTAGAGTGCATTGAATAAAACTTAATATAAGATAGGGTAGAAAAATGAAATTTATATCTTTGAATGGTTCTATTACTGCATGCATATTGACCTAGAAAAACCTTATAAAAATAACTAAATTCTTTAAAGTGTAAAAAATCATTTCTCACCCACTAATGAATTTTCAGGCTTGCTTTTGATAAATTTATTCCAACTGACTTTTACTAATTCTTTCCCTGAAGCAATGAAATGTACCCTTATTTTATCAGTAAGGGGCTTTCTGAGGTACAGCCGATGAGCTCATTTTAACAGTCAAATAAGATTTATAATCTTACTGCTTTTATTTTCCTAAGCTTTTATAGACTTTGTTGATAGGAGCAGGAAGGGCTTTTATTCACAAAATTTTTTTTTCCTTCTGTGCATGATATAGAAGAAATTGCTTGTGGCTAATCAGGAGGTGTGTTATTTCCCTGGACAGAATAAACAAGACATGACGAAGAGCTTGCTAGGACCAGGCAAGCCCATGATGGTAAGAGACACTTCTGTTGATTCATGTGGGAGCTCAGAATTGAATTTAAAAAACCTAAGATATCTTTCTACTGAATCTGAAGTCTTGAGTGGAAAGCTGAAAGTCGGGCACTCAGAGAGGTTCTTGCTATTCTTTCATGTTATGGATATGAGAGGGGGTAAAAAGAGGATATAGAGCAAAGAAAAGCTGCTTGTACAAAAATTGTCAAGAAACAGTGCTTGGTTTTCTAGGCAATGGACCATGAAACTGAAATTTGAATAGAAGAAAGAAAAACATGAGGGTCAAGATACATAAAAAAGTAAATAAGGAGAAAGAGCTATATGTTACCCAGTACTTCTTAAGAAGAGTTAATAGGAAGAAGGAGCAATATTATTTGTGATTTCTGTCTTTTTATTATAAATGAAATTAACATAAAACTTAATACAAACAGTCAATTTTTCATCGCAGATGCCACTAATATTTGTTGTGTCTATTTGGAATGTGGCAATCAAATATCATGCCTTTTTCAAAATCAATAATCTGGGACATTTGTGGTTATCACCACCCTGGGTGGTGGAAAGTGAGGAAGAAAGTACCAGGGAGGGAGGGAAAGAGTGTTACTGTGTGGAAACAGAAAGAACACTTGGGGAGACATGAACACATTTCTTTGAATTTGTTCTGACCAAGAAACACAATAATGAGCATGCCCTACCTGCTAACCTGGTGCTCTTTGGAAGCTATAGCTAGGTGAAGAGTAGTAAAACCACCCACCAGCAGTTTGACTTAATATAGACATAGTCCTGGGTGGGCCACGGTGGCTCAGCAGGCAAGAATACTTGCCTGCCATGCCAGAGGACCTGGGTTCAATTCCTGGTGCCTGCCCATGTTGAAAAAAAACAAATATATATATAGAGAGAGAGAGAGAGAGACATAGTCCTCTAATTATGTCTAAGCTTGAAATAGAAATGGACTTTCCATTGTGAGAATAAGCCTGCTTCAAATGGCATGGTCCCAGCAAGTAAATAGTTTGTATCTACCATGCCAGTTTTCCTGATTGAATAGTAGAGGTAATGATCACTAACACAGCATCCACCCACATTCTCAACCTTTCCCAGGGTTTAATAGCCAATCAGTGTGGTTAGAACCAACCATCCCCATTTCCAAAGTGAGTTATATTTGTAATAAATAAATCAGATCAGTTCCATTACCTTTGCCTCAGTGATTCACTAGGAAAGGATATATAACATCTTAAATCAAGCCAATCAAGGTAAAGCCAAGGCTTTGTGACTGGAGATTCTCAGAAAGGACAGAGTCCTTTTTTTCTGGAAAGTCTGGTGAACTATGAAATCTTGAAGCCCAGAAGCCATTTTTTTCCCATTAGAGAAGCCAACTCAAGGAGGAAGGACACACAGAAGAGGACAGAGCTGGGACAATTGCATAACCGATAGTGTTAATCAAACCATGTCTGAATTTTATGCTATCTCTTAACTTTTTCAGTTACCAGAACTAATAAACTAATTTTCCTTAGATCAATTGAAATTATATTTTATTGCTTTTGTCAATTTCATCCAAAGTACCAATATTGCGCTTTAAGAAATCAACCTTAAAACCATTATACATACTAAGAAATCAAGTTTATGTTCCATGATACCAACCCCTTTCTCCTAGTGTTGACATTCTTACTTAAACTGTTTCTTAAGAAATAATAATCATGGACTTCACACCATCTAAATAAAGTTTTTGTATCTTGCTGTAAATATCAGATATTCCAGGCAAGAATTGGTTGTACCTCCACTGGACAATTGTTAAAAATCTCAAATTTTTTATGTCTAAAACTGAATTCCTGATCTTCCCCAATCAACATCTCAATTGATGGGAACTCCATCCTTCCAGTTGCTTATGTCCCACTTCTCTCCCTGCTCCCATTCTACTCCAGTCTTACTATCCTCTTAGTGTACCTTAAATAGACCAGGCACTTGCCACCTTAGAGTCTACTCTATAGCTATTCCCTTTACCTATGATGAACTTCCTTTCTAATATATATCTATTAATTCACTTGTTTCCTTCAAGTATTTGCTTAGATGTCCATCTCAATGAGGTATGCTCTGTCCACACTATTTAAAATTATTACCCATATACATTCCTAGCCCCTTTTCTATGTGTCTTTTCCCATATGACCTATTACTTTCTAACAGGCTATATATTTTGCCTATTATTTTCATTATATATTTTATATCTCTTTCCCATAGAATATGAGATCTATTAACCATACATTTTTATCTCTTTTCTTCACTGATCCATATCCCAAGTACCTAGGACATGCCTGGGATATTACTAAATCTTGGTTTAATGAATTAATGAACTACTCTGCTCTCAGGAACCTGGCAGAGTTATTCAGTCTTAAGAATTTGGGGTCACATCAGTTTATCAATTAATAGTCTTTCTGCTTTTACAATTTATGATGGCTTTCTGTAGAAATTGGGCTAGGTATAAAAGAACAAACCTTAAGCTTAAAGTTTCCAAAATCCCACTGTGCTGGTTGGAATCTGCTATGCACCCAAAAAAAGACCATGTTCTTTAATCCATTCCTATTGTAGGTGGGATCTTTTGGTTAAGCTATTTCTATTGACATGTGACCTACCCATGCAGAGTGAGTCTTAATCCTTTGCTGGAGTCCTTTGTGAAGAGGATAAAATACAGTAAAAACCCAGAGAGCCTAGAGAGAAATGCCCTAGGAGAAACAAGCAAGTATCCACAGAAGCTGAGAAAGAAAGCCATTGAAACCACAACTCAGGAAAGAAGGACCAGTAGATGTTGCCTTGTGCCTTCCCATGTGACAGAAGGACTCTAGATGGGGCCAGCAGCTTTTCCTCAGAGAAGGTATCTTTCTCTTGATGTCTTAATCTGGACATTGTCATGACCTTAGAATGACCTATTTGTAAAATAATAAATCCCCATTGAAAAAGCCAACCCATTTCTGGTATATTGCATTCCAGCAGATTTAGCAAACCAAAACACCCATAAACAGATGCAATAGGTTTGGATGACCAAGTAACTGTCATAGATTAGTCTCCAATGGCAGACGAATCCCATATACCCTGTGTGATGGTTAAATTCATGTGTCAACTTGGCCAGATTTTGGTGTCCAGTTGTTTGGTCAAGCAAGCACTGGCCTGATAGTTACTGGGAGGATATTTCATGGAATTAAATCATCTACAAGTTGATTGCATCTGTGGTAGTTTGAAGCCGTTATGTACCCAGAAAAGGCCATGTTCTTTTATACCATTCTTGTAGGTGGTGCTCAACAGTGGGTGGGACCCTTTTATTAGGTTATTTCAGATAAGATGGGACCCACTTCATTCAGGGTGGGTCTTAATCTTCTTACTGCAGTCTTTTAGAGGATAAAGGACACACCAAAAACAGAGAGAAAACCCAGAGAAGCTTACAGAAAAAGCCCCAGAGACAATGACGCACCCACAGAAGCTAAGAGAGGAAGCCACTAAAGCCGAGAGCTGGAAGCAACAAACCCCAGGGGAGAACCAGCAGATGTTGCCATGTGCCTTGCCGTCTGACAGAGGAGCCCAAGCTCACCAGTAACTGGTTTTCAGAGGCATTATTATCCTGTTGATGCTTTAATTTAGACATTTCCATGGCCTTAGAATTATAAACATGTAAGCTAAAAAATCTCCATTGTTAAAAGCCAGTCCATTTATGGTATATTACATTTTGTCAGCTTCAGCAAACCAAAACAATATCTACAGCTGATTACATGTACTATCAACTGAGGAGATAGCCTTCGACGATGAGAAAAGTCTCATCTAATCAGCTGACACCTTTAAAAGGAGAAGTGATGATTTTAGCAATCAGAAGAATTTCCATTTCTACTGCAGCCAGCCAGCTTCTGCTGGGGATTCATCAAAAACCACTGTTTCCGGCTTGCGGCCTGTCTTATGAAATTTGGATTGCACATTCCCACAGTTGCAACAGATAATTCTTATAAAAATCTCACAATATTTATAGGTATCTCCCATCAGGTCTGCCTCCCAAAAATCATGATTATGGTGTCCTTTCTTTTCCCGTCGGGTTCTCTATAAGAAATACTTTTGGGTTTACACCATGAATCTCATGGCTTATTCAGGTACACAACTAATAGTAAGTAATGTATGAGATCATTCTGGAAGAGAAGGCGTTTGTCACAGTATATACTATTCCAAGCCTAGACTATTGCTATAAAATTAAGTAATTAATTTTTTCCATTCATTTACTCTTTTATTTGTTCATTCAAGAAACATTTGGGAGCGGGCCACTTTGGCTCAGAAGACAGAGTTCTCACCTGCCATGTCAGAGACCGGGGTTCGTTTCTCGGTGCTTGTCCATGCAAAAAAAAAAAAAAGAAAGAAACATTTAGGATCTGTTCTGCATCAAGGAGAGTCTTAGCTCTTATGATGAATAAGGCAAAATATATGGCCTTGATAATTACAATAAAGCATTGTATGGCTTGTTAAAACTAGCCAGGACATTCAAAGAAGAATAAATAATATATCCTGTAAATATGATAGAGGGAAAATCTAAAATGATATGAGAAGAAAATCTTGAGTAAGGAGAGTTGAAGATAGAACACAGAAGCACGAGAGAGAAGAGTGTACACACAGGAAGTTCCACCTTGCTCTGTGTGACTGGTGTAAGGGATTGTGTGTGCGCACGTGTGCGTGTGTTGTACAATAAAGCTGATGTTCTGGAGAGACAGCAAGGGTCAGGTAATGAAAGACTTTGAATAATATTCTAAGAAATTTTATCAGGCTTTTGCAGGTCATTGAATCTCTTTGTAAACAGCAGGGTAATATAATTATATTTATACTTTAGAAAAATCTCTGAGTGCAGTTCTGGAAAGTGGATGAGAGAGGAACAAACTGCAGGCAAGGAGAGGCCAGTTAACAAGTTACTGTCATAAGGTAAGATATGCTGAGGGACTAAAATAGAACAAAAGCAGTGAGAACAGCAGTGGACACATGGCATGTAGAGAGGTTGATGAATTAGGTCTTGGAAATTAATCAACAAGGTGATGTTCTAAGATGCTCCCAAAATTTCTGGTCGACTGAATGGGAAGGGCATGTAGGCTTTAGGAAGAAATGTTTTTAGAGTAAAATGTGTAACAGGTACAGCAGAGAAAAGGACATGCTAGAAGGTAGTGCTGAGCTCTGCCTTGGACATAGCAGGATTGTGTGGTATCCAGTTTGAGATCCCCAGTCATGAGTTCAAACGCAGGATTTGGTGTCAGGATAAGGTTTAGATTTTTAGAATGCACCAGTATAATGGTGGTTAGGGCCATAAGGGATTCGAAGCGATAATCCAGAAAGAATGTAGGGAATGAGACTAGATCATGCCAAGGATGGCAGCAGAGGGAGGAGCCCCCCCCACCCCCCCCACCCCCAACGGGAGACTGATGGGAGCTATTGAAAAGGCAGGAGAGCAGGATACCTTTTAAGGACTTTTAAGTAATCCAGTGTTACAGAAAAGATTTGATTTGTCTCTAGGTCCCACTCAAGTCAACCCAGAACTCAAATTTTAACAAATGTTTTTATCATAACATGACTTCTCCCTGGAGAGAAGATATTACCCCTTCTAGTCTGAAGTATATTCTTTGGTAGGAAGATTCCTTCCAGCTTTCCTTGATATACCTGTGCTAGCTATGGCTGTACTCCAGCTTCGGGTCCTGTAATGATACTTCCTGTTCCACTGGTTCCTGACCACCTGCTGATGAGTCTCACCAACTCCTTTTGTTCTGAATGCTCCTCTCCTTGCCCCAGCATCCATCCACTCTTGTTCCTGCCAGACTGCCACTAGGCCATAAATCCACCTCTTGCTCATTTCTATTGGCATCCGCAGTTTGTAGATACACTCGATTTTTCAATGCCAGTTACTTTAAGGTAATTCAAGGAATGGACAACTGAGACTTAGTATAGGATTGTTTCTGCTCTTTTAACTTTCTGTTTTCAGTATTTTGTTCCTTCTGACCTGTATTTTGGGACACTTGATAATAGAAGCTTGGTGGATGAACTAGACTAAATATGTATCCTCAAATATATTCAAAAACAGTCTACTCCAATAATGTGCATAACAGGGCAGACTTCCTTGCGCTGGAAGTACAAAACGCTCAACTCTGAGATTTTTCTATCAGAACGATTTGGTGGATCATCATAGGTAAATAATTTTGATTTAGGCGTTCCCCAATATTCATGCACATGTAGTATTCTACCATGAATCACAACACTGAAGAAGTCATGTAAATAGACCTGTCCATCTAGTCTCTTCTGACATTTAAATTTGAGCCAACATGCCACTATTGAGCTGAGCTCTGGGGCAGGATTTGAAAGAGAGCATCCATTCAACTTGTTTCAGGTCTGAATAGACAGACTTCCACAGCATTCTTGGGAATATATTTTACAACATTCTTTCCACAGCAGGGTACCACTGTAGCTATCCCAGACCCAATCCATACTCAGCCTTATCGTGGTGTATTTCTTTTTAACATTTGGGAAGATCAGATTTTAAGATTATTTGATAACAGATGTTAAGATTATGACTTTGTATTCCCACAGTCAAATCCCCTGTGTTGTTACACTGCAAGCAGCCAACGACCAGGTGGACGACAGGGGTGGGGCATAAAGCCCAGGTCCCTTCTCATTGGCTTTTCCAGAGGAACTCATAGTTCCTAGAAAATGAAGCTCCTGGGTCTAATTAATGGTCCTCATTCCTCTCCTGCCTCAACTAATTGGATCCTATTTGATCAGCTCGTCTCCACTCGTGATAGCCTCCAATTTACCCTACACACATCTACAAAGGCATATTTTTAAACAAAAATACTACTCTTTACACTTCTGCTTGATAGTCTTTGATGACACATGTCATCCTCCACGTCTTGGTGCGGTGGTGTTCATGGAACCTGAGGGTTTTAGAATCTCCGTGGCAGCTTTATCAAAGGAGCGTGACTCCACTTTTTCTGTTACATCTTTGAGAGTTGGGAAATTGAAGTGCATAATTTCAGAAAATTTCCCAGAAGATTCTAATAATCACAGGTTTTCTCCCTTTCTCTCTCTCTTTTTCTCCTTGTCAGGCCATATTATCTTTCTAAAATTCTCCACCAAATTTGTATACTCATGCCAGACATCAATTCATCCATAAATATATTTCCATCTCCACATTCAAATAATATTGTTCTCAAAATGATAATCAGATCTTTATTAGATATTTTACTATTATTATTTTATTATTATTATTATTAGATACATAATTTCAGATATTGAATAGTGGCCTCTATGTTTCTTATCCACTCAACTGTTGAGTCCTTGAGGAGAAAGAACTGCATCTCCTTCAACTTTGTTATCTCCAGAGCTTGTTCAATAAATATATGTTGAAAATATTAAGAATTATGTATTTTATAAATACGGTAAAACCCAGTCTATAGCAACAGGATTAGGGAAGTCAGTCGATGAGACAAAATGGCAATTTGGGCCACAGTTACAGAAATTTCCACAGAGAGGCAAAGCCATTCTGTTCTATGTTTCCTGAATTTCTTACTGTGAATTTCATGAAGTGATCAGCACTCCCTTTAAAAGTGTCTTATCTCCACTCTGGAGGATTTTATGAAGAATTCCAATTTTATTTTCCTCGAAATAAAAAAAAAGAGTATTAAAGACCAGTGGTAGTTTGTTTAATGGTGTTAAATGTTCCTCCATGCAGGAAGGTTATAAATCCCCAAAAAGTTTTGGAAACTTTGGAACTTAAGCATGGCTGAGTGATACTCTTTGGCCAATGAAATATCAATAAAAGTCTAAATGTCACTCCAGAGCAGAAGCTCTAAGAGTCAACAGATAGTTACCAGGTTCTTTCTCTCTGCCATGACAACATCAATATTCTGACTTAAGACTGTACCAACAGCCTGTGTTCCCAGAAAGAAGTCTAAAATGAGGTTGCATAGTACCCAATCAGAAACTGTTTAAAAAGTTGAAAAAGTGATCAGACTTCAAGTAGAGATATGAAGGAAGCTGATCTGGATAGGACTAAGGTATATCAGAGTTCAGGTAAAGGATGATATCATCTATATTTTAAAACTTCAACTTCTATTTCAGACTAAAGGGAGAGATGTTTATTGGGTGCAAAATTTATATTTTAGGGCGGGCCACGGTGGCTCAGCAGGTAAGAGTACTTGCCTGCCATGCCCAAGGACCCGGGTTCAATTCCCGGTGCCTGCCCATGTAAAAATAAATAAATAAATAAAATAAAAAATTTATATTTTGGCTAGTGCATTTCCTAATTTAACTTATATGGTCAGTTTAGTTGAACACCGTAAATACATGGAATCTTGAATAAGGTGTGAGATCTTGTTGGTTTGTCCAGGTTAGTGTGATTCCCCAATAAATCCCAGAGTAATTTAGACAGTGAATAAAGAAGTATTTGCAAAGTCCCCTTGGGAGAATGGGGGGAAAGGAAGAAATGTTCAACTTCCCCATTTGGAGAATTTCTGATATGTTCACAAGCAGTGGGGACGACCAAATCAGTAGGCTGAGCCCCCGATCTTGGATTCATCCCTATGAAACTTATTCCTGGAAAGGATAAAATAAGTGTACTTAAAATTAGGCCTCAGAGTCATCCCAGAGAACCTCTTTTGTTGTTCAAATGTGGCCTCTCTCTCTAAGCTGACATGGAGATGAACTCACTACCTCCTCCACCCCTCCCCAGTGTGATGCATGACTCCCAGGGGTGTAAATCTCCCTGGCAACATAGGACAGAAATCCCAAGATAGTGAAGACCCAGCATCAAGGGATTGAGAAAACCTCAACGGAAAGAGAGAAGAGAGAAATGACACAAAATACAGTGTCAGTGGCTGAGAGATTTCAAACAGAGTTGAGAGAATAACCTGGAGGTTATTCTTATGCATTATATAGATATCCCTCTTTAGTTTATGGTATATTGGAGTGTCTGGAGGGAAGTACCTGAAACTGTATAGCTGTGTCCCAGTAGCCTAGATTCTTGAAGACAATCATATAAAGATATAACTTTTACAATGTGACTGTGTGATTGTGAAAATCTTGTATCTGATGCTCTTTTTATCCAAGGTATGGACAAATGAGTAAAAAAATGTATATATAAGGAATAGGGGGGACAAGGTGTAAAATGACTTGGGTAGTTGGAAATACTAGTGGTCAATGAGAGTGACAGAGAACTAAGGTGTATGGTCTGTATGTGTTTTTTCTCTTTATTTCTTTTTTCTGGAGTGATACAAATGTTCTAAAAAATGATTGTGGTGATGAATATACAACTATGTGATGATATGAGCCATTGATTGTACACTATGTATAGAATGTATGTGTGGGAAGATTTCTCAATAAAAATATTAAAAAGTAAATAAATAAAATAAAATGAGGCTGCAGCTGACCCATGGTGGATATGTGGAGAGAGAAAGAAGGAAACTTTGTTTCTATAAGCGACTTAGCACAATCTGGTATATTGTGACTGATCCAAGGGTCTTGTGACATTTGGATGCTATAATAGCCATAAGCATCTTAGAGTTCCCCAAGCAGGTATGACAATAAGCTTCTGAAAAGTTCTCAAGTTTTTCTGGGGGAAGGAGAGGGTGACCTTAGGGACACTTAGAAAATTGTATGTACATGTGTGTGTTTGTGTGTATGTGTGTGTGTGCACACGCGTGTAGGAGTTTTGTTGTGACAATGACTAGAGGACCCACTGGCGGGTAGTGTCTGGAAGCTACAGATGCCGTATATCCCACAATGAAAGAGATAGTTCTGCTCAAGAAGAATGCTCTGGTCCAAATGCCAATTGCTCTGATGGAGAAACACCAGCTAAACTGATGAAAAACATACAAATTCAAGAGTTATTTACCCAACAGATTTAGGAAAAGTGCACATGGGGATTTGAACCTTTATTCAAGTAGGTTATGGAATCTATCAGCTTGTCAAAAATATTCTTATGTTCTTGCCAAATGCTTGCTCAGAAGTGATCGTGTTTCTAATATTTTCCACATTCTCAAGCTTCTTCCTTAAACAAATGGTGAGATTTCAAGACTCATCCCCAGACATATAGTTTTGTTTTTACCAGGATTTTAATTGCTACCAATGTAAGTGTAAATTTATTCATTCCCAGTGTTTCCTGTTGTGTGTTCTTCCTGCCCTTTAGAAAATATTGATTTTCTTTTGCTACTTACCTGAGCAGATGTTGGTTATACATCTCCAGGCAGATTTTATAGCTCCTTTCCCCTTTGTTTAACAATACTACACATATTTTGATCTTTCATCATGAGCCAATCCTGCCATTTCATAATCATTCTTGTTGCTGTGCTCTGATTTCTTTCTGTACCTTTTTGTTTTTCTTGAAAGACTTTTTCTAAAGGGAATACATTCAGTCTTCCAGAAGGAACTTTATCATTACATTCAGATGAATCTTTTTCAACCTCCTCTAATAGATCAAGCGTCATGTTTTATCTCTTGGGTGATACCTGACATTGTAAATTCATATGCAAGTTGCTGTTTCCTGTACTTATTTTATTCTTTGGCATTGCTTCTTCATGCTTTGCTCTTTTACAGGTTGCTCCCATGCTTTTTGTTTGATGTGTACATTTCTCACTTGTGCCAGAGCATTGCTGTACGCTTGCTGGCCTCACTGCTTTTAGCAGCACCTCCCAATTTACTATCAACTGTGAATTTCACTGGAATATTTCTACTCCATTCTATTTATTCAATTAGATGTTATATTTAACTTGCACCTTGAGGCTGCTATGTTACATGAAGCAGCCACATGCTGTAGAGGAATTCAAGTATCCAAAACCCTATGAAGTCAGGCCACTAAGATAGCTTGTGCTATCATCACCTTATATCGTCAGTATTGGATCAGGCAGACTGGATAACTTAAAAAAGCAGTTTGTGCTGAACCAAGTAAAAAGATTAAATGAAGGTATCCATGATGAAATTTTAAAGCATTATGTAAATTAAATGATCCAGCGATCTAAGTAACTGGTTTCAAAAGCAACAAAAATCTCTGGGGCCAAACCTATCTCATCTCTCCCTTAAATCTGAATTGATTGTACATATTGTCTTGAAATTATTAGATGCTTTCTGAGTCCTTCATCCCATTTCTTTTGATCAGGGCTGAGAAAGCTGTGTGAATATTAATATTTACTGACTATAGCTTGTGATCACTGTAGCACTTGATAATATTGTATTCCAAGGCTGCTATATCACAGTTGATTATTACTTTGTTTTCTTTCCAATCCTTCATTTAATTTCCATTCCTTAACCCAGTGTTAAATTTCTATTTGAATTCATTTCAGAGTTCATGAGATACTGTATCAAATGTTTTGCTAAAATCCAAATGTATTACATCTCCCACATTGCATTCAACCACTAATCTCATAATTCAATTTAAAAAAAAAAGCAATCAGATTTGTTTGGCATGATTTGTTCTGGGTAAATCCATGCTGCTTATTGCTCAATAGTTCTTAAATGATAAGTAGTGCTCAATGCAAATTCCCTCATCTAACTTCTCATTTTAGCTCAGAAAACACTCTAGTGTTTTTGTTCATAAATTTCCTCCTGATGCCTATAGGTTTCTAGGTTATAAAAACAGATAAGAGCACACTAGCTTTATTACAATGCCATTTTTTTTTTGCTTAATATAACTCCTTTTCCCCATTTATTCATATTTACATTTTCATATTAGATTTATCATATAACATGATCACTTGATTCTTATTTTCTTGTAATACCTTTATGGGAAAGATGCTTAGTGGAGTATATCATTCAGCATTCTTCAGAAAAACTAAACCAACAGGATATGCATATACATATGTATATGTATGTAATGTATATGTATATTCATATGCATATGTGTATGTAAATATCAATAGATTTATTATAGGAATCGGCTCAAGCGATCACGTGGATTGACAAGTCCAAATTCCATAGGGCAGACCACAAGTTAGGAACTCCAGTGAACGTGAAGCTGAATTTACCAGGAGAATCTGGCAGGATGAAGTGGAGGTAGAAATTTTCTATTGTATGTGTGTGGGGGTGGGAGGAGGGTTTTCTAGTATGTTCAACTTTTATTCCAGCCACATTTCTATTTCTTGCCCATTAAAACAAAACCAAACAAAAACCAAACACATAAAAAAAAAAAAGCAGCTGAAAAATCGAGTTCCAATAGAGTTTTTACATTTTGATTATTTTCTTTTTCTTTCTTTTTTGATTTTTTTTTTTTTTTTTGGTTTGTTGTTGTTTGTTTTTTATTGTGGCTTCTGCATTTGAAATCAGCATTTTGGGGTTTTTAAAATAGCATTCACCTGGAATGAAAAGTTTTCCCAAGAAACCACAAAAGACTGTTCATCTTTTTCTTTTCCTTTTTTTTTTCTTGTCAACTTTTTGCAGCACTCAAGTCAGTTTAAGTCCTAGCAAAAAAGATGGTAATTAGGACACCAGTGTTGTTGTAGACAATGTGACACTGGTTGATTTTGTGCTGACATTTGTGTAACTTCCCTTGCTGTTTGTGTTTTATTCATTCAGGGACACTTGGCTTGAATTGGCTGGAAGGATTGCTCTGGCTGCATTGCAGTGTGGCCACATACCTGGTTCTGGTATGTCGGTAAAAGTAAGACTGGTGGAATAAATGATTCTATCATTACAAGCCAAAGTTACTGGAAGGTGAACTGGCTGTCAGACCCATCTCCAACCTTCTCAGAATGCAGAAATGTCTGGGACAACACATAGCATACACTCTCCACATCTGTACATCGTTTCAGCTTCTACATCCCCAAACCACAGTCGTAAATTTGGAGTGAAATTCTGTCCCATAATTCATGCATTGCTACATCCCCACTGCCATTCAACTGAAGACTTTCTATGACAGGCACAGGTATGAGAGGGGCAAGGACAGGACCCATTCTCTTGTAAAATGTTTACTCTGCCTTTTCTGGACTAATGATTGTCCAGGAAATGCCATCGTTTATCATCTCTTTGTTTGGTTCTTTGGGGCATGGAGTAGCCTGAAACTGATTATTCTTTCTTGAGAAAGGCACAAATACATTCTTTCTCTATCCTTAAGGTAAAATGCACATTTATAGAGTTGTGACACAGGATCATCTGCATCCAGTAGTGCAGTCTGCTTATCAGCTTTCCTAACTATCAATTTTGGGAGTGCCATGCCAGTGATGGAACACACACGTTTGACTGTTTGCCCATAATGGATGTAGCCATGACACACTGTGAATTCTTCTCCTTCTGATTCATCATCATCCAAGAGATGGATGTAAAATTCTCCCCACTGCTGGGAACTGGCATGGAAATTACCTCCTTCTACATGCAAGTATCTGGTACTCACTGTCTGGGACCTAAGTCAATTAAACAGAGTCCCCTTTGTTCTTGATGCAATGCACAAGTCAGCATTTTTTGATGACTGCTTCTTTTTGAAAAGTTTGGTCATGACTTTTATCCACTTGCTGAACAACATGCCAATGTCATCACTGTTACCACAGAACATCTTTACAGACTATCTGAAATGATTTCTCTTGTCTGAATCAGATATGCACAATGTTTTGACTGTGCAATAGTTCTTTCCTTCTAAGTTCAGCTGCTGCATTTCTTGATCACTATTTCTTATTCCAATAAATGCACATGGTTGAGGCGGCGCCCACGCCCCGCAGCAGCCGAGCCACCCGCCATCCTTCTCCCCTCTCTTTCTCCGCCGGCCCGCCGCGCGGCGCCCACGCCCCGCAGCAGCCGAGCCGCCCGCCATCCTTCTCCCCTCTCTTTCTCCGCCGGCCCGCCGCGCGGCGCCCACGCCCCGCAGCAGCCGAGCCGCCCGCCATCCTTCTCCCCTCTCTTTCTCCGCCGGCCCGCCGCGCGGCGCCCACGCCCCGCAGCAGCCGAGCCGCCCGCCATCCTTCTCCCCTCTCTTTCCTCCCCCTCCTGCTCCGGCTGCTCTCCAACCACCACGGTGCCCTCTTCCCCCGCCTTCACCGTGCTCCTCCGCCACCAGCCTCGACAGCCTTGCCGCCCTCACCTTTCCTCCTCCAGATCAGCTACTGGGGGAGTGGAGATAATACAGAGCAGCTCCCGGAGCCACGAGGGAGATCAAAGGGACAGCGTACCCCATCCTGGAACGGCTGACTATCTGGGAGAACCAGCTCTGGTGAGATCACCAAGGGGCACGGGCTTTCCTGGGTGGGACGGCAAGCAACCGGAGTCCCTCCCTTCTACCTTCCCGGGCCAGCAGGTAGAATTGGACAGGCGGTCCCCTTAGGCCGCGGCGGCTGGTGCCCCCACCACACGAGGCCCCCCGGAACAACTGAGATAGTTGGGTCGGAAATCCCCAGACTGCGGAGAACAGTGACCGGGGGATCCCTTCCAAACACGTGACTCCCCCGTCGGCTGGGAACAGTGCACTCTCCCGGGCTGCGACAGCTGGCGCCCTCCCGCCACGCTTGGTGCCCCGGGCCGACTGGCTAATTTGGCCAGACGCTCTCCTGTGCTGCGACGGCCGGCGAACCTCCCCGCGTTTGGAACCCCGGGCCGGCTGGCATTCTTCCAAGACGCTTCGGCTGCCGAACCTCCCCTACGGCGAGAGTTTTCCAGAGTTGAGGGACCCACAGCAACTTTCGCTGGTGGAACCCACAGACAGGCGTGTGCCACGAGCGCCACCTACTGGGCAGGATAGGAAGAACAGAACCCAGAGATTGCACAGAAAAATCTTTCAACCTGTGGGGTCGAACACCCGGGGAGATCTGACTAAATGCCCAGACGCCAGCAGAAGATAACGGATCACGCTCAGAAAATTGAACATATGGCCCAGTCAAACGAAGAAACCAATAGTTCAAATGAGATACAGGAGCTGAAACAACTAATGCTGAATATACGAACAGAAATGGAAAACCTCTTCAAAAACGAAATCGATAAATTGAGGGAGGACATGAAGAAGACATGGGCTGAACATAAAGAAGAAATAGAAAAACTGAAAAAACAAATCACAGAACTTATGGAAGTGAAAGATAAAGTAGAAAAGATGGAAAAAACAATGGATACCTACAATGACAGATTTAAAGAAACAGAAGATAGAATTAGTGATTTGGAGGATGAAACATCTGAATTCCAAAAAGAAACAGAAACTATCCGGAAAAGAATGGAAAAATTTGAACAAGGTATCAGGGAACTCAAGGACAATGTGAACCGTACAAATATACGTGTAGTGGGTATCCCAGAAGGAGAAGAGAAAGGAAAAGGAGGAGAAAAACTAATGGAAGAAATTATCACTGAAAATTTCCCAACTCTTATGAAAGACCTAAAATTACAGATCCAAGAAGTGCAGCGCACCCCAAAGAGATTAGACACAAATAGGCGTTCCCCAAGACACTTACTAGTTAGAATGTCAGAGGTCAAAGAGAAAGAGAGGATCTTGAAGGCAGCGAGAGAAAAACAATCCGTCACATACAAGGGAAACCCAATAAGACTATGTGTAGATTTCTCAGCAGAAACCATGGAAGCGAGAAGACAGTGTGATGATATATTTAAGTTACTAAAAGAGAAAAACTGCCAGCCAAGACTCCTATATCCAGCAAAATTGTCCTTCAAAAATGAGGGAGAAATTAAAACATTCTCAGACAAAAAGTCACTAAGAGAATTTGTGACCAAGAGACCAGCTCTGCAAGAAATACTAAAGGAAGCACTAGAGTCAGATACAAAAAGACAGAAGAGAGAGACATGGAGAAAAGTGTAGAAAGAAGGAAAGTCAGATATGATATATATAATACAAAAGGCAAAATGGTAGAGGAAAATATTATCCAAACAGTAATAACTCTAAATGTCAATGGACTGAATTCCCCAATTAAAAGACATAGACTGGCAGAATGGATTAAAAAACAGGATCCTTCTATATGCTGTCTACAGGAAACACATCTTAGACCCAAAGATAAATATAGGTTGAAAGTGAAAGGTTGGGAAAAGATATTTCATGCAAACAACAACCAGAAAAGAGCAGGAGTGGCTATACTAATATCCAACAAATTAGACTTCAAATGTAAAACAGTTAAAAGAGACAAAGAAGGACACTATATACTATTAAAAGAAACAATTAAGCAAGAAGACATAACAATCATAAATATTTACGCACCGAACCAGAATGCCTCAAAATACGTGAGGAATACACTGCAAACACTGAAGAGGGAAATAGACACATATACCATAATAGTTGGAGACTTCAATTCACCACTCTCATCAATGGACAGAACATCTACACAGAGGATCAATAAAGAAATAGAGAACCTGAATATTACTATAAATGAACTTGACTTAACAGACATTTATAGGACATTACATCCCACAACAGCAGGATACACCTTTTTTTCAAGTGCTCATGGATCATTCTCAAAGATAGACCATATGCTGGGTCACAAAGCAAGTCTTAACAAATTTAAAAACATTGAAATCATACACAACACTTTCTCGGATCATAAAGGAATGAAGTTGGAAATCAATAATAGGCGGAGTGCCAGAAAATTCATAAATACATGGAGGCTCAACAACACACTCTTAAACAACAAGTGGGTCAAAGAAGAAATTGCAAGAGAAATTAGTAAATACCTAGAGGCAAATGAAAATGAAGACACAACATATCAAAACTTATGGGACGCAGCAAAGGCAGTGCTAAGAGGGAAATTTATTGCCCTAAATGCCTTTATCAGAAAAGAAGAAAAGGCAAAAATGCAGGAATTAACTGTCCACTTGGAAGAACTGGAGAAAGAACAGCAAACTAATCCCAAAGCAAGCAAAAGGAAAGAAATAACAAAGATTAGAGCAGAAATAAATGAAATTGAAAACATGAAAACAATAGAGAAAATCAATAAGACCAGAAGTTGGTTCTATGAGAAAATCAACAAGATTGATGGGCCCTTAGCAAGATTGACAAAAAGAAGAAGAGAGAGGATGCAAATAAATAAGATTAGAAATGAAAGAGGAGACATAACTACTGACCTCACAGAAATAAAGGAGGTAATAACAGGATACTATGAACAACTTTACGCTAATAAATACAACAATTTAGAAGAAATGGACAGGTTCCTGGAAAGACATGAACAACCAACTTTGACTCAAGAAGAAATAGACGACCTCAACAAACCAATCACAAGTAAAGAGATTGAATTAGTTATTCAAAAGCTCCCTAAAAAGAAAAGTCCAGGACCAGACGGCTTCACATGTGAATTCTATCAAACATTCCAGAAAGAATTAGTACCTACTCTCCTCAAACTCTTCAACATAATCGAAGTGGAGGGAAAACTACCTAATTCATTCTATGAAGCCAACATCACCCTCATACCAAAACCAGGCAGAGACATTACAAAAAAAGAAAACTACAGACCAATCTCTCTAATGAATACAGATGCAAAAATCCTCAATAAAATTCTAGCAAATCATATCCAACAACACATTAAAAGAATTATACATCATGACCAAGTAGGATTCATCCCAGGTATGCAAGGATGGTTCAACATAAGAAAATCAATTAATGTAATACACCATATCAACAAATCAAAGCAGAAAAATCACATGATCATCTCAATTGATGCAGAGAAGACATTTGACAAGATTCAACATCCTTTCCTGCTGAAAACACTTCAAAAGATAGGAATACAAGGGAACTTCCTTAAAATGATAGAGGGAATATATGAAGAACCCACAGCTAATATCATCCTCAATGGGGAAAAATTGAAAAATTTCCCCCTAAGATCAGGAACAAGACAAGGATGTCCACTATCACCACTATTATTCAACATTGTGTTGGAAGTTCTAGCCAGAGCAATTAGGCAAGAAAAAGAAATACAAGGCATCAAAATTGGAAAGGAAGAAGTAAAACTATCACTGTTTGCAGACGATATGATACTATACGTCGAAAACCCGGAAAAATCCACAACAAAATTACTAGAGCTAATAAATGAGTACAGCAAAGTAGCAGGCTACAAGATCAACATTCAAAAATCTGTAGCTTTTCTATACACTAGCAATGAACAAGCTGAGAAGGAAATCAAGAAACGAATCCCATTTACAATCGCAACTAAAAGAATAAAATACCTAGGAATAAATTTAACCAAAGAGACAAAAAACCTATATAAAGAAAACTACAAAAAACTGTTAAAAGAAATCACAGAAGACCTAAATAGATGGAAGGGCATACCGTGTTCATGGATTGGAAGACGAAATATAGTTAAGATGTCAATCCTACCTAAATTGATTTACAGAGTCATTGCAATACCAATCAAAATCCCAACAACTTATTTTTCAGAAATAGAAAAACCAATAAGCAAATTTATTTGGAAGGGCAGGGTACCCCGAATTGCTAAAAGCATCTTGAGGAAAAAAAAACGAAGCTGGAGGTCTCGCGCTGCCTGACTTTAAGGCATATTATGAAGCCACAGTGGTCAAAACAGCATGGTATTGGCATAAAGATAGATATATCGACCAATGGAATCGAATAGAGTGCTCAGATATAGACCCTCTCATCTATGGACATCTGATCTTTGATAAGGCAGTCAAGCCAACTCACCTGGGACAGAACAGTTTCTTCAATAAATGGTGCCTAGAAAACTGGATATCCATATGCAAAAGAATGAAAGAAGACCCATCTCTCACACCCTATACAAAAATTAACTCAAAATGGATCAAAGATCTAAACATTAGGTCTAAGACCATAAAACAGTTAGAGGAAAATGTTGGGAGATATCTTATGGATCTTACAACTGGAGGTGGTTTTATGGACCTTAAACCTAAAGCAAGAACACTGAAGAAGGAAGTAAATAAATGGGAGCTCCTCAAAATTAAACACTTTTGTGCATCAGAGAACTTCATCAAGAAAGTAGAAAGACAACCTACACAATGGGAGACAATATTTGGAAACGACATATCAGATAAAGGTCTAGTATCCAGAATTTATAAAGAGATTATTCAACTTAACAACAAAAAGACAGCCAACCCAATTACAAAATGGGAAAAAGACTTAAACAGACACCTACCAGAAGAAGAAATACGGATGGCCAAGAGGCACATGAAGAGATGCTCAATGGCCCTGGCCATTAGAGAAATGCAAATCAAAACCACAATGAGATATCATCTCACACCCACCAGAATGGCCATTATCAACAAAACAGAAAATGACAAGTGCTGGAGAGGATGCGGAGAAAGAGGCACACTTATCCACTGTTGGTGGGAATGTCAAAGGGTGCAACCACTGTGGAAGGCAGTTTGGCGGTTCCTCAAAAAGCTGAATATAGAATTGCCATACGACCCAGCAATACCATTGCTAGGTATCTACTCAAAGGACTTAAGGGCAAAGACACAAACGGACATTGCACACCAATGTTTATAGCAGCGTTATTTACAATTGCAAAGAGATGGAAACAGCCAAAATCTCCATCAACAGAAGAGTGGCTTAACAAACTGTGATATATACATACGATGGAATATTATGCAGCTTTAAGACAAGATAAACTTATGAACCATGTAATAACATGGATGGACCTAGAGAATATTATGCTGAGTGAATCCAGCCAAAAACTAAAGGACAAATACTGTATGGTCCCACTGATGTGAACGGACATTCGAGAATAAACTTGAAATATGTCATTGGTAACAGAGTTCAGCAGGAGTTAGAAACAGGGTAAGACAATGGGTAATTGAAGCTGAAGGGATACAGACTGTCCAACAGGACTAGATACAAAAACTCAAAAATGGACAGCACAATAATACCTAATTGTAAAGTAATCATGTTAAAATACTGAATGAAGCTGCATCTGAGCTATAGGGTTTTTTTTGTTTTTGTTTGCTTGTTGGTTTGTTTGTTGTTGTTGTTTTTTACTATTACTACTACTTTTATTTCTTTTCTTTATATTAACATTTTATATTTTTTTCTGTTTTCTTGCTAGTTCCTCTAAACCGTTGCAAATGTACTAAGAAACAATGATCATGCATCTATGTGATGATGTTAAGAATTACTGAGTGCATAGGTATGATTTCTAAATGTTGTGTTAATTTCCTTTTTTTTTTCTTTCCGTTAATAAAAAAAAAAATGCACATGGTTGAGACTTTTGTTCCGAACAACCATTGTGTTCCATTTAATCTTTATTTTTCTTCCATCCACTGCCCATAAGATACACACACGGAGGAGGGCAATTAAAAAAACCTTTTTTTCATTTCCATATGACTTCTGTGCAACTTTGCATGAAGAATTAGTACTGTCTGATCCCCTCACTCTTTTAAATAATTTCACATTGCTTCCCTAGTGAGTCGTTTAGGTGGAGGCCATTCACCAAATGTCCTTTTAATCTGCACCATGTTACTTCAGGAACATGTTATGGTAAACCACAGTTTGGAACACTTCAATGCACCTCAGAACACCTCAGCCAGTGTATCTTTATCATTCTCCTTTCCTTTTGAGATCATAATGGCTCCGGAGAACTATAATGCTTCCATTTCAATGATAGTCTTATAATTTCAATGACCTGACACAACAGGGACCATCTTCCAGAAATTCTCTCTTGACTTCTGAAATTCTTAGTTTTGACTTTTAGACCTCCAGTTGATTGAATGGGGAGATGCCTCTCATTTCTAAAGGCACTCTGCTTTATTGTTTGCAGTTGTAATCAGCTGCAGATGCAGTCAACTAATGACTTAAATCCACAAAATATCCTCAGCGACAACCAGACCAGTGCTTGCTTGATCAAACAATTGGACAGCATAATCTAGACAAGATAACACATGGAATTAACCATCATAGTAGAGAGATAAGAATAAAATTTATTTCAGGAATCTCCATTGAAAATAAAGACAATGCTTTGGTTACAGTTATGTAATTTCTTTGTATTAATCATGTAATATGAGGGTGATATCATTGCAATTTACCTCTTAAGCCTGAACCTCCCATATGATGGCAGGTAATCATTTCATTTTTACATATTCTTTTACTTTCACTTTCCATAATTTAAGCATCTGTATCCTTTATGTACATTGTTTTCTTTTAATTAATATTTTTTTTAGGTTATACTCTTCTAAAACCTGTTAAATGTTTCTGGCTCTTGCAAATCACTGCTTTTATGTACACATGTCCCATCAGCAGGCTTTAAAATCTTATAGGAATCAGAACTCTTGATGGAAGTGGAAGGATAGCAAGGATATTCCATAGGCAGCAATTTTCCTGCTTCCTGATATATTTAGCAACTTTGAGAAAGGCTGGACAACCAGCGGGCAGTTCTAGTTCTTTTTAAGTTGCCAATTACTTTGCAAAATTACTTCTCCCTCGTTGCACACGGGTTGATGGGACTGTAACACAAGATGCCTTGCTTTGGTACAGGCGAAAGGCTGGGAACACAAATCAAGGGAAAACTCTTGGATTCTTTCTCCTACACTTTGAACCTTTTTTCTTTTTCTTTTGTTAGAAAAGTTGTGGATTTAACAGCACAATAATGCATAAAATATAGGATCTCCACACTCCACCCCACCACCAACACCTTCCATGGTGTGGAATATTTGCTACAATTGAGAATAGCACATTTTAAAATTGTGCTAATTTATTTTATAATTTATTAAAGCCCATGATTTAACTTAGGGTTCACTATATGTATAGTGTAGGTCCATGGATTTTTTTTTAGAAAATTTCATTGTTACCATATATACAATCTAATCTTTCCGTTTTTAATCATATTCAGATGTATGTTTCAGTGCTATTAATTGTGTTTAGAATGTTGTGCTAACATTAACATCACCCATTACAAAATATTTCCATCATTCCAAATAGGATCTATGAACTTTTTTTTTTTTTTACATGGGCAGGCACTGGGAAACGAACCCAGGTCTTCAGCATGGTTGGTGAGAGTTCTGCCGCTGAGCCACCATCACACTGCCCAGATCCCTGAACATTTTAAGCCCTAATTTTCTATTCCCTACACCCACCCCATCTCCTGGGAATCTATATTCTAGATTCTGACTCTATGAGTTGCTTATTCTAATTGTTTCAAATCAGTGAGAACATACAATATTTGCATGAGATCGTACAATTTTGTGTCTGCCTTCTTTCCTTCAACATGATGTCTTCAAGATTCATTCATATTGTCAAATGTATCAGAATTTCATTCCTTTTTACAGCTGAATAGCATACATACTGTTTTGTATATACACTACATTTTGTTTATCCATTTATCAGTTGATGGATACTTGGGTTTCTTTCATCTTTCGACAGTTGTGAATAATGCTGCTATGAATATTTGTGTGCAAATATCTTTTTGAGCCCCTGTTTTCAATTCTTTTGGGTATATACCTAGTAGTGGAATAGTTTTATACTTAGCTTTCTAAGAAAACACCAAACTCTCTTCCACAGTGGCTGCATAATTTTTCAATGCCACTAGCAATGAATAAGTGTTCCTATTTCTCCCCATTTTCCCCAACACTTTAAATTTTCCATTTATTTATAGCTGCCATTCTAATGGATGTGAAATAGTATCTCATTGGAGTTTTGATTTGCATTTCCCTGATGGTGTTGAGGGTCTTTTCACATGTGTTCTGGCCACATGTATATTGTCTTTGGACAGGTGTCTTTTATGCAGTTTTTAATTGGATTGTTTGTCTTTCTGTTGTTATGTTGAAGGATTTCTTTATTTATTCTGGATAGTAATCCTTTATCACATATGTGGTCTCCAAATATTTTCACTTGTGGTATTAGTTGTCTTTATACTTGTATAATAAAATCCTCTGAGGAACAAAAGTTTGCTTATTATTTGTTTATTTATTTATTTTGATGAGGTCACATTTATTTTTTTTTCAATTATTGCTTGTGCTTTGGGTGTAAAGTCTAAGAAATTATTGCCTAACACAGGGTTCTGGAGATGCTTCTCTATGTTTTCTTCTAAGAGTTTGATTGTCTTAGCTCTTACATTTGGCTCTTTCATCCATTTTGAGTTAAATTTTGTATATGGTGAGAGGTAGAGGTCCTTTAACACTCCACTCACAATAATGGATAGAACATCTAGTCAGAAGATCAATAAGGAAGTACAGGACTTGGGTGATACACTAAATCAACTAGACCTAACAGTTATAAACAATACTGCACCCAGTTAGACACAATGAACATTCTTCTCAATTGCACATGGATCATTCTCCAGGGGAGACCATATGTTGGGTCAAAAAACAACTCTCAATCAATTCACAAATATTAAAACCATGCAATATCAATTCATTGACTACAACAGAATCAACGTAGAAATAATAACAGAGAGAGAAAGGAAAAATCCACAAATATGTGGAAATTAAACAAGATACTCTTAAACAATCAATGGGTTAAAGAGGAAATCATAGGTGAAATTAGGAAATATCTTGAGGCAAATGAAAATAAAAATACAGCATACCAAATCTTATAGTGCTGGGGAAAAAAAATTATAGCTCTAATTCCTTACAGTAAAAGAAAAAAATAAAAGAGACCTCAGATGAATGACCTCACTTCAAAACTGGAAGAACTAGAAAAAGAAGAGTAAACTAAACCCAAAGCATGCAGAAAGAAGGAAATAAGAAAGATCATAGCAGAGATAAATGAACTACAAAAAAAAAAGAGATGATTAACAAAACCAAAAGTTGGTTCTTTGAAAAGACCAATGAAACTTTAGCTAGATTGACAAGGAAAAAAAGAGGGAGGATATAAATCACAAAAATCATAAATAAAAAGGGGGACATTACTGATGACCCTGCTTAAATTTAAAAAAACTATAACTGGATACTGTGAACGACTGATGCCAATAAATTAAATAACTTAGTTGAAATGAGAAAATACTTAGAAACACACAAACTACCTACATTTGCTCAAGAAGAAATAGGAGATCTCAACAAGCCAATTACTAGTAAAGAGATTGAATCTGTAATCAAAAACCTCCCAACAAAGAAGAGCCCAGGACCAGATGGCTTCACAGGGGAATTTTACCAAACATCCTAAGAGGACTTAATTCCAATTCTGCTAAACTCCTCCAAAATATTTAAGGAGTTTTATTTTATTTATTATTATATTTAGCTTCATTCTATGAGGATAAAATCACCCTAACACCAAAGCTAGATAAAGACTTTACAAGAAAAGAACATTATGGGCTAATGTCTCTTATGAATATAGATGTGAAAATTCTCAATAAATTACTAGCAAACTGAATCCAACAGCACATTAAAAGAATGATCCACCATGATCAAGTGGAATTTATCCTCGTTATGCAAGGTTGGTTTGACATAAGAAAACAAATAATGTAATACACCACATTAACAGGATGAAGGAAGAAAAACATTTTAAATATATGACCATAGACAGAGAAAAAGCATTTGACAAAATATAGCGCCCTTTCTTGATAAAAACATATAGGACACTAGAAATAGATGGAAATGCCCTCAACATGATAAAGTACATATATGAAAAACCCACAGCTAAATCCTACTTAATGGTGAAACACTGAAAACTTTTACTCTAAGATCAGGAATAAGCCAAGGATGCCCACTGTCACTACTGTTATTCAATGTTGGACTGACAGCTCTTGTCAGAGCAATTAGGCAAAAAAGAAAGAAAATTATCCAGATTGGGAAAGAAGAAGTAAAACTTTCCCTATTTGCAGATCATATGATTTTTATATACAGAAAATCCTGAAAAATCCACAACAAAACTCCTGAAACTAATAAATTTAGCAAAGTGGCAGGGAATAGATCAACACCCCAAAACCAGTACTGTTCCTATAAAAAGACAATGAATAATCAGAACAAGAAATCAAGAAAAAATTTCAGTCACATTAGCAACTAAAAGTATCAAACATCTAGGAAAAAATCTAACCAAGGTTGTAAAGGCCTTATACACAGATATCTACAAAACATTGCTAAAAGAAATCAAAGAAGACCTAAAGAAATGGAAGAATATTCCATGTTCACCAGTTGGAACACTAAATATCATTAAGATGTCAGTACTACCCGAAGCAATTAATAGATTAAATAGCAATCCCAATAAAATTCCAAAACTATCCTTGCAGAAATGGAAAAACCAATCTTCAAATTTATATAAGGTTAAGGGATGCCAAATAGCTAAATTCATCTTGAAAAAGAATGAAGGTGGAGGACTCACATTTCCTGATCATAAACCATTTTACAAATCCATGGTTATCAAAACAGCATGGTACTGGCACAAGACAGAACTATAGATGAATGAAAAGAACAGAGTGCTCAGAAATCAACCCTCACATTTATGGCCAACTGATTTTGACAAGATGGCAAAGATCCTCAATTGGGAAAGAAGAGTCTCTGCCACAAATGGTGCTGGGAAAATTGGATCTCCATTTGCAAAAAAAAGAGGGTGGGCTTTGAATCTTGAATTAAGAAATGCAAGATGAAAAGATGGTGCTTATTAATTTCATCAGTGATAACTCTCATAGATGTACAATGAATGATTATTTCTTGCTATTAGGTCTCAGAGTGTCTCATACTTCCTTTCTTTTTAAAGCTAAATTCTTCAGCATTTCCCTCAGTTTTGCCATCTGCTTTCTATTCTTTGTCTAAGCTGATTTTCTGCTTAAAACTGTCATGCTAAGCTCTTTTTCATGAGGACATTTTTAAAGTTCATAACCTTAAAATCTGTCCAGCTCAGCCTCATGAAAGCCCATATGCTTATGCCCCTAATTCCTATAAATGTCCACCAATGCTCAACCCATACACTGTAAGATGTGAGCATATAACAAATAGAGTTCATGATAACTATCATAGGCCACAGAAAGCCATATGGAAGAAGCAAAAGATTAATTTTATGGGTTACAGAAAAGTTTCCCTCTCAGGATTATCTGGAGTGATGGTGTGATGTGATACAATTACAAAAAAACCCTCCTACCAGGGAGCTCATAGAGGGCCTCTTACCCAGGATTTATGATCTGAGGATTCAGAACTACAGGACAGGAAGAGAGTGAATTCATCTTCCAAACAAGGACAACTTCGAGAGTAAAAGTGGGCACTGTTAATAATATGCTGGGACAGCAGGTATAAACCCAGAATGTCTCCTGCAAATGGGAACTGTCCCAACAGACCAAAATAACTAGGTGAGTACCAATTTATGAATTCCTAATTTAACATAGACAAGTGGATCGAGACTGGAGTCACCTAGGGTTAGAAGAATCCTGCAACTCATGTCTGTTGCCCTTTGTGAGAATGAGTGTTGGGTGGGACAGGAAGCCAGTTGCAAGGATGGGAACTAACTATTTACATAGACAGTTACAGCATCTAAAAATTGGGGCCTCTTGGCTTTGAAACCCTCCTAATTAGTTTGTCATTGTTTGGAACCAGCAAACATTAACTAATACAGTGACTTCTTCACTCTACAGAGAGGCATCCCAGCATGTACACGGACACAGCAAGTGGCATTTGATAAATGCTTTTAATGAACATGCTCAGAATCAAGGCAGTCTAGAAGTGAATGAATCAGCATTTGTCCTTCCTTGATTTTCAGTTAAATTTTCAACATCCTACCTTACTATGTGTCATATAGACAGACACAGACATTAAAGTTTCATTTTCTAGAATAGGCATGACTATACTTATACTCGTTGTATTTGAATGACATTATCCCTCTTCCTATCATTACATTCTTAAGGCTATCTTTTACTGTACACTTTTTGCATAGGGTCTAAACCACAGTATGTGCCACATCATATAGTTCATCAAGTGTGTACTATATTCATATGGGTTAATATTGTTTAGTTTGAGGTCAGGGTTCATTTTTTGTATATCTGTTATATCTTCTGTAGGTCTACCTTTGAACTGAGACATTTAATTTGACCCCAGCAAATACACAATGAACTGATACTATGGCAGGGTCTAACAAAAAATTGTAGGATATTCATATTTGGAAATTTTAAAGAACTGAATCAATTGATTT
Organism: Tamandua tetradactyla; assembly: GCF_023851605.1. NCBI lineage: Eukaryota > Metazoa > Chordata > Mammalia > Pilosa > Myrmecophagidae > Tamandua > Tamandua tetradactyla. Next base: position 110,531,044 of record NC_135327.1, on the reverse strand, counting down.
CCCAATACAGATCAAAGTGAAGTGAATAATCCAGAGTCTGTTCTAATATGAGTGAATTAATATTCAGTGAATGAATCACTGTGAAATATTTTTCTTTTTTTGGGTCTAAATTATCCAAATATTTATTTTCATATTTATCTATATTTTGATTTTAGGAACACTGCCTCAGGGTTGCTACACAATCAGAAATTCTTGTGAAAATAAACAAGCAATAAAATTCTGAGGAAGTCTTTCTTCAGTCAATTCTATTTTATAAATTTCTTGATACTGAATTTCAGAGGTAAGCATGGAAAAAAATTTGAGGCACCTAATTTTATGAGTTATTTGTAATATGTACTTTTTATACATGCAGAACAAGCCCTTCATAAAATAAACAAATAAAAGACAACAGATTTATGTCAAATCCCATTTGGGCCTGGTATTACATATTTGGAAAAAAAAGAAAATAATATTTCATCTATTTGAATGCTAGATTTTCAATTAAAAAGAGCAAAAGTTTAATCCATAATGAATGGTTTTGAACAAGGTACATAAATCTATGTGTGATTAAGTAACATGTTTTAAGGAACAGATTTTGAATGGAATTTACAAGAGATTTGGAAAGTCAGAGAAAATAGTCTATTTGCTGTAAATCAGAAAATTCTTAACATTTTGACTAAAATGTGGCAAGTTGTTGGTAGGCTCAGTTTATTTTTAGTATGTTTCCACATTAATTCAATACTGTTATTAAATCTGGCACATCTTTCTGTTTGGGAATTTTTTCCTAAAAATGGTATCTGAAATTATCACTGTTTTAACAATTTTAGGCATAGTCTATAGTTTCAATGTTTGTGTCCTTATGATCAGTCATCAAATTTGACAATGCAAACTAAAGAAAAATGAATGCAAAAGAGGAGTTTATTGTATGATGTTGTTTGTTTTAAGGGGCTGCTTTATGTGCTAATTTACACTTACGAAACTGAGTTATTTCCAAAACATCCATTAAGCTGGTTATCTAAATGAACTTTTCATCCCAAACAATAACTGAGGCTATGTAGAAATAACATTTACATGTAGTGTTCCTCTCTTTTGTTCTTTAATAAAGCTATTAAACTATAGTGTAAAACAAAGTTCAACCTAATTGTGAAGGAACTACAATTAATTTAAATTAAATTATTAGAACAATATAAAGTTGTGTTTCTTAAGAATATTTCTAATTCTAACATATAACAAAGCATCTCCTGGAATATTTTAAACTATTCTTTGATTATGAATTAAAAAAAAAGTAAGAATTGAATTTTTTTTTTTTTTCAGATGCATGGTCTGGGAATCGAACCTGGGTCTCCTGCATGGAAAGCCATCATTCTACCACTGAACCACATGTGCACCTGTGCTCTAAAAAGTTTAATTTTTAGGAATACTTTTAAGAATAAAGAAAAAATATTACAGAGGATATTAAAAATAGTATAACATTTTGTTGTTTAAAAAGTAGTCACATGCATTAATTATCTTATTATTTCTTTCCGATAACACTGTGATTAAATTCATGTTAAACTTTCTATAGGAATAAATTGTTTTCCTGATGACTCAAACAATTAAAATATATACAAGCATCACAGTCCCTTTTGTAGCAAGGTGATATTAAAATAGCCAAAAGAATTCTGGGCCAAGATGGCGGCTTAGCAATGTGCACATTTTAGTTTGTCCTCCAGAGCAACTACTAAATAACTAGAAACAGTACAGAACAGCTCCTGGGGCCACGTCAGTGACCAGAAACACAGCATACCCCAAACTGGACCAGCTGGACCGGTCGGTACCCCTCCCCCAAAGGCTGTTTCCCAGAGGGGAAAGGAAAGAGACTTTAACAGCAGCAGGGGCTGAGCCCAACCAAACACCAATAGTGGCATTAATTTAAAAATTCTGACTACTAAAAATAGGCTCCCAGCTGAGGTGAACCTGGTCAAAGTGGAAGTTGCCCATTTTTGCCCCGGTGCCAAGGGGGCAGGGCTGACAGAAAAAGAAAAAAAAAAAGGAAAGGGAGGTTTTTGTGGCTGTGTTTCTACAAAGGCTTGACTGCTTTTGGATTCAGCAGCAAGACTTCTCAGGCTGCAATTGCCCCAGGCATAGGCAGAAACAAGCTTGTTTGAGGGCTTGTCTGGAAACTGTGCCTTCCCCAGGGGAGGGGTGAAGCCCAACTCAGGCAGAATCCCTCCCTTAAGGGACTCAGACACCAGGGCTTGGTAATTTGAAGCCACTAAAACCAGCCTACAACCTCTCCTCTGTCTCCACCATACCCCCAGTAGGGAGAGTCTGCCAAAGTAAAAGGTACCACATCACCTTATACTTGTGGGACCTGCAGGCAGACAAGCGCCACATACTGGGCAGAATAAGAAAAACAGAGTCCAGAGACTTCACAGGAAAATCTTTCAGCCTGCTGGGTCTCATCCTCAGGGAAAACCGGCACAGGTGACTCCTCCTGATAAGAGGCCAGTTTGGCCTAGGAAAATCTGGCTGGGGTCCATAATACCTAAGTAGATCCTCCTAAGGCGGGGGGTGGGGGGGGAAGTGGAAGGCAACTTACAAGCATGGCAAGAAACAAGAAAACAAGACCTGAAAAATTCTCCCCTGTTAAACAAAATCTAAGCTAGAGGTCCAGAAAAAGCTGAACTGAGTGTCAAAGAACAGATAGACAACAAATTCATCCAGCAAGAAAACCCTAGGTAAAAGAAATGAAAGCAATCTCCAGAATAAACTAGTTAAGGTAATTAAATATCTAGATGCCAGCAAAAAAAAATAACAAATCACACTAGGAAAATTAAAGATATGGCCCAAAGGAACAAATCAACAATTCAAATGAGATACAGGAGCTGAAACAATTAATTCAGAATGTACAAACAGACATGGAAAACCTCATCAAAAACCGAATCAACGAATTCAGTGAGGAGATAAAGAAGGCAAAGAATGAACAAAAAGAAGAAATGGAGTGTCTGGAAACATAAATCATAGAATTTATGGGAATGAAGGCATAGTAGAAGAGATGAAAAAAACAATGGAAACCTACAATGGTAGATTTCAAGAGGCAGAAGATAGGATTAGTGAACTGGAGGATGGAACATCTGAAATCCGACAAGAAACAGAAACTATAGGAAAAAAATGGAAAAATATGAGCAGGGACTCAGGGAACTGAAAGACAACATGAAGTGCACAAATATACGTGTTGTGGGTGTCCCAGAAGGAGAAGAGAAGGGAAAAGAAGGAGAAAAACTAATGGAGGAAATTATCACTGAAAATTTCCCAACACTTACGAAAGACTTAAAATTACAGATCCAAGAAGTGCAGCATATTCCAAAGGAAATAGATGCAGATAGATGTACTCCAAGACACTTACTAATCAGAATGTCAGAGGTCAAAGAGAAAGAGAGAATCTTGAAAGCAGCAAGAGAAAAGTAATCTGTCACATACAAGGGAAACCCAATAAGGCTATGTGTAGATTTCTCAGCAGAAACTATGGGGGCAAGAAGACAGTGGGATGATATATTTAAATTACTAAAAGAGAAAAACTGCCAACTAAGAATTCTATATCCAGCAAAATTGTCCTTCAAAAGTGAGGGAGAAATTAAAACATTTTCAGACAAAAAAATCACTGAAAGAATTTGTGACCAAGAGACCAGCTCTGCAAGAAATACTAAAGGGAGCACTAGAGACAAATATGAAAAGACAGAAAAGAAGGTGTGGAGAAGAGTGTAGAAAAGAAGACTATGAATAAAGGTAAAAAGAAGGAAAATTAGATACGACATATAAAATCCAAAAGGCAAAATGGATAAAAAAACAGGACCCATCTATATGCTGTCTACAGGAAACACATCTTAGACCCAAAGATAAACATAGGTTGAAAGTGGAAGGTTGGGAAAGATATTTCAATCAAATAACAATCAGAAAAGAGCACGAGTAGCTATACTAATATCTAACAAATTAGACTTCAAGTGTAAAACAATTAAAAGAGACAAAGAAGGACACTATGTACTAATAAAAGGAACAATTCAGCATGCAGAAATAACAATCATAAATATTTATGCACCAAACCAGAAGCTCCAAAATACATGTGGCAAAATGAAAATACTGAAAAGAGGAATAGGCACATTTACCATAACAGTTGGAGACTTCAATACCCTACTCTCATCAATGGACAGAATATCTAGACAGAGGATCAATAAAGAAACAGAGAATTTGAATAATACAATAAATGAGCTACACTTAACAGACATTTATAGAACATTACACCCCACAAAAGCAGGATACACCTGTTTCTCAAGTACTTATGGATCACTCTCGAGGATAGACCATATACTGGGTCACAAAGCAGGTCTCAATAAATTTAAAAAGATTGAAATCACACAAAAACACTTTCTCAGATCATAAAGGAATGAAGTTGGAAATCAATAATAGGCAGAGTGCCATAAAATTCACAAATATGTGGAGGCTCAACAACACACTCTTAAACAACCAGTGAATCAAGGAAGAAATTACAAGAGAAATCAGTAAATATCTCAAGGCAAATGAAAATGAAAACTCAACATATCAAAACTTATGGGACACAGCAAAGGCAGTGCTAAGAGGGAAATTTATTGTCCTAAATGCCTATATCAAAAAGGAAGAAAGGGCAAAAATCGAGGAATTAACTGTCCACGTGGAAGAACTAAAGAAAGAACAGCAAACTAACCTCAAAGCAAGCAAAAGGACACAAATAACAAAGATTAGAGCAGAAATAAATGAAATTGAGAACATGAAAACAATTGAGAAAATCAATAAAACCAGAAGGTGGTTCTATGAGAAAATCAATAAGATTGATGGACCCTTAGCAAGATTGACCAAAGAAGAAGAGAGAGGATACAAATAAATAAAATCAGAAATGGAAGAGGAGACATAACCACTGACCCCGCAGAAATAAAGGAAGTAATGACAGGATACTATGAACAACTTTATGCTAATAAATACAACAATGTAGATGAAATGGACAACTTCCTAGAAAGGCATGAACAACCAACTTTGACTTGAGAAGAAATAGATGATGTCAACAAACCAATCACAAGTAAAAAAATTGAATCAGTCATTAAGAAGCTCCCCCAAAAGAGAAATCCAGGACCAGATGGCTTCACATGTGAATTCTACCAAACATTCCAGAAAGAATTAGCACCAATCCTGCTCAAAATCTTCTAAAAAATTGAAGAGGAGGGAAAGCTACCTAATTCATTCTATGAAGCCAACATCACCCTTATACCAAAGCCAGACAAATTTATTACAAAAATAGAAAATTACAAATCAATCTCTCTAATGAATATAGATGCAAAAATCCTCAACAAAATCCTAGCAAATCGAATCCAGCAACCCATTAAAATAATTATACATCATGACCAAGTAGGATTCATCCCAGGTATGCAAGGATGGTTCAACATAAGAAAATCAATTAATGTAATACACCATATCAACAAATCAAAGCAGAAAAATCACATGATCATCTCGATTGATGCAGAGAAGGCATTTGACAAGATTCAACATCCTTTCCTGTTGAAAACACTTCAAAGGATAGGAATAGAAGGGAACTTCCTTAAAATGATAAAGGGAATATATGAAAAACCCACAGCTAATATCATCCTCAATGGGGAAAAACTGAAAACTTTCCCCTAAGATCAGGAACAGCACAAGGATGTCCACTATCACCACTGTTATTCAACATTGTGTTGGAAGTTCTAGCCAGAACAATTAGACAAGAAAAAGAAATACAAGGCATCAAAATTGGAAAGGAAGAAGTAAAACTCTCACTGTTTACAGATGACATGATACAACATGTTGAAAACCCTGAAAAATCCACAGCAAAACAGCTAGAGCTAATAAACGAGTACAGCAAAGTGGCAGGTTACAAGACCAACACTCAAAAATCTGTAGTATTTCTATACACTAGTAATGAACAATCTGAGGGGGAAATCAAGAAATGAATTCCATTTACAGTTGCAACCAAAGTAATAAAATATTTAGGAATAAATTTAACTAAAGAGGCAAAAGACCTATATGAAGAAAACTACAATAAATTGTTAAAAGAAATCACAGAAGACCTAAATAGATGGAAGGGCATACCGTGTTCATGGATTGGAAGACTAAATATAGTTAAGATGGCAATTCTACCTAAATTGATTTACAGGTTCAATGCAATGCCAATCAAAATCCCAACAACTTACTTTTCAGAAACAGAAAAACCAATAAGCAAATTTATCTGAAAGGGCAGTGTGCCCCAAATTGCTAAAAGTATCCTGAGGAAAAAAATGAAGTCTGAGATCTCACGCTGCCTGACTTTAAGGCATATTATGAAGCTACAGTGGTCAAAACAGCATGGTACTGGCATAAAGATAGATATATTGACCAATGGCATTGAATAGGGTGTTCAGATATAGATCCTCTCGTCTATGGACAATTGATCTTTGATAAGGTAGTCAAGCCAACTCACCTGGGACAGAACAGTCTCTTCAATAAATGGTGCCTAGAGACTGGATATCCATATGCAAAAGAATGAAAGAGGACTCATATCTCACACCCTATACAAAAGTTAACTCAAAATGGATCAAAGACCTAAACATTAGGTCTAAGACCATGAAACACTTAGAAGAAAATGTAGGGAATATATTATAAATCTTATACTTGAAAGTAGTTTTATAGACCTTACACCCAAAGCAAGAGCACTGAAGAAAGAAAGAAAGAAATGGGAACTCCTCAAAATTAAAAACTTTTGCACATCAAAGAACTTCATCAAGAAAGTAGAAAGACAGCCTACACAATGGGAGACAATATTTGGAAACGACATATTGAAAGGTCTAGTATCCAGAATTTATAAAGAGATTGTTTAATTCAACAACAAAGAGACAGCCAATCCAATTGCAAAATGAGAAAAAGACTTGAACAGACATTTCTCAGAAGAGGAAATACAAATGGCCAAAAGGCACATGAAGAGATGCTCAACTTTCCTGGCCATTAGAGAAATGCAAATCAAAACCACAATGAGATATCATCTCACACCCACCAGAATGGCCATTATCAACAAAACAGAAAATGACAAGTGCTGGAGAGGATGTGGAGAAAGAGGCACACTTATTCACTGTTGGTGGGAATGTCAAATGGTGCAACTGCTGTGGAAGGCAGTTTGGCGGTTCTTCAAGAAGCTGAATATAGAATTGCCATATGACCGGCAATACCATTGCTAGGTATCTACTCAAAGGACATAAGGGCAAAAACACAAATGGACATTTGCACACCAATGTTTATAGCAGCGTTATTTACAATTGCAAAGAGATGGAAACAGCAAAATGTCCATCAACAGACGAGTGGCTAAACAAACTGTGGTATATACATACGATGAAATATTAGGCAGCTTTAAAACAGAATAAAGTTATGAAGTACGTAACAAGATAGATGGACCTTGAGGACATTATGCTGAGTGAGATTAGCCAAAAACCAAAGGACAAATACTGTATGGTCTCACTGATATGAACTGACACTAGTGAATAAACTTGGAATATTTCGTTGGTAACGGAGACCATCAAGAGATAGAAATAGGGTAAGATATTGGGTAACTGGAGCAGAAGGGATACAGATTTGCAACAGGACTGAATATAAAAACTCAGAAATGGATAACCCAATACTACCTAACTGTAATACAATTATGTTAAAACACTGAGTGAAGCTGCATGTGAGAATGATAGAGGGAAGAGGGCTGGGGGCATAAATGAAATCAGAAAGAAAAATAGACGTTAAAGATTGAGATGGTATAATCTAGGAATGCCTAGAGTGTATAATAATAGTGACTAAATGTACAAATTTTTAAAATGTTTTTGCATGAGGAAGAACAAAGAAATGTCTTTACTGCAGGGTGCTGAAAATAGATGGTAATTAATATTTTAAAATTTCACCTTATGTGTGAGACTAAAGCAAAAAATGTTTATTTGGTACAAAATTTATATTTTGACTAGTGCATTTTCTAATATAACTCATGTAGCTAGCTTGATTAAACACCATAAGTACTTGGAATCTTGGGTAGGACATGAGATTTTGTTGGTTTGTCCAGAGTGATGCCCCAATGAATCCCGGAGTGATTTGATCAGTGAGTGGAACAGTATTTGCAGAGTCTCCTTTGGGGAATGGTGAGAACAGGGAGAAATTCAACTTCCCCAAGTTGAATTCTTGATATTCTCACAAGCAGTGTGGAGAACCAAAGCTATAGGCTGAGCCCCCCCCCCCCCCCCCAGTCTTGGAGTTTGTTCATATGAAACTTAACCCCACAAAGGATAGGTCAAGTCTACTTAAAATTTAGGCCTAAGAGTCACCCCCAAGAGAGCTTCTTTCGTTACTCACGTGTGGCCTCTCTCTCCAGCCAACACAACAAGCAAACTCACCACCCTCCCCCTGTCTATGTGGGACATGACTCCCAGGGGTGTGGACCTTCCTGGCAACATGGGACAGAAATCCTAGAATGAGCTGAGACTCAGCATTAAGGGATTGAGAAAACCTTCTCGGCCAAAGGGGGAAGAGTGAAGTGAGACTAAGTGTCAATGGCTGAGAGATTCTAAATACAGTCGAGAGGTTATCCTGGAGATTATTCTTACACATTAAGTAGATATCACCTTGTTAGTCAAGATGTAATGGAGAGGCTGGAGGGAACTGCCTGCAAATGTAGAGCTGTGTTCCAGTAGCCATGTTTCTTGATGATGACTGAATAATGACATAGCTTTCACAAAGTGACTGTGTGATTGTGAAAACCTTGTGTCTGATGCTCCTTTTATCTACCTTGTTAACAGACGAGTAGAACATATGGAATAAAAATAAACAACAGAGGGAACAAATGTTAAAATACATTTAGTTTGAAACGCTAGTGACCAATGAAAGTCAGGGGTAAGGGGTATTGTATGTATAATCTTTTTTTTTCTGTTTTTGTTTTATTTCTTTTTCTGTTGTCTTTTTATTTCTTTTTCTGAATTGATGCAAATGTTCTAAGAAATGATGAATATGCAACTAAGTGATGATATTGTGAATTACTGATTATATATGTAGAATGAAATGATCACGTTAATGTTTTAGTTCATTTGTTGTTAAATTTTTTTCTAATTAATAAATAAATTAATTTTGAAAAGTCATATCTAATAACGCAAATCACTGGGGCTGTGTTTACAGTTTAAGTGCATCGTCTATTTCGGGATGATTAAGCCCTCCCCTTCTCCAGTGGAAAAAACAAAGTGGTACATCAATCATTTTCATTTCTAAATGATTAAATATGCATTTCCTTAAAAACAAATTCAGGGTTTATTGTTGTTATTACTTCGATATTCCTTAAATTCCTTTTTGTTTGTTTGCTTCTATAAGATACAGTTTCAAATGGTGAGAAAAAGTTTTAAATAAAATTGCTTCAGCAAGATGTAAGTCATTGTTACATTTTTAAGTCATTAGACACAAAACAGGAAAGAAGCCAGCTCCAAGTAGCATAAAGTTAGGCTGTATGAATCTGCCTGTGAACATATGAATATCCGGATACAATGACACTGTGGTTTTGCTTCAGCTTCTCATCAGTCTGACAAAGCCCAGCAGTGATGAGGCAGTAACTAAAATTCCTAAAGCATGGTCTCTGGCACGTTTGCTTGTTGATGGGACTAAGTGAAATAATAATTGAAAGCATGTAGAATATAGAAAGAAGTAGAAAAATATTTATCCACTGTCCTGGGACATACGTTACCCAGAAAGAAAATAGTACGTGGAACTGACAGAAGTAATGAAAAGATATCACTGAGTTGTCTTGATCATAAACTAAATGAGTAATATGACTAAAAGTAAATAAAAAATTGAGGCCACAGTAATAAGTTTTAAATGTGCCACATTTTCAGAGTCACCATGACTATTCAATCTTTTCAGTTTCTGGGTTTTATTTTAGACTTGAATTTTCAGCATATTTCATTTGCTATAGCCACAGAAATCTTTCAAAGTATGTTTTTTCAAACCTATAAGTATAATTTTAATGCAAGTGAATTAAAAAATTCTTCCCTATAGAAACATGTTATTTTAGAGTGAAAGAAAACAAGAATATTGGACTCTATATGCAAAAAAGAACGTACCTTACATGAGCACATAAACCATAGCTGTTTTATTTACACTTTCAATTGAGCGATCTCACTCAAATAGTTAACACTATTTCTATAAAGGAATCTACTACTCTAAACGAATTCTCTTTCTAAACTATTCTTTCCCAAAAACTGTTTTAAAAATAAATTTTTGTGTCTTACATTAAAAAATAAATCAAGTGCTAATTGAGTACTGAGTAAATTGAGCCAAATTCTTTAGAATTGTATCTAATATAAATACCTGCTTGAAACATGGCCTTTATGCATTTATTACAGTTGCCCCATATTTACATTTGCTCTTTAACTTCTTCCTGCTATTATCTTTACCCATTTTCCCCCTGCTTCATACCAAACTACAGCTGAAAATTAGTTCACTTGTTTATTCTTGAGTTTTTTTCTCTTTTTTAAGATTCCAAATAACGAACATTCAAATAGCCTATTCCTCTGTAATGCTTTCCCACTGTAGGCTCTGAAAACACTGCGTGATAGACAAAAGGGGCTTAATTTTGAAACTTTTATGATTAGGTCAAATGCTGTATCAGTTAATATGTTGCTTTTCTTGTCGTTATTACAAAATAAAGATATCAGCTCATATTTTAGGATTTTTTTTGAGTAACAGAAATATTCTTACCTAAAAAATAGTAATCACTTGCAAATATTAAGATCATGTAGCTACTACTTGCACCCAAAGAAATATATGAAAAAATTGTGATTCAGCTTGAACAGAACTAATTGTGCCATTATTCTGTAATTACTACATTTTTTTGGGGGGGGGATCATCATATAGAGTTCACCTGGGGCGATCAATCTAAAAACTTGAGGCAATTACCACATGCTTTCGTGGAATGGGTGAACTTGAATGCAGCATGCTGCCAAGTACTATTTATATGCAGTAAAGTTAGAAAGAATACCTCAGCAGTAAATAAAAACATCCTTCAGCTTATTTCTAATGCCAGCTCCCTCAATTAACTTTCTGCCCGGAGGGAAGTCATGTAGTATTTTGTGTACACAGTATCTGCTTGTGTACGGTAGTCTAAGAAGTCCCTATACTTCTCCCCAAAATGTCCACATCCCAATCCCCAGAATGACACTTATAAGGCAAAAGAAGCTTTGTAGAGTTGAGTAAATTAAAGCTCTTGAGACTGGAAGATTATCGTGTGATGTGTGGGTTGACCCAAAGTAACTGCCGGTGCTTCTGTAAGAGGAAGGCAGAGGGAAACGGGGCAGCAGTGGGCAGAAGGGACTGAGATCACGGAAGCAGACGGGTGAGGGGGAAGTCAAGGAATACGCGCTGCCTCTGGGAGGGAAGAATCAAGGATCACTTCTTCCCGCGAGTCTCCAGGAGCCACCAATTCTGGTGACACTTTGACTTTAGCCCCCTAAAACTCATCTTGGAGTTCTGACCTCCGAAACTGTAAGAGGATAAATTTGTGTTGTCACTAAGTTTGTGGTTTCGGTGTCAATAGGACACTAATATCATATGTAAAAGGAGAGTCAATCAAATGACCTCTGAGCTCTAAGAAAACTGCTCTGCAGTGTCAGCCTTATGGTTTTTTCCTAAGTTTTTTTTGGAGGGGGTGCATGGTGCGGGAATCAAACCTGTGTCTCCCACATGGAAGGTGAACATTCTACCACTGAACCCCGCCCCCCATGCATCCCTTATATCTACGTATTTTCATAGGCATAATTTAGGAAAATTTTCTAAGTTTTGTGTAAGTCGTTTGGGATAAACCATTTTTGTCATAATAAGTCGGTTGGGTATTTAGTGTGTTATCAGCAAGAAACAGCAAGTGGAGAGGTATCTTTTAGTTTCCTGTACCAAGCTAAAGAAAAGGCATTCTATCATTAATTGATTTCTATATTTGAGTAGCCAAATTCAATTACAAATTCAAAACGCAAAGATCTTGCAGAAATCAGCTGCCAGATTTATTAATCTACCTGAAAATAAAAGTACAACCAAACAAAAAATGGAATAAAAACAAAACTTAAAAACAAAAAACAAAAAACATATAGATACATTTTCCAAGAGTTTGTGATGCAGTGTTTTGAACCCTTGTGCAGTGGGAAAATACTTCATGTGGGCCAATTATTTATTTAGTTCAGTGAGTCACTACCTTAAATAGCAAAATATATAGTTTGTTTTAAATATTATATAACTAATCTTTCTTCGACCCCTTAACATAACTCAAGGCCCAATTGCTCCCCATTGGCAGACTAGAACTAGAATGCTAAAAAGAAAAAAAGAAAAAAATCAAAAAGAAATGAAAAAAAATCAAAAGAAAAGGAATCTTCCATACAATTCTCATTTAGACCTTATTTTAATGATCCACTTAAAATTTGCTACTTCAATTTATCGAAATATCTCAAATCACTTTCTAATAAAACTTTCACTGAATATTTTCAAATCTATTTTTTATATTAGTGCCAGAAATGGCCACATGAGTACAGTAGGAGAAAAATAACAAAAGTTCTAACTTTTAAGGCATACTTAGGCCATAAAGGGCCTGATGATACATGATGTATAATATAGTAACAATCATTGAAATCACAGGATACATACATATGTTGAAATTAGAATTTTTATAGGATTATGCGAATAGGATGGATTTGGATATGTGGGGCTTCCAATAACTGCTTTCGTTAGAGAATGCTGTTGGGAAAAAAATTAGCTCAAGTCATTTTTAAACATCTTTCCTGTGCTCTTCATGAAAGACTTTTATAGGTTTATTTTGGCTTTGTGGTTAGGACTTTAAAAAAAAAAGACAAACAGTCATTCCTCTGGGATATTAACAGACTGAAGAAAATTCACGTTTCTCCTTTGATATCTTTTAGCAAGTTATTCAAAGATACTGCAATACCGTTTTTGCCCATTGGATTTTCACGATGAATGGAACATATCCTGTTTTCGATATTTTCATCAAATGCAAAACAAAACCAAAACAAAAAACTTTGAAACTTTAAATCTTTAAATCTTTCAGACAATCCAATCACATTTACATGTGTCCAAAACAAGAAGGTGGATAATATCAGTGCCAGCACCATGTCATACAGCAACTTCATCATATTCTTTGACAATTTGCAAATAATTTTCCATTTCACCAAGTTACAAAAGTTTCCACAGTTTCCCTTAGTAAGCCAAAGCCTACTCTTCATCTGTCAATGTGCATAAAAGCTGCTTATAGCATAGCATGGCATAAGCTATTTTTAAGCAATAAATGGTTCAAGTCATCTATTTTGTCCTGAAATGCTATCTGTTGTTAACTGCATTGCTTATAAACGGTCATAGTAAATTCAGCATGAAAGAGAATATTACAGAAAAGACAGCAGCAGAAGCATTAGCATTATCTAGTATTTATATATGTTATCAACATAACACAGCAGTAAAAGGTTTAAATGCATATCAATGGGTACCATATCTAAAAATTACTATAGTACCTATTTAGTGTACTGGATATTTTTCTTACGGAGTGCTTGCTGTATCTAGAACAGCATAATATGTGATTTAGTACAGTTAATTCTTACTGATTAAATAATGTTTCATGTACTGAAGGAAGTGAAAGGAGACAGATATTTTTTGCTTCATTGTGATCCCAGATTTAACATTTAAATGAAAATCCCAAAGGACCACGACATGTCATTATTAAACTGAAATGGGCTCAAAATCTTTAACAAACGGTATGATTTGTGTCGGAATGGTAAGGCGGCACCAGATACATGTAATGTGACTGACTTCTCGGTTTGGAGCCAGAGTCCAAAGCGGTGCCCCTCATTTACAGTCAAGGTGATTGCCCAGCCTCAGGGGGGACTGCCCATTTTATGGTCAGCCTCTGAGAGTCATATACAAAGCAGAACAGAACAAAAAAACAGCAAATGCAATCTCTGAATACCTTTTACAAGAGGTGCAAAAACAATCACTTCTAATTATTAAACTGCCATTTACAGTATTTTTTTTTTGTACACCTGCAGAGACTCAGAAATGATGGGGTGGGGTTGGGGGAGGGGGAGGGAATGCCCAAGGTGTATCGCTTGGTAGTCTCCCAGTGGATATTTACACAACGGGAAATAATTGTACCTTAGATACCCAGAGAAAAGGAACATTATCTTATGCTGTTATGAAGTCAGGCAGACGTTGTTCGAGCTTCATTATACTTAAAACCCGTAGGACGCCGCCCCAGACCTGGGTAAAAACCAATCCCCACAGCGCCCCACCCTTCACCTACTGTCCTCCTGTCACACATCATAAATGCTTGGCTTACTCCCACCCACCCTCAAATAAAGTGCGCAGGCCATGGCAGACCAGAGAGCAATGCAACAGGAAAAGCCCCTTTTGTGTATTATTATTATTCAAAAATAAAATACAAACAACCCAAATGAACAGAGATGGAGGAGAATCCAGCGGGCTCCCTGCACGTGCAGAAGAGGCGTGAGGCGGCCGGGCGTGGGGCCTGTGTCAGTACACGTAGCCCTCGCTGCACGGGTGGGGAGCGCAGCAGCTGCCCTCCGGCAGGTAGGCCATGCTCTCATCGAAGTGGGACAGGGGCACCGTGTCCTCCTCGTTGACGTGGCGCTCCACGTCCGTCTTCAGCAGTGGGCGCTGGTTGTCCGGAAAGGCCATGGAGAAGAGGGCCTCGGGGTCGCACACAAACTTGTAGACATATCTCTCTCCAGCCACCTGAGGACAACACGAAGGAGAAAAACCCATCCTCGCCATCCCCAGATGAGGAAGGACAGGGAAAGAAAAAGGAAAAACGTGATTTAATAATCTCCACAAAGGACAGATGACATATGAAGCAGTCAATTATTAACAGGCAGAGATGGAAGCCCAACAACAGCAAAAAGAAATCCTTACATGGTGGAAGGAACTGAGGGAAAGGTATAAAGAGCAGCTCAAAGAAACACTCTTCTGTGTTGACCTTGAGAAAAAATTATATTCATGTCAGATACAGCTAGAAAGCCAAGATTTAACATAAAGGCACACAACATTTTGGGGAAAAAAAAATCAATGACTGAATGCAGGCTTTCACATTGAAAGGTTTTCTCTGTTCTGAAAGGTAAAATCTATACTAGTAAAAAAAAATAAACTGCACTTTTAAAGTGTAGTGTCTCCCTCTTAACATTACATTTATGAAATACAGAAAAACAAAACTTTCAAACCTTAAAATAAAAATGTGTTTTATTCCTAATAAGACTAGACTGGAGAGCTGATTCTTTTTTTTTCCACTGTGCAGTCTCATCTTATTTAGATGAGAGATGGTTTAAGAGGACAGCATTATCCTGGGCACATCACTTGAAAAAAATGAAGGCAAGATGCACTAGAAAGAAATTAAGGATGTGTATAAAGTGTCAGATTGAAATAAGAAGTGTAAAAAAGTGAAAGGAATTTAAAATACACAACGCATAGGAAGGAAATGAGAAAGAAATGTAATAACTGTCTGAAATAAAGGAGAAACAGCATAATTTGTGAGGAATGACACATCGCCAACTTAAATATTGAAAGTGATTATTCTTTAAGAAATGATAACCATTGGAGGGAGATAAATATGCCCTGTTAATAGATGATGCTCAGCGTCCCAAACCCCGGGGCGGGGGGTGGACAAACGGAGTTCTTTATATTAATTCTGACAGTAACTTTTTTGCTCGTGTAGAGTTTGGTAATTGCAGAAAAGTCAAAGTTACTCAACTTTGTGTTCCTGTGTATCAAACAAGCACTGCCAGTTGATTTGTGCTGTGTGGGAGAAACACTACGTTCATGGTTTATAAACTGCATGTTTGAAAAAAGGGGTTCCCCAGGAGCAGACTCTTCTGGATTCCATTTTAGATTTTTTTTTTTTTTTTTTGCCCTGGGTTTAATCAAAAAACTAAAATAATATGAATATTTCTAGGTTCAAAATAGTCAGAACTTAGTTGGGGGTTTTGTGAATATGGGCACGTTTCTCATGCACCCACAGTTCTCTCCTCTCTCTAAGTCACCCTGGGAGAGATGTATAAGGGCCAGTGGGCTCTTCTCCAGCAGGTGCAGGGCAAAGAGAGGGACCTGGCTTAACTTAATTCAATTTAGCCCTTTTCACAAAGGAAGTGAAGTTCTTACCGGTGATATGACCATAAAAGTAAAAATAGGAAATTAGTGAGATAATAAATTATAGTTTTCTTTCACTCTCCTTTGTTCTAAGCATTTTGAGAAAAATAAATAAATAAATAAAACAAATGACCTTCAGACTTTTGAGCATTTTATAGCCCACTTTGTTTAGTTTAGGGCTGCAAAGCAAGAGGCATTTGCTTGTCCAACTTGTAGCTACTGGAGATAATTAGAAATGCTTCAATAAGTAAGAAACGTTCCACAGTAGAGAACTGAAATCTACGTACACTCAGAGTGTAAAATTTCTTAAGGACTCTGTTTTTACTCATAGCTGCCTTCTGTTTTTCTTTTGAACAAACATTTTTAGGGTTACTACTATATTTATTGAACTATGTTAAATTCTGCAGAGGTTAGAATAAGGGCTGAGAACCAACCAAGGGAAATGAAGTCTGTATTCCATTAATACAATTGTGACATGGAAAATGCTTTACCTTCCTATACTCAAATTGCAATGCTGAGATAGGAAAGAAAAATCAGGAATTTTGAAGAGGAGACAAATCAGAATTAAATAAAGGGTGGCTTTTGAGCTGTGCCTTGGCAGGCTGGATATTTACATTTTTTTTAACTTTAAAAAATGTTCGTAAGCTATACAGCAATAGTGCAGGAAAATAAGACATTATAGATTAAGAAAAAAGAAAGAGTGATCATCCAAGAATAACCTCTGCTAAAATATTAGTATACATTTTTCTGAGCATTTCTAAATTTCTTAATAGAAATAGAATACACCCATGTGCCACACACACTGTGTAAGGTACAATAAACATTACTTTAATGTCTCTTATTTCATTCATAACTAGTGAAACTGACATTTTTAACATGTTTGGACCCCCTTGGTTTATTTTTATTTTACTTTCTAATTATTTCACACTTCAATTTCCTTCTCCATACACAGTTTTAACTTAATGCACAAATGTGATCAGACACCCATTGTAGTCCATAATTCCACTTAGTAATTTTAAAAAAGTACTGCATTGTTTTATAATGAATGATTATACAAGAATTAAGCATAAGAATGGTTCATAATTGCAGCAGGTAAGGATAGGAAGGTAGGACATTGTAGAAAGGGGGAAAGTCTAAGTAAGACAGGCAGTCACAGATATCAAATTACAGCAAACAAACTGGCTCAACCAGTCAGAAGAAACATGGCTGTCAAAATTGTAAGGGGGTTGATTACTGTGCTAGTTACAAGTAGTCTCAGCTTCTGCATATTTAATTGTTGTTATTCAGTGACACACCAAAAAAATCTGTCATGCAGAACACTCTACTTTCCTACCTAATTTTCCTTTCCAGTTACAAGCTAATAGGGAAAAATGTGAGGAGCAAAATTTTTACCTTCATTTCAGCATCTATGTCATTTCATTATTTGAGTGTTTTGACTTATTAAAATAAGAGGAAAACGGGAGCACGGTGTAATATACTAGTAATAAGAGACAGAGTTTAAGCATGTTAAGGACCCAGTATGACATTCTGGGGATGTCCTGCCAACAAAGCGCCTACAGGCTCGGGTGTAGTTAGAGATCTCGTAATAATCTCAGCTCTCTGTGAATGGAACTTTACATCCGCAACTCCAGCTTCACACTTTCTACATTCATACATGTTTTGAAATTAAATTGCGTACAAAATAGAGACTTGCATGGAACTTTAAATTTGTTCTCTAGGGAATGGAAAGGGAAGAGCACAGACTTTTTAATAAGGGACTTATAAAGATTAAGGGCTTACTCTGGCTTGAGGGTGTAAGATGCATAAGGAGCTGCCACTTATTGAAGAATTTTATTGTGCCAGTAACAATGCAAAGCATCTCAAAAACATTATTTCATTTAACAGTCACAACAACTTCATGAGGTAAGACTACCACTGTTTAGTAGAAGAATCTGCTCAAGAAGGTGATCAAGTGAGAAGCCGACACTTAAACCCAAGTGGTGACCACATTAACTTTCCCCAGGAAAATTGCCACAGGGAACCCCCTGACCACCTGACAGCCTGTGCCCTGATGCTGGGAGCCGGGGGTGAGAATGAAGAGAATGGGATGTATTTGAAAGGATTTGGCTACAAATGGGTTCTAGTGGTAGGAGAGAAAGGGGGGAACTAAAAACAGTGCCAGGGTTCAGATGGAGAACCCAGGGGAACAGGTAGCAGACAGCTACACCTTTTAAAGATGGGACTGAGGGAATTAAGAAGCAACTATGAATTTAATCTAGCCTTATTGTTTAAGAGACTTGGAAAATGTCTTGTTTCACTTTTTTTTAAAAAAAAGAGAATCTTGGAAGTTTTAAACTCCCAGGCTTGCCAATTCCAGAGTACTGACTTCTTGTGTTTGGGGAAACTCAAGGGGCAGTTCCTGTCTGCTCTATTCAGTCTCATGTAGCAATTAGTCTAATTTCTGGTAGCATACCTATGGGGACATGAAAACAATGCTGCACTCTAACACAGAGCTATGTTCATGTTCAAAATGAACAGAAGATGCATAATAAAGATATAACACTCACAATGAACAAATCATACACCTGGCACCCACTAAGGCCAATTAGATTTGCACCTGTAAGGAAGGATGATAGATGTAATACAATAATATCCAGATATTTTATCTCTATTCTTTTATTTATTTACTACCTTGTTCAAAACTGTTATGTTTTGTTCCAACCATAATTCATTATTTTATCTCTGGTCTGTTTCAAAAAGCCACTATAAGGGAAGGTCATTTGAAATAAAATATATTTCACTTCATTCTGCCAAACACATAAGATCAAATATTTATTTTTAATAAACGGTACAGGGTGCTAAGCTGTCAGGTACTGAAACCAGGCAAGATTTCAAGAAATAAAGAAAAAATGTTTTTAAGAATCAGAACAAGAAATAAAAAAGAAGATTCCAGTTAGTAACTAAAATACTTTCTTTTCATTGAAATCTGTAAACAAAAACATTTCAAAATTAGAAAACGGTGGAGAATGTAGCAGAATAAAGAGCTTCTTCTGAGACATATAGGCACGATATTAGAGCCCAAACTTTTTTTTTTTACCATATACAAAAAAGTGCCAAGTAGGCACTTCCAGAGAGTCTATTATTTTGTATATAATATTACTACACATTTGTCTACAATGTCCATGTATTTATAAATAGAAAGGCTTGTAATACCAAAACCAAGTGCTAAGCGTTTGTTAAAATGAGTGAAAATCGTGCTTCAGCAATGCAATGATACGTGGCTTTTAAAATATGACGTGCAGATTAATGTGCAACATTTCAATGAATTTTAATGCTGCGTTAGCTGCTCACCTTTTGCATGATTCCCTTTTCATAATAATAGCGGAGTGAACGGCTAAGCTTATCATAGTTCATGGCCGGCCTGTTTTTCTGAATGCCCCAACGCCTAGCCACCTGCGTGGAAACAGAATTACACTGTAGTGTTAACTTACCAACAAACTTCACACAGATTAGATAATTAATTACTTCCAAGCCCTCCAATACACATCCAAATTAAAGACATAAATAAAGAAGCAAAAGCTGTCATGATCTGAATTCCCCCTGTCCTGGTCTGCTTTGTAAACCAGGAACACAGCAATCACCCTGAGACATTACAATAGAACTCTTTGTCACTATTGTTTTGGATACAAAATTAAATGGAAATAAGGGAATGTGTTTACAATGGGAAGGAACAGTCTGCGATTCACCAAAAATGAGGCAAGTTTTCCATCCTGCTTGAGATATGCTCTCTGTTTATTGCTTCTCCATTTTTCAGATAAAAACTATAGATCAAGAGCAGCTTATTGAACTTGTTTGTAACAATGTCTTATTGAGACTTTGGTAAATAAAAAGATACCGTGCTCAACACTTTGTAAAAGAGGGAACAAGTGGCACCGTGTGTGTGCAGCAGAGGAACTATATGCAAATCAATCAAAAAAACTGCAAATAATTTTTATTGCCCGAAGCAGCATCTGAGTAACACTGTAGCTAATACTAAACAGGGGAATCAGGCATTCATTTAGACAACAGTAATCGGATGCTGAAAATAAGAAGGAAGTGGAAAAGGTCACCATCTCTATCAGTCCACAAACAAAAAAAAATCTCTAAAGCAGAATGTCCACTTTGTAATTTAGAGAAAAATATCCATGCACTTTATGATGTGGCTTTGGAGCAACAACTTATCTGGCAAAGAGCGAGTCTTTTAATACAGCTTTAAGAAATCCTTCCTGATTTCAAATAGTCATTCCTAAAAATATTTTACAATAAAAAGACCTCCTTCCTCAATATCTATTCCCACCTCACCACCGCCAGACAGCTGAAAGATCATAAGAATATGGCAGCCGGTTTTGCTACCCCAGCTAAAGTCACGTTCCATTAATTTCCACTTTTTTATTAGTGTGAGCAGAAACTGCAGCTGCCAAGCAAACCTAGGCAACCCCAAGAGAGCATTAACTAATAGGGTTAGTGTGTTCATTCAATTCCATGAAATTCCAAGTTGTTGCTATGTCACAAATACCAAAATAGAATGCTTTTCATAGAAATTGTTCTATCTCTTTTCACTTTATCAGCAATAACCTTTCTCCAGAGTTTTTAAAAATTATGACTATTGTTTTAAACTACTGTTCCTTGCTATTTTGCTTCTAATTTGCATTCCCTGAATGAAGACACACATGATTTAGTCACATACATAAATATACTTTTCTAAGACTAGCGAAATGTGACATAACAAGGGCAAGAGTATATATCTAAGCAGACAGTCAAGGGGCAGGTATGACATCTTAATTTTCAAAAGATAAACTTTAGTGTAAATGTTTTGAACAATAGTGAATGGGGAGCCTGACAATAAGAAAGTAATACTTTCTAAATAAAATGTTTTTTAAAAATCTATCGATGGACATCAGAGAGTCTTTAATAGAAGTGACAGTTGAACAGCCTGCAAACCTGGAGGGGAATGTGAAAATAAATAATTAACATCTCCTTAAATTAGACAACAGTTTTTGAATACTTTTTCATTTATAAATGCTTCTTTTCTAGAAACTCATCACAGTTTACCCAGAAAGTATAATACTTGCAAGAAACTTTATGACAATGCTATGGGAGTCTCCAGGGAGGGAAAAGAAGTTGTTTTTTAACACTATAAACAGAGTTTCACTTGTATGGGGTCAGTAAATTCTCCATACAAGGGTATTAAGTAGACATTTTTAAGAAAGAAAAAATACTTCTAGAGCCGTTTCAGTGTCAAATTCCTCACAAATTGAGGGAAAGAGGCCATACTAATATGCCTGTGAAATGCAGGCAAACTTAAAGTTTAAAATTAGCCAGTCTTCCTAAAATATATAACTCCCAGGCTCTGTAGGCTACTACTGGCCAACTAAGAAAGTTCATTCGGTCATCACAGGTGCACCACTAATCACCACTCTGTCCAGCACCATGTAAAGCCAAGACACAATTCTCAACACAGAGTGGAAGAGATGACACCGATACTTCTAGTGACCTCCTCGTAATACTCCTCCTTCAGATGAAAACTTAGGCTGTTAGACAGGAAACTGAAAAGATAATGGCACTATGTGGTCCATCCTTATTGTCAAATGAATTACATAAAAATGGGCTCTGGAGCAAGTGCTATTCAATTGTTTTTAAAATCATGTTTGAATGTGCACCAGTGAACATGGAAACCACCGCTAGGACCTCACAGATTTCTGGAAAACTCTTCCAGCTTAACAAGCTTGGGGAGAATCAAAAGAATTTTACACCAAGTCGCGTAGATAGATGTTTTAGTACACTGGTAACTGTTGCCGGGAACAATGCCCTGCTATCCATGATTAATTGCGGAATAATCTCTCATTATCTCAAATATTCCCAAAAGAGAGATAGTAAAGAGTATGTGTTGGCTAAAGTTGTCCAAACACAATGAGCAGAGGGCACAGGCCAGAGTCTAATCCGATGATCATTCTACACTCCAAAATGAGATTTAAGGAAATTCTTGAGTAATCCCAAGACAAGGATGGAGTCAGAGCCATCTTTCCTGAGTTGTGCTGGGAGAGAACACCTAAAGAGCTGCTGAACAGCAGAGGAAAGAGGGTGAATGTGGGCCACAGAGGATAAAGTAATTTCACAAACACTTTCCAAGGATTGACTTTAAGCAAAACAGCACTGACATTGCCTGACGGAAGCACAGACAACAGTGAGTCAGATATGGGATGTTTCATTTTTGAACAAAGGCCTCAGGAGACATTTAGTGCTTATTGCATAATGCCCATTTAGTTAGTGACTATTTGGAGATGGTCTACTGACCTAGCCTTTTTTTTACTTTATGAGTCTGTTATAGGAAAAGTGTCTAAATATCAGTGTGTTGTGTGGAACAGATGTATTTCTTCTCTGTCTTTTAAAATCACCAAACTCTAGAATTGGAAGGAACTTAAACAGTCATCAGGTCAGGTCTCTTATTCTACTTATTTAAACATGATCATTATAAAAGTGAATGGTTGTGACTGTTAAGGGGTATGGGTTTTTTTTTCTTTTTGGAGTAATGAAAATGTTCTAAAATTGTTTGTGTTAATGAATACACAACTCTGAATTACTAAAAGCCGTTGATTGTTCACTTTGGATGGATTGAATGGTATGTGAATACATTTCAATAAAACTGCTTTTTTCTAAAAAAAGTGAGCAGTTGCTATAAACAGTAGATCACTTGCAGTAGATTTTTTTTCTTCTGAGTGGACCAAACATTACTGAAATAATCCAGTAATTACCCTATGTATGGGGAATTTCCCCTATATATGGCAAAGAAAATTGAAAAATTCTGGTTCTGCTCAGTTTATTTTAATCACAGGCGGGGGGAAATAAATGTTTAGCATATATAAATCCCTGTAGAATGCATCAGTTTTCCGATGAACCAAGTCTTGCAGTGATTGTTAACATCTTTCAGAAGAAAAGCATACATTCCCATCATGTTAAAGAACTTTCAAATTATTTTTAGGTTATGCGTTTCTAGTTCTTAGTGCTTCACATTTTTGCAGTTCTTTCACTTAACATTATATAACTGCACCTATATAAAAACTAATACCCTTTGACAGCCCAAGTCAGCCTCAAACACGTTACCAAATTCTAACAGCCTACAGTTAGCCACACCAGGTAAGGGATCCTTTCACATTCTGGTCCCGAATGCTGTGGGGCGGAGGTGGGGAAGCTGCAAAGCTAACCCTCTCAAGGTTAGCTCTACTAATACTCTAATACTCTTTTGGAGTATTGATGCAATCTGGAGGAGATTTAATTGAGCGAACCCATTCCTCGTATTTCATACTTCTTTTAATGCATGTTTGAATCAGATGACCTCTTAATCATAATAAGTAACATGACCTTATCTTCTGGACATCAATTGAATGCATATTATCTGATACATGATTGAAAACATGGTTTAATAGGGCAACAAACCCAAGATGTATGGCCCAGTGGTCTAGATTGTAGGTATCGAGCCCACACAAAACTAACCACTTGGGATTTAAAAAGTAGCTTGATATCTTGCTGAACTTTTTTGACCTTATTGAGGGGTTTACAACCTATAGCCAACATGACCAGTCACAGGCATGTTAGCTCACAGTCTCCCATGCCTTCTTGGCCAAAGTCAACTGCAGGCAATTTTAATAGTATCAAAGAAAGACAAAAATTTCATGTAACTCTCACTTTCTATGGACAATATGTTATATATGGGTTATGTGGCAGTAACAATAGTACCTTTAAACCTAAAGCTAGACCTGGGAAGAAAAAAAAAATGAAATGAGAAATTCTTCAAGGAAATACTCCATATGTGTGTGTGGGAATATTTGACTAGTTAGTTGAAAATGTGTTCCATGTATCTACATTATCTCTATCCTGATTCCTCTCATTTAGATATTTTCTACATCTCTAAGGTGACAGTGGCAATGCCATCCTTATCTTTCAATGGACTATACCCAGCCCACCAGACTCGAAGCAAATGTCACTAACAATCAAGAGAAATAATATTCCTACCAGTCCTGCATCCTGTACAATAATTAAGGACTGAGAATTTTCCAGTGGCCCTTGCATGTCTTTGTCCCCCACAGCTGTTCCTCCTCCATCCCTTTGCACATGACTTTGGTCCCAATCCTCCTGGTAAAATACAGATTTTCTAAATAATGGACACTTTTTTGCAAAAACAGTTCCTCTCTTCCCAAAACTAATTTTGGCAAACTCAGATTCCGTCCAAAGCCCCTTAGAACATTCTGTTCTCCTTCTGCAAGTTAGATCTCCTTTGGAGCCTTCTCAGGACAGTCATTCTCGAGTAACACTTTATGTTAATGATGCTCTACTTCCACATGAGTCTTGTAGATGGTATTCAACTAGAATAGGCACTCAAAACACAGGTTAATTTGTGATTTTAAATGAAGATTTTTTTTTTGGCCCACCTTCTAATTCAAAAAGTTTCCCTAAAGCTTTAAAAGAAAATACTTATATTTTTGGCAAATTGATCAAATCTATTTGTTTCTTTATCTTGCAACATAACTGATTTTCCTAATTAAAATCTATTACACCAACCTCCTCGGGCTCAATCAGTTTAAATTCCATGCCTCGACCAGTCCAGGCAATGAAATGGGAATTGGAAGGGTCATCCAGAAGAGCTACCAAAAACTGCCAAAGCTGAAGGGAGCCCCGCCGCTGGTATGTGGGTCCTTCCCGATACATTCCTGGCTCTTGTTTGATGTCTCCTAAGTTGAAAAAAAATTGTAAAGCTTTTATTAGCAGTGATATTATTCCATTTACACTAAACTTCACATTCAATCAATCACTAAAATGTATAAACCACAACTACTTCATAGGTTTCTATGGAACATCTTGTTACCATGTAGTTAAAAGGTTGACTATAAGTCCACAATCTGTATAAACCAGAAAACTATACATAACATACACTGGCCAATATAAACACACACAGATGGTACAGAAGAAATCCATGAATGTAATTTACCATTTTTTTTCATTTATTTCTTTAAAAATCACGATATCTCATCACACTTTTTTGTTAAGCGGCAATTGAAGAGGGGATGGTCAATTTTAAGCTCTGGATATTTTGTTTATACAAATTAAATTATGCAAACTACAATTTGTAAATAACTCGAGCTGCACATGGGAAGCCATTTTTAAAATTTCAATGCAAATGCTTCAAGGGAAATTTAATAGCATCTTAAACTCTGAGTTGAGTAATCCGCACTTTATGCAAACTACAAAATCTCACGGGTTATTCAGGGCACTCTGGATGACCTTTGTGCCATCTTCCCTCCATATACTCATTCTGGCATGACCACTTTCTCAGTTGGCAGCCCGCAAAAATTTTCTCTCGTTTTTGCTTTTTGTTGGTATTTGTACTTTAATCACTGCAGTTAGCTTATTGCTGTTTTTCTAAGAAAAGGCCAATTTTAAAATGTATACACCAGAGTTATCTGTAAAACTACATTTTTTTAAGAAAGAAAAGTTTTTCTGCATTACATTTAATTCAGTATTCATATATAGTATAAAATGTATTAAACAGATTACAGTAATAATTGTGTTATTGTGATCTGATATAAAGACCAGTTTACTTGGCTTTACCAAAAAAGTATTCAGTGCCATGACTTGTGGTCTCTAACCAACTATTTCAAAAATGAGTGCGATTAGGATTGAGTGTTTATGCCTCTACAAACACTGTCATAGTTAATGCATGGATTTCCTTTCTCTGCTAAAGAAACAATTCAGACAATATATTCAAGTTGATCTATTTGCACTAAGTGTGAATTTAAAAACAGACTAAAATTACAAGCTTTGTAAAACTTTCTTTCAGTCAGTAGAGAAATATGCTTCTTGAAATAGTTATAACAAGAAACACTTTAAAAATATAGAATTATTAAACCAAAATATAGAATTATTCAATCAATAGCTCCTGAAAACCATTCTGCTGTTCTGGCCTAAATGAGATAATACACGTGTCTCCTCATATTGATTTCAATGACAATTTTATTTATCTCAGTTACTCCTTCTGAGATTCACAGCTTTTTTCAAAGGTATAGCTGAGCAATCACCGAGATAGAGTGGAACACTGCTAAATGTTCTAGTCTCTAGTCCCTTCTATTTATATATGTGACTGAGCATACTGGCCAGGTACAATTGAAAAATAATCCTTGTTTTCTTTTTTCTTGTTTTCCATTTTCTTATAAAATGCAACACTAATATTATCTTCCAAAAAATGTTTTAATACTCTTAAAAAAATGTAAGAGTATTTAAAGCCAAAGGGAATAAATACTTGAATACTACTTCCTTAAATATTAGTGTAACTTTGGTGTGTTAAATTTCAGTGCAATCTTATCTATAGTATTGAGATAATTTTCCTCCTTGCATGCCCTTACTAATTTTCAAGATTTATTGATGTATAAAGCTTGTTAAGAATGAAGGAAATGATGAAGGTTATTTCAAGAAAAAGAGGCCTTGTGCTTTGTCTCAAGAGAAAAAACTGGTGTATATTTTGCGAATTGTGATGCTCCATTTGGTACTAAATAAACAGACCAGTTCACACCTCTGAAACTCTAAACTTAAAACCAACAACCACTGTAGAATAAGGTGAAAAAGTGACCCCTCTGGGGTTTTTAACCCTGTCACCCTGAATAGATTAAGCAATTCAAAAGGAGACTAAGGAAGCAGATCAACCTTTAAGAAGTGAAGAATAGCAAAAAAGCTTGGGGACAGAGTAATCTGCAAGCAACTAGGGATCGAAAAGGAATCTGAGCATGTACTTTGCTGTTTAAATAATGGCAATTACAAACTTCTGAGCACTGCCTCATCATCCCAGCCATGATCCCCAAAGTTTGTGCAATCAGCTAATCAGTGGGCCCCTGCACGCTTCCTGTCAAACAATCAGAACAGGAAATAGGGAGACCACTCTAGAGAACCACTAAATCAATTAACTGTTCCCTTTTTACCCCAGCTTCCTCATAGATGCTGGCTTGTGCCACCGTTGTCAAGAAAAGAAGGTTCTATCTAACCTGACACCCCTTTCTAACATCTGGGACCTTTTCTCTGCAATAGCAAGGGATATTAAAAAGGTATTGCTTTTAAGCAATTACAAAGTAAGCCACATTAGCGATGTACATTTTTCCCGGGGGGGGGGGGGGGGGGGGGGAGGGGGAGGGGAGCGACTAAAAAAACACTAACTAAATGGGCAGCTATGTTGTTCTTGTGCTCCATAATGCATCTTTTCGTGGACAATAAAAGAAAAGAGGCTGCATTAGTCATCAGTGTATCCGCAGTGGCATGCTTTCTGCTCTGCTTTGTTAATTACAGGATCAGCTTTCAATAAATCTCCAATAACAAGCTGCATGTACTCATCAGGTCAACAGAAAGTCCCCTCTTACCCGACACAAAGCTCAGCAAGAAGGAGCTCTTTGGTTACTTCTCGAAGAGTGGACTCTCTCAGGATAAAAGGGAAAAGCTTCTTAATGGGGGAAGGAAAAAGAGTATTTGTAGCTTAAGTTTAGCTAGAGTTGAGTGCATGCTAAGTGATGTGCATAGAAATCTTTAAGTAGGAATGGCAACTGTTTCCAGGAGCAGCACAGGTGATTTCTTCACTCCCTCTTACATAAAATCTAAACATGAAACACAATGAAAAACCTACCATCAAACTTCTCTGGGACAACGCAGGTGTCATCATAAAATGGCCTAGGGCCCTTTTCAAACATACAGCCTGTAAGGGGAAAATGGATGCATTAATTCATGATAGAAATGAAGTTCACACACAACTTAAAATATAGCCATTGGCACAAATACTGAGGTAGAAAACCACTCTGCATATTTCAGCTCTGTGCCCCTGGTCGTGTTACTTAATCTCTCTTGCTTCAGTTTCCTTATTATAAAAGGGAGATGATAATGACGTTACATAATTTATAGGACTACTGTAAGGATTAGATGATTTAATATATGCAAGTTTAGAATGAAGCCTGGCACATAGTGATATATGAACGTTAACTATTCATATTATTATCAACTTCCGCATAGAGTTCATGTAAATACACCAGCAAACCTAGGGCTCATAACATATCACTTCTAAGATTTTTTTATTCAATGAGAAAGGAAGGAAACCAAAGTGAATCCCTGAAATTTACTCTGCACAATTATTACCCTGATGATTTGAAACATTCATTTGATCTCCTCATTTTCTTATAGCAATATTTAGCTAGACAAATCCTCACAGATCTTCCCCTTCAATAGCCAAGATAGAGAAAAAGAAAGAAAAAGGGAAAACAAAACCTTTCCTTTTTTTATTTTGCCATAGCACAATTAAGTCTCAAAAATAGGCAAAATAAATTGAATAATTTATAAATTGAAGCATTTCATAATCATTTTCTTATGTCCCGATATCTTTGACTGTGGACAGTAACATTGTTAATTGCTAGGTAGAAATTTCATAGTTTGGTCACACTTGTATTTCTCATATGTATTTGTGTCTATGGTGGCTATTTACTAGTAACAAGAGTAGAACAATAAATAATTGCAATTGGTATAAAACCTTTCATCTAAAATATTTTGGATTTACCACCCCCATTTCACTGTTCTTTAAACATGGGGATTTGTGCATATAAATATCATTTATACAAAATAATCAACATTACCCCTAACCTAATAGGACAGATCTATATCAGTTTTTTTGAAGATACCATAAGGTGTTTAGGTCAAGAACCACATACACATTTCCAAAAATACTTTTATGAGGATTATATCCAGATGAATTTATTCTTATCCGTTCATTTGCAGGTATCAAACTTCATTGGAGCAAAGCTCTCCCATCATGGTGACCACAAAAAATTCATAATAGCAACTCCTTTCTAAGCCTTTTATGTGAAATTCCTTTCTTAAATTATTTCTCCAAAACTATAAACTCCAGGATATGTGAAGATGAGCAAATTTAAACCTGCTGCTTTCCCTCAAAGCTACTTGGGTCTTTAAAACAAACCTGAATTTTCCTCAAATATGCATTTCAATGGACTACCCAGAGAAAGGTGGGCTAATGCTAAAGCCTGTGCTCTATTTTGAAAGGATGTGGTTGTTGGCAAAAAAAGAACATAAATCCATTCATCAGCTACTGATAGCATATGCTCGTCTTTACAACCAAATGCAAAGTATCAGGACCTGAAAAATCTCCCTCTCACCTCAAGATAGAAAGGCTTGGTGACATAAATGCTTTTTCTCATAGAATATAAATGTTAATTAAGTGATCCCATCCTTGGGATGCCTGATTATTTTGAGAAGTAAAAGTTATTTCAACACTGGAAAACTTAACTTCTGTTCTGCTGGGATGAGCCAGGAAACTTTCTTGCCTCATATAAATGGAGTGGCAGCTAGGCACTTCTGAAAGAGGAAACAACATTGGTTAAAAAGGCATTGAGAGCTGAAAACATGCTGCTGTCAGTGGGCAGAGTGGGGACAGGCAAAACCAGAAAGTGGCAGGAGGCCCATGAGTCCCATGAGGAAACCTGATAGCACGTGGGTAAGGTTTCAGGCATGGCTGTGTGAGAAGTGGGAGGACAAGCACATGGCAGTGAACACTGATTCCCTTGAACAGGCGTGGGAATTCAGTTTTCATCCAAATCAGCCTTGCTAAAGGCTGGTTCTAACTGCAACCCCATCTGAGAATGATAATGTGCTCAGAGCACAGCGTCACGGAGTTCTAGTTCATGACAACTGAGAATAATTTTGGGTACATATTACCACTGTGACGGTTAGGGGCTGGTGTCAGCTTGGTCAGGTGATGATACCCAGTTGTCTGGTCAGGCAAGCACTGGCCTAGCTGTTACTGCAAGGATATTTCCTGGTTGATGACCTAAAGGCTGGGCTATTAAGCCACCAGTCAGTTGATTGCATCTGTGGCTGATTACATCTGCGATCAACTAAAGTATGTCCCCCACCAATGCAATAATCCAATCAGCCAAAGACTTTTAATGAAGAAGAGAGACTCTTTCACTGCTTCTTCAGCCAGTGAGCCTTTCCTGTGGAGTTCTCCAGACCCTTCATCCGAGCCACCAGCTTCACAGCCCGCCCTGCAGATTTTGAACTCTTCCATTCCCACAACTGCATGAGACACCTTTATAAATCTCAGTTACAAATCTCTCCTGTAGGTCTGCTTCTCTAGAAAACCCTGACTAATACAACCATACATATATATAAATATAAAACAAAAGGTTATCTACCAGTTTTATTGCAAATACTTCAATGCATTCTTCACATTTATCCTACATTCTAATTTACAAAGCAAAAAGCAACTAAAGGCCCATTCACAATTTATTTCATGAATACCAGACAGGAGTTATATATAAAAAGGAAAAGTCAAAAATAGGCAAATATCTTAAAACTACTCTAGCCTTTTAGGTGATTGGCATTTTTTGGTTTACAGATAAAGGAGAGCAGCGGGCTTTTTGGTTTTGAAGCACTCAGGTCATATTCAAAACCAGTGAGGAGTGGTGAGACAGTAGCTCAGTGGCAGAATTCTCGCCTGTCATGCCAGAGATCCAGGTTTGATTCCGGGTGCCTGCCCATGCAAAATAAATAAATAAATAATAAAATAAAACCAATGAGGCTTTTAAATCAGAAATTCAACAACTTCACAGAAAACAAACACTATTACTACCCTAAAAGTATGGCCCTGCTTATGTCACCAAGTTAACTCACTGCTGAGAAAATTAACTTGGTTAATGGTTAAACTTGAGTTATAATGATGGTTATCTATTTAAAGGTTTTTTGTAGCTTACATATGGGGAAAAAAAAAGAAATAATGGATTAAGAGCCAAAAGACTAAAATTCAAGTCCTTGACTTACTGTTAACTAAACTGTAACTTTGGACAAACCATTTCAATTTGGAATTGGGTCAGATGTTACTCAAAACCTATTACTGTCCCTAAATTCCTTGATCTGGGATATACAGGCTGACTCACAAAAATCAATGACGCTTAAACTTCAGGGCCCTTCACTAGCATTGGTTTTTTTCTGAGGCTCTGCACCTAATTTTCTATTTGCATTTTTTCTTTTCTTTTTTTTCTTTACAAAAGTCCCCCAATCTTAAAATTTTCAGGTCCCACAAAATGTGGACATATCCCTGTATAGGCTGTATAGGAATTTACACATATATGCGATCAAGTCAATTCTACAGTTTGCATGCATTGCTAAAATTTTATTTAACAACATATACAAAAATAAATTTACAAAAGAACATGTCAAATGTGCTTTAATTATCAGAAATGTCCTTTTCCCATCATTTGTAAGATGTGCATGATCTCTGAACAAGTGAAAATGAAAATTTAAGTGAAATGGAATCTAAAGACTCATCTCTTCTTAAGTCTCCAGCTATAGACTTTCTTGCTGTAATAGATCATGAGCACTGTTCACTGGGCCCAGATATTTCTTTTTTGGTCTAGAATGTCTTATAAAGAAGGCATAGTGTGGAATTTCCTAAATTCTCCTTCTCATTTGAATCTCCTTTGACACTCTGATTTTTTTCAGTTTTCAAAATTATCAAAGTGAAATCTTCAGAGAAAAGAAAGTTTATCTTATGTGGTTTAAAGATCTTAATGACAATCCATAATTCCAACAATATTTAAAGGTATGTTGGAATCAGTTGCTTACAAGTTATAAGCAATTATAACTTAAAACTCTATTATTAAATATTTTATTTAAATTATTGTGTAGTATATAATTCCAACTATACAAAAGGTAGAATTAACTTGTTTTCCTGATATCAACATTATAATAGAGTTGCTATGCAGTTCATCTTTTGGCTTACTAAATAATTAGCACAACCTATTTTATCTCCCCTTTTTGACCAATAAATTAAAAATTCATTTTTAATGTTATTTTGATTTATTGCCAGACATAGTGTCCTGCAAAGCAAATGGGCTGGTAAGGGACAGTGGTAATGACTCTGCCATCAGCTCAGCAGCTGCTTTGAAGCAAGCATTTGGTTGTACCAATGTTGACACCGGGCCACAAAATACTTTTACTGACTGCTGCACAGCTGGAGTGCGGCTGTGAAAACAGTGAGCTGGCTCTGCAGGCAGAGAAAGGAAAGCATACAGGCTAAACTTTATTACATATAAGTGTGACTAAATGCAGTGTTTCCTCCCCAGGGGAGGATGGAAGGAGGAAGAGAGGAAATGCAAGCACGTCTAAGAAACTCACTAGTCAAACTTAAAGGAATACCACATAGAAGTGTTCTAGTCTAATGCAGAATTAGCAAAATCCTGAAATCCTAGATATTTGATATTAAAGATTGGGATTGATGGATAATTTCACTAGTATGTATCTATTGAGATGGCTGATCTGTTGTTTATTTCTGTACTTACTTTGTAATATTCTTCACAAATTGTATATATTAACCTGTGATATTTAAATATACTGATTTAAAATTCACTGTACATTAGCAATTTATAATAAGGCTTAAGCCAGAATCTCCGTTAGATTTTCAAAGATCCAAGTTGTAGTTGAAGTTCTACAAAAAAGCACTGAAAGCCAATTTAGGAAAAAAGCTCATGTGAGAATATAATGGTGCTTTTGCCAAGTCCTAAAACTATTTATTACACACCAGAGTAAATAAAAGTAGTACCTAACTCTTGAGAATGAGACCCGCTGGGCTAGCACTGCTTCAGACTACCCTTCAGACTAGTGGCCTTTACACGGCCCAAAGCAGCCTGAAAAAAGATGACCAAGAGAGTTGATTCCCAGAAAGTAACTAAAGTCATGTTATTCTAAAGTGATATCAGTTAATTTATGACTATCAGAGTGGGTCAGACCCTAATCAAATTGTAGAAACATTTCCAAAGTGATTATTCAATCAAATGACTAACATGGTTAATTAGGAGCCATAAACATTGCTCTGAAGTTCATCAAAGTAATGACTTGCCCAGAAAAAATTACTGCTAATTAAATTGCCTGCTGCTTTCATTTTTACCTTATCTAATAAAAAAATCCAACCAATGAAGTTTGGCATTACATTTTTAACTTTTGCTAAATGCTAAACTAAGATCCAAACAGGCTAAGTGGCAACTTCAAAGGAAACTGTGCTGTGGAAGGAATGGAAGCATTATATATGGATTCACTTCTGTTATTTTCAGAGAATAAAGCTTGCAAAACTCGACCACAATAATGGGCTGTAGTTTAAAATACACACAACTGTTAAGGTGACAGCATATTCGCACTGCCCTATTATATATCCATAGACTATAATGTTAAGTAAATTCCTACGGCCCAGTGGGGACAAACATGCAACTTGGTCGTCCACTAGACCCGGTGCTGAATCTCAGTTCTGTCATTTCCTGGGAGTATGGCACTGTGTTAGTTACTGGGCACCCCTAATTCTCAACGTCTTCATCTGTAAAATGGGAATAATAATACCATCCTTAAAAGGGCTGTTGGGAGGACAACATGGCATAGAGCTTGTGGAACATTTTGCACAATCCTGGCACACACTAAAAATTCAATTTATTGTACTTATTATGAATAATGAAATCTATTTTTAAGTAAATCTCACAAGTATTTAACCTGAGTTCATTACAGTTCTTAAAACTAGGATTAATAATATCTCCAAGTTCTTTTTGCTCAGTTTAAATCACGAATCTATTGAGATGGGTGATTTATTGTTCATCGGTGTACTTGTTTTGTAATACTCTTCATAAATCTATTAGTCTTCAACATTTCATAGATGCTGATTTAAATTTTATTATAAATTAATGACATAATAAGGCTTACGTCAAAATCTCTGCTTTTAAAAAGGTATTTTGGGATACCTCTTTCGAGTGGCTTTTTTACATTTTATCCCCTCATATTTGATCCTAAATGACTTTAGCTTACAATCTTTCAATTCAATGTTTAAATTGAGTTTTGTAGATTTAATTTAAGACAATTTTTATTTAGTTTGAAACTTGTGGATCAAAGAACTCTGTAACATGATATCAGTATTGGGCTGAATCAGCTTTCAGGAACTAAACTGTCTATAATTTGTCACATATGAGTTCATAGTGATGAGAGCTGATCTAATATGCTGCAAGAATTCAGAGCAGCAAACTGCAGTTGTCATTTTAATGCACCAGCCAATGTAGGGGAAGTAAGAAAATGACAATAATAAGCATGCACGCCAAGCTACGCATTTTGATTAGTTGTCACCTGTAGTAATAATACTAAAGTTCTCGTCAAATTAAGATATGCATTCAAGAGACAAAAAAAAAAGAGTGGTTTCTTCATGTCTTGTGTTCACGTTAAAGCTGTGCTGGGAAACATGATACTGATTTGGGAAACTTTACCAAGGTTTTGACCACAAAGTGCAGTTTGAATGCGCACATGTTCGACTGACAGGCATCCCCTTGGGCTGCATGTTTGCTGCAAAAAGGCGAATGAAGATTCCTCTTCAGGGTATTGTTTGCCTAAAGTTCCTAGGAGATACATCAGGCAAAAACAGGAAAAATTACTTGCCACAGTTGTCAGAGACATCCCTATAAAGGTTGTTGAAAGTACTTTATCAAATAGCTGGTGGACAAACCTGGAACTATTACATTTGAAACTCTGAACAAGGTAAAAAAAAACTCCCTTGTTTAATGCTTCTGGTTAAATGCCTATAGCAATAATAATAATAATAATAATCAGTGTGACTGTTCAATTAAGTATTTAGGTCTCAGAGTAAATGAGAAAGCTCAATAAAACAGGAATAAGTTCAGTGTTGTACTTTAATGTGGTTTTACTTTCACGTGGTTGCCCAATGCAAAGACGTATTGGCTAACCCCTTGCGGAGGTGGTGTGTGAAAATCAACCCATGGAAATTTGTGTATTGGCATGGATGGAAAACTTACCACACTAAACGTCTAAAGCCAAAATGTGTGTGTAATCATGTATCTGAAATTACCAGACTCATTATAAAGGTGTGTGTATGTGTGTATGCATTTCAATGTACATCTAAGGGCTTCAACAAAGTTTTCCCAAAAAAAATGTACCTAATGTCAAAAGGCGAGAACTAGTAACGTCAATCTCATCAAGGAAGATAAACATTATGATAGACCTTGCCAAAGTTTTCTCTCTTAAACTTCACACTTTATTGTTTTGTTTGTCTCTTCTCATTTCCTGGCAATATCACAGTTTTATGTTAAAAATCAAAGGTTTTCTAGAACACATAAATAGCGCAAGCTTTATGTAGAGGTGTTTAAATGCAAATGCAGGCATATATGCATCCCGGCAGAGCATCCTTTTACAGTGAAAAGGATTGTAATGGGAGGATTATTTTTTTACATCCATATAACTATATTAGAGAATCAACTTAAAAGTAATTAAATCTAAAAATAAAGCCCAGTATTGTGCCATCTCAATTCACTTTAAAAAGAAAGTATGACCACAAAAACATCAACATTTATAAGCCTTAGGTATTTTTCAGCCACAAAAGCATTATGTAAATATGACATCTTAGTCACAGGACCTCAAATTCCTGTGAAGAAGGCAGAAAAGTTGTAGATGGCTGAAATCTTAAGAAGTGAGTGATGAATTTAATATTACCTCATTCACATTCAGATGGGATCTTTCTCTTTAGGGTTTTCAGCAAATTCTGAATATAAATACTACAAAATCTGCAAAGATATTTCTTCCAGCATAACTCAGATGTAATGAGTTTACTTTAAGAACAGGGAGAGAACTATGTTAGTCTTTACATGCTGTAGCATTGTGCTTGTCAGGTAGATAAATACAGTTTACTGAATAAACTGTTAAATGTACAATAACTTAATGGCACATTGCAAAATTTTAAAAACACAGCAAAACAAATTAGGCAATGCAGCCATGTAAACTGATGCTTTTGAAACTTAAAGCTGCCTCGTGTCATGGCACAGTATAGAATTTTACTTACAAAATCACAAACTTCTCCTATAGGCATCTGCATTTTCTTTGGACAGAGTCCCACGCAAATAATGACCAGATCCAATCAGGATTCATTTATATGATCTACCAGGCTCACAATTTTACAAGTTTTACAAGCTTGAGCTGGTTTTATTAAGCAACAGCTTAAAATAAAGCTGAATTGTACGGTGTGAGCAAAACTGTTTAAAAATAAATAAAGCCAAAGTGACAGGAAACATAAGCACAACCGTATCTTTGACTATTTTGTTAGCTATTACTACACACTGACAGTGTTTAAAAGAAAGCATGCAATAGGATGCCAGTAGCTGCCAAAATGAGTCACCAAAAATCCAGAAAAATGTGGAGGTTTTAGTACTGAGTGTAGATCCTGAATTGTTCCCTTTCTGGAATCTAGATGATGTAAAATAAATACATCATGGACTGCTTTCTCATCTCATGTTTACCTTTCCTTGGATCACCACAATATTCAAATGGCATGTACTATTTGCATTAAATGTGAATTATACTAGTACAAATTTCAGAATGACTGTTTCTCTACGGCTGAAACAACATAATAATACAGTCTCTTGTTGGGCTTGTACCATATGATTAGTTTAACATTAAGAATATCTCTAGTTTCAATCTTGTTCTCTAGTTCCAAACAATGATTTTTTAAATACTAGAAATAATGGCATCCTATTAAAGAACTGTTCTTGAGGAAGCCTCTGGAAGATAAAACCATACCCACTGAACTCCTCTGCTACTACCTGAACCCTTAATATGTGACAGATAACTATATTCATAACTTTATAAACACAATCACATTTAATCCTTACAAAATCACTATGGAGCATGAGTTATTAGCCCCATTTTATAAATGAAGAACTGAGGACAAGAGAGGTGACAAAACACCTACAATATTGCACAGTGTAGACAGATGTCAGATCCAGGTTCAGTATACTATTTTCAGAGTCATACAGAGGGGGGCTTTTATTTTTCAATGCTAAGAATGAACAAAAAAGACCACGCGCATGAGGCAGTGGGCTGTGGGGACCACACACTGACCAGAAGGAAGATCCAAAGATGGTTTTCTAGGTTCAGGAGACGCATTTGATAAATCACAGTGATTCCTGCTTTGTCCTTTGGGGTTATGCTTCGTTTGAGATTTTTGTTTGTTTTTTGTTGGCTTTTTTCCCATACTTAGTTTTAAATATTTATTCTGGTAGAAGTTTACAGACTCAATTAAAAACAGTTAAATAAAAAACACACACAGACGTTAGAAACACAATTATCAATTTAATCCAACAAAAAAACACCTTTCATATGGTGTCAATAAGTCACGTACCTCCTGTACGAAAATAGTTTGTGAAACGAAAAGGCTCTATTTTTTCCCTCAGAACTATTAGACAGCTAAGTCTTTTAAGTATGAAGTCTTTTAAGTCTAAAAAAAATCTGTAACAATATTCCAAACATAAAAATCTACACTGAACTATTTAAAAATAGTATTTTTCCCTCTTTTCTGCCCAAGCACAAAGCACACGTGTGCATACGTACACACACACACACACACACACACACACACACACACACACGGAGAGAGCCAAACATACATCTTTAAACTGTTTGATTTAATTTTAAACCTTAGTTCCACATATAAAAACAGATATGTTCATTTCACTCAGTCACAGTAAGCAGTTCTAGGCCTAACTGTCCTGGTTATTTTCTGGAGAAAGAAACTAAAAATTCCACACTATAAAAGCATACTCCCTGCTCCACGCCTTCTAATGCCTCCTTTTCATGCTAGTACAGCTCAGGGTGGATGAACCCTCCCTTCCCCCTTTCCTGCCTGTAAAATCCAAGTTGGACAAACACTGTGGGGCTGAAATGACATATCTGAATGGAATTCAGGCCCACCAGTTCCTGTTTATGTTTCTGATTGGAGAGTGTTGTCTTCTCGTGCACAGTGCACCGGGAGCGCAGCAAGGCCTAAACCGTCGGGTTCCGCGCAGGAAGGACCGATGGACATTAATCACTACTTTCAGGCAACTGGCAAAGGAAGCAGCTGATGGAACACTACACCCTTCAGCGCTGTATAAATGGACATTCCAGAGTGTGTGTGTGTGCGTGTGTGTGCATGCGCTTCCTTTCAGTCTCCATTTTATGAATGAAACTCCAGGCTCTGGAGTCCATTCATGCGAGAGAAATGATTACAGGGCTCTGCCCCTGGGGATCAATCAGTCATGGGTAAAACTGATATGATTGGTTTAAGACAGCCTTCAGCCTGCCATTACTGACTTAAAATGCAGTCCCTGTCCATCTGACCCGTGTTAATGCACAAAGAGTAAATCCAGACCATAGTCTCAATTCTCAAATCGAATCACTAGCCAATGCCACTTACTGTAACTGCAGTATTAAGTATTTCTTAGAAAAACTGATACAGTGGACCAGAGTTCTGGTTTTTGGAGATTTGCTCTTTTAACTCAGAAATAAATAAGGAAAACCCATAGGAGATACACCGAGCAATGAAAAGCAAAGTCAAATTGTGAGGCCAATCCATGACCTTACTATAATAACAAAATCAATTAGGAAGCCTTCACTGTCAGTTTTCACAATTGAAGCACCTAAAAATCAGAGATAAAATCTACTAATCCACAAATCACTAGCTATGTAAAGAAAATTATCTTTAAATGTTAGAGAAACAGATAGGATGTTAAAATTTCGGCAGGATCAATAGCTCATTCCTCTAAATCTCCA
Source organism: Tamandua tetradactyla (assembly GCF_023851605.1). NCBI lineage: Eukaryota > Metazoa > Chordata > Mammalia > Pilosa > Myrmecophagidae > Tamandua > Tamandua tetradactyla. Next base: position 110,492,170 of record NC_135327.1, on the reverse strand, counting down.
AGTGATTCTGCAGTTCAATGTCTCTAAGCAATAGTTTGAGTTGGGAGGGAAAATATGAGCTGCCCTGCTTGAGAAGCCAGTGTGGCCATGAGCAGATAATGCTTTCTAAAGGAACGGGACCAAGGCCCGGCCTTTGGGAGTGTTAAATATCAGGTACAAAAAGCCAAAGTTCATGGAACCATAATCATCACTGCACTGGAAATTACCAAAGACGGCAATGCTTAAAAATATCTAGAGTTTCAGGAAAAATAAAAAAGCCATTTACAAACAACCATGGATACGATTTGTGAAAAGTTAATCTTATTCTCAACAGTGTTAAAAAAAAAAATAACGCATTTACCAGCCACCCATAATCTGGTTCTTGACTCCAGAGGGAAGAAAGTTTTCTCTTCCAGTGATTTGCAGTCCTAAGGGGAAAACGCAGCCCACAGTCCCTATGGTCAACTCTAAGAGCTGCTCATGGGACAACATCAGGCTCATGGCAGAAGGGATGAGGAGAAATATGAAAATTGCCCAGTTTTTTTGTTGTGAAAGGAAGGGTCGTCTACTGTGACATTCTGACAACTTACTGTTTAACTTCTCATTTCTACTATCCACCAAGCAACATGGTTAGAGAATAAATAAAGTTACCACCGTATTTTGGAGTGCAAGACAGAAATACTTGACACAGCCAGGTGGGAGGATAACAGGAGGATCCTATGACTCCCCATGAAGAGAGAATGCAGATGAGCGCCAGCCCATTGGAGAGTGAACTTACCTTAATTATCCATTCTCGACTAATATCCTTTTATCAAGGCTTTTTTCTTTAAATATTCAGCATTCTTATAGAAACTACTCTTGGTTAGGGCAGTTCAAGGAAATGGAAGTAGAAATAATGAACTGAAGCTGAGTATTTTCAAATGCAGAATTTCACATTTCAAAAATTGTATGTTTCATAAATTGCAATATTCAATATGTTTAAGATCTGATGGCCATAATCAACTAAGCACAACTTTATATAATTCTTAGGGGCTAGATATAAAACAGATAAATAGATTGGTCTGAAAACTGTGTACAATATTTATAACAAAACCATCTTTTTTAAGTATTGAGTTTTAGATTATTGTAGTTTTATCATTTTATCCCCCTTTCCCTGTACTTGAAATAGGCTTACATTGCTTTGTGGTTGTTGAGAAAAGGAAACTTATGTTGGCAAAAACTTTCTGGTCTTCTTTTGGAACATGAATAGAGAAACTCTATTTCACTTCCTTTCCCTTTTACCCATCTAATTAGAATCCCAACTGTGATACAATTTAATAAGTAATTAAAGTAAAAATTAATAATTTCATTAATGAGAAATCATTGATTGTAATTGACATTTGAACATTTAAGAAGGGAAAATATCAAAAATGGGTCCTTCTATTTTGGAAATCATACGCAGCTAGTTTACAGTTGATTAGCGATGTTCAAAATAAATATCACTATCTTTGCTTCCTATTCTCTGTGTTCCATCTGAATCTATTCAGTAGTTTCCAACAACCTCCTTGTGAAATCACTGCAATCCTTATGTGTCCCAGACAAAATTTTTGGTTGTCTATTTATTGTAACTCAACTGCTTGAAAGAATTTAAGGCAATTTATTGGAAAATATATCTGAGGTAAATTTCCTAGAATTTATGTTTGCTTTTCTAGATAAATAGCAAGAAACTTTTTTTGCCATTCATTTATTTTTATCAATCAACTTCTTTTTGAAAAATAACACATATACAAAAAAAGCAATAAATTCCAAAGCACAAGAAACTATTTTTTTAAATAATAAATCCAGATGACAAAATTTTTCAAATCTTACTAAAGTAATTATATTTACAATAATAATAGTAATAGCTTAGAGATAATCAACTGAGTTAATGCCTTTTAAATATGATGATTTTTAAAAAAGTTTTGGGCAAGTTTAGTCAGTTGTATGATGCTTTGACACATCATGTTCAAACACATAAAGCACTAGTTATTTAATTATTTAATTCTATAGGGATGCAAAAAATAATTATGTTTCTTTTATTCTGCTATCCAAATGATTTCTTTCATAACACTCAGTTTAAAGCCAAACCATGGACTCTAAAAGTGGAAGTCCAAGCTATGCTCACTGTAGGCAGCATTGGGGATTCCATTACTTCTTTCTACACTATTTGGTTACAATGAGTGTCCATCAGTACAACAAAACACAGAATAACATTTACCACATAAAAATCTTCCATTCTTGCCACATCAGAAACCTGAGAGTATTTCTTTTTCTTGACTGGACTGCCAGCCTGGGCACTCCTGAGGGTAGGATATATTTGTCAGCTCTCACAGAAGATAGTTAAACATATTTCTAGCTGTAACATATTTAACGTGAAGTGTTCTTTTTTCAGTATTTATTTCATTATTTTTCTACCTACCTACGATTTCTCTACAGGCCAATGACCAATAATCAATATCTAGAGGTTTATTCCTAATGGGCTTCATCAAAGCCTCAAAGCCCTCAACTGAGGGCTTTGTGTGAAATTTGAGAGAGGGCGAGAGAATGGAGAAAGGGTGGATTTAAAATGGAGGGTGAAAAGGTTCCATCTTTTTCTTCCAAAACAACTTTGCTGACACCTGCTTATATACAGCAGTCTCTCAGAAAACTTTCGTGTGAAAAAATATTCAGCTGACAAAAGATTGAAAACCATTGTCCTTGTTAAAATATAAATCATCAAGCTATCAAAGATTATGAGAAAATGAAGTCCAATGAGAAAGCTCAGACAACTCAAAGTTCATATAATCATATAATTTAAGAGCTTGATGGGCAGTTAATTTGCCATTTTTTCCTTCAAATCATTGTTCAAGCCTTTTCAGGAGAATAATTTTCAAGTCGCTTCTGTGATCATCTGAATTCTTAGCAATGTTTATGGTTTTTCTTCTTTAAGAAATAGGATCTATTTAAATCAGATATATCATTCGTGGCCTGTATCTTTCTACCTCACAACAGTGAACATATAGAAACTAGAATAAAATTTGGGTGCCCTCTGGTAAAGGGCCCTCCCCCAAGAGATAGATGACATTCCAAAGCCCCTAATTCAGAGGCTTATATCGCCCTAGATCATACAGTCTTCAAAATCATAGAAAAATAACTATTCTAGAAATTGAATAAAGGATGGATAATGTATGTAACAAATAGTAGATTAAATAAAACAAGAGCCTGTGGACTTCCACGAAACCAGAACATGCTGATTATAGAGTTGGCTGTTTCATAAAACATCAGTGTAACTGATGGTAAGTTGCTTAACCTGAATAAGCCTCAGGTATTTTATCTGCAAAATGCAGGAGTGGCAAAGAAATCTGGCCTCTCTCCAAGAGCTCTCAGGCGTCTAAAGATGCATAACTCCATGTCATTTCTATTTTTGTCACTTTCCCAATCTCAGTGCTAACATTTGCCATGAGATAAGTGTTACAAGTCTGCAGACTGAAGGAAGGTCTCCTCAGTATCAGCATGAACGGCCCGAAAAATCACAATGAAAAGGTACGAAAACATTTTTCCCAGCGAACACGTGACATCAGGCCTTTCTGCCTTCTCTCTCTTACCCGCCTCCTCTCCATAACCATATGGTAGACACATTCCCCATCTTGTTACTTCAGCAACTTATTTCTTCCGCTTGAAAAGCCTCCTATCCCACTCCTCAACCCTAGCTCTTTGATTAAATTCCCCCACTGTTTTGTGGGGAAGCGGCTGCGCAATGAATTAGAGCTGCACAGGCCCTTAGCACAGGCTTACCCCTCCAACCAACTGGTAGGTTACAGTTTTGTTTTGTTTTTTAACTTTTTTATTTTATAATGTAACATATATACAATGCAAAGAAAGAAAAAAGCAATCATTTTCATAGCACCTTTTAACAGAACAGATCCCACAGGATGTCATGGGCTACCATATGATCCTCTCAGATTTTTCCCTCTAGCTGCTCCAGAATATAGGAGGCTAGAAGGAAGAAATATTTTTTTTATCACCACGATCGACTTTTTTTTTTTTCTTTCTTTGTGAAAAATAACATAGATACAAAAAAGCAAGAAATTTCAAAGCACAGCATAACAATTAGTTATAGAACAGATTTCAGAGTTTGGTATGGGTTACAATTCCACAATTTGAGGTTTTTACTTCTAGCTGCTCTAAAATACTGGAGATTAAAACAGATACCAAGTTAATGGCTCAGCATGCATATTCGTTTGTTAAACCCTACCTTCTCCGTATAACTCTACCATCATCTTTGATCTTTCTATCCACTCTTTGGAGGCATTTGGGCTATGGCCATTCTGTTTCACATTGGAAGGGTCTGTCACTCATATGGGGTAGGGAGATGGAACTAGCTAATGTTCTGGAGAGGTTGGGCCCTCTAGGTTTCAGGACTTATAGGCTCCAGGGACCCATCAGGAAGTTGTAGGTTTTTGGAAAGTTACCCTAGTGCATGGAACCCTTGTAGAATCTTATATATTGCCCTAGGTGTTCTTTAGGACTGCCTAGAATGGTTTCGGTTGGGAGTTGGCAAGCTATGATGGGTAATAAGGTCTAACTGAAGCTTGCATAAGAGTGACCTCCAGAGTAACCTCTCGACTCTATTTGAACTCTCTCAGCCACTGATATCTTATTTGTTACACTTCTTTTCCCAATTTTGGTTAGGTTAAGATTTTAAATATGCTCTGAAGTGCGTAAAAACACAGCAATCACTGTGTAGGGATAAACCTGAATTTCACATCAAGGATTCTACACAAAACAATGGATTACTGATCCCTCCTTACTCTAAGGCAGCCCCAGACACAAGCTAATAGAAAATCATTTCAGCTTGCAACATAGGAGACTATTAATGATATCCTTTACTTAGCATTCTTTTTGCTAATAGGAATGATGTGACAAAGTTGTACTCTCTTCTTCAAATCTAAATGGGTTTATGTATTTTTAAATAATACTTATTCTGTCTAATTAGGAAAGTATTACATAGGCATGGACAAAATACAAATCATTTTAAAGACAAAACAAAAATCACCCATGTCACCACCCAAATATAAACAATATATTTTAAGGAATTTCTGTACTGTCTTATCTCACATGGGTCATGCATTATACACAACTTTTTTTTCACTCAGTAGTCTCATATTAAACATTTTTCAGGAACCTGACTTCCAATGGATGCATATTTCTATTATAGGTGGCCATAACTTATTTAGCCATTCACCCATTATTGAATATTTACAGAACTTGATTCTCTCATGCGTGTGCACACACATACACACATTTTCATTGTTCACTTCTCATTATTCATTAGGATAAATTCCTGAAAGTGGAATTCAAAGTCAATGAACATTGTGTGTTGATAATTTCCTGAGCCTAACTGTAATTCCATGTTTACCACTGTCCCCTAAAAAAACTACCCTAATTATAAAATAAAATAATAAAATAGAACAAAATCCCAACCAACACATGCAAGTCTAATAATAGATGTGATAAATATCTAAAATCTGGGCCCCAGTTGGCATTCTGGACCTGTAAGACCTCGTATACCTGCAGGAAAAGGGGAAAAATGCCCAGGATTCCATGAAAACAGGGATTCTGCATAAGACCCGCTACACGCGGCACTCCATATGATGCGCTTGGCACACAGGCAGCCCTTCACATGCGGTCGTTTGTTCAAAAGGGCAAAGAAAAGAAAATCGTGTTGAATGGGTTAAACAAAGAAGCTGTGCACTATTCTGTGCAGTGCTATTAGGTTACGGGAGAAGAGACTGAAAACAGTGGTAATTAGTGCATTGCACTGAACTCTTTAGACCTCAGTTAACACAATGTGATTGTTGTCACATTATGTTGGCTCTAAAATAACAATCCTAATTGGCCCTAAATGTCAATTTCTTGTCTCTTCAGTGCCGTCTGACCCAAGTTTTTCTATTCTGCAGGATAAAAATTTCTACTCTACTAACACAATATTTTGCATTTTTTATCTTAAATATTTGGCAGTTGAAATTGCATTTCTGTAATTATAATTATAACTAATAGACTTCCATTTCCCATGTCATGATTAATGTCAGGTTTTATTAGTGCACAATCATGCTGCCATTCTGCCTTCAAGGTTTCTTCTATTTTCACCCCATTTATGATACATTGAATTAAGCAACAAGGCGTTTAGGGGCCTTCTGAAAGGGCCACCTTTGGATCATAGGTGATTGGTAAACTGATTCGCCAAGCATTTTTGCATTGTTTTTAAACCACATATAAACTATTTTCAGATGTTCTAGTTGTTCATCAATAGGTGTAAAGGGAAATCAAGAATTCAGTGATAAATACCTTAGATTTCCTAAGAGGTTATTCAATGTACTCAGCAAGGATGAGGGAACTAATGATAACAACAAATACCTAGAGATCATGCTTGCTGACTACAATGCATGACATGCATGGATGTAATAACTTAATTGCAGCAATTTGCTGGCCAGCAAAATACATCTTCATACCTACAGATTGGTTTGTCTTAGGCCCTGGTTATACTGTTACTAATATTTCTCTTTGAAATTGTTTCCAAAAGATACAATTTTATTATTTAGCCATTCAAGCAAAACAGAACTGTATCTTATTTGCAATATTGAAATTAGAATTTAAAAATGGTGTAAAACTTTGAACAATTTGCAATTTAGAGGAGGAAAGTAAAATAAAATTAACAGCTTCTCAAATATTAAAAATGCATTTTACAAAATGTGCTAGATACACAGCAAATCTATAAAAAAAGATGCCCTGCAGACCCTTAATACAAGACAGTGGACCATGCTTTTGACCAAAACCCTACTTCTGAGAGTCAGGAAGTGACTGAATCTGAGGTGTACATCTATGGAAGCCCCCACACAAATAGAGCAGTTAAATCTTACACCAACAGCTTTTTTTTGGCCTTAATCTCTTTCTCATGTGACTAACATCTCCTCAAAAACAAATACACATCCTCAATATCATGGTATATATAGTTTTTATATATAGTTTTATGTATCACACAACTATGGGGAGAAAATATATATGGAACAAATCAGAGACAAGAAACAGTTTCAATGCTACTTCTGAGGGAAATTTTACATAAGAAAACATCTCTGGTTTTAAGTGGTATGTTATATGAACCCATTTGAATCAATTCTTTGGACTATTCTATATGATTTCCATGCAAAGTTTAAGATCAAGATGAATTCAAAACTGTGCAGCAGCATTGAAATGTGGTTTTGGAAATCAGGATAATATCAGTCAACAGGATTTGTCAGAATTAGAGAAAGCCATCCCATCTATAATAAAGCCCACTGTACTGCGGGCTCATAATGATGGACAGGTACTATAAGTTATTTATAAAGGGCTCTAAACTGAAACCAGCATGGGGCAGTTCAAGCCAGTCCCCAACTTTAGAGGGCTCAGGGGAAGAATTCATATAACACCTATATGCTTAAATGTTTAAAATCATAAGTTGGCCAAATAAACTCTTAGATAAAATATGTTCTCTCCTCTTTCTTTAAAAATATACCATCATGACAACCTGGAAGGCAGGGTCAATTTTAGAATTTGGGGTAATATCTCAGATTAGTAATGGTATAGGATGGGATGGAGGCAGCCACCCTCCAGTCTTCAGCCCCTGGCCCTTCTCCCTTCTCACACCCCAGCCAACATTCACCTCGTCGTGAGTTTCTTACTCATAAATACTCAGGTGCCCTGTCTGCTGGACTTAGGGAGGCACCCCCAGAAGCTCACCCCTGTCTGCTGGACGTAAGGAGGCACCCCCAGAAGCTCACCCCTGTCTGCTGGACTTAGGGAGGTACCCCCAGCAGCTCACCCCTGTCTGCTGGACTTAAGGAGGCACCCCCAGCAGCTCACTTCTGTCTGCTGGACTTAGGGAGGCACCCCTAGCAGCTCACCCCTGTCTGCCTGGACTTAGGGATGCACCCCCAGCAGCTCACCCCTGTCTGCTGGACTTAGGGGTGCACCCCCAGCAGCTTACCCCTGACTGCCTGGACATAGGGATGCACCCCTAACAGCTCACTCCACCTTCAGTGAAACAGGCTCAAGATGAACCTACCCTGAACCTGGAACTGGACTTCTGGTTAGACAGGAAATTCTGGGGTCCTCGGGCAGCTGGAGCACTTTCTAGAAGTGAAGGCCTGATCTCTGAATGGGCATGGTCATTAGGTCTTTGGACTAATGAGGGCTCCAGCCATAGTATGGACTCCATTTGACCCAATCTTTCTGGGCTTTAAGGGAAGTTCATAATAAAAGTAGGTGACTTTATGCAAGCTGGAAACTCAAGAAGTAGGGCACTTTTCTTTCCTTAAGAACTTACAGAAGGGCGGGCCACAGTGGCTCAGCAGGCAAGAATGCTTGCCTGCCATGCCAGAGGACCCGGGTTTGATTCCCGGTGCCTGCCCATGTTAAAAAAAAAAAAAGAACTTACAGAAACACTCAGCAATATTATTACTAGGGAAGCAACAGTTCTTTCATCAAGAATCGCCATAATGTTGCATCTTGACAAAAGGAAAGGACTTGCTTTCAAATAGTTCCAGGTCACATAACGTAGTTATAATTACATTCATTAGAAACATACGTAGGAGCTACCTAGTGGCCGTCTTCCTAATATGAGCTTTCCTTTCATGCATCTTTTTAGATTATCTGAGATGCGTGAAAGGCAGATATCTTAACTCCTCAGTTTCTAACCAGGGTAAGTCAGCATGGCTGGGCTGAGTGTTTCTGCTTATTGAGACATTAAGGTCCCATACTGACAAAGTTGGACACAACATTTGCAATGGATTTTAAGACCTTTTTACATTTAGGAAACCCCCTTCCACACCTTTATATTTGCGGAAGCATTCTAGCTCAGTGAGATTAAAGCTAGGTTCTAAGAATAAGCCGTAAGTCTCTATTATGCTATTCCTTTCTCCACTTCTAGGTCCTTGGCATCCTTCCCATCGATAAATGAAAAATGAAAAAAGAAAAAAAAGGTGATAAGCAATAAATTACCCAGGTCTGAGGAATATCATTTTCTGTAAACATGTTATTAAATAGAACTCCAGAAGCAAAATGGAAAAAAAAAAAAAAACCACTGAATCAAGAAAAGAGTTACAGTGTTTCTCCCTTGGGCTGAGTGCATGCACCATTTTGCAAGTTGTACTTCTCTTTGGACATGTTTTATTTCTGGACACTGTTTCAACCATCAGCTCATCCCAACATGGTTTGATCATCCAACCTTCACAGAAGAAAAAGTTCAAGTGAAAGATAAAGTCAGAGATGGCCAGGAGCACCCAGCCTGACACCAATATAAACCAAAGTGGCCAGGGAGATGAAAAGACATCCTGAATGTGATTCCATCAAAGCGTGCGCCTACCTGAATCATATGCAAAATCTCTGGGCTCCTGTTTAATCATCAGAGGCGGAGGGAAGCTGTGGGCGGCCGCACCGCCAGCCAGGGCACTGTGCTCATACACGGGGTCATGGTACTCCTGCTTAAAGCCTTGGGGCGGGAAGGGGATGTTTGGCTCAGACATCTGGCGCTGGTACATGGGACGCCCTTCCCGTGGCATCGTCGGCAAAGGAGGGAAGGAATTGCAGGGTTCAGAAAGCTGGCGGCGAAATCTGGGGAAGGAGACAGCATGTTGTAGATAAAATAGTAACAAGGGATATTATTCTTGAAAATGCTGGTACGACTTTTAACTGGTTAGTTAAAGAACATGACACCAACTGACCTTAAATGTAAATGTTTAACAAAGACTAGTTTCTCTTTCTTGGTCCAGTAGCATCAGGCTTTTTAATCCTAACATGACTGGAGAGTCCTTTCTAATTAGTCCCTTGTCCCACCACTTCAGTACATTACAGCAAGTTAAAAGTGTACTTTGAGTAGAGGTCAGAGAATGATCCACTATTCTGAGGAAATATATACCCTAATGGCTAAAATTCTCAGTCATTTGAGTCATTTGTTTATTTTCCACATTAAAGGGGTCTCAAATAACTACATACAAGGAAAAACAGGAAGTGAACTCATATTGTACCTGTTTTTATTTCAGTTATCAAACTAATCAACAAATAAACCAAATATCAAATAAAACAAAAACTTCCTTACTGGTTTTCCTTCTGTTGCCATCAGTTATTTCGGGAGCAAGAGAGAAAGGACTCTATTCTCAGATGGGCAAGTCTCTAATTCCTCAGAAATGTCCTAATTAACACTGCTTTCTAATGAGAAATAAAACTGGACACCACAGGGATTGAAATACATGTTGCTTTGTAAAGGTCATTTATTTACCGTCAACAGCAATACAGAAACAGTGGCTTCCAGTAACTTAAAAGTATGCATCAGGTTGATGAAAGCAAGCCTAAAACACAAAGCAGACCTCCAGCGATGAGAATAGCGTGTGTGTGTTGTATAGAATTGGGGGAAGTCGGGTTGTTAATCACGAGAACGTTCTAATGTCTTCGCAGAAGCCTGACAGCAAGTCCCTGCGCTCCTTCCTTCTTGGTTATCCTATGTAACGAATGGCTAATCACATAATTGTTCTGTTCTGTGTTTCTCATCCATAATATCATTGACCCACCACAAGGATGTGGATTAATTAAAGATTTAAAAGTGCTCTAAAAATGCCCCAGAAGTGCTTAAAAATAGCCTATCCAACATTTCCATGAGCAAATATTAACCTATAAGCCACCAATCTCCCACCCCTCACCACTAAAAGCAAAGCTGAGACTTTAATTTGGAAAGTTAGCATTTAATTTCAGTAATGTTAAATGAAAATAAGGTAAAAGCTAAAGAATGGAAAAGCAATTGCTTTGGCATATCTACGAACATTCCATCCTGTGATTTAACTCTAGGCTCACTGGCTGCCATGGAAAGCACTGCAATTCCACCTACACCTGCAGAAAATAAACTTAGAACGCAAATACTGCAAAACAGTTAGGCTGACTGGCACTGCATTCATTTCCCTTCTCTTGCTTATTTCATTAGCCAAAAAAAGAAACAGAAATTATCATTAAGAACTGTCAAGGAGTGAATCAGAAAATCGTAACTTGAAGTTAAAATAAGAAACCAGCTCACTTGTGAAGCCTTAAAAGGAAGATAATAATACTTGTACTCAAAGCTTTGTAAGGAATCAAGCCATTTGTTTTTACGCGTCGACCTGATTCCAGTTAGTGCTTGCTGGGAATAATATATATACCAAGCACACAAGCATCGTAGGAATCTTCACGTTTTGAGTTCAACTCTCACGAGCCATTGGTCAACGGTAAAGAAAGAGTGACTCAAGAGCCTCTGGAAGAGAGTTTGTGGGCAAGGAGAACGCACTGGCAATGTCTGGGATGAAGAAAAACAGGGAGGAAGAAGTAAGAAGCACTGAGAAAAAGAGGCAGGGCTCCTAGTGGGTTCAGGAGAAAGTGCCAAACGGCTGGCCCGAGGAGCAGGAATGAGCCTGAGGAGAGGAAGTGGGGGTAGGCCAGTTGGCCATGGTCACCCTAGAGTGAGGTGGGGTGCCTGGGCTGGAGCTGGCTATTTGGGAAGGGATCTGGTCCCAGAGAAAATCTGCCATTTATAACTGAGGGACTGTCATTTTTTTGGCTAAGGTCCTCCATGAAATCCTCCTCAGAAACATACGGCTGCAGAGATTTTCCTGGGATTGGCCAGCTGGTACTGTCCTCAAAACTCAGTAGGGGGCAGCGGGAAAAGACCCTGAGCTTCCCTCTGGTAGTTCCGGCCGGCTGTGCTCAGTCTCAAATATTTGACTTCGAGTAGAGAAACTAAAATGGATTTGGCGAAAGCATCTCAAGTTAGGTCACCTAAAAACAGGCAAAATGCTTGTGCGACAGCCACTCCCCTTAAGAAATAACTGTACTGCACAAAGAGCAAACTACACCATTTTTAATTGTGGCATTTCATTTGAAGTGTGAAAGGCTCATTTACCCAGAACTCTGGGAAGTCACCAGCAGTGGACAAAATAAAACTTGTTTTTTCGCTCATGCTCTTTTTCCCTTTTAATTCTGCACAATACGCATCTGTTTAATGGCCCACCCTTCAATAAGAATTCTTTCATGTGTATTTGCACAACTGTTTACACAGATGCACATACCATTACACCATGACAAGGTCTCAAGTCTGCAGGGTAGGAAGGGAAAGAGAACAGTAAGCATTTAATAACAAAAGCACAAGAGGCCTGAATGATGGAAATAATAGTGGGAAAAAATGGCTTAGTTTCTCATTGAAAAGAATGTGTTCATCTTATCTGCTCATAAAAAAAAGTTACTGAATTTGAGATTAAGTCCCATTAAGTAATCTATAAAAAGCAGATTTGAGGGCTTCCTTATTTTCAGAAAGGTGCAAGCAGCACATATACTTTCCTCTGCTGATCTAGAGAATTCCTTCAGCTGGGTTATATTTACAATCGTGTGTCAGACCTGGTCTCAACTGGCTTATGAGAACCTATTGCTAAATTTTCTGGTACTCTGTGAGCAATTGTTAAATGCATGAAAATTAAATTCTATAAATTTACAGCTCAATAAATTATATTAAAAACAAAGGCAATAAATAGCCACTCCCTGATTATTTCATGAGGTTTTACCACTATGTTCTTGATATTGTTTACATCTACCATTGTTTCTATATGCTGTAATAGTGCACCTCTCTTTCAAATCCTCATTCAGTGACGTGGGGGCAGTTTTACATCACAGACTTGGCAAAAGCTACAAATCAGGTCTTTTTTTTTTCTCCATAGAACCTGCTATTAAACATCATCAGCACACAACTGGTTCTATGTGAATATAAGTTAGAAGGTAGAAGAAGGGCTGCTGTATATATATATATATATATATATATATATATATATATATATATATTCAACTTGTGCTTTAAGTGGTATATTAAGATAGTGTCTGTGAACCTCTACAGGTCCTCTAATAGTTTATTTCAATGCAAATTTCTTCATCTCTAAGAGTCAAGAATCCCCCACCACAGCATCCTGCTCAGCTACATACTCTGGTTCTTTCCTTGTTCCTTCCTACGTAATGTTCAGTCAGCCTCTACTCTTTAAAGATGGGATAATGGAGATTAATGAGACAAATTTAAAATGCTTTGATATATTTAAATCTTCCTGGAGTGAAAGAATAGGCACAAAATAATGTTATTATATTATGAATAAAATCCTATTATCCTAGTCTAATTTCTAAACACTGACGATTACAAGAGAACAAAATAAGTAAGCTTATGTCTCTACATGCATTATTAATTTAAATAGCTTTCTTGTGTGACTTTTGGATTGTCCGTGTCTGGGTCGTTCCTCTATCGCAACTTCATATTTATCACTTGGAAAGGATGGTGAATATGTTTAATCAAGTTCTATCCTGCAAAACTATACAGCTACACCATTCATTGAAAGGTAAAGAACCTAATTCCATAAGTCACCTACTAAAATTAGTCTCCTAACTTTACAGAGCATACACATATGCTCATAAAACAGGGACGATCTGATTTAAAGTTTAAGTGAAGCAATTTAATTCAAGCAAACTGAAAGCAAAATGTTCAAATGTCAGTATACAGATTAATTTTCCATTTTAGCAACCAAATTAAATGTTTATAAATGACCTTCTCCACAAATTATTTATAGCTACAGATAGAGCAAGGTCTTTCTAAAAACCTTTTGCACAGATGTGCAAAATTATTCACCTTAATTGAGGTCTTCTGATCTGGTAATAAAAATGTCTTCCAAGAGTATTAAAAACTGTTTGGGGGGGACAAAGAAAGGTATGTGCAGCTGACCTGTGATCCACGGGGTAGCTGCTGTCCTGTGCGGGCTGCGAGGGCGGGAGGCGGGCAGGGAAGGCGCGGTCAGGCCTGGGGGCGGGAGCCGAGTGTGGGGATGCATGGTGCGGCGGGGACACCGGGGTGCCGGGGGGCGTGGGGGGGTCGGACGCCCTCATTGCCGTCTGTGGCTTCTGATCATAGGCACTGGCAGGGACAGAACAACACAGAACATGTGCTTATTTGGAGCCATCAGAACACACATATTTCCAACTCCAGGAGGGGAGAAAACACTTGAGGCTTAAGGTGTCACACGGCAGTTTGAATTTTACGGTTTTCTTAAATTCCAGAATATTTAAACATCAGATTCATCACACCTTTAAACAAAAAGCAGCACAATTAATATATTATACAGCAACAGTACGAACATAAAACTCTAGATATTTTTAAATATGTATATAAATTTCCAAGCATAAGGAAAATAACTCAATAAAAACAGTGCCATTGTTTCTATTCTTCTTATACATTCATGAGCAAGTTTGAAAGGTTGTTCCAACATTGTTATATATCTCTGATGTTATAATTCTTCTATGTAAGATTTTAGAACAAGAACTAGCATCAGTTTAATAAGATGGAGACAATACCTGACTTGTTTCCACTGCAGAATTTTAAGAAGGCTATGCTTTTGCCTTATTTTCTTATTTTTGTGTTAAATAAATGATGCTTGGCATTAACTTCCTCAGATGGGATAATGGAGATTAATGAGACAAATTTAAAATGTTTTGATATATTTAAATCTTCCTGGAGTGAAAGAATAGGCACAAAATAATGTTATTATATTATGAATAAAATCTTATTATCCTAGTCTAATTTCTAAACACTTATGATTACAAGAGAACAAAAGAAGTAAGCTTATGTCTACATGCATTATTAATTTAAATAGCTTTCTTGTGTGGCTTTTGGAGACGCAATTTTTCCTATTTTTGTAAATCTATAAAAAAATTTACTGAAAGCAAATTTCAGCTACATTTTTGAACACAAAGAAAATTATTAGACTAAAATATTATAGCCTTTTTAAAACAACAGGGATTAATCAGTGCACATTTTTGTCAAAATATTAACATTTTTAATTGATGTGTAATGACTTATTTTGTTGCTCCATTTATACAATAGAATTTTATCCAAGAACAAAAATACTTTCTGAAAGTGAAGAAGTATATTGCACAAAAAGTCTACCCTTGCTTTAAAGCAAAGTCAATAATGCTCATTTATATAAAGAACCTCACATTGGTTCTACCTAAGTATGTGACCAATGTTTCTGATTCTTTTATAAAAAGGTTTCACTCCTCTCATTCTCACTGAACAAAAGAAGAAATAAAGAGACATTTTCTGCTCTGGGATATTACTTTTTTCCCCCATGAAATGTTGTATTAAATTATATTGGTTGTATAGAGATGAAGGCATCAGAATTTATGGCATATACCATATATCACTGAGGGAATTATTGGTCCCTAAGAGAAGAGCCTCATAACATCCAGACAATTCCTCTACCGTTATTAATGTCTGGATGTCAAATACGTCATGTAAAACAGGACGATTCCAGTTACATTTCTGATCAATGCTGAAATGCAAAGATAATTCTGTATCTAATTGGTTCATTGACTAAAAATTTTTCAATATGTTAAATAATTATGCTGTAAATATATAATACTCTTAAAAAGACAACGCAAAAAATAAAACTAAACCATAAAAAAAAAAAAACCCTAGATTGATTAATACTGTCTCGGTGTGCTTTAATGGTTAGCTTCTACGAAAGATCTTTTTTTATAAAAGCTTTGCAATTTCAACAGAGCTGGCTCATAATTTCAGGCTCTGGTGAACCTCCTAGAAAAAGAGATACAGAAGGCAAGTTTGCAAAAACAAATTATAATAGGATATCAAGCATTGGTCAGCTGCCATGAGATTGCACAAATCTAAGTTTCTTGAATCCCATATATCTTGGCTATTAAGAGTGATACAGTAGCAAATTTATGAGAAAATAGAAAACCCATTTGGATCAAAATGTATTATGAGCCTAAACTGAACTAACTTATAAAGATACTTGTAATCCTTTTTATAAGTTTCCAAGCTATATCCTTTAAAGAACTAAGATTTTACTGTGATTGTGAGTAATAATATTCATAAGGCAGAACCAACCTTTTCCTTATGCAATTAGAGGCCAATATGAAAAATAAAAGAATTCAATTTACTGTGAAGGGTTTTTAATGAACATATATGTTATCAAATTTTCTAACAAATGAACAATGTACTTTTACTGCTCCACCCTTTATTATTATCAGAGGGAACAACTGGCTTTTCAATAGCTAATAGCTTCTGCTAGCCTTATAAAATTTTACTTTTATTGCAATCGTCCATGAACACATCTTATAGATCATTTGCAAAACCTGTCAGATAACTAATGTACTGCTTAGACCTGCCAAGTATTTCATTTTCCTACAAATTCTCTATCTAAAGTGCATAATGCATTTATTCTAATGAGAACTTTCAAAAGCTGCTCATGCCAAGTAAGAATCTTTTTTCAAACCCAAGATGCCTCACTACA
The DNA here is from genome assembly GCF_023851605.1 of Tamandua tetradactyla. NCBI lineage: Eukaryota > Metazoa > Chordata > Mammalia > Pilosa > Myrmecophagidae > Tamandua > Tamandua tetradactyla. The sequence continues at coordinate 110,475,806 of NC_135327.1, read as the reverse complement.
GTAGAAATGTGACTATGATTTGGATGAAAATCACTGCTTTAAAATGATTCTAAAAGCGAATCATGATTGGATGTAAACAGTTCATCAGAGTTTTACAAAATGCATTACCTAATTAGCCTATTACCTGCTGAAGATGTAACTCATAAATACAAACTCAAGCTCTCCTATTATTCTAGAGTTTTTGTTTCAGTCCGAAGCATGCTCCTGCACACAGACATCTGGCTGCCTTACCTGACATTGTACAGGCACTTTTCTCCATAGCTGAATTTAAAGGGCTGCCCCTGACTGCAGGCTGAACCGAGTTCCGAATGTGGACTGTGGGGTTCTTTCTTGATTTTCAATGGCAGGCCATGAAAAGCCACTAGGAAATGAAACAAAATTATCCACAAAAAATTATATCTAGTGAGGAGTTGAGTAAATTCATTGTTTTATCTCTCACTTAAAATGTCACTATAATGTTCAATATTAATTTACATGTATGAGAAAAATCACACTTTTCCATTTCATTGGAAGAAACTGTACAACCCTTTTTTCCTTTTCTCATGAGTAACAAAATGCAGGCTTGAATTCTTTCTCGCTACTCAAAACCAAATACTTACAATTTACTTAGCTGATGTTAAAAATACTAGAAGTTCAGTTTTCAAAAACTAAGTTTTGAAAACATTCCAGAAAGATTTCCAATGACTAAAGCATTAAAAAATACCACTGATTATCCAAGAATTAACTGAAGATTGGAATATAATTGTGGGCATTGGTAAAAGGAAAATATCTCAAATGCATCAACAATAATGGTTTATGGGAATGATAACTGGACTACGAAAAGGAACATCCATCTTTAAGTCTAATGGCAACAGATGACACTCTGGGCAAAAGAAAAAAAAAAAATTCCACATCTTTAAAGCCAATCCTCATCTGTAAAATAGAGACAAAAAGTAGCTATTTATCTACTTACAAGCATTTGTGAAGACAAAATACGAGAAATATGTGAAAGTTACTTACCTACCATGGCACTATCATTCTATAGCAAATGATATTTTCTCTTTAATAATTTTATACATGATCATGTTGATAATCATTTATTCAATACTTAATATAATACAAAGGTTATCATAAAATATATAAAGAAAAAATGTGTATTTTCTGGGGAAAACATAACTTTAAAACCAATAAATAAAAAATACTCTATATTTTATATTCTTCTATAATGACAACAAAAACTACATATTAAAAATGTTATAGGAATTATTCAAGGTTCAATATAAATGGAGGATTAAATAAAAGAAAAAAGATAAGGGGAAACAGGTATAAGAATGTGTTTTGTTGTCACCTAAAATTTATATGAAAACATGCATAGTATGACTTATTAAGAAATAACACCAGAAGGACACAAGTTCTGGTGATTCATTCAAACTCCTATAAAAACTAGATTCAAAATACAAAATGTTCAGTCTGTATTCTCCAAAGAAATATATAACTAAAGACACTTTGCAGGTTTTGATGCTGTTCAATCTTGACTATGACTTCACAGTATTATAAGCTTGCATTAGCTTGAACATTAAAAATTTGGTATCGAGAATTACCAAATTTCAGGAAAATATATACCATTTGTTTGTAAATGCACTTATTTATAATGAAGTATTCAATGATATTCAAGAGTCAACTGAAATATCTTAGAGAACAAAGTTGCCAAAGAGATAAACAAATTTCACTTAAATGAGATGCTCCAAAGAAAAGCTTAATAATAATAAACACTGATGGTCTGTCTCGAAAGTGTTTTCTTAACGTCCCATGTGCACATGTACGCTCAACATGCCTGTTCAAGGTAGAGAGAAGAGGAACAGGAACAGAGGGGAACTACATATATAAATGCATGCCAGGAGTGCTCTGCAAATGAGAACTTATCATTTTTAAACCATTCTGATAGAAGAGGCTTAAGAACCTCAAGAATCAGTTCTAATTTGAGGGCTTGTTTGTGTACCGATTCGAACAAAAAACGATAAAAACACAACCCTAGAGAAAAATAAGACCCTTCAAAATTAATCGAGAATTAGATAATTTTGTTGGTTGTGATAATAGCATGGTATTTGTATGAATTTTAAAAAATGTTTAATGCTAGAAATACAGAAAGTATTTAACAGATAAAATAACATAATGTCTGGAATTTTCCTTAAAATACTCTAGCAAAAAAATTATGAATTGGGAAGGGATGTTGATAAATGTGAAAAGCTGATTGCTAGACATATGAAAGTGTTCTTTATATTATTTTCTTTACTTTTATGTATTCAGGTCTTGAATTTCTGCAATAAAAGATTTTTAAAATGTTGTAAATATCAAAAAACTTAAAATAATATCCTATAAGAAAATTCTGCGTATGTACATTAAGTATACATGCAGTTTTTACCTCTTAGAATGATAAATAATGTATGACATAAGCTTCATAATATATCAACCATACATTTTTTGCTTTTTGAATAAATGGCTTTACTGTTTGCTACTTCTTGAACTACAGCAAAATGTGTATCTGTATATTCAAGGTTTAGCACTTTGGATTAAGCAGGGCTTCAGATTTTCCAAAGGAAAAGGCACAACATACAAGAAACTCATTTTGACATTTGAATAAGTAACAAATCACATTACCTCTGAAAGGAGATCCAAGTTATATGAGTAATATTGATAGGACCTCAAGAGCTAATAAATACTCAGTACAACTCAAAGGTTATTATGTTTATTTCAAAAATCAGGTATATTAGAAACTACGATCTTAGATATTACTATATTTTAAAAGTCTTTGGGACTTCGAGGTAAGAAGAGATTAGTGAACTTGATGCAAAAAAGCACTAATCATAAAAAAAAATCAACAAATGAGGCCAACTGAAAATAAGAACATCTCTTCATCAAAAGATACTATGAAAAGAGTGAAAAGTAAGCCACAGCCTAGAAGAAGACCTTGTAACAAAAGACTTCAAAAGGCAGGTCACAAGAGAATATTCAAATGACAATTCAAGCAAACAAACAAAATACAAGTATGAAAAGTTATTTAATCTTTACTCATCAGGAAATTGCTAATAAACCATATGAGACATCACTATGCACCTACTAGAATGGCTAAATGGCAAAAGATTGACATTACTAAGTTTTGGTCAAGACATGGAGCTTTCATATATGCTCTTGAGAATATAAATTTATATAACCATTTTGGAAAGCTTTTTGGCAATACCTGCTAAGGCTCAACATAAATCTATGCCATGACACAACAGTTATACTTGTAGGTATAGTCCAAGAGTAATAAATACATATGTCTACCCAAAAATATGCATAAGAATGCTCATGATGGCTTTATTCATAAGAGTAAAAAATTGGAAAAATTAAAATGGTCATTACCAAGAGAATGGGTAGATAACTCATGGCATATTCATACAATGGAAGACTCTGCAGGAATACAAAGGAAGAAACTACCCATAGACATGAAGCTGAGTAAAAGAAGAAAAGGACAAAGAAATATGTATGTAGTGTATGATTACATACAAATGAGCTTCAAGAACAGGCAAAACTAATTATGAGTAAAAGAATCCCCATCTGTGGGTAGGTGGAAGTTACCGGTGAGAAGAACTAGGAACAGTCTACAATGCTGATTTGGGGCTCTGGATGGTGATTATATAGGTATGTGCATCTATAAAATTCACCAGGCTGTACACTTACATTTTCGCATTATATGGAATTCATACCTCAGTAAAAAGTTTAGAAAAATGTAAGGGCATCAATTAATGCTACACACATTAAGATAATTGAACATGGGCCAGCAGAGACCTCTGAGAATGGGTTTTGAGAGAAATTGTTACAGACGGATCAGAGGAAGACATGGCAATTCTGGGGCACTGTGAGCAACTATTGCTAACATGACAGTAGCACCCTACCTACTGGTTCACTAGCAACAACCTAGAAAGATAAGGCATGATTCTACCGAGTGGATAACGTACTACTGCTGGAGCTCCACTGCTCTTGGAGGTTCTCCAACTCCAGGGTTTAGGGTTCCCGCTTGTGTAACATATCCCACGTGTGTGGGCACGTTGATTATTATGGGCCCCTGGCAGTATTTTTTTTTTTAATCATAAGCCAAACAAATAAAGTAAATGAATTTGAGTTGGCTAGAATTTTTTTTTAATTGCTGTAGATTAGAGCAAAGGAGGAAACCAAAGCTGACCTGAAGATCTTCAACATTTTGCTCAAGAACAACAGGCTACTTTAGTTTACTTTTTTTAACTTCCCTGCTTTCTGGAGATTCTATGCCCACAAAAATGGCTTTCCTCACTTGTTCTTATTTAAGGGTAGAACAGAGACTCCCAGCAGAGAGGACTGAACCGAGAATGTACTGGGTATTTCATCTCGGGGCTCAGAGTCTGAGCGTCTGCAAACAGGCAGTTTTCCAGCTCACTGGCACCAGCACAAGTGAAAGCGGCACATTCATTTTGTGCAATTTGCTTTACCTTCCCACATGGAGTTAGTGCATGTAAAAGGCTGTTAAGTACTAAATTATTCCTTATCAAATCACCATCATCTGGAGTCATGATCAACACTAATTAAATTACTTTCGTTGAACACGGCTCCAGCCTGCTGCCGAAGCTGCTAGATACATTTCATTTCGCTTGCTGTACCATCCTTTCTGGGTCTGGAACAGAGAGCTACAGGCATCTGCATTGTTTGTAGTTTTAATTAAAGTGAATCTTTCCTTCTTCAAGTGTATCAAATCAAGTGAGTTAACTCCTTCATTTCATTTGAAGAACTGATTGTTTAAAATGATATTATACTGGATCTTAATCCCCGAGTTCAGACAGTTCAGATAATTTATCTAAATCCACAGTCTTCCTCAAGCATTCCTGAAACACGTTTTCCATGCAAGCTTTTATGAGACACAACTCCTCCGGACAATCAGATCTTTGGGAGGAAAGAACAGTCAAGAGATGTGTCCTGCATTTTTTCTTTGATGGAAGCTTGACCTTTAAAACCACATCTTAAGGCTGACTAGTGATGACTGAGTTTTTCTAATGGTTAAATTGAAGAGCTCCAAAATACCAGGACTTTAAAAAAATGCACTTCCCAAATAAACTTAACCACTCCTTAATTCAAAAGTTTACTTGGGGCTATGCTATTCGTTGCTAAGTATTTTTTAAATTAGTAATTGTTTTCATTTCAGAACTATGAACTATGAGGAATTATCTTCCAGTCTTTTTCTACATACTTTTTAGAACAGAGATACAATCTTGTCACCATTCTACTGGAGCTTGCCTTTAGCTCCCTAGGTTCAATACTGGTCATGCAACCAGGTCTTTGGCTGAAGGTAGACACACAATTTTTAAAAAATCATGTTTCAATACCTCAAATATAGATGGATACAAATTTAAAATTTGCTCATAGGAGAATAATTTCATGGCATTGGAACATTATTCATATCCCTACATTGAAAACAGACTGATGTTTGCTATAATTAACTGGTTAATATTAAACCAGATAATAAACAATGAAATCTATGAATCAAGTTTCTTTCATATTCCTATTATGAAAATGAAGATTTTTTGCTAATTTAAAAAAGATAATGTCTATCTGTATGTGGCAATTTATCAAATTTTGATTGAATCTTGAGAATCTTGAGAATCTTGAGAGCAGATACTCACTATAATGCTTCTATTCAAAAAAACTCAAAAAACAAACCAAGAAAAAGACAGCCCTCAATTTACATAGTATTTTACAGTTTTCAAAGAACCCTCACATTTGAACTCTATATTTGATTCTCATCATTCAAGACAAAAAGGATATTTATTATTCTCATTTTGCAGATGAATTTTTTTAAAGGCATAATGAAGGTAAGTGCCATGTCTAACTGCCTTGGATTAATTTATAACAGATTAAGAAATAAAACTCTGGGCTACTGGATGCAACCCTTGAACCCTTGAGCATATACTCCAAATTTATTTACAACAATTACATAAAACTTCCTTCAGGCATGAGCACCACTATAACATTGTATCAGATGTTTCTTTATCCACTCATTCCTTTAGTAATTAAGTCTTTCAAACTTCTATGCCCTAGATACTATGGCAATTGCTGAGAAGGAAATATGGAGCTGTGGAAAGAATAGTAACACTCAGGCCTTACCATCAAGAACTCAGACATTTTATTAGAGATTTATTTAAGTTTTTATGTGTTTCTCCCTAATAAAGACATTAGCCAATACAACTTTAAGTTTGATTAATTGATATATGTGAAATATATATATATCTGTATACATGAACTTAGTTATATGTTCTTGGCACATGTACCTAAATGAAAACACTTCTCAGAACAGTCATGTTGGTTTTAGGCATCTTCCTTCTTTCAGTTTATTACTGTGACCAAATACATTTAAGTATTCACACTAATATTCCGCTGAAAGAAAAATCCAGCATCTAAAGCTTTCCCTAAACACCGATAACCAAAAATGTCAGGAGTGATGGAAAGTGTCTCCCTCTGCATGTGGACAATGAATGTAAATACAGTGATAAGTTGCCTTGGCTCTGACCTTTCCCTCTGTTTTCTTCCCAACTCTTACCATAAGAATGAAATACAGTAGCAATTTCTGTGAGTACAAAACAATTACCCTGGAAAGAGAAACACATCACACTTTTTAATTACTTCTCTAAATAGAATCATGACTTTGAATGAGATCTGTAGGTTTGGGAGGAATACACGGAGCCTCGAGAAACTTGCAAAAGTCTGTTGATCTTAATGTTGAGATTTCTACTCTGATAAAACATTTTGTCTCAGCATAGTCTCCAGTACACTGTTCCAGAACAAGGGTTGGCAAATTCTGGTCCACACAGGTCATATCTGGCCCACCCCCTGTTTCTGTAAATGAAGTTTCACTAGAACATAGTCACACCCACTGCGGAAAGGTTGCCTGTGGCCTATGGCTGCTTCACTGCAGAGTCCAGGCGTGTGATGAAAACCACATGGTGGCAAAGCCTAAAATATTTACTATCTGACTTTTTACAAGAAAGGTTTGCTGATCCCAATTCTAAACTGTGGTCTACAATGAAAAAAGAGAGGGGAAAAAAAGCACCAAAGTAGATGACAGCAATGACACCTGCTAGTCACAGGTATTTACCAGTAAGACAGTCGAGATATGAGTCTTAATTTTGCTCTATTAACTCTTAGTTTACTCTGACTCCCAACCAGAAATATGCAACCGCGCATGGTGAATTTACAGGGACATACACAATCCAGCTGATGAAAAATGACACAATACAATGACTCTAAAACATTATATATTTATGCACTTTGAGGAATTTCAAGGCATTTACTTAGACCAGGGTGATATAAAACATGGAGGATTTTTTACACCTGCTTAAAAAATACAACTGAGAAAGTCAAAACAAATCATGCTGTGGGCACTAAAATGCTTGTAAAAAAAAAATCCCCTTGGCTTTAGCAGTGAATTAAAAAAAAAGAAAGAAAAGAAAAGAAAACTGTAAAGGGAAAAAAACAGTAAAAGGTGTACATAAATTAGATTATTTAAGACCAGATACAAGCATGGCATGAAAAACGCATGCAGACTTTTAGACAAATAAATGTACTATAGGAATACACTCAAGAGATGAAAAACATTCATTTTAAGTTAATATCACTTCAATTTCAGGTGATAAATGGATGGCAATGACCTCAATAAGTACTCAGTTAAATTCCAGAAGCAAAAGGGAATGCTTGTGTACAAATAAAGACAACAGTGTCAAATGGTCTTTAAATCCATCATCCCAGATGCACAGAAAAGCAGTGGGCACTTTGGCAGCATTTGAGCTACTCAAAGATTCTTTTCCAGTACATTTACCTTTCCCAAGCCCTCCCCACCCCACTGTGTACAAACACCACTCACACACACACACACACACACACACAAACACACTCACACACACACCCCGACATCCATTACTAAAGGACCTAATCTCAGCTATCAGTAGAGTGCCTTTATGGGACCATTAAACCATTTCTCTTGTTTACAGTGCCTGAAGAAAGATGTGAATTATGTCTGTGACAAAACAAGCGATAACATTTCTAAACTGCTATCAAAATGCAAACTGAAATACATTTAAGGACAGAGACCCTGGTTCTAGTTTTCATGATTTTCCATTATTGGCAGCATCTGGAAATACATTCACCTATATTTCCAAGACAAGAATTTAGACCATAGCACAAGTTGCTATTTATTTTTTCTTAAATAATAGTCTTTAAGTAGAGCTTTTATAAAAGAGATGACAAAGTTTTTAAAGAAACAGTATCAGTCGGGAGAGATCCAATACTAGTTTTCCCTTAGGATTTCATTTTGGCAATATATTAAGATGTAATGGCAAGGGCAAAGTAAGGTAGACTCTCGCCCTTTGTTGTGAATCTCAGAATTGTTAAAAGAGGACATTAAATGTGACCAAATTTTAGGGATTGGCATAGTGTTTGTGGTTAGCCTCAGAAACCTCTGAAAGGAATTGCAAGTGAAAGCCCAATGGGTTAAAAAAAAAAATGATGAGCTATTTTCACTCGGGAAGGCCCAATATCATCCACCTGCCCTTACCTTTGGCCCCTGAACTAGATGCTCAGAACCTGCAAGAAACTTCCTGAGCAGTTTCGTAACCAACACTGATTCCCACATACATTTCTGGGGGAAGGATATCAAACTTTGTTTCAGGTATCAAATTCCTAACAGGAACAGTGACAATGACTGCACAATCCACTGCAGGGATTCCTGAATGTTTTCTCCAGGGCATGTCCGAATAAGGAGAGACGCAGTTTGAAGCGGCCCTGGAGGTGCTGCTGCAGCTCACATCCCGTTGGACCAGGTTTCTGTAGAAGCAGAAACTGCTGCAGCGGGACAGAGCAGAAGTCAGAACCCAGGGTTCCTACAGGCTACAGTACAGGGCCTTCTGGTGATGAAGTGCTTCTTGAAGGAACACTTTATAAATGAACGTGCTCTACAGTACAGAGCACCACTTTGAAATCTTAGGAGACAGAATGGACAAGCATTCTGATGTGGGTTTTTCTTTCATCTCTTCAAAGAACAGTGGTGGTACAGAGACACAGCCATCTCTCGCTCATAGGTAGGTCACTTATCCAACCGGAGGTGGCCAATCATTCTGTTTGTTCACAGACTGCCTTCAAATACTTTTATTTAATTGCAAACATTTAAAAATCAGGAGATGTCACATTAAACATCTAGCTTTCCGACTTCTCTTGAAAGTCCAAGACATCACACTGAGTCCGGTCTGTACCCTGACCACAAGGACAGCCAGGGAATAAACAGAGAACCAAAAAAGGAAAGTGACTTGTTGCTGAGGCAGAACTGATGGTCACCAGACTGTGACGTCTCAACTTTTCTATTTCGTCTTTTCCCCAATTTCTATTAATGTCACAGTCAACTACACAATAAGAGCAAAAAATTAAAAAGGGAGAAGCTGCTAGGGAACCGTATCCTGATAGGAAGAGAAGTAAACAGCATGGTCTGATGGAATGGGCCTGGTATCAGGGGTCAGGTTTCTATATCTAGTTCCCACCCTGTCACTAACTGCTGTGTGACCTCGGGCAAACCCCGCAACCTCTCTGAGCTTCTGAATCTACAAAACGATGGCACTGGATGATGTCATCTTTCCTTGGAGCTTTAAAACTTAATGTTTGGACATAAGTACATATTTATTGTTATTACCGAGAAGAGACAAAACACAAGAATCTGATACAAGAATTCAGAGGGCGTAAGATACTGAGGCCATTTATTAATAAGGACACAGAGCTCTACAGATCTCAATAATAACTGAGGGTATTACTGCATTTTAGCAAAATACAGTAAATGACATGCATAAATGATGACCTTTAATCATCATGAAAAAGCAAAATCAGGTGCAAAACATTTGATGTTTCAAGTCTTCCTTTAATTCAATTACATGAACCACCCACCTTGCAGTTGATGTAGGAAAGTGAGCTGTTGTGATATTAAGAAAACAAAAAGCAGAGTCAAAGACAGAAAGTTATATTCCTAATTTTAAAAGCATCTCAAGCATCATTAATTGGAAAACAAAGAGACCAAATGTAGTATGTGTTAATTCATTCCCCTAAATTTCCTAAGTCCAAACAATTTTTTGCACTGCAGCAGTAGTGGTACTAAATGATCTTCATCTTCACAGTCTAATTGCTAGGAGAAAGTGCCCTGGGAAGAAACTGGTTCTTCCATCTGGAAAAGGGTAAGAACAGGGAAGGGAAGGCCTAATGTACGAACAATCCAAATCTCATCAGTTCTGCATTTTGCATTGGCTTCAAATCAGATCTTCCTACCCCTACTGGTCCAGTAGATGGAGAGCAGCACGACACTATTTTTTTGGAAATAAATTCTGTGCAGTGAGCCCAAACACACAGTACTTCATGTCCAACTGGCAGGAATAAAACCTGAGCAAGCTGCAGCTATTTGAGAAACAGATCTAATAAGTGAAAATGAAGTTCTGAATCAAGATGCACACCCAAACCCATAGCTCTCAAAAAAATCACTCGATCTAATGTATCACCTAATTATGACCTTTATGATAACGGAAAACACCACTTTTGTGGAAAATTTCCCACTTTACATTAATATGGACACCCTTTAAGCCCTGCAAAGGTTTCTTCCTTCCTAGCCATTCTGTAATGTCTTTCAAATAATGGGCCATACTTTTTGAGACATGTTTTGGCAGTATTTGTGATTTCTAGTAAGGACTAGAAGACCCCAACACTTTCTGGTTTCTTGGTCCAGCATCATGTTCTGAGGGATGATAAGGCAAGTGGACTCGTATACCTTACAGATGCCCAGACACGGAGGACACGCCTCTGTCCTGGTTACTGAGTGGTCAGAAAGACAAGTTCCTCCCACAGAGAGGCAATGTCAAACGGGGGCTCCCTTCTGCCCGTCCCTCCCTCCCCCAGCCCTCCAGAATAAATCCCAGATTGCTGGCCTCTGTGTAGATCTCTAACACTGCTTCAGAGAAAAGTGCTAAACATCTTCCTTGAAATCCTCTGATAGGAAAAAGAATGCAGATAATAGACAATAGCCAGTGCAAATGGTGGCATCGAAAAATACCCTTCAACCTAAATTCTTCACTAATTACTCTATGAACCACAGGAAATACAAAACAAAATTCAGATGATATCACATTACTACAGAAGACAGTCAAATACTAATATGCCTGTCATCACAATGGAATAATAGTATAATCATTTTCTCCAGCATTATTTGAAAAGCAATGAAATAAGAAATCAGTAATGCAAACACTTGCCTAAATGAATTTATTACCTGGTCTTCAGAACCAGAGCAGTGTAATTGTAAATCAGGTATTCATCTCACATGCATCAGCATGCTCTGGAAACCCTTTGAGTAGGTCCAGGGTTAAGAGAAATAGTACATGTACCAGTACCGTGAAGACAGGTGAAAGTCCGAACCTATGCCCTACCCTCAGAGTCTAATGAGATTCTATTCTTGTTCCATTTTGTCAAATGCTTGTGCAGTACTTGTTTTTATATTTTGCCCTCTGCAAAGGATCTTCAAATTTTGATTTGGTGAAGCTTAATTGTTTAAAACAGTCTGCCTTCTTTCAAATGAGTAAATCCTCACTTTTGATTTACAATTTCACACTTTTCTTTCAGTTCGTATGGGGAAAGAGCCGGAATCTGCATGATCTGAAATTGACCACTTTAGCACCAAGAGGATATGCTAGATAAGTAGGAAGCACCCCTCAGGGAGTTGAAGTACACCTGCAACATTCTGATGTCAACCCACTGAAGACATAATTGAAATCAATTCAAACATTATTAGTCACTTTGCTCTTTGTTCAAAAAGACCCCATCAGTAGACAATCAAAGCTGAAAATATGTTCTGAATACCAGAGCTAGGAAAGTTTGCCCAAAAAAGAAAGCCAGCTGGCTAAGGCCAAAAAAAAAAAAAAAAATACCTTTCAGTAAATACCAATAAACTTTACAGGCTGCCAAAATAACAAAGATAGAGTAATTACAAAGAAAACTTCGCAATTTTCCTGACAGTAAACACCTTCTCAGAAAGAAATTATCTGTCACCTGGCCTCAATTGTTACAGCTTTTAAAACTAGTTGGTATAAATTCTGTGAACACGTTTTATTTAAATCACTACTAATTTGGCACAAAATTGTCATCCTTTCCATCTACAATCAACTTTGGGAATTTCTTTTTAACATGCCTTTTGTTATCTAACTCAAGGTATATTAGCATAATTTCCATAAGGAATCACCACTTCTAAAGGATTTCATACATTCTGAAAAAAAGATTCAAAAACACTACTGCCCCAAAGATGCAAAAGTGAGATGAATGAAATACAAAAGTAATGACTGTGATTTGGAAGCTCCATTTTTTTAAACTAGGAAATGGCGTCTATGGGTCCATTGGCAGGAGGAGCAGGGAGTGGAGGAGCCATCATTTTTATGTAGGCAGATAATGTTGATATAGGTCAAACTTCCTCAGGAATCCATTAGACTTTCTTAAAAATATAAGACTCATAGCTGAATGGTAGTGTTTGTTTCTAAATTTTGCTAATACCATTAGCATATCCTTGCTAATCAAGTCCTTTGGTCACTTCTTAGCAATAAACATTAACTTAAAAATACCTACAGCACAAAAAGTGACATCAGAAATAATGAACTATAAAATCTATAGAGACACAAATCCAGCCTTCATCAATAACTCAGGAAAAGAAAGCAAGCCAAAAGTTAATAAAGGAAAGTAAGCAAGAGAGACTTGGATAGGTCAACCAGGCCACAAAATAAAGTCAAGAGACCCCATATAAGATAAACTATATAGGGAACTGATAAATAACATTTACTTTGCAAGTATTGGTGGAATCAAGTATATATGATCAGTGAACACAGAGAGGACAGTCCCTTTTCTACAGAATATAATCCCAAGAAAACCATTCTCGGAGTGAGAAGATTCACTATTATATTGGCATTTTGTAAGGAATATTTGTGATTTCTTAACATCTCCATTTTTAATGAAGGGTTTCCTTTTATTAGAAGCTTCTTAGATTCCGACTTAGATTCCATTTTTTTCTATGGAAACGCATCTCTAATTTTTAACTGGAATCCAACTTGGAATTATGAATCACAGATGAACCAAATCACTTCATTATGGTATTTCACAAAGACTTTAAAGGATTATGCTTATCCATCCTCACAATATTTAGAATGAGAAGTTACTGAGAAGTACTTTAATCATGGGTCAGAAAAGCTTCTTAAATATGTAAAAAAAATTTTTTTTTTAATTTTTACACTATCTTCTAGAGTTGTTGAGATAATTTACTTGCTGCTAGTTCAAAAGATTTCTTTTTTCTTTTTTATTTACTCAAAATCTCCCTATTATGCTATCTCACAAGTATATTCTTGAGGCTGCCTTATCGGAGAAAATTTCATATTTCAGACCCTTTAGGAACTAAACAGAATCAAGGCCTATCACATTTATTTAATGTGGCTCCATAGCAAATAGTGTCATGGCAACATTCCACTGTGTATTTTTTAATTTGACTTGCTAACTGCAAATAGGGAGAAATTAGAGTACATTTAACATAAAATATAGATCATAAACTAGACAGTCATGCTGTACAGATGTTATTGGAAATAGAAAAACCTCAGCTCAGAGGCTGAGATTTGAAGATTACACATCTTTTTGCTTCTCTCTTGGGCAGAACATTGTATGGCTGCATTAAAATAAATAGCATATCATTGTTAATCCCTATACAATGCAAATCTTTCTGTTATTCTAATATACAGATGCACTAAGTGGGAAATGAGCTCTACATATAATTTTATTTTCACATAAATTTCACCTTAAATAAATAATAGCATTGCTTATCCTTTAGATACTGTCAAATTTAAGATGTGATTATAGGTAAGGTTTATATACATTTAGCTTTAATCTTAAATGTGATGGCATATCCAAGCACTCGGCTTAGACTGATGTTTAGTTACCTTCCTTTCAACTGCCAAAACTGTATTTACTGATATGTTAGCTTTAAGGCATCTATTTAAATTTCATCTTTTTAGACTTTTAAATGTTAACAGCAGACCCACGTGAATGAACAAATATACTGCCTGCTACAGATCACAAACTTCAGCAGAAGGGTGATCATTTTCCTACACCGTAGCGCTCCGAGTGGATGACAATGCCAGCCAACAGTGCTCTTTTGAGTCCCGTCACGGTTTACCAGCACAATGCAATGGAGAAAATTCGGGTGTGGAATGGACTTCTTATCTATACTGATTTTTTATTTTATTCTCTGAATCATAATCTAATTCTTTAGAATGCAGATCTCTGCCAACATCAGCTCTAACTCCATGTGTGAGGGGACTAAGAGGTGCCTTGAATACTGTCGCCAGCTGATAAAGTCAGCAACTTACATTAGCACCTATATTCATAAAGATTTATACAGCCCTCCTTTGTGACTGAGAGTTCCAAGAAACTAGAAAAACATGAGGATGAAAGAACATTCTGCGCTCCTTCCAAGTATGCAAGTAGAAAAGATGAACTTTGGAGAAACACATGGATACCACCTGCAAAACAATCGTCTGATCACACGCATACTAGGGCCTAGTTTGTAATCTCCTCCTCTCCCCTTTGAGGAAAATAGGAGCTTTGTAAATTGAGGGTGTGCATAGTGATAAAAATTAAGTCAGATAAAGTCTGATTTTCCTCTTCCCCTACAGGGCATGCATAAATTCCTAGCCAGTATGGATTTCTTTGAATTGCCGCATTAGATTCCACTGACAAAATCATAAAACTTCTGGTATATGTGCAAGTCACTTAGCATATAGTTGCTCTAAACATGATTATCTACAAGTGTGCCTATATGTTAAAACATGTTTACAACAAAATTTTAGTCCTTTTTGCTTTTCTTTTTCCCCATTCTCCTCCCCCATAATGTGGTATCTAATTTCCTCCTCAGAAGTTTCCAGGTTGGGCCTCTTGTTCTTAGTATAAATCCCAAATATATCTGATAGACTGACCCATAAAATTTGATTTATTTGACCTATCAAACCTCATCTCACCACTTCCCAATGAATGCAAAACTCTGTCTCCAAACACTGCTCCCAGGTCCTCCCAGGGATAGAACAGCTCGTTCTTACTTCAGGGCAATGACGTCTGGTCTTCGAACACTCAACAGGCCTTCCCTCATCACTGAGTAAAATCGAACACTAAAAAGCCAATTCAGATGTGGGAAGCACAGATGTATAAAAAATGTACTAGCAAGGGGGATAAAGTTCCACTTCTGTCACCAACTAGTGTCACCCTGGCAGGTTGTTTCACCTCTGAGTTCCTTCGTTTGGCACACCATTCCACCAGAGGCAATGCTGCAGCGAGGGTAAGAATGCAAACCCCATAGCCAGGTCTGCCCCTTGGTGGCTGCGTAACCAGGAACAAACAATTTAATTACTCTGTGCCTTAATTTTCTCATCAGAACAAGAGAGACAATAATGGGGCTCCTGGTTTGCAGGCATTAAGGCATAGGTAGCATGCGTAGAAGTGTACCCAGCATGGACTAAGCATGGATGGGGCAAGTTCAAGCTACAGTAATATAGAGACTGAATGGACCTTCCACATTCATTTCATTTCTAATATCTCACAAGCCTGGGTTTCTCGTTCCCGGTCATGTTTCATTTTCTTCATGAAATCTGTCTCAACGACTGCAATCTATGTCAATCTGTGGCTTAAAATATAAATAAATAAGTACAGAATTTACTGTCTGTAAGAGTCATTTAATTTTTAGTCATTTAGTATGTTATTGTTAGTAATAAAATAATATTGTTAAAATTATTAATGCCTTGACTTATTTAATATTCACTGCACATCTGTGGCATCCTTCCTATTATGAGCCCCTCTGGAAGATGAGGAAAGGGAAATACTGGAAGGTTAAATGATTTCCCACCAGGGTTGCCCTGCTAGAAAGTGGTGGAGGGGATTGCTAAACTCCAGAGTCCACAGTCTCAGCTGCTATGTCAATTACCTCATTCTACTGGAGCTTGACTATTCCCAAACGTCATCCCAACTTCCAGCAATGCTTTTGGAAGACAGGGACCATGTTTTATAGATATATTTATGCATAAGACCTGTATCTTCTATAAATAAATGCTTAAATACGTTTATATCCATCTTGGCATTATAACTATGCAATAAATGTATGTAATTTCCAAGATGGAATGACTCTCAGAGTAGAGCTGTGGTTGCAAAATGTTGTGGTTTGTAGAATTGTTTTTCATTTTCCAACTGTATGCCATGAATACAGTACCTATCTTTCTTAAAGGAAACATGTAGGCAACCTACAAAGCAAACTAGAAAAGAGGAGTATCATCCACAAATGTGTAATGTATATACTGCTACATTTGTAGCACTTCCTCCTTTTGAGTTGGCAGTGGAACATAATTGAAAGGAAGCTGACATTTACATTGTAGAGAATGACCTATTCATTACATATATATATATTCATTATATATATATATCTTGGTGAAAATATTTTACCAGCATGTAGTAGCAGGAATGGCGTCACAATCGAGCTCCTTCATTGCTAGGTTAATTAAATCCAATCATTCCTGAATTTTTTTAATTGGATAATTTGCATTACCATACTGAGTCTTCATTATTGTTACTGCAGCTTATAATATGCTCAAGCCTCAAAACCTTTCCTTTTTAAATAGATATTTATCTTGTATTACTTCTAAAAAGCTGCTGAGCTGTGAAATTCTAAACTACGTTTTAAAACCTCATTTAATCATTGGGCCAACCCATTTGCTTTTCACTTCTGCTTTCGAAGCTCAAGGAAGTTAAGTCATTAGCCCAACTTCACAAAAATGGTAACTTACAGAAGTTAAGTTTTGAACCCAGACATGAGGGACTCCAAAGCCACAAGCTGCCCTGTAGGCTTAAAGGTCTTTAAGGTTTTCACTTCAGTGCTGTACAATCCTCTGATGTTACTTTTTCCGTTTTTTTTTTTTTTTTTTTTCAGGAACAGCTAGAGTCTATTTTTCTTAATTTCAGCATGCAAAATCCAATTGAAACTCTTCTAATTTGTTTTATTGTGGCTTATTTTCCTCAGAAGCTGAAAATATAAGGATCTATTATATAAAAATGATTATGCTAATACATGAGAAATGCTTTGGGTCAAACCTATCTGGTCCTCTAGAAGCCCACCTACTGCCTAATATTTGACTCATTGGACAAGTAGCTATTTGATCAGGATGATTTTTGGTCATTCACAATTTAAGCAGCCAGTTACTTTTAAATGGGCTTCAAGAAGACCATATCTAAATCTGAATACCACTTCATCACAAGTAGTGTTACAGCAAGGGGCCTGTGGATTCATTTTTATTATTTAAATAGAGATGATCATAAAATTAGCACCCTTCTAATATAGTTCTCATCTTGATTATTGCTATTTAACTGGTGAAATTTTTTCTTCAGGCTGAGTGAACACTATAATTACTATTGCTTTGCATTGTAAAGGTTGCATCTTAATTGAAAAATCAACACTTTTTTCCCTTTCAATGAATACATCAACTTCAAAATCAACAAAAACATTGAAGATGCAGGCAATTTTGCTAGACCCATAAATTAGTGTGTCCTTGATCAAGCAGAATATATAACCCATAATCTTAAACATAAGATAGTAACTGATCCTATAAGTAGGACTGTATTCCAAATACTGGAATGTTCCCAGCTCAACTGTTCATTTATGAACCCTAACGGTCAAAATGAAAGTGATTTGAACAAATGACACCTCTGAGTTTCTTTTGACAATATCTCTGTAGAAAATCACCAAAATGCTTACTGTGGTCAACAGTAAAAGATAAAGCTACTCTTGGAAATATTTTACTGTATGGATAGGTATGATTATAACATGATGTGTGTGTGTGTGTGTGTGTGTGTGTGTAACAAAAACAACACAGAAAGGTAAGTTGACCAGAAAGGAATAAATATATTTGTGATATATCATAATATGAACAGTGTAGAGTTCATTATATTTTTGTATACATGAATCTTTTCAAAGATTACTATTTGCCAAGCATATTATATTACTGACCTATTTCATACAAACATACATTATATATATATATATATATATATACACATATATATATATACACATACACACACACACACACACACACACACACACACACACACGGGCATATGTATACTGATTCAATACTTGCGGTACCTGAGGGGAAGTAACACAATCTATGTTTCATGGAGGAGAAGCTGGGGCGGAATAACATTACATGGTTTACATAACATAACACATCTAATGAGGGGCAGAGATGAGGTCTGGATACAGGTGGCTTGGACGCATGCCTCACTCTCACGCAATATGCCGTCTGAGACCCCTAAAAGACTCCTATTATGTGTATATTGTTCGACTTTAGCATCTCTAGCATAGGTACTGTTAATCACGTGAATGGAAATAACAAAGAAAAATAAAGTGCCAAAAGTGATTTTTAATTAATTCCAGCATAATATTAGCAACTTGTTTTGGCTTAACTATACACTGCCCAAAGATAAACAATGTCTCAAACTAAAATGTAAATATATTCCTTTAGGAGCATCAATATTTTGTTAAGCAAACACTCAGGATTCCTGAAGCTGAAGGCCTGCGTATACATAGGACTTAACCATGGTTCTCCAATTCAAAGCACAAGGATGAAGATTTTCATAGAGTAACAAGGAACTTAGGTGGCTGTTTACTCCACCTTTGCTTTCCATATATGAATTATTTTGTGCATTGTTATAAATTAGAAGAATTCTGTAAATAGTAAGAAATACTTTTTCTGATGGTTTTCAAAAATTTATTGCAGTGTACAAACAGAAATATTTATGTATATATTCATACATGTGGACAAAAATATGTATTTGATTCATTTCTAGCATCATATCAATTCAAATGAATGACAGGATAGCATAGTTTGCTGGGAAACATGCAGGGGGAAATGTTACAGCATGAGTCTGGTTTTTTGCCATTCACTACTTATGAGATTTGGGAACCACGCTAAACCTGTTTGAGGCTCACCTGCTGCCCCTACACGCCAGGGTCACTGTGAAAAACATGTGACATGTGGGATGCAGACGTGATCTGTGAGCTCTAAATCGCCTAACAAACATAAGAGATTAGTTTTATTACAGGTATTGTACTTATTTTTCATTCCATCTAGCACAATGCTTGGCACTATACACGTGTGTTTATTTTTCACTATGAAAAAAACGTCATTGTAGGAATTTAATCAAAAGGGCAAGCTGCACCATATCCAAAATAAAGGTGCCAAATGTTAAGATTCTAAAACTATTATTCACTTACTTTTATAATTAATATGAAAAAAACCTTTTTTTCTGATTTTGCAATTGCAACATTTGTGTATATTGTGCTATGTGCACAATTATCAAAAGTTTACATTAGGGATTTAAGAGACATACACTGTAGTAGGCAAGAAGTGTGCCATTTATAAGTACAGGAAGAGAGATTTGCTAATGATTAGAATTTGATCCAACTTTTAAGAAAAGTGAAAATGCAGTATTTTAAATAAAGTACAGATGGAGCCACTTGTGTATATGGGCCTGCATATGTGTACACCATACACAAATGCATACATCTACTTCTAACTACACATAAGGGGTAGAGTTACAGCTCCCAAAAGCACATTATCTGAGCCTTCAAAACTGTCATTTAAAAGCAAAGGGCCTAACTTTTCACTTTGATCAATGGAACGGCTTTATCACAAAATGGGAAGACTGAAGTTTATTGATTAAGTGATGACCTTCTAATGCACCAGCCTTTAATCTGCAATGAAATAGTGAATGAAAATAGAGCTTTCAGAAAGGAATATAGATTTGATTATCCTGAATGATAAAAGAACATAGGGAGGTTCAGGAAGCCACAAACGTCCAGAAAAGCAGAGTAGTGACATGCAGACCCAGGAGCTGCAATGACTGGTGGCCTGACATTCAGGTCCCAGTGCCAGGGACTAGAGAGTCAAATCAAATCAACCTAAGAGTAGTGTGTCCATGAGAATGGAGGAATGCAACTCTCCAACAGTAGCAAAATTTCCCTTCACAGCACGACCGCCATTTTAAAAGGAAAAGCTAATCACTTTAATGGCACCCATACATGCTGGATAGAACTGAACCTTTTTTTAACAGACTCATATGCTCTTGATAGTATTTGACAGAACTTTTGCCAGCATCTCTGTGTCTAAAAGAAAATCTAAGAGCATCATCTTATGGTTTAGGACCAAGCATCAGTCTTGAAAACTTCAGGGGAAAAAATTGCAGAAAGGGGATATAAATTTCTTTCTAATCAAAAATATATTTTTCTATCTATGCAACAATTTTGTATACTCTAAATTGATAAAAGTCAATAAACACAGTGCCTGGCTAAAGATTCACTAAAGTAGATTCACTAAACTGAATTCATTCTTTATCCAACAAATAGGTATTTGTGCTAGTAAGGTAACAGAGTTTAAAAGCAAAGTTTAAAGCAAAGAAGGGGTGAAAAACATTTCCTTGTACTAGTGCCACAAATAAAGAATTTGCTGACAAAAAAGTGGAAATATCTAGGTTCACATTATTCTTATTTGCTATTTTCCTTACACGCAATTAAGGGCATAAAATCTTCTGTTAAAACCAGAAAAAAACCCAATAATGGTTTTGGATTTCAGTTTTTCATGTTTAAAATAAGGGTGTTGATCTCTTTAGTCTATAATATGGCTCCAAACTGTAGCTTTGGGAATCCTATGGATATTTACAACTTCTGTAATAGTACTACTACTACTTTTGCAGCTACTAGTACTGTGTCTATTTTTCAATGATTCTTTTCCCCCAGTGAGGAAAGTATGCAATGTCTGAAACATTTCTGAAGTCAAAACCTATGCATAAATAACTTGAAAATATAAGGTGCTACTTATAAGCACATCTAAAATACTGAATACATAAGAGAGCATTTTGGAGGCAGAGAAATGCAAGCACTGTAGCTTAGAGGAGAGTTGGAACAATTCCCAAATCCCAAATCCTCCCATCCTGTTTTCCCACAGCTTTGAACTCAGGTGAGTTCACAGAATATCTTTCTTGGGATAAATCCCTAATAGAGAATATGGGTGGCCCCTCTCAATCTCTCATATCTCGATGAGAAGGATTTTCTTTATTATTCATTCTTTATTAGTCATGTAGATTTTTTTTTTAATGTAGGAGCAGTTTCAAAATCTTTCTAAGGGGTCTGAGAACTCACCATCTGGGAAGGGAGAGGGTCACCATGGACTCAGCAAATGACAGCTGGGAACTGAGCTCTGTCACTTTTGCATGCCTTACTCATTTTGATAATTTTATACCCTAAGTTTCCCTTTATGTAAAATGGGAATAAGACCAAGTATTAAATAGACACTATTGAGGAAATATGAGATGTGAGTTTCAAATAATATTATTAGATAGCCCACATTTGATAACTGAGACTTAGATAACTCCAATGTTACATAAATGCAAACAGCTTTCCACAATCCCTCAAAATAAAATGAAACATAGGAAAATAAAACTGATATTTGCATTCGATTTCAAACTATTTAAGTCACCTATACATGCATGAATGTTTTAAAAAGAAAATGAATCTAAATACCTAGGAAGATATCCACTCAGTTAAGTATTCACTTAGTACTGCCAAGGTGCAAATCATGTACAGATGAGTAGGATGTGGTCCTCTGTCTACAAGTCAACTGAAATAGTATGAAACTCTGGATATATATAAAGCATCTATGAGCACAGAGGGATCATTAATTCTGGCTAAGATGTTCATGGAATGAGTGACACTCAAAAGAATCTAAAGAACATATATGATCTCAAAAAGCAGAGTAGGTCAAAGAAGACCACACGTGACAGTGTAGTATGAACATATGCACGTTGTGAATAAAGCACAGAAGCCTGGCATGGCAGCAAAACAATGAACCCGTGGGCAGGCTGTGATAAAAGGGGCCTCCAAATGTATTGAGAGGCCCAGACAGGAATGCCGAAGAGTAAGAGTTTGAGTTTTCATATAGACAACGGACAATTCCTCAAGATTTAAGTTGGAGCAACGACATGAATAAATCCATCTTTAAGATGAACAGAGTAAAGAAGGGGGGTGGGGAGAGACAAGCATCAAGGAACCAATTTAAAAGTGATGAAACTGGATGAAGATGGAAGCGATGGAGCACAACACTGTGAATGTAACTTTTATCACTGAGTCATCACCATGCAAGGGGTTCAACTGGGAAAATTTGATATATATATATATGTAAATGTGTGAATTAGAGTAGCATCAGTAGAATTAAAAAAGAAGAGAGAAAACAAAAGAAATAAAGTGAGGAGAGATATTCTAGAAACATTTTGGAAGTAAAATGTTAAAAATTGGTAATTGATGGATGTGAAGGAATAAGGGACAAGTCAAAGTGAATCCACAGGTCTGGCACAGGTGGCTGAGTGAATGATTATCATTTTTAACTGGGAGGAGGAAGAAGACTGACGTAAGAGTACTAGAAATAAGTAGTGGTTTTGAACATGTTGAATTAGAAATAGTCTCATCTATGAAGAGAAAGCTTAACATAAAATTGGAAGCATGTATGTGTCATATACACACTACTCACATGCACACCCACGCAAAGGGTCTTTGTTCAAAGTGGCTAAAAGTATGCATATATACAAAAGTTTTGCACAAAATACCCAGATTTTCCACAACTTCTCTAATTGAAAAACAAAACAAACCAGGTCCACTCTTTATTTTATTCAGATGATACTCAATATATTGAGTAAAAACAGCCCAGCGTGGGCACCAACCAGTGAGAACTGGGCAATATTCTGATTAAGTGTGCAATGGCCGATAGTTGAAACAAAATCAGGTGCTGGCTGAAAATTAGTGCAGACTCAATCACCCTAAGAGGCCATGGTTATCTTCTCTCATCGTTCCCCAGGGCAGATGCCAAGGTCAGTCTATGCATTGTTTTAAATCAGGGCTTCAACATACTTTGTATTTCTATTTGCATTAAAATTAAATAGGGAGGTATGTAAGTAATCATTAATATTAGAATACGTAACTTTTAAAATGCTGTAAGACATTCTTTTTAGTCCCCCTTCAAAGGACATTTACCCATGTATTGATAGCTATCCTCTCAGAAATCCAGCAGCCACACTTTTGAGCAGAAGGCTATTTACAGACAAAAGTATGGGATTGAAGAAACAACCTAAGCACATTTGTTTCAGTATTTAATAGCTCAGAATTTGAATATACAATAATTATGCCGACACTAACCCCTGCACAATTTCACGCTGCTTGGTTTAGGGGTACAGGACTTCCTCTATCAGTGACATGCAGCTAGAATGCCAGCTCTGGGATGGCAGAAGCACTTCCTGGTTTGTGTCTCCTGCGGAGCCAGCACTGCCACAGCAGTGTCCGCATGCAAGAGAGTCAAAGCACATGGGCTGAATAAGCCTCATAAACCTCCACAGCATTCTGAATAATACCTTAAAACTGTACAGACATACATACTCAAGAAGTAATTTAGAAAAAATAAAAAAAGAAGTAATTTAGACTAAAATGTCTTAAGTAGAATAGGAAGTAAAGTAACTGTACACAGTTAAGATTTAATAATCACATTTAAAACATAAAACTGAAGACAATGGACATGGCTCTCATTTGTAAAGATAAGATCATTTCAGTTTTGCAAAGAGTTATGAATATAAGATTTCTCTACAATAAGAAATAAAGGATAACTCAAAATTCAAAGCTCTTCTAAAAATTTGAAAAATTACTCCTAATAGGATTGTAAAGCCAACAAATAGAAGGAACTATGAAACAAACCTGTGATTAATAAAGTATCAGCTATACAGCAAAACAAATGTCCTGGCAAAAACCTTATTTAACTAGGATTCAAAAGATTGTATACCAAACCATCACAGAAAAGTAATTGTTCTTAAAAGCTTAATCAGACATTATATAAACAGGATTTTTAACCTAGCTATTCCAATAGTTGAATTCTTGAGCTAACATCACGCTCAGCTAGCGTAAAATGCAAATAATATATATTGGGGTACAATTCATGAGATTTAAAAAAGCAACAACAAGCCAACCATTTTTACTTAGTGAGGCACAGCACAAACTCTCATTAGGAGAAAATTCAATAACAGACAGAAGCAAATATGCACTGTGCATCTTAAGTAGATGTTCAAGAAAGCAAAATGCAAACACTAGTGACACAAACAAAATCCCATATCAAACACTAAACACATAATTATGATGTAAAGTTCCACTACAGGAAATAGTCTGGTTTAGGTTATTTCTCATTTATATCTGATTTCATAAGGCTTAGATATTCCATGAAATGGTGGCCCCAAAACATACTTATCTTCATGACTGCTGTGGTCTTACTCTCCAATATGACCAAATGTTGTCTTTCCTTTCTTATATATCATTATATATAAGTGTATGTGGATATATTAAAAATACTGGGAAAAAAGATGGTATTATTGAGCTCTGCAAAACATTTTCCACCCTCATTTCTTACCTAGATTTTCCAATAAGTACTATTTGGCTGTAATCTAGTAAATCCAGTCACTGTACAAAAATATATTTATTGAGCAAAGTTCAACCAAAGATGGCAGAGATAACTTTTCTCAAAATAATGTGCTGCTAATTATAAGCAGGGTGAGTAGAAAGTATTTGTTTTCAGCATGTTTCTGAAGTCAGTTTCTAGGACGTTCTGTTATATTAAAGGCAGAAGTAATGAAGAATAAGTCAACTAAAGAAAATGCTAAAAACTTGGGTTGAGACATATACTTTAATTTTCAACGATAATAGTACACCAAACCTCAGTTTTGTGGGAGTTTTTGGTTTGTTTTGTTTTGTTTTTTTTTAACCATGGCATTAAACCTGAAATATCTATCTTAGGAAGAATGACCTATGATAAAACCAAAAAAAAGAAAAAAAAATTAAAAAGCAGCAACTAGAGCTGATTTTATTAAAATTAAGACTGATGCATCTCTCTAGCCCTAAGTATATTATTATTTTACAGTAATTTCTATTTACACAATGATTTCCTATTAATTATGTTTTTTTGTCCTCAAATCCACTTTTAATATCAAGTAAGCACTCATCATGTTATCTTTTTTTATTTTCTTGACTATAGAGAAATTGTCTCCGGATCATAAGGAAGCCTGCCCTGAGAGATTGTCTAAGTTCCCTGTTACCATAAGTAAGTAAAGGTTAAGTGATATGACTATGTGCACGGATTTAAATTTTGCTTCTTCTACTGAATTTGATAGATTCCTGGGAGGTTACCTAAAACATAAATTCTTCTAAGACAGAGCCTTATTTTCCATAAGGTTTGTTTTGATTTCAGAAACATATTCCTTGTGAAATAATTAAACACAACTAAAATTATTCATTTTGATGAAAACATGGCTGCCAGACTCTAAAATCTGGCTGAGGTTTGCACCTCCCAGGTGAGAGGAGAGCCTGTGCTGACAAGAATCCCTAGTGGAAGTTCCTGGGACAGTACAGGGTCACAAATGCCTGGAAAGACCCAGGATTACTAGGTAGCTCCCAAAACTAGAATTGATTCTAGTATGTTAGGGGTCTACAATCAGAGATGATTTTTTGGGAAGAAAAATTAAGCAGGGGAGTCACGTTTGGAATTGGAAAACACAAATGACTCAAGCTCAGAGTATAAAAATTAAGAAACAATTTAAAATAGTCTTACTTAGACTTCATTTTTAAATTCCTCATACACTTAAATAATAATAGATAATTTATACAAAAATATCCAGAAACAGCATCTTAAGGTGTGTATTGTGTAATCACTTATACATGTTTATAAATAGAAGGGTCCATCTCACAAATTCATTGCAATAAGATGACACTGAGGTTTTACAAATAAATAATATAAATTAAAATTTATTTTATTTATATTTATTTTATTTACAAATGAAAAAAAAAAATCTGGCCTTATATTCTGTGGAAAGCCTGCATCAGAATTATCTAGAAGCTCAATAGAGATTTAGGGACCCTGCTCCAGACTTAAAAAGTCAGACTAACAGGTTAGGGGGCTGGAAGCTGCAGTGAACAAGCTGCCCAAGTGATTCTTATTCATAACCAAGTATGGTTAAGAAGAATACTCACTTGGAATTATATAGTTAATTAATGGCAATAAAAAAAATTCAAGGTAGAAATTATTTATTTTAATAAGTCAACAAATAAGGTGTAAAAGTGATGTCAAGAAATTTCAGTACAAGCATTATTTAGTATGTGTAACAACTAAAAGCCTCCAGGGAGTAGGGCTGTAAGATGTGAAGCTGCAGAAATGGGGAATGATTTTATCTGTACGTGTGATTTTTCCTTACTCTCTGAATATACTACTCTGATAAAATATACTATAAAAAAAAAAAGAGAGAGAGAGACAAGTAAAAGACAAAATCAAAGCCACAATTTTTAAAAAAACCCACACCCAGCAGGCCAGGGTGACTAAGCAGGCAGAGTTCTCACCTGCCATGCCGGAGACCCGGGTTCGATTCCCGGGTGTTTGCCCATGCAAAAAAAAAAAAAAAGAAAGAAAACCCACACAAGGAAGAACCTTCAGGAGCTACCTGTTGCTTGGATTTCAGGCATGTACCTCAGGTACATGAGGCATGAAGCTACTTACCCTTGCAATGGACAGTCTGAGTCCGAATGCAGTAACATGTTTAAACATGCCTCAAAAAACATAGTAACAAATTCATGTTCTCAAATGCCAGAAGTGGAACTGCTCTTTGAGTGTGTATTCTGATAAAAACAGTCAGAGGAATGAAAGAAGACAAAGTCTTCCTGGCAATCATATCCAAAAATTTAATCAGGCAATAAAGGTTTCAAAATTAGTTAAAAAAAAAAAAAAAGTAAAGCAAACTTCGTGCTGTACTCACTGTGTTATATAAAAGGAAACAGAATGCAAGAAGGCAGCTTAGTATAAATGTAGAAAATCAAGAAACGCAAATCATCTATGGAACTTTCCTATTTTAAATTCTTGTTAACATAAATTATTACACCAAGGTCTGTGTAGAACCCGGCTTCAGTTTTCCTTAACAGATTTGTAACAGTAATTTGTTACAGTATTTCTTTTTC
This sequence comes from Tamandua tetradactyla, assembly GCF_023851605.1. NCBI lineage: Eukaryota > Metazoa > Chordata > Mammalia > Pilosa > Myrmecophagidae > Tamandua > Tamandua tetradactyla. The sequence continues at coordinate 110,448,601 of NC_135327.1, read as the reverse complement.
CACTCCACCACAAAAAGAGAGTCAAAGTATTTTCCTTTTGAAAAAAACAATTATTAAGTGTAGTTATGACTTTTATTTATTTGAACAAAGTGCCTCCCATGTAATAGTGGCTTTAAACAGTCGAGTCACTGGTTTCTCTTGATTATGTTTAGATGGGCCACTAGTATTAGAAATATCAGTTAAAGTAGAGAAGTTCACAAAAGATTGACTTTTGTGAGTATATTACAGCAAAGATATGGTAATGACATCATCCAATGGACTTGCATTCCAGTGTGCTTTCTTAAGTATAAGAGAAAGGAGTAAAATTACCAGGATCTGTCCTGCTGGGAATCTTGAATAATCCTGGCCATATCCCTGGCATGTTCTAGGAGAATGTGAAACATAAATGTGAGCACATCCCATCATGTGAATCACCACAGAGACAAGACTGAAATGTACTCATGTAGCCAAATGGAAAGAAACTAGTTATAAAAATAATACATAACTTTTTAATGAAAAAGAAAATGGGAGGTGGTAGATTTGAAAAGATTGGTGAAATAATTAAATCTAAAGTATATGATTTAATATATAAGAATAATGATATAATTAAATTTAAATTAGGGGATTTTTAAAAACTCAGTTCATACACAAATTTCCTATGTACTTCAGAAAGATGAGGCTCATCTACATTCCATATACTCTAAATTTTCTTCTCTGAAGAGATATAATTCTACCTCTTCTAGTCTAAAGCATAGCCTAAAGTAATGTAATGTTTTAATTTTTTCAACAGTGTCCAAGTTATAAAAAGGTTTTGTTTCTGGAAAACAAAAATTGTGTTAAAACCATGTACTTGTTTCTTATAACCTTCACTCATTTCTTAGGATGGACATGTGGGGACTGTTTTGTTTGTGGGTTTGTTTTGTTTTAAATGTCTGTACCTGCTTCCAATGTTGGCATCCCCCAAAAGCTAGGAGTGACAGTGTAACATCATTTGAGTTGATATTTACAATGAAATATTTTGTAAGTAAAAAAAAAAAAAAAAAAGAATGCTCAGGAAAATTTTAAAGAACACCCAAGTACTATATTTTAATCTCATTTTCCATAATTTTTGAATGCTCTGTTCTCTCTTCTTCTACATACATTTACACATTTAAAAATCAAATGGGAGGGGGCAATGGTAATGCAGTGGCAAAGTTCTCACCTGCCAAGCCGGAGACCCAGGTTGGATTCCCGGTGCCTGCCCATGCAAAAAGAAAAATTCAAATGTCCTCCTTTCTCACTCCCTGCCCACCTCGGCGCTGCCCTTGCTTGGGGGCCATTCCCCACCCAAGGCAAGGAGAGGGTGGCTACAAGGAAGATGGAAACGTCGCTGAGTTGATCGATGCTAGGCTCCAACACGTTATGAAAAGTGGAAAAGATGTGCTGGGATACAAGCAGACTCTGAAGGTGATAGGTAAGGCAAAACAAAACTAGTCATCCTCACCAACTACTGCCAAGCTGTAAGGAAATCCAAAAATACAGAACTACGTCACGTTGGCCAGAACCAGCGTCCGTTGCTACAGTGGCGATAAGATTGAATTGGGCGCAGTGTGTGGAAAATACTAGAGTATGCACACTGGCTATCACTGATCCAGGTGCTTCCCATGTCTTTAGAAGCATGCCAGAACAGACTGGTGAAAGTTAAATCATGTACAAATTTTCTTTGATAAAACCAGCCAGAGCTTGTTTGAAAAACACTGTATCCATTTCAGTAATTTTCCTTTATATCTTTTGTTTATAAATTCCCTTTCCCGAAGGGAGGTTGAGAGGGTGCCGCAGCTAAATGTAGTCACAACTTTGAGATTAAGAGCTATACACTTCAATTTCAGTTTTCTCATTTTGTAAAGGGAATACTAAGTTTTTAAGAGATTTCATTTTCATCACTCCTGTCTCAGGACACTGCTAACATTTTTATATTTGAATGTACTTGTAAGGCAACAAGATTAAATGATAACCAAAGTTGCAATTTGCAGTCCATTTTAAATCTATCGAATCTGAGTAGCAGAAAGGAGTCACTGACGTATGTTCCCACACCCGGAAAGCTGTCGTCGACTAAGAAAAGAACGAATGAATGTCGCTGAGGAAGGAACTGCCGTGGGTAGGCAGTGGTGCGATAAATGAAACTACTCGGACAACTTCAGAATAACCCCAGGTATTCAAAGAACGTTAAATTCAAAAAAATCAAATGTTTTGTAATCCAGGGTTGAATAGAATTTTCCTCTAATCTGCATTAGCTCTCCTAATCTGCATTAGTCAAAAGGCTATAGCAAAAGAAGCAAAAGCAGAAGCATTTTATTTGATTGAAGTGTGTAAGGAAATCTGATTATCAGCATTTGAAAAAATAGCTCTTTAGAAGGGTGAGGGCGTATCTTTCTATTTGTAGAAGTAGGATCCCTCTGCTCTATTATACACACCTAAAGAGATGCTGCTCCAACATTTAAAAAGGAGGCAATGTAACCCCTCAGTTCCCATATTTGGTTGCACTCTCCTTCCAAAAATCATCCTTAGAATCTAATCCAAATGTCCTAGTCCTCTTTTTAAGCCATGTCCCGCTTGTTCTGTCTTCAGTAAAGACTGAAATGGTCTGTGTAGCTGAACCATAGCCCTTACGTCAGTGAAAACTTAATATACAGCAAACCACATTCTATTTAAAACTATTTCCAATGTTTTTATCTTTGTATGGATTTCCTCTACAATTAGGAGATTTTATCCGCAAGTCCTGAAGTCATATATATTTTTGAACTGTACACTTTCACTACTTGGAACTAAAAGAAAACTTTACGATTGTGAAATGTTTGACTTAACTTTCATGGTTTCAGCATGCTTTTCCAGAATGAGATGTATAAGTACATGTATGTTTTAAGGTATGATCATTTATGTTTCTACCTTGAGATAGGAATTAGGACTTTGAAAATAGTAGGAATTAAGCACTATGAAGCTGATCATGATTACAATTTTACAGATTGTGCTTCTATAATATGCAAGCCATGCTGATATGATATGCTCCTAATCCTAGCAAAGAAAGACAATATCCAAAATATAAGATTATTAAGCATAAAATACAAAGGGTGGTAGGTAACACTGAATGGATTAAGACTTTAAGAGATTAATGTTTAAGCTGAGTCTAGAATAAATTCACCAGACTGCAAAGAAGAAGGTAAAAGTTTTAAAGCCAATTGAGCCTGTGCAAAGGCAAAGAGGAACAAAAGGGCTCAATCTGCTTGGAGAATTGAACACAATTTAGAATGGCAAAAACACAGAGATTGGGAAGGGATGAGGTGCTGGAATGGCAAGAGTTAACACTGAAAAGGTAGTCAAGGTCCAGATTTATAGAACAGTTTTCTTTACTGCTAAAGAATGATGATTTTATCTTGATGGAAATTTAAGACGAAAACAGGCAAATAGCTGTGGGTTAATGCCATTACATAGGTTGATTGGAAAAGGGGATTAACTGAAGGCAATAACACCAATCAAAAAGTTGATTCATAAGTTCAGTCAAGGTAGAATTTGGATGAGAATTAAGGCTGTGAAACAGAGTAGAGGTCATGAAATTAAGATATTTTTAAATTAAAATATCTTTGAAAGGGAGAATCAATGACTTGACAAGCAACTTGAGGTATATGGCAAAGAACCAAGTGAAACTGAGGATAAATCACAGATTTTAGTCTTACATGTTGATGCCATTAACTTAGAAAAAAGAAGTAGGAAGAGAAGAGAAGCGTGGGTTAGTAAAAGTAATGATGTCAATGTTAGACATGCTGAGTGTAAATTCCGTGGAACACCAAGCTGAAGCTCAGGGTCGCTGTGTAAAACTTCTACACTGACACAAAGCTGAGGGCTGTGGGGCTGAGTCCCGAGGATTTGAATCTTTAAAAATTTGTCTAGGATTCTAGTGATGGATCAGGTAAAGGTGTTCAGTCCACAGCTACAGGAGACCCCGCTGCAGACAGCAATGTAGGAGGAACTACCACAGAGCTCTGCTGGCCAATACAGTAGCCAGTCGCCCCCACAGAGCTATTTAAAGTAAGCAGAACTAAAATACAGTTCTTCAGTCCCATTAGCTCCATTTCAAGTGTTCACCTGGCGATCAGGTTGAGTAGGTACTGCATTAGAAGGCACAAATATAGACCATTTCGATCGTTCCAGAAAAGTCTTTGGGACAGTGCTGGTAGAATGTGTAAACTGAGACAAAAGCTTTGAGGACAGAACCCAGGGAAGGAAGAGGTACACAAAGAGAAGGTCAGCAAGAGGAATGGAGTGAGGAGGGGTAATCAAATGAGCATACAAAGAGAAAGGAAGAAAAAAAAATCACACCATTCTGACCAAGGGGAGAGAAATTTCAAGGAGAGGACATGATCAAGAATAAGAAAAACTGAAAAGAGTTCAAATAAGAAGAATTTCAAAAATTACCTTTAGGTCATTTATTTTGCCCTAGCATTTGGTATTGCATTGGAATTGTTAACAATTTCTTCAGCTATAAAATGACTCAGTGAGACATTCTCCCACTCAGATGACAGATTTGGCTTTTAGAAAGAATTCAAATTCCCCACAGAGAGGACAGACAATGTGGGAAATGTGGCCATTCTCTTCCCACTCTTTAATTAAGAAGGGGGGCCCTGCATAGCTGTGGCTCTTCTGGCAATGTTTCAACAGTCTCCAGTTAAAGGGGTTTTCTCTGCTGAATACGTTTCTTGAAAGCATATCCAAGTACCTGTATTCGGTCATCAAACAGCCAAGAAATTCTCTTCTCAGGTTAAAAATCAAGCTGAACTAAAACAAGGTTAACATCGGAGAAATACGGAAGAAGCTTCACTCCCTCAACACCTGAGAAATTTAAGACACCAAATATAGTAGAAAACATTTCTCACAACCATGTGTTACTTGAAGTAATATAGAAATTTATATTAATTCATGATACCCGGGTATAAAATTATGGGTTAGATAAGTTGTAAGGTATTAAGAATCTCTTATTGCTGTTGATAATTGCCTCTGTGAAACTGTAAGTGGTCTGAGAAAAGAATCAAGTTAGAGCTTTAAATGGTGCTAGGAGAACACAAATGTATTAGGCTAGTTTTGCAATCAAGATGGCATCTAGACACTTTACTATTCGTACTCTTAGGTCAATCGCTGCAGTGAGATGGTAGAACAGCAAAGTATAAATACCAAAAATAAGCCCCAAGGCAACCATGTTTGTGCAGGCGAAATGCTCACTCTGCAATTAAGGACAGGGAGGCAGTAACCCATGAATCACTACTCCTGCATCTCTGACAAGCTGACCCTGGAGCAAGGCTCAGGAAAAGGAAAACTGAAGGGACGCTGAGAAGCTAATGGCTACTTCCATTTGGCTTAATGCGATGGAGAACAGAAAACTTCAGGCTAAAAATTAAATCAAAGCAGGTGACAGATTATGCATGTAAAAATAAAACAGTGCAATAAGTTAATGAATATTTGATCTAGGATCTTTTATAAGTTATTCAATAAATAATCTCATGGATTTTAACTAATGACAGCAAAATGGGATTTTTTCCCCTGTGAACATAATAGCTCACTGGATGTAAACACTTGCACACTCATGGATCACACTGATTCCGCTCCAGGAATATTTACCCAATATGAAGAACAGGATACTATTTTAATCAAATCAGTTGGCCTTGGTTACTTATAGAGCTCTGCTAATGTCATACAGGGATTGTGATGATGTCACAACCTGACAAATAAAACAGCCCGTAACTGTGGACAGAAAGGGCCCTGGTGTAATTCAACAACAGACACTGGAAGTAGAAACCAACCAAAGAGGGGGAGCAGGGTATGGAGGGAAGGAAAAGAAAAGAAAAATGAAAGAGATGGCATATACTATATACTTACAACTTTCAGCCTGATAGTCTGGTACAAACTGCTCATCATTGTCAGGTACCTGAGCTAGAAGAGGAGAAAAATAATAATAACAAATTAAGAGAGAAATCACCAAGGCAAAAGAATAGCAAGTAAGATCTTTCAAGTAAGAAAATTTTAGACTGAGATCAAAGCTATGACTATTTGCCAATGAGCTCCTATTTAAAATAGTAATGAAAGCAACACTTGGGAGGGGAAAATAGAGGAGATAATTGATGTAAACTAGGGAAAAATATATATATATACACATATATGCCAGAAATATAATGGTGGCAGTTGTAGTCGCTCTGAATTTCACATGCCAGATGGAAATAAAAAGGACATGTAAAATAAAAGAAGCCATAGGAGGGGGGTGTCGGCTGCTGTGGGAGAATGTTGCCTGTCATGCAGAAAGCCGGGGTTGGAGTCCCAGGCCATGTACCCTCCCCACCAAAAAAAAAAAAAAAGAAAGAAAAGAAAAGCTATATAATTTTACTAGCTGCAGAGTGCCTTTTAGCAAGAATAGAGCAAAAGGTATTTCAAGTCACCCACTGCCAGTGCCTGGAGCACTTCTAAATTAAACAATTATTTTAATTGATGCAGTTATATCACACATACCCCTCTACTTCTTAGTATGGATGCTTTGGGTAAGTTTGGTTTATTGCAAATTTGTCTACTACAGTTAAAAATGTTTGTCCCAATTTGGCCAAGCTATGCTACAGAGTTTCTTAAATTAAAAAACCGTTTTCAATGATGATGACCATTTCCAATACAAATTATAAATAATAACTAAAATTCATCTTTTCATGCAAAATATTTTCCTGGTGACTAGTCAGCATTAACAAAAAGAATGTCACTATTTCATCAGTCGTAATGCCAAATGACTACCCTATTTTTAGTGAAGGAAAAATACTGAATAGCAAGGATTTAATGCAGTTGGCAGCAATCAAAACACAAAAACCTTTTCACTTTTAAAATGTTTTCATCACAGTTGATTTAGACAACACAATAACCAACTGACAGAATATTACTAAACCCAGTTTTCACAAACACTCAAATACACACATTGACACAAACTGCATAAAATAGAAGTTAGGTTACTTTTAATTTCATGAAAATATAATTAGTTATTCTAAGTAACTTTGACTATAATCTGATTAACTAGTATTATTTTACTGGTAATATACAATACTGATTTCTATATCCATTTAAGTCAGATGTTAATTTTTTAAATTAATTTCTTGAAATTAATTTAAATTAATTATTTTTTTAAAAAACAAGCCTATTCTGCAGGACAAATCTTTTTGAAAATAAGCAGTCTCTGTTGAAAATGTTTCAAGTTGATAACTGAATGGATTAAGAAAAATTATGTATAAAAAGAAATTAGTTTACAGAATGAAACATAGAATTAAAGTTGCTCTTTTAATCCGTTTATCATATTATTTTTTAAAAACAGAAGTATGTGACAATAAAATGTATATTATTAATAGTCTGAATAACCAATGAAACATTCATCTTAATATTATTAAAATATATGCAGTTTGACATAGAGCTGTTTTCTAACAAATTTCTTCTTCACACCAATACTTAAGCTTACTAAAAATACACAATAACCCCCGCTGCCAAATGAAACCAAACAAATTAAAACATTTTTCAGGTTATAACCAATACTTATTTGATCAGCATATACTGCAAGGAGAATTTTTTCCTCTTTGTATTTCACTAATATCTGATATTCTGCGTAAAAACTTAAAAGTCAGAAAAACTTTAACTCATAGCTTCACTACTTGCTAGCTGTGTACTTTGAGTAAGTTATTTAGCCTCTCTGAACTCCATTTTACTAATCAGTTTAATAGTGATAATAAGGGGTTTTTTTGGTGAGGAGTAAATGAAACTGTGTAATAAGCACTGCCAGACACAATGCAAGATACTTAATGAATATTACTTATTGTCTTTCCAATACGCTACCATCCACCCTTGTCTTTCAATTTACAAAAAAAATCCATTTCAATCATTATAGCACAAAATGTAACATATAATTAATTATACTGCACAGGGATAAAAACAACTAAAATGCATTCATTCTCTTAGTTATTCTCTTAGCTATTAAGAACATAATTTTTGACATTTCAGTGCTTGTTTTTTTCACTTAGATTTATAAATTACCTTTAAAATAAATCTTCACACCAAAAAGATTACAAAAGTATTTTATATGTATTTAATAAATAACATTGGGTCCTGAATATTTTTTTCTATCATCCCCCAAGTTTTGAATTTTCCTCTAAATTAACAACTAAACAGATAACTATTGAGATGCAAAATTATCAACCATAGCAACTGGTATACTTTTAAAAAGCCAACATTTACAAGAATCTAATAAAATTGTAATATCCCCTTTACAGGAATAGTTAAAAATAGCTCGTGAGTTACAAAAGTATATTTGTAACTCAATATGCTGGTAGGAACGTCTTAAAGGCCAGATTTTTTTTTTCCCCTTACTATTACAAGACAAAATTGCAACTCCGTGATATATATAATCTCTACAAGAAAGGCATAAAAATCACTGATGGATGTGTGGTGTGTGTTGGGATATGTGCACAAAAAAGCAAAACTTCAGGAGCAGAAGAATCTAGAAGTTATACTTCACAAATACACAGAATATAGCTGCATACCAACAATTTGTAAAAAGTAAGAATAAGAATTGCTATTTCTGTTCTACCTCCCTTAACATACTGAATAAATACTTCACACTTATGCCTGAACATTTTACAGAATTTTAACAAAAAACATATGACTCACATTTTCACAGAAGCTAATCTTAAGAAACTGAATAGACCAAATGAAGCAGCATGCTACTTAAATAGACAAAGGCTTAAGTATACCTCTAATTTCAAGTTAGACTAAAAGGAAAGCAGTTAACTAAAAACACAAGTTGGATTTGGGCAAGGAAAATATGACAAACCATTGCTGCACTTGTATCATGCTATTTCTTTTTTTCTCCAATCCACAGTAATTCTGTGAAGTAGCACACTACAGCTGCCTGAAAACTTGTGGCAAATCATACCAGCTCCAAAGTTGAAAATTAACAGAGAAGCCAATCCCCCCCCCCAATTTTTTTTTTTTACTACTACCTATTATAAACTGTGCTTGAAACCATCACCTTTGGGAGCGAAATGCTTCCTCCCACACTACGTAATTAAGGAGGAAAGGGAAGAGGAAGAAGAGAAGGGGAAAGTATACAGCAAAAGACCAATAAAAAGCTTTCAAGAAGATTAAGCATGTGGATTTTATTGGTAATAGCTGGAGCGCTTCTATCAGTTCATTGCACATTAATAGACAAGTTGCCATCAAGTCTCAGGCTTTAAAAGGATAGTATCTGCACTCTCAGCTATTTGCTTTACCTAGATTATTATGCAAAGTTGATTTTCCCCCTCTCTTTTTACTACATAGCTATACACACTATGGGAAAGAAATCCATAAAATTATTAATCATGATCTAAATGCCAAAGAATCACTAACCTCATTTTTAATCTTAAATCCTTTCGTGACTAAATTTCCTTTTGGGTAGGCTAGGCAATATTTAAATATAACCTGCCTTTACTTTTTACCTATTTTTAACTTTCAAATAAAATAATAATTATTTAAGAAAAGGTGATGGTTAAATATTCTACAAGGTTGGCTGCAGGAAAGTAAAAGCCCCCCTTTTCTTACAAACTAGGGACCTGTTGAGTTTACTTTTAAGGATAGGAAAAGTAGAAAAATTACAAATAAAACAAATGTCAAGTATAAAAAGGGTTAATATTTAATTAAAACCAGTTCTATCCACTGTAACAATGACCTGGAGCCAAACTAGGCGGAAGATGTATGAGTCATTCTTTCTGCCCGTGAATGAGACAGCTGATCTCCTCAGCAATTCCTCAAGACAAGCAGGCAGACTGGGGCTCTGCCTCCATTCACAAAACAGTCCAGCCTGCGCCCTGTGGCTCAACCGCAATCCTTTCATGTTACACCCTTCCGAAGAGTTAAAGCAAGTAAACTTGAACTTGCAATATAAACACCCCAATTTTATTGCTGTCTGAAATACAAACTCAGATCCAGTAAGGAACACATTTAAATAAGCGACGAGTTGATGAAATGAACATATATATGTACTTAACCCACCCTGCTTCACAAGGAAATTTGTCACAGTAACCTGAAAGTTCAGAAAAGGAAGGAAGGAAAAAATGAAAGGAAGGAGAAAAACCACTAGAGAAATATCTTAATGTGTTGCCTATTATTCAAATTTTCTTAATTATAAGGTAATAACAGATTGTTGCTGAATTTTGGAGCATTTCACTTTTAATCAAAGGGTTAGAACTAAAGCTCCTCTGAAGAAATTTAAAATGTATTTTAAATAAGAGTAAAGTAGTAAGAAAATCTACCTTCGCATAATGGTGTTCTGTTTAATCCTTAAAATAAAGAGTCAGACCATGGAACAAACTAATCATGAGTCCACTAAGCCTGGTTTTGTACCACATCCACTTTTAACATGAAAATGACTGTTCCAATGTGCATGCACTAATTAATGCAGAAGTGTAAACATTCTTAGACAAAAAAAGGGGTATTTTCTCCCATGACGGGAACATCTTTAACACTTGATAAAGGTATTCTTTCTATATACTCTAAAAGAAAGAAAGCAGTAGGTTTAGATGATTGTTTCAAATCAGCTTCAATTTCTAACTCTAAATTGACCGGCAGTGACTTGAAAACTTAAGGATAGTTCAGAGCTAACTAGCTGTTGTTTCTAGCCAAATACTTTCTCCAGTGCTACAGAGGTTCTGTCTATATTATTATTAATATTTTTAATGGCCAATATAGTACATAGGTCAAAGGAAATAAAGTCATATTATGAAATACATTTATTAGGACCCTCTGGGAAAACTATACTTCTGCTATACCAAATCCGAATTTTCTACTTTTAATTTTTTTTTTTTGCAAATAAATACTAGATGAAAATGTATTTATATAGTTTCAATGAATGTTTAGAAATAAAATATATTTATTCAATGTGCTCTCTTTAAACCAGTCCAAATGAGAAGTCTTTCCCTTGTATTTAGAGTATTTCTTGGTGCAAAAAGAACAGGAGCTAGCTCCATATATACACACATAGACACACCCACAAATGTAATTTAATGCTTAATGCTCAATCCTTTTTTACGTAAAGCACATAAAAATGTAGTTTTTAAAGCCCTTATTCCTTACTTATTTTATTAGGAAAATTTTTAAAAATCATAAGCACATGTCCAATTCCACATTCCATTTAAAAAGAGAAGAATTTGTGAAAAGTAAAAGTGAACATCTTATGACCACTGTATATTGTGAATGAAACAATGTGCAAATGACAATAGAACTTAATAATTCAGGACCTTCATCAAAAATGATTTTCAAATTAAATTTTTTTCAGTCATTGAGGTGAAATGAGGAGATAGTAATACCATCTTTACTTTTAAGTCAAACGATTACTTGAAAGCTGCATGAACCTAACAGAAAAAAAGCAAAATCTTATCTTAATAGGGTAAAACCTTTGGTGTAAAATGGTTGTTCCAGGAGATAAGACTTTGACTTGGAGGTGTGGTGGCAGTTGAAACTTCACTTACCACACAGCAATGAAAATCTTTTATCCTCATGATGGCAAATCACTGTTGACTATTCTCCTTTAATATACTGATGAAACAGAACCTCAAGAATCATCTAGACCACCACCAAAAATAACCTTCAAAGGCATCCACGTCTTTACATAAGATATACTCTCAAATTCATTATTTCTCTCTAAGTTATGTTAGTAGGTAAGCTTTAACAAGCAAGTTTAGAAAAATGCAATCTCTTTTTAACTCAATTTGACATCCTTCTATTTTTGTCCCTGGCACACCAGAGATTCCACTTTAATTCTGAATTTCTAGGACACCTGTCACAAAAGCACCACTTAAAAATGGGTTGCTAAAGAATAAGACGTTACTATAATGTTGAATTCAATTATTTCAAGGAATCAAATAATTGCAAATGCCTGTCAGTAGCAATCCAATTCAAAAGATAAAGAATCAATAAAGGACTGTACATAGTAAAATTACAATATGAAGTATCTATGACACAAATAAAAAATAGCCACAATATCTGATTCCCTTTTTTAAACTATTATTGTGCTCACACTGAAAAGATTAGCTTTTCAATTTTCAGAACTTCAAAATCACTTGTGATTATTTTAAATTGTGACTATATGTGGTTTTAAAAACCCTTCAAATAGCAGTGTTAGTACTTGGAATGTTAGACTAATGTAAAGTTACGTTCTTCAAGCATATTTTTGATCTGTATATAGAAATTAATTTTAGAGGGAGAAGTACATTTTTAGAGAGGACTTCAGGAAATTGAAAATACTGGTTGGATCCCATCCTCAAATAGTGCCATCTGATTTATCCCAACTTCCCCTTAGAGGTAAAACATATTTCATAATCCATACTACTTTACTGAGTGACTAATTCATATGTTGTGCCTTGTGTTCAACTTATAAAAATTCTTACAGAAAACAACAGAAGAAACATGCTGAGATAAATATTTTCCCAAATACTTAGAGATTTTTGGTTATTTTGAAAAAAACATGATTTTCACATGACACATCACAACTAACTTGACTCCCTTGTCTAATAAGATTTTTAGACCTGTTTAACTTCCCAGTGGGATTCCAACTCATGGGAGAAACTTGGTTAATTGCCCATGATCTTTCTTTTTTAAAAGGGTCAAAATGCCTTAAAATTCCATGGTGACTTTCTTGGCTACAGCATCATCATGAAAGGAAATATGTAAATGATACACAGTCTGCCAATTTGGCAATGTTTTAATTTCTGGATGTCCAGGAGGACATAAATGGACAAATCTAGCTACAAATAAACTAGGATAAATTTAAGATGTCATCTTAGCTAATATTGGTCAAGCCGTGGGAAAGTCAAGTTAAAATATGAGTGCAAAATAATAAAACTGCATTCAATTTCTGAAAACAAAAATAAATGTGAAATCTATTAACTAATGGAAAACAAAATTTCTATTAGATTAAAAATCACACTAACAACTCTGCTTATCTCATGATGAATAAACTAATGTAAACTATTTTTGATAAATATTTAAATTTGCCTAAAATACAATATTATCCTTAGTTTGTAAATAGCAGCCCACCTGGGTATTCATTAAAACACTCCAGGATTAATTCCTGAAGTTGTTAAGCTTATGAATTCTTTTTGAAGTAAATGTCCCTGTTCCTCGAAATACAGCAGTCATTTCCTAGCTTTATTTTATATAAAGCTAAGTTTTCAGATCTGATTTACAGGTATGTTAATAATCATGAGTAAGAATATTCTGAGCAGAGTTTTAAAAGATAAACTTAGATATATTTAAAAAAATCACTTATTTGAGCTACAAGAAACAAAACGAGTCATAAGTTAAAAAAAAAAAAGTACTGAAACAGATTAAAAAATGGTAGGAGTCTGTCACAGATTCCACATTTTATAATTCCAGGAACAGAGTTGCTATGCACATGCAAAATGTGCCAGCAAATGCACTGACTTGGAATCAATGAGATTTAAAGATCTTAAAAAGGAACAAATCTTCCAGAACAATTAAAATAGATATCTAAAGTTATTTTGGAAAAACGAGTAAGTCCCTTCATAAATGTAATGGACTCACAACCTTCCTTTCAACTTTAAACAACTAATACATAAACATTAATATGGAAATCTCTATGGAAATTTTTCTTGGAAAAGTTACTTCTGAATGTATGGGTTATGTTGCAATCACAAGTAATCTATTGCAATAAGTTTCATTTACAAAGACAAGCAAAATTACCTTTAAATGTAACTAAAACTCCCCTTAACACTTACCGTTTGTTAACACACAAATACAATCACCCTTTCAAAAGACTACTAGGAAAGCTATTTAACTTAAAAAGATTCATAAAGATAGCAAAAGCCCTTTGGAGAAGTGGAATATCAGCAAAACAAAGAAACTTATTTTACATGCTAACAGCAACTAGATCAACTGCAGGCAAAACCACCCTAGAAAGAGCAGCAGTCAGCTTCAAAGTAGCTCCAGCAATACTTGGGTTCCATTTAAACAGACCCTCTCTCTTCTATCTTAAAAATCTATTCAAGAAATTGCGTGTTTCGCATATCATGTAAAGATAGAAATAGCACAATTATGCGCAATGCTTAAATAGCTAAACATTTTCTCTTTGTATTTCCCAAAGACATCACAAGATAAAACTATTATTTCACATTAACTATGCCAAATGCAAAAGAAAAATTAATGCCAACATTAAATCCCTCAACATCAGGCATTTCTGAAGTTGTATAAAGCTTTACTGAAGCAGTATCTCCTTGCTGCTACAAAATAAAGTTTCACAAAATAAAAGATATAGTAGTCTGTACCATAAAAATTTTAACAGAAATTACCCAAAAGAAAAGTAATGCCTTTAAATGTCCCCTTGCTATATTAAATGAATACTAATAAAAATGAAAAAATAGCAAAGGTCAATTTTAACAAACATTACCAAATTTTTTAAATCCTCAAATCCCCCAAAGATTTATTTTAAACCCATAGATTTCCTAAGTATTGGATACAGACCTAAGGTTCTGTGTTGTGAACAAGGTGGAAAGAAGACACTGGCACTTAAATCTTGAAGCATCCCGTCCTGATGAACCCAGAGAAACTAATTTCTGCCATCAGAAAAGTCCTCCACCAGAGCACCAAATAATGACATGCGCTGCTCTAAAGGAAACAGCAAGCCGGGTTCTGGCTCGAGGAGGTCTCTCGAGGTACAATAATATAAACCTGATCAATTGCAATTAAAATCTGAACAGAGGCTTAGAACTTGAAGTCTTGGTGCATTAGTTCTTGCCAAAAGCAGATGTGATTGTGAGCTGGAAGCAATTTCTCCTGGTAATTTGTGAAGACACTGGGTAGTGCAGCCCCAGAGTCCCTAAAGGCAAACTCATCAGAGGCTCTAATGTATGCATGACACATGAGGTGGCTCTTTTAGAGCTCAATTAATTGGGCTCAACATTAAGAAAGCGAGTTCAGGACTTTTTTTTTCCCCTTCTAGAGTTGCTTCTCGCCCCACCCCACCCCTCCCTTTTAAAGCAGGTTTTTGCCTTACCTTCTGCAAGCCATGTTTCCTGTAATTGACTTAGATCTTGAAAGAGTTCTGAAAGAAAAATTTAAAGCGTAATGTAAGATCGGCAAACCTTTAGGCTTCGTTAAATGAAAATGCTTATCTTGAAATTAGTATTAAAAATCTATTTAATTTGGGGCAGGGGAGTCAATATAAAAAGAAAATAGGATTCATAAAGAAAATTTCTCCAGAATCCTGTTTTTTTTTAAATGTCTATTAAGCAATACTCCTTTAGGAAATAGCTAACAAACTAAATGATAAAGCCAATAATTTTTATTTCTCTTTTTAACAAATGGCTTAATAAGCTCAACGATGTCAAACAACACACATACACCAGGAGTCACACAAATACCAAGGTAAAGATGTATCTATCCGTTGAAGCCTTTCTTAAATATATTTACCTCTTGCACTAAAATAGTAGTTGAATTATGATCGGAAAGCCTGAAAAGCATTTTATTTATATCTTCCGAATCTGAACCTTACATAACAGTACCTGGTATAATCCTCAAAGTGCTGTATATTTTCAGGTTTAATATCTCAAAACTAAAAGGACAACTAAGTTTTTGGAGGAAATGTTCTACATTAGAAGACTTATAAAAATCAAAGAGAAATACTTCCTTGGCACCTGTGAATTATCAAGTCCAAAAAGTGTATTTTGTCTGTTGGGAGGTGGGAAATGAAGTATGAAGTCTGAAGATTTGAGGAAGCTTCAGAATTTAATTTACCTAATCTAAATTGCAAATGAAACTTGATAATTAATCTAAGTACATTAAGTTTATTATGAATGCATCATATAGTTGAAATAATTTATAATATATTGACCACATACCAACAGTTCATAAAAACAATCTGTGACCTAGCTCACCAAATAGGGAGCATAATTATTAATAGGGCCTTAATTATGATTCATTGAACATTTTTAAGGCCTATAAACAAAATATGACCTCACCTTTTAGTCATCAGAATTTTTCAGAAAATTTTTTTATAGTAGTATATGGTTTCAGTATAAAGGGGATGAGAAATCAAGTAATGATAATGTAGAAAGAAAAAAATAAACAGTGTACATAGCTGTTTAATTTGTCCCAGTCTTTTAGATATTTTAGAGTATCTTAGTGTCTGAGATTAGTTATGTGCCATACAGACAAAGGTATTTAAATACAAAAGAATAGTTTTAAAAAGTGATGTAACTTTTTATTCTCTCCTCCCTTCTTTCATTAGTTTGTGACAGGACTTACTAAAATATTCTCCAATGCAAACTGTCACATTATGTAAATTGCTCCCAAAGGAAGTCTGAGTTAAATTCTGTGTTTTCAAAGTTTATTATTCTTTAAGAGAATACTGAAGTGCTTCTCTTCTTTATGACAGATAGGGGAGTGGGTATAAAGGAGGGATTCAGCCCCAAGTTCAAACCTCACCTTCTGAATCATGAGCCAGATCTCTGTTAATGAATTTTCTTTTCCTGACATTTGTTGGTTTCTCGTTACAATTTCTCCCACGCTGACTCTACAAAGGGAAAGATAAAATCCTTTAAAAGAATGTAAACCTCAAATGTCTCTCTCTCTCACACACACGCATATTTAACATAAAATCTACTCAATTTTCTCTCTGAAAAGAAAAGTAAAATCCATACTATTAATTTTAATACTCATTTTCTACGTTCCTCTGACAGCGAAAGCTTATGCTGAGAATTCAACAGCCAAGGGACTTACTAACGGTGCGATCTGACACCCCACTATTTATCGGTCACAGATTCATGGTTTCTCAGCATCAAAACAACATCAAGCAATTACACTTAAGTTGTTTTAAGGCTGGATCAAAGGTACATTAAAATACAGTGAAACTGATTCTCCCAAACACCCACAGAACAAAACAAAACAAAAAAAGCAGCAGAGAAAGAGTGGAGAAATGAAAAAAAAAAGAGAGAGAGAGAGAGAAAATGAGGAAAAAAGAAACAAAAACACCCCATGTAAACAAAAAGCGTCAGCATTTGTCTCAACTTCATTCTTTTCAATGTGGCAGACAAACCCAGCCAGAAACTTTGAGTGCAGCAGCCTCTGCTGCCCTCCATCTCCTCTTCCACTCATCTTGGGCACTTTAATCAGAAAAAGGGGTCTTAAAAACAAAACTATGCCTTATCCAAATCACTGAAAGGTAAGCTCATTTTGAAGACTGGGCTTCTAGAAGCAGAGTCGCCCTACAGTGGCAACAAAGCAGATAAAGTGTCTGCAGTCCCAGCCCCCGCCCCTCCCTTCTCAGCGCGCCCTCCCCCCTCACTCCCCTCCCCCCGCGGAGTCAAGTTTATAAACAGCAACTTTGGAACTGATCACTCACATTGGTAACCACGTAAGGCACTTGCTGGTCATAAAATCCGTCCATTCCGCTGCTCTTCGCAAATCTCAGCGCAGTGTTTTATATTTTGAGCATTGAGCTGGAGATTTCCTCGGAACCTGGACTTCTATCAGCCTAGAGGGGAACAAGATGGCTTTTAGGCTTAAAAAAAAAAATCATGAATGAAGCTCTTGAATCTGCATAGCTAATTACCCTCCGACAGTCCCATTCACAAAAATAACCCTCCCTACGCCGCCTCCTTCACCTGGATCCGAGGAGAGCCCAGAGAGTTCACAATTTACATATTTTCGGCTTGCACGCTCCCGAGTGTAGGCGGTGCGTTTCCGTGCGCCCTGGACGTTCCCCGCGCGCTGGGGCGCTCGTGCAGCGCCGACTCGCAGATGTGTGCAGATGTGTGCAAATGTGTGCACGACTAGCGATGGCGACCCGCCAGACCTGCTATGCACCTAACGGGACTGGAGACAGAAACACCTCTTTCATAAGGATAGTTTCTGTAACCCCGACCAATTACCTGAAGAGACATAAAAAAAGTTGTTGGAAAGACCCACCTGAAGGCCAAGCTAGGCGAACGGCTGCAAAAAATTCCCTCCAAATTTAATAAAAGCATTCATTACTGCCCAGCACTTCCCCCTAGGAAGCAGAAGGCGCCTCTGACAGAGCTCGGTTCGGTGGTTTTTCCTCTCTTTCTCCTCCAGGGGCCTCCGATCCCAGCTGATGGATCGCTGCCTCCCATTGGCTCCGCTTTCCCTTTAGCGGATCGGATTTCGGGCTGTCAGTCCCGCGGCTCGCGCCCCTGCGGGGGTCTCCCGCGTCCCCCGCCCCGCCTGCGTGCTCGCGGCTTTGGAAGCGTCATGAAGGGAATCGGCTCCTTCCAAAGCGCCGCTGTTGTTAAGCGGCGGGGACGCGGCAGCCCTGTGTGTGGGATCGCCAGTCCTTGCCGCTGGCGCATTTGGTCACTGGTGAGCTGCTTCCTTAAAGCACTTCTGTCGGTCCAGGTGAACACGCTACAGCGCTCGACCCCAAAGCTCGAGCTCCCTTAGCTGCCCTCGCACCCCAAGAGCCCCAGCACCCTACCCTTGATCTAGAGAACCCACCTCTGCCTCGCCTCGTGCCTACTAAGCTTCTGGCCCAAGTTCTCCTTTTTCTCCACACCCCTACCCCTCACCACTGTGATCATCTTAACAATCTTAGCAGCCATCCTTAGCTAAACGGAAACATAAGGCATCCTAGAGTGAAAGCATGTGGACGAAGGAGAGAAATTGTTGATCAGGAAAGAAAGGGAGAGTTGGGTAGGGAGGGAGAACAGGAGGACAGCCAGGCGTAAGGATTCATATATGTGCCCGCGTGTACTCCAAGGAAAGGTGGCCCACCCCGCGGGGACGTGGAGGTGCAGGAGCGGGTGGCGGGGCTCCGCCGCCCAGGAACGCGCGGAGGCTGGGGGCTGGGGCTGGAGGCACTGTGCGGGACACGCTCGCTTCCCCTGGAGCTTTACCCCGACGGTACGGGGGCGGAGGGCGGCCAGGGGCTTTAAGTGTGAGGGCCACGTCTCTGGACCACTGGGAGCGACCTCTACGGAGCTTGGGGCGGTGCCGAGCCGCTGAGGACACCGCAGGCCCCTCGGGGGCTGGAGGCCGCGAGACCAGGAACTAAGCCGCGTGGAGATCCGAAACCTGCTAGGATCCTCGCGGCCCCCAGGGCTGCTGACTCAAGGATGTGTCCCGCAGCTGTCCGCCTGTGGGACAGCGGGCTGCCTGCAAGATGTCTGTTCCACAGTTCCCTCCTAAACAGAGTATGGTGGGGACGCACTAAAGTGGAGTGTGAGTGCGCAAGACGCGGCCCCGGACCAGGGCTGGGGTCGGGGGGGGGGGGGGGGGTGTGAGTCCAGCCGGCGGAAGGCCTGTGTCGAGGCCAAGAAAAAGGCAACAGTCAACACCTAGAACTGGGGAGCCAACAGCTGTGGCATCAGGCCGCACCCCGCGCAGTCTGTGAAACCCCAGCAGCTCAGCGCGGCCGTGACCCCCAGCGCGCCCACGAGCACTCGGCGGGAACTGCCCTTTAACTCTGCCGCTACCTGCTGGGGCGCAGCCGAACCCCGGGTTGGGCGGAGGCTCCGGCCCCACTGCCGAAGCGCCCAGGCTGCCGGGGAGGGGTGTGAAGGGCGAAAGCAAGGGCGTCCGGCCACTCGGAGCCGGTGGGGGAGGCGATAGCGGGGCGTTCGGTCCCTCGGCACGGGTGACCCAGCCCCTCCAATCCGAGTAACACTGTCGGAGGAGCCGGGCCAGCCTCCAGAGTTACTGGGAGGGGGAAGGGGGGCGGAGCCTCGGGTTCGGCCCGAACCTTCTCTCGGCAGCCAAAGACAAACCGTGCCCCCAGCCCCTGGTGGGTTATTTCGGACCCCGCCGCGCTCCGCCCGGGGATTGGTCGCCTCAGGAAAGGGGCGGAGTCTGCCACCCCGGCACCCCCCTCTAAGCTCCATTCACAAAATTCCGGCCCTTCCTGGTCACGTGCCGGGGCGTGGAGGGAGGGCAAGGGAAATGACACCACAAAGGCCCAAGTTTTTCAAACGGCCAAACTTGTTTTCCCTCCACTACGTCCCATCCCAAAAAACAAATTCTAAAAGATGAAAAGCTTTAGATTTGGAAGCATTGCAAGCTGGGGGAAAAACTCCGAGTCAAGGAAGGCTCGCGCGGGGTAATTCCAGGCTGCCCTGCCTACAAATAAAGCTGCCCAAGAGCAAAGGACGAGAACTCCGGAGAATGAGAAGAGAGCCTTAAAAAAGAACCGGTCGCTTCCGCTTGCTGCTTCCTTGGTTTTAGACGTGCAAACAGTTTGACACTGTAGATAGATTTCAGTTTTCTCAAAGTTCTGTAACTTTCATTTCTGACTTTTGATTTATCCCACGATTTCTTGTTAAAATTTTAAGACTTCTTATAGGATTATTTCGAGTTTTCGCCAGGTGACAGTTTTAGTTTCCTTTTCCTCCGTACTTTCGTCCCGACACCCCTCCCCACGTCCCCATCGCTGACCTGGCACCACTACTGCGCGCAAGCTGATCTTTCCATGTGTTGCCGGGCTCCATATTTCCCCGCTGGGAATTACTGAAACGAACTTACAGCCTCTATTTGAACTCGTGAATAAGCAGACAGCCCGTCTCCGTAACAGCTCAGTTTTATTGAAAGAGGGTAAATTTTTGAGACAAAGATTCCCACTCTCAAAAATGAGAAACTGAGCCATGCTCCTACTCTCACTTCCTCTTTCCTTCTTTTTCTGTCCTTTCTGTGCCTTGATATCACTGAGACACTGCCTAGTAGTTTGGCGGCTTTGCTTTGCAATGGGGAAAACCAGAAGACCCAGTGCCTGAAAACATTGAAAGGGCTGAAGTTGTATTTTTAAGAAAATGTTATGATTGTGGAAAATGTCCACAGAGGCAGCTGTTCTATCCACAGAGAGAAACGTCAAAAGTTGCACAAAGTTTCCACCGCTTTTGAAAATGAGTCTTTAAAAACAGCTTCCTAAATGCCAATCCTTCTTGAATGGAAAATTTCATTTTGGCAGGATTTCAGGCATAAAATGGCAGAACAGAGGCCAAGAGGCTTTGACATTTATTTACTTGTATTTTGAAATCCCTTTTGGGTTTTGAAATTAGAGCTCTTGGGAGAAAGTTTGTCCAAAAAAACATTTTTTTAAAGTCCATTCCTGAATTTGGAAAAATTTTAACTTGTATATAATGCTATTTAAATCTTTATAATTCCTTGTTGATATTTAATAAAGTAGACTAATACTTAGTGGGTTTCCTGCAGTTAACTTATTGTAACATAGTGCTGAAAATGCATTCTGCTAAAGAAAACCTAAAATTCAGTCTTGAATGGAGTTGCTTGTTTTAGATGGCTAATATGATTAAAATCAAATAAAATTGTACAACTTAAGGTGACTTATTAATAATAATTTTATAATGTTTTTATTGAAATGGTATATACAACAAATGATTAATGGCCTTCTTAGCACAGAGCTACATCGAATAAAGAAAAGGTAAGACTTTTAAATAGGAAGAAATGTAAATTAAATCAGCAGGTAAAAATAATTCTAAAGGAAAATATCAAACCCTGGCAGAATGGTAAAGGTAACTACCTGTTTTTGAGCAGGTAGGCAAACAGTGAAAGCAAGCAGGAATTTGGGAGGTAGAAGGTGGAACCTAGGAGGAAGGGAGGGGGTATCAGGGACTCTGAAGCTGTGCAGGCTCCACGCCCCACTCTTAACAGTGCCATTGTCCCCTATGAATCTCTACAAACCCCCTCCTGTAGAGGAAATGCCAGCAGCTTAAAATGTAATAGAAAAAAATGCATACCTGCACTAGGAGTCAGGCCATTATATATTAAAAATATAAAGAGTGTTTCTAATCCATTAAATTGGGAAACATTATCTAATATCCAGGAATATGCGCACTCATATATGCTGCTGGTTGAAATGTGACTTTGTGCAAACTTTTAAAAGTAAGTTTAAAATATCTATTACATCCTAAAATTAGACCAAATAAACCTGATTTGAGCAAGCCATCCTACAAAGATAAAAGCAATGATACACAAGAATGTTTATTGAAGAGGGGAAAATGTAAAAGCCCCCTGAATGTCCGTAAGGAGGTGGCTTTACTATAGTCTGATGCTCTAATACCTTGGAATTCACTTTTGGCCATGTAGCTCTTAAAGAGTAAGCTATATCCTCTGTTCTCAAGCTTGCGTTTCCATTGGAAACTCCTTATGAAAAATTCCAATTCCTGAGTGGATTTCGAGCATTTCTGATTCAGGAGGCCTGAGCTGGGGCCTGGGGCACACCTCTGTGGTTCTTCTGTTACAGGGGATTTTGTTGGCAGTTGGCCTGTGAACATTTCTTTGAGCAACCCTGAGTTGGATTTCTACCAGAATCCCAAACGAGCCCTGGGATATCTGCTAGTGACCAACGTATTTTGTTTGACCCACATGATGTTAACCTGCATGGTGAATTCATTATCAATATTTAAACTTCAGGTTTCACAAAACCTTTCAGATTCCAAATATTGTTTGAAGAAATCAGAGAATATGATAATAGTGGGCCCGTATTCCCTCATGGCAACCATCCACTGGAGCTGAATACCAGCCATGTCTTGTAAAGGAGCCTCGGCTCTCAGCATTGCCACGATCCACACACTTCTCCAGTCCCTATTTTTCTCATTTGTGTTACAAAACTCATCCCTGTAAGCATCTGAGTGTGTCAACCATGATTTAGATGTGACAGCATGTTAAGTAAAAAAAAGCAAGTGACAGAATATATTTTACCATATATCCTGGTTTCATTAAAAAAGAAAAAAAAAATGATGTTCATTAAGAAGTATTATGCATACCTATAAATATATGTACTTATACATTCATGTTTATCAATCCTTTCTCATTATTGCCCCCTAAGGAGGTTTTTTAGACAGTTTTTTTCCTTTAATCACTGTTCCTGCCATTAAATACTAATAACACAAATATACCAGGTATATCTGTTTATATCCTATAGTTCTTTGGAGGGTCACAAACCACTACAATATCAAAGATTAGCCCCACCTCCCAAAGCAATTTTCTCCACCTTTGGAAGCCATCACCCCCATTGAGAATGCATGATGATATGCTTTGTTTCTTAGGGCTGCCTTAACAAATGAGCACAAACTAGGTTAAAACAACAGAAAATTATTGTCTCACAGTTCTGGAGGTGAAAAGTACAAAGTCAGGGTGTGGGAAGAGCTATGTGTGGCTAAAGTCTGTGGAAGAAGACCCTTCCTGGAGTCTTCTGGCTTCTGGTGGTTGCCAGCTCCTCTCAGCATTCCTTGGCTTGTGGACACATCACTCTGATTTCTGTCTCCATAATTTAATCACGTGGCATTTTCCTCTGTGTGTCTAAGTCTCTGTTTGCAAATCTCTCTCTTCTCATAGGAACCAAAGTCATTGGGTTAGGACCCATCTTTCTCCAGTAGTACCCCATTTTAACTTGATCACAACGACAAAGACCTTATTTCCGAATAAGGTCATAGTCACAGGTACCGGGGACTAGGACTTCAACATATCCTTTACAGAACACCATTCAACCTACAGCATATGTTTTCACTTTTTTTTTCTCTTTTATAGATACTATATTTACCTGTAAATACTGATATTTTTATAATAAAAAAGAATGGTAGTTAAGGATGCATATCCATCTTTTACCATTATTTTCACCCTTAATCTGATTGGAAGTAAGAAGTAAAAAATTACTGTATTTTTCTCCAAAACCTTTGCATTGTTTGTTACAACATGCCTGTATCATAGTTGTAATTTTTTTTTTGTATGCTATATGATGGGGTCACATTTCATTATCTTTCCATGTGAGCATCCTGTTATTGCAGCACCATTTGTTGAATTTTTGTTTGGCTTTTTTTGTTTTTGTGAAGTGCTTGGTCTGGGAATTGAACCTGGGTCTCCCGCATGGCAGGCAAGAATTCTATCACTGAGCTACCCTTGCATCCCAGTTGTAATTTCTTTAATCCACTAAAAGCATGAACATATTAGTAGTTTAAATTAGAGTTAATTTTGTAAGAACGACACAAATGTTTGTTAGTGGAACAGCAGTATAGCAAGATAGTGATAGTTCTTGAGTTTTGAGTGATGCATGAAGTTCGGAATAAAAAGCAAAAAGCAAAACAGGACAGGAATCCTCTACCTTCCTTTAGAAAGAGGACCACCTGCATTTTCTTTTGAATTGTTAGTATGGAAATATGTCGTTGGTGACTTTAAAATAAATAATGAGGGCGGGCCGCGGTGGCTCAGCGGGCAAAGTGCTTGCCTGCTATGCCGGAGGACCTCGGTTCGATTCCCGGCCCCAGCCCATGTAACAAAAACGGAGAAACAGAATACAATAAAAACAAGAAAATGTTTAAAAATGTTTCCCTTTCTTCCTTCCTTCCTTCCTTCTATCCTTCCTTCCTTCTCTCTGTCTTTCCTTTAAAAAAAAAAAAATAAATAAATAAATAAATAAATAATGAAATGTCAGTTGAATTCTCCAGTCTCCTTTTTGTTGTTTTCTGGACAACAGTAACAGAGGCAGTCATGGTTGAGATACTTTCCAAAAAACATAAAAGACATGTTAGCAACAAAAGATGAAAAAGGATTCCAAATACTGCTTTAGAAATGGAATTTTATTCTCCTGGATTACAACTTGATTTAAAATTACTTAAAGCTCTAACCATAATGTTAGTCTTTTATATGTGTTAGACATTAGGAGGCTGGCTCCCAAATTACCAACTCTGTAAGATCTTCCTGTAAATAATTTTCCCCAATTCTAAATCCCCAAGGAAGCATTAGAAAAACTCCCTCTTGTGGGGCCTCAAAGCTGGCAATTATCCATAGCTCTAAATTCTGTGTAAAGGTTTACTGTCTCTCCTTTAATAAATTTCTTAAGACCTTGGTTTCATTTGTGTTCTAGTCACTGGTACAGAGAAGCAGTTTAGTGCATGTCGTTGCATGAATGTATTAACAACTGGAAAGTTCCTGTACTGCCTTCCTCTGCAAATATAAACAAATTTTCAGATATTAGCCTAGACAGTGATTGTTCTGAAAACTTACAAACAAAAAAATCACTGGACAATTGAAAAAGGCTGAATACTGGGTACAAATGACTTTCAGATAAAAGTTTTCTCTTAAAATTATTGTTGGAAAGAAAATGAAAAGCTAGACAGAGCTAAATATATTTCTCTAATGTGTAGGTTTCTTTTTTTTTTCTTTTTGACCAGAAAAACATTCTCTGTAATTTCTAAGGATGTGATATTTTCTAAGGATGTGACCAACAATGAAGCATCTGAAAGATAAAGTTCAGAATCATAGTTTATACCAATGTGACCTCTCTTTTTAAAATATCAAATGAAGGGTTTGTACTAGATGCCCTTAAGATCCTTATAACAGAAGACCCTGATTTTCTTATGTCTTGTCAATGACTTGTTGAATGCATTAATAGGAAGAAAGTGTAGAATAAAGGGAATTTAGCATCAGGCAATCATGGATTTGAATGCTTTCTCCAATACAAGCCAAATTACTGCATCTCTGTAAATTCAGTTTCCACATCTGCAAAATGGATATAAAACCTACTTCACAAAATTGTGAGGAAGAAATGAACTCATGTATTACAATGCCTAGTAGAGTTGGCAGTCCATAAAAGCTACCATTCCATTAGAACTTTGAAGTCTTATGTATTAGTTAAGGTTCTCTAGAGAAACAGAATCAACAGAAAATATTCGTAAATATAAAAGTTATGAAAGTGTCTCACATAACCATGGGAACGTAGAGCCCAAAATCTGCAGGGCAGTCTGTGAAGCTGACAATGCTGATGGAGGGTCTGGATGAACTCCACAGGAGAGTCTTGCCACCCAAAGCAGGAAAGAGAAACTGTCTCTTCTGAATGCCCCTTAAAAGGCTTCCAGTGATTAAATTAGGCATCACTCATTAAAGAAACACTCCCCTTGGCTGATTACAAATGAAATCAGCTGTGGATGTAGCCAATGTGATCATGACAATTCTATGAAATGTCCTCATAGCAAAAGACACACCAGCACTTGCCCAACCAAGTAGGTACCACCACTTGGCCAAGTTGACACATGAACCTGACCATGACAGTCCACCCTTTGTCAACTTGTCAGCTATAATCATCACCTTAAACCATACCTAATTTCTAAGTAGAAAACAATAAGACACATTTTTTTTTCCACCTCACAATACTCAATTGTCCTGCATATAACTGGAAACACATGAAATCTCTCCAGAATAGGGTGCAAGTCCTTGGGTAATATTCATTCTTAAACTTGATATCTTACAACTTAAATAGTATAGGATAAACAAAACAGCATTGCAGTCCTCATTTCTGTAACTGATCATGTGATCATTGTTCACATTTATCACTACCTTCTCCCACTACCCATTCCATGTTCCCTTTACCCTTAGCAACCACTTCAGCTGGCTGTGGTTCTTTGCCTGGTGGGGTGACCCAAGCCTTCATTCTTGACATTTCAGAGCCATTGGTAATCCTGTTGGGATTGGGTTGTTGCAGTTTTCCATTGATTTTAATCACAGGGTATGGTAGTACTAAAAGATGCCCTAGGGGATCTCCTATATTCCAGGAAAACCCTTCTTTACCTCCATTGTGTAGTTGCAGTTCTATTTCCCCCAATAGTCAGGGTCAATCACCCCAGCCAGTAATGTAACCCCCTTCTTGCTCATTGATCCAAGGGCATGAGTAGCCCAAAGTGACCAGGTGGCAGTTTTAGATTCCAGTTCAATAGAATCATTGTTGTTCCTCCTGGTGGACACACTCTCCCTTTTGGAACTAAAACCTATAGATCACCAGAGTTCAGAGTCACAGGGACAGGAAGCAAAAATATTCCTAGTGGATCACTGGGGATAATAGTGAGTGGTACCACTCCCATTTCGACCCCTTGGTTTCTGGACCTATGGATCCTGGCTATGGGAGAAACAGCACTGTACAGTGGACACTGATTCAGAGCATATACAACTTCCTGGAGACTATTACCCCAGGCTTTCAAGATATTGCCACCTAGTTGGCACTGTACTTGAGTTTTCAAAAGTCCATTCCACCGTTCTATCAATCCAGCTGCTTCTGGATGATAGGGAACATGGTAAGACCAGAGAATCCCATGAGCATGTGCCCATTCCACACTTCATTTGCCATGAAGTGTGTTTCCTGACCAGAAGCAATGCTGTGTGGAATACCGTAATGATGGATAAGGCATTCTGTAAGCCCACAGATGGTAGTTTTGGCAGAAGCATTGTGTGTAGGGAAAGCAAACCCATGTCCAGAGTATGTGTCTATTCCAGTTAGAACCAATCACTGCCCCTTCCAGAAAGGGAGTGGTTCAATGTAATCAACCTGCCATCATGTAGCCTGCTGGTGACCTCAGGTAATGGTGCCATATTGGGGGCTGAGTGTGGGTCTTTGCTGCTGACAGATTGGGCACTCAGCAGTGGCTATAGCTAGATCAGCCTTGGTGATTGGAAGTCCATGTTGCTGAGCCCATGCATAACCTCCATCCCTACCACCATGACCACTTTGTTCATGAGTCCATTGGGCAATGACAGGAGTTGGAGAAAGAAGCTGACTGCTATCCATAGAATGGGTCATCTTATCCACTTGATTATTAAAATCTTCCTCTGCTGAAGTCACCCTCTGGTGCGCATTCACATGGGACACAAATATCATCATGTTTTCAGCCCATTCAGAAAGATATATCCACATACATCTTCCCCTGACTTCTTTATCACCAATTTTCCAATTATGTTCTTTCCAAGTCCCTGACTATTCGGCCAAACCATTAGCAACAGTCCACGAGTCAGTATACAAACGCACCTCTGGCCAGTTCTCCTTCCAAGCAAAATGAACAACCAGATGCACCGCTGGAAGTTCTGCCTACTGGGAGGATTTCCCTTCTTCAAGGACATCCCAGAAAGGGGTTGTAGTACTGAAGCTGTCCAGTTTGGGGGTACCTGCATATCGTACTGAACCATCTGTAAACCAGGCCCGAGTTTTCTCTTCCTCAATTAATTCACTGTTAGAAATTCCACAAGAGACCATAGCTCTGGTCTGGGAAACAAAAGGTAATGTGGCAGGAGTGGAGACCATGGGCATTTGGGCCATTTCCTCATGTAACTTACTTATGCCTTCAGGACCTGCTCTGGCCCTATCTCTATATACCATTTCCATTTTATGATGGAGTGCTGCTGCATACACCCAATTTTATGGCTTGGTGGGTCAGACAATGCACAGCTCATGATAGGCAACCCAGGTCTCATTATAACTTGGTGGTCCAAGGTTAAGTGTTCAGTCTCTACTTAGGCCCAGTAGCAGGCCAAAAGCTGTTTCTCAAAAGGAGAATAATTATCTGCAGCAGATGGTAAGGCTTTGCTTCGAAATCCTAAGAGTCTGTGTTGTGATTCTCCTATAGGGGACTGCCAAGGGCTCCAAACAGGATCTCTATTTGCCACTGACACTTGAATCATTGAATCTGCTGGATTATATGGTCCAAGTGGCAGAGTAGCTTGTACAGCAGCCTGGACCTGTTGCAGAGCCTCTTTTTGTTCAGGTCCACACTCAAAATTAGCAGCTTTTCTGGTCACTCGATAAATGGGCCGAGTAGCACACCCAAATGAAGAATACATTGTTGCCAAAATCCAAAAAGACCAACTAGGCATTGTGCCTCTTTTTTGGTTGTAGAAGGGGCCAGATGCAGCAATTTATTCTTCACCTTAGAAGGGATATTTCGACATGCCCCATACTATCGGACACCTGGAAATTTCACTGAGATGGAAGTCCCCTGTACTTTTGTTGGATTTATCTCCCATTCTCTCACATGCAAATGCCTTATCAATAAGTTTAGAGTAGTTGCTACTTCTTGCTCACTAGGTTCAATAACATAATATCATCAATATAATGGACCAGTGTAATATCTTGTGGGAAAGAGAAACTATCAAGGCCCCTGCGGACAAGATTATGACAGGGCTGGAGAATTGATATACTCCTGAGGTATATCAGTGAAAGGATATTGCTGACCTTGCCAGCTGAAAGTGAACTGTTTCTGGTGGTTCTTACCAACAGCTATTGAGAAAAAAGCATTTGCCAGATCAATAGCTGCATACCAGGTACCAGGGGATATATTGATTTGCTCAAGCAATGATACCACATCTGGAACAGCAACTGCAATTGGAGTTACCACCTGGCTGAGCTTACAATAATCCACTGTCATCCACCAAGACCCATCTGTTTTCTGTACAGGCCAAATAGAAAAGTTGAATGGGGACATGGTGGGAATGACCGCCCCTGCATCCTTTAAGTCCTTAAGAGTGGCAGTAATCTCTGCAATCCCTTCAGGAATCCAGTATTGCTTCTGATTTACTATTTTGCTAGGTAGGGGCAGTTCTAGTTGCTTCCACTTGGCTTTTCCCATCATAATAGCCCTCACTGCATGAGTTAGAGAGTCATTGTGGGGATTCTACCAATTGCTCAGTATGTCTATTCCAATTATACATTCTAGAACTGGGGAAATAACTAGAAAATGGGCCCAGGACCCCAACTGGACCTACTATAAGACAGACCTGAGCCAAAACTCCCTCAATCATCTGACCTCCATAAGCTGCCACTCTGACTGGTGGGCCAGAGTGACATTTTGGGTCCCCTGGAATTAATGTCACTTCTGAACGAGTGTCTAATAATCCCTGAAATATCAAAAGATTTTCTTTTCCCCAATGCACAATTACCCTAGTAAAAGGCCCTCAGTCTCCTAGGAGAAGGCTTGGAGGAAGATTAACAGTATAGATTTGTGGCAGTGTAACAACATTCTACCCCAAAGGGACGTGGTCTCCGCTTCATTCAAGGGGCTCTGGGTCTGTAAACGGTCTCAAGTCTGAAAATTAAGGGGCCATGAGTCTGTCTTTTTGCAATTCAAGTTAGACTTCTGTTCACTTGACCTAGAAATCTTTTGTTTATACAGCTCGAACAAGAATTTAGTAGACTGCCCATCTATTGTATTTCTAGGAACTCCATGATTTACTAGCCAATGCCACAAAGCTCTGGGAGTCAGGTTATTTTGACTTCTGCTTTGAGTTTGTTGTCTATTATAATAGCTACATCCATCCTTTTTTTGGTGATTAAGTGCTACCACCTGACTCCTGCCAGTCATCCAGTCATCCCCATTGTGTTTAAGGATGCCAGCTTAATGACAGCAGTTCCCACAGTAATATCTGACCTACTGAGAAGTGCAACTACAGAGCTCTTCAGGGATGATGGCGCTAGTCTCACAAATTTATTTTTCACTGCTCTGGTAAAAGGTGTATCCTCCAGACATTCCTGGGGTATAAGAGCAGAGTTTGCATGATAACTCCACTCTAACATTCCAATCTTTCTAAGCCTCTGGATCCCCTCATTTACATTATACCAGGGCAGTTCTGGCATTTCAACCTTAGGTAATGTTGGCCACCTTTTGATCCAAGTTTCAACCAACCATCCAAACAAACTCTTAATGCCTTTTCTAACCCCTCAAGCTATAACATTAAATGCAGAATCTCTGCTTAGTGGGCCCATATCAATAAATTCAGCCTGATCCAGCCTTATATTCCTCCCACCATTATCGCACACCCTTAAAATCCATTGCCACACATATTCCCCTGATTTCTGTCTATATAAATTGGAAAAACTTACACAGTTCTTTTGAAGTATAACAAACCTCCTCAAGTGTGATATGTTGTACCTCACCTTTAGGGGCCTGTTCAGACTTTAGTCTAGTTGTAGGCCTGGAAGAAATGAGGGGTGGTGGGGGTGGGTCATGAAAAGAATTAGAAATATCTTCTAAGCCATTTGCTTCAGGGCATTCATTTGCAGTTTCATCTGGTGAAACAGGATTAATCACTCTAGGGCTAATCCCTTCAGGTAGAGGTTGGGTGGCCAACTCCTCAAGGCAGGCTGGTATTAGGGCAGTTATGTCCTCAGGGCAGACTATTACAGGGCTATTTAGAGAAGACTCAGCATGACCTAGGGTTTCAACCTCTCCACCAATATCATTATCAGTCCCTATGTCACCAACCCAATTTTCAGGGTCCCACTCCTTTCCAATCAATGTCCTCACTTTAACGGCAGACAGCATACAAGACTAAGATTTCTATTTATGTTGTAAAGTTGCTACTGTAATGATAAGACACTGAGTCTGATTTTCTGAGATCTCAATTCTACGGCTATGGGAAATAAGATTTTCTTTCAGGACAGTCACAGAAACGTCTACATATGTCAGATGGCACTTAAACATCTCATTTGAAGCCTTAATTAAGCCCATCTCTTTCACTCATTAATGTATACGGTATATCTAACAACAACCAGCCAACATTTCTATGCTTTCTGTTTCCACAAAACTATGTAAAGGTGTCAAAAAAAATTATCTCCCAGATCCTGTCTTCGTACAAGCGAAGCATTAGATGAATTGAATGGTGATATTTTGACTATTTCTTTTGCCAACTCACTCCATGGACTGGCAATGCGATTCTGATTATGGGAATCAGAGTCCTTAGTGCCTTTGAGTCCAGTCAGTTTAGAAAACCATCCATAAAAACACATTTTTAAGATTCTGTTCCTTAGGAACCACTCCTGGTACCAAGTTGTATTGGTTAGGGTTCTCTAGAGAAACAGTATCAACAGGAAATATTCGTAAATATAAAACTGTCTCACATAACCATGGGAACATAGAGTCCAAAATCTGCAAGGCAGGCTATGAAGCTGATGTCTCCGATGGAGGGTCTGAATGAACTCCACAGGAGAGGCTCACCGCCTGAAGCAGGAAAGAGAACCTATCTCTTCTGAAGTCCCTTAAAAGGCTTCCAGTAATTAGATTAAGTATCACTTATTTAAGAAAACTCTCTCCTTGTCTGATTACAAATGGAATCAGCTGTGAATGTAGCAGACATGATCATAACGTAATTCTATGAAATGTCCTCATAGCAAAAGATGGGCCCAACCAGACAAAACAGGTGCCACCACTTGGCCAAGTTGACACATGAACCTGACCATGACACCTTATGACAGGAGATCTCAACACTTGGGTTAGCCTCAGCTGACGCCATTGATCTATCCATAGGACCTTCTGTATGGCTTGTAGGACCAAACTCAGTCTTTGGGAACAGTCTGACTGACTTTCTGCCCATGTTTAACACAATGTACTAGCTTCCTATCCTTACAGAGCCAATTCCTATTTTCCAACGCATATTGTGCTCCCTGATCTAATCTGATTTGTTATGATCTGATAGGCACATCAGAATCTTCTACCTGGTCTCTGGTAGTCAACTGAATCAATGCATGAAGCACCTCAATTATCTTGTAATCGATAATTGAGAGCAAAAAGTCTAGCACAATATTCGAAGGAGTGGAGAATGTTGCTTGACAAGAATGCATAAGAGGATAATTAGTCTCAAGAAAATAAGACACAGAAGTGGTCCAAAGGCAGGCAGTTCCTGAAAGGGGGCAAAGGCAAGGCCTTGTGTCTGTAAGCTTCCTTACACTCCAATAGGTCTCCCCTGAATGTGGATCACCAACCATACTGAAGTCAGTTTCTTGGTATTTGAAGAACAATGTGTCTTTGAACTTCATAATAGTGATTTCAATTCTTTGTGATCTTGCTGAATTTCTTTTTATATTCAAAATGTTCCTTTTGTCCTGAATTTCTTCTCAAGTTTAAAAATAGCCCTTTGACTACAAGCATTTCATGTGAGCACATTAAAGAAAACTACAAA
Source organism: Tamandua tetradactyla (assembly GCF_023851605.1). Lineage (NCBI taxonomy): Eukaryota > Metazoa > Chordata > Mammalia > Pilosa > Myrmecophagidae > Tamandua > Tamandua tetradactyla. The sequence continues at coordinate 110,415,853 of NC_135327.1, read as the reverse complement.
TCTTTTTTGTATCTGTATGACACATTCTAAATAAAACTCAAGTTTTTGTTCTTGGTTCACTCTTATATGAGAAACTGAAATTGCTCCATTTCTTTTGTGTCTGTTGAACAAGCTCAAGTCTCACTGGCTTATCAAATACATTTTGCAGGTAACGTGTTCCACCCAGAAAATAAGTTATTTATGAATGTGTCTTACCTTTGTTAGGAAAGATTTATATCTGATATTCGTGGCATCATTTGATTCAATAAAGAAAAAAGACATTACCAGAAAGGCACTCATGAAGCAGAACCCCATTGTTTCAGCTATGTCTATAGATAGGAACTAAAAATAATCTTGGCGTTTAGAGTTAAGACAAAAATATTCTTTCCTGTATATGCATACATTCTCACATTCACTCTTACTGAATTCTACTTAGAATTCTCAAAATAATAAATGTTATCAGTTAAAATATAGAAAAAGACCCTAACATTATTATAAATAGCTCTTGTGTTCTGATTCATTCCTGATGTAATTGCAGATAACAATGCTTGGGTTCTGATTAATTCAATCATAAAATAAGAAGAGGCGTCGGCATATCTGAATGATACTGAATGAGAGCTTGTCAACTCTTGCATTATAACACCTTCAATATTTGACCATTGGTCAAAAATATTCTAAATCATTGTTCCTCAAAGTATATGCAATGAAAAGCATGCATTAGTTATCTCTTTCTGAGTTACAAACTACTCCAAAATTTAGCATATTAAATCAACCTACATTTATTATCTCACCGTTTCTGTGGGCCAAGTATCTGAGCAACTTAATTGGGTACTACTGGTTTAGGATTTCCTTTGAGGTTGTAGTCAAGCTGCTGCTAGGGATACAGTGATCTGGGTTGGGGGCTCTGCTTCCATGCCCATCCTGTCAGGGTGGCAGGTGTTGGTTCCTTGTCTATTGGGCATATGCATTGTTTTTTTCCCATGTGGCTTTCTCCATAGGACTGGCAATATGGCTTTTCCAGCTACAGTGTACTGAGAGAGAGAGAGCACCCAGTCTTTTACTGTGTGCTCTCGTAAGTACCATACCCCCACTTACGCCATGTGCCATGATCACACAGAGCACCCCCCGGCACAACATAAGAGGGGACCACACTAGGGCATGAATGTCAAGAGGCTGAGATCATTGGAAGTCATCCTAGGGGCTGGCTGCAAGGACTTTTTCCTTTTTAAAACTTCCAATCCTTCATGGGTTGAATAGATTTATTTGCAGTACTTATTTATCTAAAACTGCTTCCATAATTAGACATAAGGGTCCAGGAAAACAGGGATTTTATCTTATTATCTGTTATATTCCTACCAGCTAGCAGAATGTTTGCCACATAATAGATAATCAATGAGTATTTACTGAAGGAATGGATAAATGAATATATTCCATTTTTAAAATTGCAAAAACAATGGGAATCCAGAATTTCAAATTATAATACCATTCAGGGATTTAACACCTTGAGATCAGGATATGTTTATGAATAACAAAACTAAACCCCGTATGCTGATGTTTAAATGTATTGCCTCATATTAAATTCTCTTTTTAACATTCATCACCTGCTTCATACCAGGCATTATATTATACAGTAATAGGATTGTGCAGATAAATATATACCTCCCAGCCAAAGAAGTAAAGTCACAATATCTGCAAAACACCTCTTCAGAGGGGTCTTCTGTGACCACATTCATGCTACCCCTAACTCAGTAACTCTCCAGCATAGTAATCTGTTTTATTCTCTGTATGGCGCTTAGTCTATCTGAAACTTTTCAACTAGTTTATATATATTTCCTTGGTTTTTGTTTGTTTCTTCTTCACCCTACTGCTATCACCAAAGAATGTAAACTCCTGGTTGTCTTGTTCATTATTCTATTTACAAGCCTACCTAGAAACAGACTGTTTATATCAAGCACTCACTATATCCGTATTGAATGAATGCAGTTAACCAGAGGCCTGTTCAAGGCCAAATGCAGTCTAATGCTCTTTTCGATAATTCCTGTTTCAGACTGGCCACAAGGCTTAAAATTCTATTTTGTGTTATTAATGATTTTACTGAAGTTCTTGCCTCTGAATATTTTTATTATTGTTGTTGTTAAATCAACTTTATTGAGGCATAATTTACATGCAATAGAATATATATGTTTTAAATGAATAGTTAGATAAGATTTGACAAACATATCCTCCAGTGTAACCACCACCAAAATCAAGATACAGAAGATTTCCATCACCACAGCAGGTTTCTCTGTGTACCTTCTTGGTTAGTCCCCACCTCCAATCCTAAATCCAGGCCACCTCTGATCCACTTTTTGAAATTATTATTAGAGAAGTTGTGAGTTTACAGAAAAGTCATGCCTAAAATATCAGGTTCCAAATACCACTCCATTGTTAACATCTTGCATTGGTGTGCTGCATTTGTTACAATTGATAAAAGCACATTTTTATAACTGTTCTATTAACTACAATTCATGGACGATGTTAAGGTTCACTGAATGTGTTACACAGTTCCATGGATTTTCAAAAAAAATTTATTCTAGTATCATGTATACAACTTAAAATCCCTCTTTCAACCACATTCAAATACATAACCCAGTGGTTAATTACCTTCACAAGGTTGTGCTGCCAGCACCACTACCCATTGCTAAAACATCCCCACAATCCTAAATAGAAACTACACATTTTCAGCCTCAACTTCCTATTCCCTCCTCCCAACTCCACCCTATCTCCTGCGAACCTGTATTCTAGATTCTGACTCTATGAATTTGCTTATTCTAGTGCTTTACATCAGTGAAATCACACAACAGGTGTCCTTTTGGATTTCATTTATTTTATTCAACATGATGTCATCAAGATTCATCCATGTTGCATGTATCAGGGCTTCATTCCTTTCTATGGCTGAGTAATATTGCATTCATGTATACACCACATTTCGTTTATCCATTCATCGGCTGCTAGGCACTTGGGTTGCTTCCATCTTGTGGCAATTGGGAATAATGCCGCTATGAGCATCAGTGTGAAAATATCTGTTTGAGTCCCTGCTTTCAATTTTTTTCTTTGAGTATACCTACAAGGGGGATTGCTGAGTCATATGGTAATTCTATATTTAACTTTCTGAGAAACTGCCAAACTGTTTTCCACAGCAGCTGCAACACTTTACATTCCCACCAGCAAGGAATGAGTTTTCTTATTTCTCCATACCCTCTTCAACACTTGTACTTTTCCATTTTTTTTAAATTGTGGCTATTTCAGTGATGTGAAATGGTATCTGAATGTAGTTTTGATTTGCATTTCCCTAATGGCTAATGATGTTGAGCATCTTTTTCTGTGCTTTTTAGCCATTTGTGTATCTTCTTTCCAGAAATATCTATCAAGTTTTTTGCTCATTTTTAAATTTAGTTTTCTTTTTTTATTTATTTGAAGGATTTATTGATATATTCTGGATATTAAACTCATCAGATATGTGTTTCCAAAATATTTTCTCCCATACTTTAGATTGTTGTTTTACTTTCACAATAAAATATTTTGATGTACAAAGGTTTTTAATTTTGATGAGGTCCCATTTATCTATTTTTCTTTTGTTGTTGATGCTTTGGGTATAAAATTTAAGAGACCATTGCCTAACACAAGTTCCTGAAGCTACATCCCTACATTTACTTCTGATAGTTTTATAATTCTGGCTCTTTTATTTAGGTATTTGATCCATTTTGAGTTGATTTTCGTGTCAGTATCGTGCTGTTTGGATTTACCCTGGCTTTGAAATAAGCTTGAAGATCGGGAAGTGTGAGTCCTGCAATTTCATTCCCCTTTAAAACTGGCTTTGGCTACTTGGAGCCCCTTACCCTTCCAAATAAATTTGATGATTGGCTTATCCATTTCTGCAAAAAAGACTGTTAGAATTTTGATTGAGATTGCATTGAATCTGAAAATCATTTTGGGTAGAATTGACACCTTAATAATATTTAATCTTACAATCTATGAACATGGAATATCTTTCCATTTATTTAGATCCTCTTGGATTTCTTTTAGCCATGTCTTAGAGTTTTCTGTATAAAAATTTTTTACTTCCTTGGTTAGATTTATTCCTAGATATTTGATTTTTTTAGTTGCTACTGTAAATGGAATTTTTTTCTTGATTTCTTTGTCAGATTGCTCATTACTCATATACACTACTGATTTGGAGGTATGGATCTTGTATCTGCTACTTTGCTGGATGCATTTATTTGCTCCAGGAACTTTTTTGTGAATTTTTCAGTATTTTCTGTATGTAGGATCAAGTCAAACGCAAAGAGGGAAAGTATTACTTCTTTCTTTCCAATTTGGATTCCCAGAAAAATTTCTTTTATTTCTTTTTTTAAAAGTTTTCCTCTTTAATAAAATGACTTCGGAAATAATGTACATTTCTACGATCTCAACACTACAGTTTCTGGAGTCACAGTAAGGTACACAGAATTACATCTTCCTAATTAATATGAATTAATTAATATGAATACCAACATTTCAGGCAATGATTTTTGTTCCATGGCAAGCAAAATCAAGAAAGCAACCATTAAACAAAAGAGACCCATAGCTTCAGACAAGACAAATCCCAGGGCAGTGTATGAGAACAGCTGCTGATTCAGTGAAGGTTTCTGGCATTACCAGTGCTGAGGCTATCAAAGACTGTTCCAGGACCAGCAGCAGAGCCAGCCACTCCTACTGATGCAGCACCTGCACCCATAAATTTGGCAGCAATATCAATGTCTCTGCTTATTGCACAGGTCTGAAACTCCCTTCGGATATGCTGAGACACACCAGTCTGGGCCCAGTTAGATATTGTAGAGCCCTCACCACTCCTATTCTTTGGTCAAGATAACACTGGTACAGAAATTAGTCTGTTTGCAACTCTGGATCCAGCTCAAATCAGAATAGGGTGCAGGTAAGCTTGGTGCAGGTAAACATCTACGCTCTTCAAGGCAGCGCGGCTAGGGGACTTGGGTTCCTGGGTGGCAACTGTGGCAGCAGAGGTCGAAGGTGTAGGACCCTTATTTCTTTTTCTTGCCTAAATATTCTGGCCAGAGCAGCCCATACAGTGTTGTGGTGGCAGTGGGGATCCTCATTTTATTCCTGACTCTCAACATTTCGATCACTGTTTTGTGTGTTCTCTGAGTCCTCTCCCTGTCCCTAGCTTTTTAAGTTCTGGAGCCACAACATGAGCACAATTTTCTTATGTCTGTTCAGTGATCCTGTTTTTATAATTTATATTATCTAATTTAGTTTAAAATTAAATGATGGCTATGGTAGTTTTGCATGAACAGGGACTACAAATGAATCCATTCAAATTAAATGGAAATTAAAGAGACATTTTCAAGGACATTCATTCTAAAAATTACCTGCTTTGCCATTGCCCTCATGTAAAATCATTTTCCAGTAGTCATGAAGATAGCAGGTAGCCCACTAACCCAAGAAAAGTAGAGTAGACCATTTCCTTGGAGTTCATAAAAAACTGGATAGGAGAAGGTTTTTCTTGAATTAGAGCTTTTTGTTGATTTTTAACTGTTTATTTGTAAAATGTGGTGAATAAGAGAGGGCTGTGAAAATTCATTTATTGAGTTCTACTCTGTGCTAAGCAGTGCACTGGGTAGTTTATATTCTGTATGAATCCTTAGAACAACACTGCAATAACAGTACTAGTGCCCCCATAGTACAGCCCAGGACACTGATTCCCAAAAAGTGAAAGGATTCACCCAAAGTCATAAAACTAGCAAGTGGAAGAGCAGAGCCTCAAAGCTTGACTTGTTCAGTTCCAGTGCATCTCAAGACACGAAGAAGTACATATATGCATACCATACATATGAGTTTGATTGCTCAATAATTCCTCAGATCTGATTCCACGCATTTCCTAACAACTGGACAACTGTGGACACACAACAAACAGGAATAGAGTGTCCACAACATGTCTCAAGACATACATAATCCTTGAATATTGGAGGATGTGATCTGGAAAAGGAAAAGAAAACATTTCCAGGGTAAGATAGGGAAATCTTGTGTTAAACGTAATTAAACAGATTCAAAACAAAAGAAAACAAAATACCTCTGGCTCTTATCAGAGCCTTTAGCCTGTCAGTTCACAGTGAATTAAATCCCAGCATAATAAGTGGTGCAGAGTTCACTATATTCCCCAAATTTGTTTGATCATGGATAATTTTCTCTTGGCAGAAGTATCTTGTGGTGCTCTTGGGCTATCATTTGTAAAATTCTGGTGTAAAATTACTAGAGCAAATACAAAGCAGCAGTTTTGAGGGAGTTTACAGCTAGAACTGCTCATTATATGGATTTGGTGTCACCACATGCATACAGAAGATGCTTTTTTTTCTTAAGGAAAAGTTCTAATAAGTATAGTGATAAATTTGTGTCAATTTAATATTATCTGAAATGATACTTAAGGCCCACCTCTTGTTCTTCCTTTTCTCCCCTTCCATCTCTACTTCTGCTTCCTTTCTGTGGTGCCATATGCCTGTCAGGGGGAGGTCTTGTGCCTGATGAGCCCACTCGAGAAAAGGGCAAAATTGCCTCTCACTTGAATACAGGACCTTGCTCCTTTTTGTTCCACTGGAAATATGATAGTTCTCTCAGTCAGATGTTGGATTAATCACATTTCAAAAAAAAACAACCACAAGGAAAATGCTTTAAGGGTCAACATTAAAGCTCATAGCTTTTTATTTTGCCAGGTAAGAACAAAAAAACAACAAAAAGCTTGGGGAAGGGCTAGCTTTAACTAGCATATAATTTCATAGGAGAATAAATCTAACAACAACAACAAAAAGAGCATGTACTTAGAATAAATTCCATAAAATAACCTTGTACAGAATTCATAACTCATATGTATGGTATATATGTGTGTACTTCATACTTTGCATCAGATTTTGAAAACTTCTTTCTATATTGGCACTTGAATCAGAACCAAATTTGAGAAACTACTCTTCTAAATAACTTGAACCCCAAAACAAAAGTGCAGACACACAATCTCTTATTCAATAGCTTTGGACTTCTTCAGTGTAAGAAGGTAATATTTCCTCATATACTGTGTACTGTAGACACCCAGAAAACTCTAAGAAACTTCCTAAAATTAACACAGTACTATTTCTGCAGTTAGACATATGCCAAGTCACCAAAAATTGAATAACTGTATATTGCGAAAAAAAAAGAAAAAACCTTCCATTAATTCAGATTAGGATATATCATCAAATGACTTACTGAACTTAAGCAACACTAACTTTTTGGTTTACAGAGTGTTTTGGGACCTATGTCATACCCTGCTCCTTTCTCCCTACCCACCTGCTTTTGATGTTCCATTAATTTAATCTGGCCTAGTAAAAATTTGTGCTTATTTTCAATCACTTACGCTTTGTGAAATTGACCTCACCTATATTTACTTGTGCCTACAAGCAGTCTTCTTCATGATTCGGACTATGGGATTTAGCAGTAACAGTGATTATACGTAAAAGAAAGTTTCCTTCCATAAAAAGGATTCTTATTTCTTAACTCTGGTTGGTTGGGAAAAGACAATTGTATGCCACGTTGGGGAAACTTATTTCCACAACTAAACTTAACGAGTTTCTGACTTTGAACTTTGTTGATTAGTGAGAGGTAACATGGCACAGTGGTTAAGAATAGGGGTACATTATGACATTCATAGGTGTTGGGTGGCGTAGCCTTCAGGAGCCACTTCTATACATATATGTATATATATGTACACACACACACACACACACACACATATATATATGTATAACCAGCACAACTGAAGGGAATAATGCCAAATATAATACAGGCTGGGCTCTTTATTATATATTATTATAATTATATATTTATTATATATTCATTTTTAAATTCTGATTAATGAAAAACATTCATATTGAGACATTTTTGTGGGTCTCTAAAGTTCTTGCTGGTCCTCAGCATTATGGTTGTTGCCTGAAGGGTAGGTCAGCTCAGAACAACCCCTGGAGCCAGGCTGCCTTGGTACAAATCTCAGGTTCTCTATTTACCAGCTGTGTCACCTGGGGCAGTTACTGAGCTCTCCTGTGCCTTCATTTCCTCCTCTGCAAAACCAGGATAATAAAATACCTACATTATAGCATTGATAAGAATATTAAAGGAATTATCTTTTGTAAAGCACTTAGATCAACGCTTGGTATAATTCCCCCCTAAATTATTGGGTCCTTCCTCCCCCCCCCCCCGCCTCCTTCTTTCCCTCCCTCCCTCCTTCCCTCTTTTTTTTTTTTTTTTTTTGCCTGCTGAGCCACCGTGGCCCGCCCCCCTCTTTCTTTTAATACCTGATATTGTAGAAGATATTTCTCTGAATAGAAACATGTTGCCCTTGCCTAGGAAGACAAATCATTTAAAAAAAAAAAACAACAAAACTGCATACCTCATTCCATTCAGCTGTCAGAAAATGGGGAATGGAGGTGGTGATAAAAGTAAAACATTTCATGTAAGTTAGGATCTCACAGCTTTATTAAGTGATTCATGAATCAGGCAACATTCCGTTCAGAGAGAGAAGGAAACTTCACCAACGGCATGGAAAGGGGAAACTCATACAAGGCAAATGTGGAGACAAGTGGTGAAATGCTGTGATTGGCTGGCATTATCTCACCTGGGTGGGGGAAGCCTTACAGAGTGGAGAGCAGAAGTACGCTGATTAGCGTGGTGTGCCTGCCCATTCTCATAAACTGTCTTTACTGGACTAAAACTAGTTTTATCATCAGGCCTTTCTTATCGGCGAGTCTGCAGGATGTGTTCCATTTTCTTGGAAAAGCCCTGCAGGTCAACTATTTTTGTCTTTTGGAAAAGTCCTTCTGAGAAAGAGGTCTCCTCCTGGCAATGCCCAGGGCAGGTGGCCACAGTGTACAATAGTGAAAGACAAATTCCTGAGGCGAGATTGCCTGATTTGAGAGCTTGGTTCTACCATTTGATAGCTCTGTGATGTGGGGCAGGTTGTTTAATCTCCTTAAGCCATATTTCCATGTTTTTGAAATGCGGGTAATTATAGCATCAGATAAACACCTCATACATTTAATAATAGAGGCTACATAATTATCAGCAGTTATTTTATCTCTTCTTGACTTCCAACTAACTTTAGCCCTCCCTTATTATTGCCACCTTTTTTGGAAATTCAGAAGTGTTGGCCTCACAGCTCTACCTGTAAGGAGTGACAGCTGTCCGTGGTGAGACAGAAGTGCTCTGTCCTTCTCTGATCTACAGTGAGTGTCTTCCTCTGCCTGATGGCTACGACTAACGCCATGCACTGGTCGGCGTAAACAACAGGAGTTGACTGGCTCGTTGTTTTAAGGCTAAAGACGTCAAACTCAAGAGAATGGCAAGGTTGGCTTTCTCCTTGAAAACTGTACCATTCTGGGGCTGGCTGCCAGCAATTGTTGGGGTTCCCTGGTTGATATTTCCACCCCCATTTTATGTGACCTCCAGATTCTCTTTATAAGGTCTCCAGCAATTCCAATGAAGGTCCACTCCACTTTAGTTGGCCACATCTTAACTAAAAATAACATCTCCCTAAGGTCCTATTTGCAATGGGTTCACACCCACAAAGATGCGATTAGGATAAAGAATGTGTTTGTTGGGGTATGTAATTACCACAGTGCATAAGGCAATATGATGCTCGAAACCAAAATTCTATAATATAAATAAAATATAAATAAAAGCATTTTACCGCTAGAAATCTTTTCTTCATGTGCATTACCATTTTAACCATTATTGCAAAAGGGAGTCAAAAAGAGGATGTAGGAGTGAAATGACAGGCCCAACTTCCAATTGCATTTGCTGATCATTGTTGTATATATCATTGGTTTTCAAGAAGAATCTCAGATGAATTGCCATCACCTAGAATGACTGAAACAACCTTTAAGTGCAAGCTCATCCCTAACATTTTCAGAGCCTAGGAAAAAAATGCATATACCTTATGTCTACATAACTTTAATGACAAATTAAGGTAAACCCATAAGTCAGCACAGATTTCCATCCCAAGCCAGCCTGAGGTGGAGTCCTGAAGAGCTGGGCATGCCACTGTGAGCTGGAGCTTCGCTGGGCAGGCAGGGTGGGAGCTTGTCCTAGGAGGCTGTACTTGCCTCAACCCAGGATGGGGACTGTCCTCGTCCAGCTAGCTCCTCAGGGCGCTAGCAGGGCAGGTTCCCATCTCCTTCACCTCAGGATCTTTGCCCACTTAGGATCTTCAGGCAGTTCTAAGCATTTACCAAAACTACATCACCAGACGAGGGGAGGACAAGAGGGCAGTAGTTATCTGGGAACCCAGTCTGTCCAGACACTTTCTTTTGGGGTGATTGGGTGTCATCTCATTTAAAATGAATGCCATCCATCTTCTCTCCAGGGCAGAGGCTGTGGCTCTGTCCTCTCCACATGTACTCCTGGGCTCTCAGCCTCAGTCTGCTGGCCTGAGTGGGGGCACCCTTTCCACACTTCCCTCTTTCATAATTCACATTTACTCAACACGGTACCAAACTTTAAAAATCTTTTATGTAACTGAAAATTGAAAACATAAAAGATAAAACATTACCACATTGTCTTTGTGTTTCCAAGTGTCTGACATGTGGGTGCTGTAAGATGGGTGTCTAAGGGTAGGACTGCTTAGATGCTTCATTCTTCTCTCCTCTGCCCTTGTGTGACAAAGTGGGGAAGGTAATGTATACATATATTTATATTCATAGCTCCATTGCAGTGGTTGGATTCTGTTCAGTAATAGTCTCTAATTCAATAAAGTGGCATATCTTTATATCTTTAGTGGAAGAATTAAAAAGAAAGGGAATTTGCATATCCCATTTGATAAAATTAATACAAAATCTAGAATTTAGGAAGTGGCTGCTAATATTGTCAGGAGACGGCTTATACTATTACAAAGGATTTACTTTTCAACTGAAGTCATATGTATCGACATAATTTCTGGATCCACTGGAAAAAGAAAAAAGGAACTGAGAATTTTAAACCAGGGATTAAAAACATGGGTATTTTAGAGGAAGTCTAGTTGTGTGTATATCTAAACATAAATAAATTTTTAAAATTTAAGGAGGGAGAGAGGAAAAAATACTTATGACATCTTTGTCTATATAATATTTTGATTGCTTAGCTTATTTTCTGTGAGTTAAAGAGACCAAGGATTATTTCTTTGGTGTTTAGCTGTGACAACTTCATAGAAACTTCCCAAGACAGGCTACATTCTTCCACAGTATTATCTATTTTTTGTTGTTGTTGTTTTGTTTTTTCACGTGGGCAGGCACCAGGAAATGAACCCAGGTCTCTGGCATGGCAGGTGAGAACCCTGCCACTGAGCCAACATTGCCTGCCCTGCTTTGTTTTTTTCACTGGCATTGTTGCTTCTTCAGGGAGAGAGAGAAAACTAACTTTATTAGCTAAATACTCTTTGCACTTCAGAAAGTACAAAGTATAGCCAGAAAAATTTACTGAATTAGTCCATCTGATTTTAATTATACTAACTTTCTTCAAATGAAAGATGAACAGCCTATGATTCTGTTCTAAACTTAACATTGCCTATTTCAAAACTTTGCAGAACTTGCATAATGATGTCACTGCTTTGGTTTTCTAAATTATAAAGTGGAATGACTTTATATTTCAACGACACTGCTATTACCTGAAGTATTTTCAGATCTCTTCCTTGGTAGCTGGCTTCAATACTGATAACATTTTTGCAAAACTTTAACCTGAGAGTCTTTGAATATGGATTTTCTTCTTTGAATCAACTTCCGCCCATTTAGACTACATCTTGGGAACAAAATGAGGCGAGTTTTTTTTGTTTTTTTGTTTTGTTTTTTTGTTTTTTGTTTTTTTGTTCAGGTGTTTAGTGGAAGTTTAACATAGTAACGTTGAGATTTCTTTGCCTAACCAAAATGGACTCTGTAAACAATGAGAAAAGGGGATTCTCAAAATTTTGCTTGATGAGAGAATCATCACTATATTCCTTTTATATGCACAGCGGTGAGGGCCATTAAGATTGGAGTTCTTGGGATATTTGCCTAAAGACTCAGAAAAGGATTGGGAAAAATTATCATTCAAAAAGAAAGTCCAACATTGAGGAAGCCTCAGAATCTCCCATCACAACACAATCTTTTAAATTTGCAAATGATGCCATTGAGAATCAGAGAAGTTAAGAGACTAGCCAAGTCCTAAAAGTTAAGGTCAGAATTGGAACCAGAGTATGGATATTTGACAGACAATAGAGTTATCTTCTCACTTTAACCTCCTGAACAATGACAAGTTCACTGGCCTCTCCCTTGAAATAAGTAAGCTTTTTTAGAGACAAATCTGATGAATGTTTAGTGAGGTAGACAGGTCAGTGCTAAGGAATATTAAGTTTAAAATTGTTTCATCTATTGGGTTTGTAAAAATAAATTTTAGACCTTTACACTTTTCTATGCATTAAAAAATCCTAAGAGATTTTTACCTATGAAAATCCATTCTAAAAAGCAATGACATGTTACTTACACATTTTGGAATATAAACATTTATTTGATATATATAGTTTGAATTTTCTATTTTGATGTTTGTAGCACGGAAAAAATAATTTTTATTTCATTATACAAAATAAGGTTTATAGTTCATTTTCAGAAGTCATTTTTATTGTTCAATACTTGCAGCCTCTATATTTTTCAGTTCTTAGGCTCACCAGCAAGAAATTTTACATTATCTTTGTCGTCGCTAAAACAAACTGAATCTGACTCCCAGGCGCATCTTGCTTGGTTGGTAAGAGAACCAGTCTCAGTTGTTTGGGCAGCACCCATAGCTCTCAGGAATTTAGGAAAATATATAGGGTGCCTGGAAAATGGGTGAAGGTCACAGCTTCTCCATCAGGGAGAACTATGATGACATTCTTCACACCCAAGCCTACTTCTCTTTTGTGGGTAGGGAGGTGCTAGACAAAGGAGTATTTGGCATGTTCCTCAAGAACAGCCACTCGGGAAGCCCCACATCCTCAACAACCTTCAGCAGGTCCTTCCATATCCCTGGGGTCTCAGCAAGGCCTGGGAGCATGGGTCTTTGCTAACCATGGGTCTAGCTGTCCCCTATCACCCATTAGTCTAGGCAGCCTCTTCCTTTTCTTTGATATTCTGCCCCCCCTCCCCTGCATGCGGCCCCCAACCCCCAAGCCTAGGAAGAGTCAGTAAGGAAGTTGACACTCAGGTTACTTCTGATGTAGGCTTCCTCACTTAAAAATCTGAATGGAAGGGACACAGCTGCTTGCCACTCTTTTGGTATAGGGAAGGGAGACAATAAGGATGCCAAAGTACAAACAACTCGTGTTCTTTCTGTTCCTTTCACATCAGTGAAAAAAAAATACAAATTAATACCATAATAAATTATACTACCACATGCTTTATATTTGGGATCATTATGAATATACTCTGAATTTGGATGAATATTGATACATAAAAATAGTGGCTAAATACAAATCAGGCCCTGAGTAGGGCATCCTCATTCTTACCTTTGTATGAGAAAATTTTAAGCCCTTTTCCTTATAAATAGGAATACATGATTCTAATGAAAGCTGAAAATTTATTCATGCACAAACATTGCCAAATATGGCAAGAGTTTCAGAGTAATTAGCACATAGCTTGTGTCTGAGACAGACCTTAAACTTAAATTAATCAATAAAACACCGAATTATATACAAATAAACTATATAATTTTTACAAATTGCTTCAAATTAGACCACTCTCCCCACCTCACCATCCATTTTAAGGAGACTGCAGATAATCCAAACACTTAAACCAGAATAAATTATTTTATCTTTTCTTTATTGATATTGTGATAGTTTGAAAATTGAGGCCCACTTTCCTGTGTTTATCCATTCTCTACCCATGGAGACTGGGGTCATCTTCTTTAGAATTTTTGGGAAGAAGAGAGGAAAATAGCAGTTATTAAACTGCATGTGGCATTTAAAAAAGCGATATCACAATTATTAGACTCATTTTTTTATTAATTAAAAAAATTAACTAACAACATTTAGAAATCATTACATTCTACATATGCAATCAGTAATTCTTAATATCATCACATAGATGTATGATCATCATTTCTTAGAACATTTGCATCAATTTAGAAAAAGAAATAGCAAGACAACAGAAAAAGGAATAAAGTGATAATATAGAGAAAAAATAAAAATAAAAAATACAAAAAATATATAAAAAAACAAAAAAAACAAACAAACAAAAAAACTATAGCTCAGATGCAGCTTCATTCAGTGTTTTAACCTAATTACATTACAATTAGGTAGTATTGTGCTGTCCATTTTTGAGTTTTTGTATCCAGTCCTGTTGTACAGTCTGTATACCTTCAGCTCCAATTACCCATTATCTTACCCTATTTCTAACTCCTGATGGTCTCTGTTACCAATGACATATTCCGAGTTTATTCTCTAATGTCGGTTCAGATCAGTGGGACCATAGAGTATTTGTCCTTTAGTTTTTGGCTAGTCTCACTCAGCATAGTGTTCTCTAGGTCCATCCATGTTATTACATGCTTCATAAGTTTATTCTGTCTTAAAGCTGCATAATATTCCATCGTATGTATATACCACAGTTTGTTTAGCCACTCGTCTGTTGATGGACATTTTGGCTGTGTCCATCTCTTTGCAATTGTAAATAATGCTGCTATAAACATTGGTGTGCAAATGTCCATTTGTGTTTTTGCCCTTATGTCCTTTGAGTAGATACCCAGCAATGGTATTGCTGGGTCGTATGGCAATTCTATATTCAGTTTTTGAGGAACCGCCAAAGTGCCTTCCACAGTGGTTGCACCATTTGACATTCCCACCAACAGTGGATAAGTGTGCCTCTTTCTCCACATCCTCTCCAGCACTTGTCATTTTTTGTTTTGGTGATAATGGCCATTTTGGTGGGTGTGAGATGATATCTCATTGTGGTTTTGATTTGCATTTCTCTAATGGCCAGGGACATTGAGCATCTCTTCATGTGCCTTTTGGCCATTTGTATTTCCTCTTCTGAGAGGTGTCTGTTCAAGTTTTTTTCCCATTTTGTAATTGGGTTGGCTGTCTTTTTGTTGTTCAGTTGAACAATCTCTTTATAAATTCTGGATACTAGACATCTGATATGTCGTATCCAAATATTGTCTCCCATTGTGTAGGCTGTCTTTCTACTTTCTTGATGAAGTTCTTTGATGTACAAAAGTGTTTAATTTTGAGGAGCTCCCATTATTTATTTCTTTCTTCAGTACTCTTGCTTTAGGTTTAAGGTCCATGAAACCACCTCCAATTGTAAGATTCATAAGATATCTCCCTACATTTTCTTCTAACTGTTTTATGGTCTTAGACCTAATGTTTAGATCTTTGATCCATTTTGAGTTAACTTTTGTATAGGGTGTGAGATACGGGTCCTCTTTCATTCTTTTGCATATGGATATCCAGTTCTCTAGGCACCATTTATTGAAGAGACTGTTCTGTCCCAGGTGAGTTGGCTTGACTGCCTTATCAAAGATCAAATGTCCATAGATGAGAGGGTCTATATCTGAGCACTCTATTCGATTCCACTGGTCGATATATCTATCTTTATGCCAATACCATGCTGTTTTGACCACTGTGGCTTCATAATATGCCTTAAAGTCAGGCAGCATGAGACCTCCAGCTTCGTTTTTTTTCCTCAAGATACTTTTAGCAATTCGGGGCACCTTGCCCTTCCAGATAAATTTGCTTATTGGTTTTTCTATATCTGAAAAATAAGTTGTTGGGATTTTGATTGGTATTGCATTGAATCTGTAAATCAATTTAGGTAGGATTGACATCTTAACTAGATTTAGTCTTCCAATCCATGAACACAGTATGCCCTTCCATCTATTTAGGTCTTCTGTGATTTCTTTCAACAGTTTTTTGTAGTTTTCTTTGTGTAGGTCTTTTGTTTCTTTAGTTAAATTTATTCCTAAGTACTTTATTCTTTTAGTTGCAATTATAAATGGAATTCGTTTCTTGATTTCCCCCTCAGCTTGTTCATTGCTAGTGTATAGAAACACTACAGATTTTTGAATGTTGATCTTGTAACCTGCTACTTTGCTGTACTCATTTATTAGCTCTAGTAGTTTTCTTGTGGATTTTTCCGGGTTTTCAATGTATAGTATCATATCATCTGCAAACAGTGATAGTTTTACTTCTTCCTTTCCAATTTTGATGCCTTGTATTTCTTTTTCTTGTCTAATTGCTCTGGCTAGAACCTCCAACATGATGTTGAATAATAGTGGTGATAATGGACATCCTTGTCTTGTTCCTGATCTTAGGGGGAAAGTTTTCAATTTTTCCCCATTGAGGATGATATTAGCTGTGGGTTTTTCATATATTCCCTCTATCATTTATCATTCCCTCTATCCCTTTATCATTTGTAGGATATTCCTATCCTTTGAAGTGTTTTCAACACGAAAGGATGTTGAATCTTGTCAAATGCCTTCTTTGCATCAATTGAGATGATCATGTGATTTTTCTGCTTTGATTTGTTGATATGGTGTATTACATTAATTGATTTTCTTATGTTGAACCATCCTTGCATACCTGGGATGAATCCTACTTGGTCATGATGTGTAATTCTTTTAATGTGTTGCTGGATTTGATTTGCTAAAATTTTGTTGAGGATTTTTGCATCTGTATTCATTAGAGAGATTGGTCTGTAGTTTTCTTTTTTTGTAATATCTTTGCCTGGTTTTGGTATGAGGGTGATGTTGGCTTCATAGAATGAATTAGGTAGCTTTCCCTCCGCTTCGATTTTTTTGAAGAGTTTGAGGAGAGTTGGTACTAATTCTTTCTGGAATGTTCGGTAGAATTCACATGTGAAGCCATCTGGTCCTGGACTTTTCTTTTTGGGAAGCTTTTGAATGACTGATTCAATTTCTTTACTTGTGATTGGTTTGTTGAGGTCATCTATTTCTTCTTGAGTCAAAGTTGGTTGTTCATGCCTTTCTAGGAACTTGTCCATTTCATCTACATTGTTGTATTTATTAGTGTAAAGTTGTTCATAGTATCCTGTTATTACCCACTTTATTTCTGTGAGGTCAGTGGTAATGTCTCCTCTTCCATTTCTGATCTTATTTATTTGTGTCTTCTCTCTTCTTCTTTTTGTCAATCTTGCTAAGGGCCCATCAATCTTGTTGATTTTCTCATAGAACCAACTTCTGGTCTTATTGATTTTCTCTATTGTTTTCATGTTCTCAATTTCATTTATTTCTGCCCTAATCTTTGTTATTTCTTTCCTTTTGCTTGCTTTGGGGTTAGTTTGCTGTTCTTTCTCCAGTTCTTCCAAGTGGACAGTTAATTCCCAAATTTTTGCCCTTTCTTCTTTTCTGATATAGGCATTTAGGGCAATAAATTTCCCTCTTAGCACTGCCTTTGCTGTGTCCCATAGGTTTTGATATGTTGTGTTTTCATTTCCACTCGCCTCGAGATATTTACTAATTTCTCTTGTAATTTCTTCCTTGACCCACTCGTTGTTTAAGAGTGTGTTGTTGAGCTTCCACGTATATGTGAATTTTCTGGCACTCTGCCTATTATTGATTTCCAACTTCATTCCTTTATGATCCGAGAAAGTGTTGTGTATGATTTCAATCTTTTTAAATTTGTTGAGACTTGCTTTGTGACCCAGCATATGGTCTATCTTTGAGAATGATCCATGAGCACTTGAGAAAAAGATGTGTCCTGCTGTTGTGGGGTGTAATGTCCTATAAATGCCTGTTAAGTCTAGCTCATTTATTGTAATATTCAAATTCTCAGTTTCTTTATTGATCCTCTGTCTAGATGTTCTGTCCATTGATGAGAGTGGCGAATTGAAGTCTCCAACTATTATGGTAGATGTGTCTATTTCCCTTTTCAGTAATTGCAGTGTATTCCTCATGTATTTTGGGGCATTCTGATTCGGTGTGTAAATATTTATGATTGTTTTGTCTTCTTGTTGAATTGTTCCCTTTATTAGTAGGTAGTATCCTTCTTTGTCTCTTTTAACTGTTTTACATTTGAAGTCTAATTTGTTGGATATTAGTATAGCTACTCCTGCTCTTTTCTGGTTGTTATTTGCATGAAATATCTTTTCCAAACCTTTCACTTTCAGCCTATGTTTATCTTTGGGTCTAAGATGTGTTTCCTGTAGACAGCAATTAGAAGGATCCTGTTTTTTAATCCATTCTGCCAGTATATGTCTTTTGATTGGGGAATTCAGTCCATTAACATTTAGTGTTATTACTGTTTGGGTAATACTTTCCTCTACCATTTTGCCTTTTGTATTATATATATCATATCTGATTTTCCTTCTTTCTACACTCTTCTCCATACCTCTCTCTTCTGTCTTTTTGTATCTGACTCTAGCGTCCCTTTAGTATTTCCTGCAGAGCTGGTTTCTTGGTCACAAATTCTCTCAGTGACTTTTTGTCTGAAAATGTTTTAATTTCTCCCTCATTTTTGAAGGACAATTTTGCTGGATATAGAAGTCTTGGTTGGCAGTTTTTCTCTTTTATTAATTTAAATATATCATCCCACTGTCTTCTTGCTTCCATGGTTTCTGCTGAGAAATCAACACATAGTCTTATTGGGTTTCCCTTGTATGTGATGGATTGTTTTTCTCTTGCTGCTTTCAAGATCCTCTCTTTCTCTTTGACCTCTGACATTCTAACTAGTAAGTGTCTTGGAGAATACCTATTTGGATCTATTCTCTTTGGGGTGCGCTGCACTTCTTGGATCTGTAATTTTAGGTCTTTCATAGGAGTTGGGAAATTTTCAGTGATAATTTCTTCCATTAGTTTTTCTCCTCCTTTTCCCTTCTCTTCTCCTTCTGGGACACCCACAACATGTATATTTGTGCACTTCATATTATCATTCAATTCCTTGAGCCCCTACTCAATTTTTTCCATTCTTTTCTCTATAGTTTCTGTTTCTTTTTGGATTTCAGATGTTCCATCCTCCAGATCACTAATTCTAGCCTCTGTCTCTTGAAATCTACCATTGTAGGTTTCCACTGTTTTTTTCATCTCTTCTACTGTATCTTTCATTCCCATAAGTTCTGTGATTTGTTTTTTCAGACTTTCCATTTCTTCTTTTTGTTCATCCCATGCCTTTTTCATGTCCTCCCTCAATTTATTGATTTGGTTTTTGAAGAGGTTTTCCATTTCTGTTCATATATTCAGAATTAGTTGTCTCAGCTCCTGTATCTCATTTGAGTTATTGGTTTGTTCCTTTGACTGGGCCATATCTTCAATTTTCCTGGTGTGATTTGTTATTTTTTGCTGGTGTCTGGGCATTTAATCAGATTTCCCTGAGTGTGGGACCCAGCAGGTTGAAAGACTTACCTGTGAAGTGTCTGGGCTCATTTTAATGTGAAATTCATAAGAAAACTGGGTCAAGAAGTTTTCATAAAACACTATGTAGCCAAGCTTACCAGGTACAAAATAACCAAGAGAGAAGATTCAGGACTCAAATCTTTAAATTTGTTACAATAATACACTTAAAACAATTAGTTATCTTGAATTTTCAGACACAAGCTCTTAGGTGTGACCATCGTATAACAATTACTAGCTGCATGGTAATTTCCAAGGAAAAAAGTATAAAATTTAATTAGGCTCTAAGATTTTCTCATTACTTTGAGCTTTCTAGCATGGTTCCATCTGCAGGTAGCATAAAAGGAGCTTGACAGGAAAAGAGTTTGATCATTCCAGAATTATTAACAGAAAATATTGCTAAACTTACAGGATGGATTTTAATAAGCATCAAGGCAGCTTAGCAAACTTTTTAAAAATATGATCATATAAGGAGGCTTAACAAAATGTTCCTATGTACTGTTTTGCATAGAATGCAGGAATCACAAGTAATCATTCAAAGGGGCAACAATTTGGCAAAATTGGTAATAAATTATTAAAATATTGAGAATTTTGTTTAATCATGTCATTTCACATGGAATGTCAATTCAAATGTATGAAACATTCCGTGGTGTATCTTTATAAACATGATACAAGAGTTTTCCTTTAAGAAAGTGTTTACTAAAACTGTGATTTTGGGCAGCAAGCATTAGAGTAAACTGGAGTAATTGTTAAAAATTCAGATCTTAAGCAATTTTCTCATGAATTTTAACATTGGAAGCTAAAAATTGCAACATTTCATTCTTCGGCTTGATGCAAACAAGAAACAGAATCCAAATCCACTGGTGTTTTTCAACATAGTTTTACTCATTTAAATTGTTAGCATGAATGAAATCATTGTAATTTCTCACATTAGTAGAACTATGAATAGTGAAGAATAATTAGTATAACCGTCATATAAACATTTTGTCAAGTATGAAGTCAAAATCGCATATATATATTTTCCAAATGCATAATGGAGATATGGAAAACAAATTCCTCTATGTTAATTTTCACTTGTTTTTCAACAAGTTATACTTGGTGTCACAAAGAATACCTGCAGTTGCATCTTCAAATAAGAAATATTTATATATATTATATTCATATTTTTAGATATGGTCATATCTTTAGAAGTCATTTGAACAGAGAATTAGTCCATTTAACTTGTAGTTTCAATGTTATCCCTCAGCAGTGAGATCTGGGGAAGTAACTGCAGCTTTCTGCTATCTCAGGGATAGTGAGAGTGTTGCATGATATGATTATTCAGGATCACATACAACCAAAAAAGCAAGAAAACCTTTGCACTCCAAGAATAGTTAAAAGTGAAAAAAGTTAAATATTTCCTGAGTGTCTCTAAGGAACCATTATTACAGGTCACATGTTATTATCAAGTACCCGTTCAATGGTTAATTTACAAGAACCATCTTGAGTCTAGAATTGTGTCAAACGTCATGAGAGTTAGTACAATGAAGATATGATGTGTTCTTTGCTACAAGAAATTAAAAACCAAAGAGTTACATATTAAAAAAATAATAATAAAAATAAAAAAATCACTCTTTGACATTGATTGGAAACACAATAGAAATAATGAAAGGAAACAGCTATCGCCCACTATGTACCTGACACTAGGCCAAGTGCATATATATATTATTTTTATTTTACTCCCCTAGGAAACCTAAGATGTGGCTATTAATAATATTCCCCAATTTATTGAAAACCAAGAATTAGAGGAGTTGGGCACTTTCAAAGTTATCGGGCTAATAAATAATGAATTCAGGGTATGAACCGAAGACTGGCTTCAGGACTCACATTAGAGAAGTTCATGATATTAAAGACTGTTACTTTTATCTTTTCTCTTCTGCTTTCTCTTTTTTTTGAAAAGTTTCGACTGATTGGGACCAGTGCCACATGTAACAAGATTGCTTGATTAAATTTACTCTAGTAAAACATTTCATCCCTAAGTGGAGAAGGACCAGCTGGAGCATAATCAGCCATCCTAGTGAGATGCCCTAGAAATGAAGACTTCCATCCTACCAAGAATAATACATGTGTACATAGCAGGGATTCTAAAGCAAAGGCAGAAAATTCCCCAGCATGTGTTATTATAACTATTGAAGCAGAAACACAAGGACTTTAAAGTGGGACATTATCCGTGCCTTCAACATTTTTTTCCTCCCTGTCTTAAAATTTACATCTAAAAATAAATTCATGTTCTTGAAGTCTAAGCATTAACTGTCTAAATAAATGGTCCACAATAAAATGTGATAAAAGTCAGAGATAATTTTATTCCTTTTACTTATCTCTTGGCCCAAACTACTATATCTTTTCTAGACTGAAGGGATGGTCATCTCTTTGCGTTTCCTATGATGATGGCAACAGTAGTGGCTTTAGGAATGGGAAGTGAGGGGAATTAAGTTACTGGACATATTCACGTCCATTCAACCCAGCACAGCTATGAATTCCCTCCACTTTGAGAAACAGACCTAAAGAGGGAATCGCTAATAGATTCCCCCCTAAAACTTAAGAACAAATACATGCAAAACATTTCATGAGTTGAAATAGCAACTGATATCTGTCATCAGTTGTAATTTTTCAGCTTTAAACCCAACAACTGTTCATGATTATCGTATTTGTCCACAAAAATGGCAACTTAGGAAAAGGTGATTGTCATGTCTGCAAATACGATAACTTAGGAAAAGGTAATGGTCATATGCTTTCACTTCAAATTTATATAGAATTTGTTTTTCTTATCAGCTATGTTCTCTCACTTAGTGACATTTCCCCATTACCCTGGAAGTCAAGATGATAGCTTTAGAGAGTTTCTTTTAATTTCAGAAAGCAATCAAGATAAATTTATCAGGTTCTTCTTATTTTTCTAGGCCTTTGGCGATGGCTTTGGTTTAAGAACCAACTATATACCAGACATTATGATAAACTAAACGCAGGGCAAGACCCACCACTGATTTCCCGGCTTTCTTTTCCATTTGTGTAGTTCCAGCTTGCTCTTGTCTTATATCCTCACACAAGTTATAAATCCTTAAAGAACCAGGGAAAGATAAAAAGCCTACTCAGTACTGAAACCACTGCATACTAACTCACTAGAATAGCTCTTCCTTTAACAACTTTTTAAAGTTTCTGCTTCCCTTTTAAGATTATTGAGGGATTTATCTAACTCTGGGACAAGTTCCTGTTTTCTTCTTTCCCTACAAATATTAGCTAAAATAATAATGAAGCATTGCTCTGAAAGAAGAAGCCTGAACTTAAAAGTCACCCAGGAACAGAAAAATACTCCATGAGTGCATCAAAGCAAGCTGAAACCATGGGAAAAAGAAACAGCGGTGCAAAAAGGCAGCCAGAGTTCCGACCATTGCAAGTTCCGGCAACGTCTTAAGCCCACCATCAAAACAGAAGGCCAATCAGAGTAATAGCCAACTCACAATCCTTAATTTGAATATTAAATAGCTAATGACAATAGCCAAGTTGCATTTCTTAATTTGAATGTTTACTAGCCAATCACCATGTGCCAACATCCCTAATATTTTTACCTCCACCTCCCTTTGTCTAATCTAATAAAAATTCCCCACCTCTCCAGCTCAGGGAGACAGAGCAGAAGACTTCCCTCCTGTCTCCACTGGGCTAGCCTTTGCTAATAGACTCTTTCTTTTCTCCAAATCCTGGTGTCACTGAATTAGCTTCTATGAATATTAGCCAGGAATTCACTTGAGAGTTTCAGTACCATGAGCAGAAAGTTTGATATATAATCAAAAATATGTAGTTTAAAAATCTGATGAAAGAATTTCATAATTAAATTTTAATTTTTTAAAAGGTATCCTTCATTGCAGGTGATTGACACTTGGCTCTGACAAAAAACACACTGGATAATCCTTCAAGATCCATTCCGCATTGCAGCCTCTGGTCTACAGTTCAGTACACACATTTTGATTGCCTGTTCATGTGGAAAGAGCCTGGGAGTTTTTTTTGGAAATGGAGGACTAAGAAAGGAATGCCAAAATTATTATTACTTAGGATATGTTTATTTATTGGGAAACCAGAGAATCAACTGAAACTGTCTAAAGCCAATGTATGAAAGCAAAAATGATACAAAATAAATACATAAAAATTAGTAATTTCTTATATATAATAAAAAATCAGTTCAAAAATAAATGAAAGACCCTATTCCTAATAATAATAATAATAATAATAATAAATACCCGGTAGTAAACCTAAAAATAAATAGACAGAACTTAAATGGAAAACTACATAAAATTAGTATCTTATACAACAAGCTTGGATAAATGGAGAGATATCTCATCTTCCAGATGAGAATTCTCAATATCACAAAGATGTCAATTCATTCCAGATGAATCTATACATTTAGTGCAATGCCATTCAATACCCTAGTTAGATTTTTCTTATAAAAATAAACAAAGATGAATACATCCAAAAATTTGCGTTAAGAAGAGCATTTGGGGCACAACTTAAAATGTATTTTATATCATTAATTAAGACCGTGTGTAATAGGTTCAATAATTAGCCAGCAGATAATTGGAATGGGAGAGAAAATTCAGAAATAGGACCTAGCATATGTAATAACTCAAAATATAGGGTGGGCCACGGTAGCTCAGCAGGCAAGAATGCTTGCCTACCATGCCAGAGGACCTGGGTTCGATTCCTGGTGCCTGCCCATGTAAAAAATATATATAATGAAGCAGCACTTAAAATAGTAGGGAAAATAATTTGATATTTGGTATTGGGATAGTCAGCTCATCACTTAGGCAAAATACACAAATAATTCCCATTCCCATATCAAAATTACTAAAAGATAGATTAACTTAAAATAAAATTAATGCAATACTGTTTTTCAACTATTAGATTGAAAAAAAAGAGTAGAAAGAATGATAGTGAATATAAATTGATTCAAAAATTTGAGCAGGGAATTTGGCAGAGGGTATCAAAAACCTTAAAATACCCATGGTCTACCAATTTAATTTGTAAGAATTTGTGTTAAAAATTTAATAGGAAGTTAGCATATTTTTAATAGGGAAAAATTAGAACTGACTAAATAGTTTGTAGCTGATTTATTTGATAAATTATGACACCATCACATGATGGAAAATTACACAAATATTCAGAATGGTGGTTGAAATGTTTATTTTTTCATATGATAATATGTGTACAAAGTTTCTTACCAACATTTTTTTTGTATGTGAAATGCTTGTAGATGTGCATATCTTGAATGAAATGCATAGACAGATTAATAGCAGTTATCTCTTAATTATAAGAATGCTAAAATTTGTTTTTTTTTCATTCTACCTACCTGAATTTTCCTATTTTCTAAAACACATATGTTCTGCTTTCAAAATGAAAAAGAAACAAGAAATATTCATTATTTCCTTTGTCCTTCAAAATGAAGCAGATTAAAGGTTAAGAAAATAAATATTCTCTACGTAAGCCAAAATTTCATTGCCACTCACATCAACCTTGTAGAAGTGAATTCCCAAGTTTGGGTGCCAAGACTGGTTCACTGAGTGAGAAGGACTGTTCTGCCTCTCATGGCAACAGAGGAAGTGGGAGCATTTTTTGGTTGGAAGGATCTTAGGAGATTCTATTTACTGTATTACATCCATTTTGCCATGGGAATTGGACAATTTCTTCATAATGAGATAAACTCAGTGGGAAACATTTAAAAGGACTTTAAAAACCTCAATTTTACAATATCCTCTAAGCCTCATCCCAATTTAATTTTCTCTTGTATCTCACAGAACAAAAGGGCAAGTGGAAATTTTTCTGATGTTTATCACATCAGAGGCATTACCTTTTCTTTGATATGTCATGGCCAGTCCCTTGGCTAGCCCATGCTATGCATTTCAAATCCTAGCTTATCTTGATCTGGCATTGGTGCTCATGAACAAGAGCTCTGTAACCAGAATGTCTGGACTGAAATTCTGGTTCTCACTCTTAATGGGTTGCACAGCTTTGAGCACCTTGTTCATCACTTTCCTTATTTTCAAAAATGGGACTCAAGACATTATATGAATTTTTCTGATTTTTAAATGTTTGCAGAAGTTTTTTTTTTTTTGTAAACACTGCTGTTTAAACCAAGTATATATGAAGACTGGGTTGCATCCATAAGCCTACACATTATTGACTTCTTGAGGTCTTCATGATAAATTTTGAGTCTTCTGGCTAGACATTAAAGATCCATTTTTTTATCTTGCCCTTTTTTTCTTTATCTGTTTCTTCAAACTTCCTGGGCTGTTTTCAGTTTGCTTATTCAACCTACTCCCCTCCATACCTCTGTGTCTCCTACCGCTCTGTCTCCAATTCCACCTCAACTCCACTTCCTTCCTGAATAATTCTTCTCATTCAGAATCCAGATATCACCTTCCTTAGGAAGCATTCCGCAGTCCTCACTTTAGCCTAAGCTGGATTCCCTGCCTAAATTTTCCCGGAGCCCAGGTGCATTGCTCTGTAGCAACACTCAGTAAATTACACAGTAGTCATCCCTTTGTCTTTCCACCTTGAATTATAAAATCTAATTATAAACTTTTTGAGGCCAGGCAATGCATCTGATATTCTAAGTTTCTATCACCGACCCTAGCTCTAAACAGATACCTATAAATTCCTTGTCTTACTGTTGCTTCACAATTAATAATGGTGAATAAATTCCATTTAAGTGTTAATTTATCTCAAATTTTAACTTTTGCTCCTTTTCTGATATTTATATTTATTGTGGGTCCTGTACCTTTTATAAAGGTAGCAATGGTCAACTTCTTGTCACTTTGTTCACTATTTCTTCAATTTCTACTCTGAAGACAACTAAAGAATGAAGAATTATGAATTTATGGTTCTGAGAATTTTGTCTTCAGGGTTGCTTTCTCCCTCTATTTGCTCTTTGGTAGGCTGACTTTTGAACCTAAAGTGAAAAGTATATAATAAGACTCACTTGTAAGTATCCACTGTAAATTGGATACTATGTTCTGGATATTTATGGATAAGCAAATTAACACTATTAAAACCCCTCTTATTAAGAATAAATATTTGTAGAGTTGTGATTTGCCTTAAACTTCTATTGGTAAAGACAATGTTCAGTCATTTAGATATAAAATACAAAATGAAGACTCATAGATAATCCTTTTATCTTTTATAGTACTAAGTTAATTATGCCCATTTGGTGTTCATAGGATATCTGGAATGAATCAAAGGAAAAAAAGAATGAACACATAAAATATGTTGTATTTTAATTCATTAACAAAACCTTACTCTGGAGAACCTGTGAGTCTTCTGCAACTTAACTACATCCACTCTTCACCTAGCTCCCACTGTTACAATGAGCCTGTCTCATCATCCCATTATCATCTCAAAGACTTACTACATGAACTTCTCAATATACGGCCCAGGGCGATTTCATCATAATCATCTGGTCTATTTATTAAAAATGCATATTCCTTGGCATTATCCCAGACCTACTCTACTGGTTTGAAGCTATGATGCATACCCCAGAAAAGTCATGATATCTTCATTCTAATCCAATTTTGTGGGGGCAGACCTATTGTTTGGGTGGATCCTTTTTTTTTTTTTTTTTTTTTTTTTAAAGGAAAGACAGAGAGAAGGAAGGAAGGATAGAAGGAAGGAAGAGAGGAAGAAAGGGAAACATCTTTTAAACATTTTCTTGTTTTATTGTATTTTGTTTCTCCGTTTTTCGTTACATGGGCTGGGGCCGGGAATCGAACCGAGGTCCTCCGGCATAGCAGGCAAGCACTTTGCCCGCTGAGCCACCGCGGCCCGCCCTGGGTGGATCCTTTTGATTAGGTTGTTTTCATGGAGGTGTGACCCACACACAATTGGGTGGGAACTTTTGATTAGATGGAGATGTGACGCCCTTTCAAAATGGAGCTTAGTTTACTGGAGTCCTTAAAAGAGCTCACGGAGAGAAACAGAGCTCAGAACCAATACAGAGACAGACGCCTAGACACAGATGTTTGAAGATGCAAAAGGAACCCCCTCCCCACCAGCAGAAGCCAGAAGGAATCACAGGAGCTGGGAGATTTTGAAACCAACTCAGGAGGGCCAACAGACCTTGCTCTGGGCCTTCCCATGTCACAGAGGAACCCGGATGTTGGTTTCTTCCAAGAAGGTATCCTCTTATTGTGCCTTAAGTAGGGTATTTCCAAGGCCTTAGGTAACCCGCAACTTCATAAATCCCTTTTATAAAAGCCAACCCATTTCTGATTTATTGCATTCCAGCTGCATTTGCAAACCAAAACATCTACTAAGTTATATTTGGAGAACTGTCATTTTAGAGTCTGAGAATCACTGCTACAGCCTAATAAAGAAAATGACTGTTGTAAAGATGGTAGTAAAAGAAAATTAAAATCAGTTGTACAAGCTGTGAATCAGCAGTCATAGTTTCATTTGCTTTCTTGACAACAAAAATCACAAATTTCATTAATGGGTTAAAAAAAGTTAGAGATATTTAGCACTTCCCCATCAGATCATGATATTACATGCATTTTTTTTCACTTAATATTTGGGATTGAATTTTTTTAAATTCTGTTCTTTTAGCTTAAAAAAAATAATAGACAAACTAGTTTCTTTCTGAAAATCAAGTGCTTTTTTTTTTATGGAATGACTTCTTATTTCTAATTTTTGCTTCATATTCTGGCAGCCATGTATCTTCTTCAAATGAATTATCATCACACAAACATGCTGCAGGTTTCCCCAGTTTTAAAAAAAGCTTCTCTAAACCTCTTTTTCCTCAAGCGACCACTTGTTTCCTATGTCTCCCTTTACAACAATTCTCCATCAAAGATTTGTCTATTTTTACTTTAAAAAGTTTATCACTACCTTTCTTTCTTCAGTTCACTCTGATTTTCACCTGGGTCACCAAGGGTTTCCGTGTTGTTAAATCTCACAGGAAGCATGACTACCAGGGGCTGGGAACAGTGGAGCCATCTTAAAAGTGTCCACCACAGATAATCAGTAGTTCTTCATGCTGGTTGAAGCTATTTTGTGCTTCAGAAAAATGCCATGTTCTTTTAACCCATTCCTGTGGGTGCAGACCTAGTTGTAGGTGGGACCTTTCAGTTAGGTTATTTCCATTGAGATGTGACCCACCAATTCCAGGTGGGTCTTAATCCTTTACTACAGCCATTTATGGGAATAAAAGATAGGAAAAGCCCAGAAAGAGCTCAGAAACAAACACCCAGAGAAGTCTGGAGAGAAAACACCCCTGGAGGAGCTGAGAGAGGAAGCCACAAACTCGGGAGAGAAGGACCAGCAGACACTGGGCATGTGCTTTCCCACGTGATAGAAGTGTTCCAGATGCCAGCAGCCTTTCTTCAGGGAAGGTATCTTCTTGTTGCTGATGCTTTAATTTGGCTATTTTCATGCTTTAGAACTGTGAATTTGTAAGCTAATAAATCTCCATTGTAAAAGCCAACCACATCTGGTATATTGTGTTCTGGCAGCTTTAGCAAACCAAAGTACCCTTTCATTGCATACCTGACTTTACATCTTGCCACTTTCCCCTTGGTCATTCTGCTCTTGCTGCACTGGCTCTTTTGGTATTCCACATGTCAGCATGTTTGGGCTAGAAATATGGAGAGAATTTTGATTTCTATAGGCTGTAGCCAAGTTCTAAGAAGCAGTGTGGAGCAGCTGGGAAGGTAACGGTCTCAGATCATCACCACAGGGTTCTGTTTTGTCTTGTTGTTGAGAGTGGGCTACATAGCATATTACCATGGATTTGTATATTGTGAATGTTGGAAACTATCCTAGGCGTCATATGGCAGAGGGCTTTGTGAACCACAGGATGGTCTTGTCCAGTTATGATTGTATTAACAGGTAGGAAGTAAATCTCAATTATCCCAGAGCTTGTTCAGAAGTTATGATGAGAAAGTCACGGTGGCTGGATTGTCAGAGTGATCAGAGGAGAAATACTGTGAAAAAAAAGTCAAAGTACAAATTCAGATGGGAACATAAAATGATACAGCTAAATATAAAAAGGAAGAAGAAGAAGAAAAAAACCATAAAGGTCACACAGATTGAGCTTCACAGGAACCTGAAGCCAAGACTGCAGACAACCTAGAACATCTTTATAGATGAGTGTAAGAGTTAGTATGATGGGATATGGATGCAATTTGCCATTATCATAGAAGCAAGACCAGAGAAGTGGCTCTAAAGTGCATTTGTAGAAACAATACACAACAGTAACCTGTTTTGAGGGAGCGTGATAGGAAGTGAGACTGTTAAAAATCTTAAAAGAACTCTGTTTTGGAAAATATTTATCTTTGTTCTACCATATCTTTCATTAGTTACTTCTTACAAAGGTTGACTACATTAGGACGCACTCTTTCAGATAAGGGTCAGGCTTTGTTCTTTTCAATGAACTTCACTGATGCTTCATAAATGTTAAATAATCAATATCAACTCAGCAAATAATGACAGAATCTTCAACAATAGCGCTACATTTTGCCAACCATTAAAGTATGCATAAAGAGATAATTTTTTAAAGGCTCCATAGCATATTTACTTAAAGTATTTCTTTTTCATTAACTCCTACAAAAATTCATAGCAGATTTAATGTGAAATCACATTTTTTACTTAAATATAAACATAATTGCTAAGCATTATAATTGCTATTGAAAATATCAAACACTAGGAAAGAATATCTAAAATAGAAGTAAGTTCATCATATTATTAAAAGGTCAAGACTTTCAGAATTCTTATTGTATCAAAAGTTTCCTGTAAGTTAGATTACTAAGACAGAGATCCCCAACTGTTATATAGTGCATAAATAGAAAGGTTTTTCTTTAGGATTATATATTAATAGGAAAGGGTAATGGTTTTGATTAAATGTATTCAATACTAGCTAATCATATTCTGAGTTTTACCTGACATTATTTACCTGACATTTAGAAATTAAATAGAAAGAAATGCATCAAAATCTATGCTACACATTTGAAATTGATAGTTTATATATGGTATAAAAAGGATAAAATTTATAGTCCTGAGTGACAATTTTATATAACAAGGCATGAGAATGTAAAATTCCATTCAAATTCCTCTCTTATCACTATTCATGGAAACAGCATTTCTCAGCTGGGAAAGCTAACAGTGATATTACATGGTGACATTATTTCAGAAGAGTTGTCTACGATGCAGAATATCTAATTTTTTCACACATGAGTAAGGACTATGTAAAATTTAGCATTTAATTTACATTCTAGATGCAATATTTTAAAGGACAAGGTTAAGTAATTTCTGAAATATTATAATAACCTAAATTAAATTTAAAGCACAACTTTAATATTTATTAATTTTTAAAAGTACCTCATTTCTTCCAAGTCTCTCCAAATAGTTTTGCCAAAAAAAAAGAAAAAAGTTTATCTTGACATACTAAAGATACAAACACTATTATTGCCACTTTAGTAAAAAAGGAAACTGGAGCATGGAATTGCATAAATGATTTTTCTAAGGCAACCCAGATAAAGGATAGGAATCATAACAGAGACGAGGCTTCTGTGTTCCTCTTTTTAGTGCTTGATGCTTTTCTTTTAAATATTACAACCAGTGGAACAGTCTAATGGCATTATGTGCAAGGGACAATGCTATTAACTGCCCTGTTTTTACAATCTTATAGAATCAGCGATGATACAAAACCATGCAATTTAATCCCGGTTTTTATGGACAAGGACATTTATTTCCAGAGGAATTGTGACTTGCCCAAGGCCACAGAGTATCTTAATAGCACAGACAAGACTCAAACTCTTGTGCCCTTTATTCACTGTAAGTTGCTGGACTCACATGAAGAAATGAAAAAAATCTTATCATGCTCCCAGATGCATTGTTCCTTTATGCAATCTGTTTAATGAAATAAAGAGTTTCACTATAATGGATTTTTACTTTAAGATGTTTCAAATACAATCTGTACCAAGATACTGTTTTAACAAGCCTTTATACTTAAGAGGTTACATAAATGTAAAAATCATTTTTACTTAGTTTGGGAATAAAGACAGAAGGTTCACTACTTTTCACATCTGATTCCCAACTTACTACTATTATTTTTATTAGCAAAGTAGCCATAACTCTTATATTCTTGCAATTTAATCCTCTAAAGTAAGAGTTAGCAATGGTTCTCTGTAAATGGCCAGATAGTCTATGATTGGCAACCACTTGTTTCTGTTGTAACTACTGGTCTTGATTGCACCACACACAGCCACAGACGGCAGGTGGCTGAATGGAGGTGACTATGTGCCACTACAATTAGACTCTCAAAAAGAGATGATCAGCCCATGAGCTATAGTTTGTCAA
Organism: Tamandua tetradactyla; assembly: GCF_023851605.1. Lineage (NCBI taxonomy): Eukaryota > Metazoa > Chordata > Mammalia > Pilosa > Myrmecophagidae > Tamandua > Tamandua tetradactyla. The sequence continues at coordinate 110,384,125 of NC_135327.1, read as the reverse complement.
CCCTGATCTAAACCACGGTGACTGGAGAATGAGGGGCCAAGATCATCTGCTTTAGTATTTCAGGTTTTCAGTTCTGATTTCAGCTCTGTGATAAAATCAGCAGCATCAAAGTCTGAGAGCTCTAGTTTTTCTATGTGATGTCTATAGATCTACTGAATTGGCATATCTTTTAAAAAATAGAAATTATTTTTATAGTTTCTCATATTTCTTTTTCTTTTCTTTCTTTATTTTTTTTGCATGGGCAGGCACCGGAATCTGAACCTGGGTCTCCGGCATGGCAGGTGAGAATTCTCTGCTGAGCCACCGTGGTCCTCCCTCTCATGTTTCCTTTTAAAAGTAGTTATCCTTAGTGTTTTCATAGGCATTTTTTTTTTTAGGAGACAAAGCTCAAGAAATGGACAATATGTACTACTTAGTAGCAGGTTATATCCTTTCTTAATTCAAACAAAAAACATTTCAAGAATTTTCACTATCACAAGCATTTGTCTCATCTCTCTCCCTTACCTTTTGGGACCCTCAATGGAAATGTCAACAAAAGAATTTAAAAGGTACAAATCTGCAAGGTTGAAGAGGACAGGAGGAAGCAAACTGGTGGGCTGGCATTTTCATCACACTTTTGGAAGGTGGGAAGCAGAAGAGATGTGGTGATTCGTTTCCACTGGTGGAGGAGGCGAAGCATCAAGTGAGAGGGTGGATGAGTAGTGAGCCAATGCAAACTTTAAATTGCAGAATTCCAGGGAGACTCCGACCTTGAAGGCAGTAGCTGGCAAGGGTGTTAAGTTGTGAGGCCTGGGAGTGAAGAGAAGATTACTGATTTAAAGTCTGCACATAAAATGGATAGTTGCTTCCACTCCTCTCCCATGCCCTGCAAACCCCACCAACCTATAAGCAGTGGGGATGGAGGTTTGCTCTAAGGAAACTGAGGCAGAGAAGCTCAGGGCTTCAGGCTTCTGGCCCATTCGGGAGCTGAAGTAAAGGCTGGACAGGAAGCCAGGAGAGCAAGATACAGTCAGTGCAGTGAAAGGAGATCCTAGGTCTCTTCTCTCAGGCCCCCAGAGCACCAGGCGTGAGACCAGAGAAGTCTACTTTTGAGAAACTTGTAGTCCTGGAGAAAAACAAAAACAGAAAGAAACGATTATATATTAACATGGGACGGTTCCAATCTACCCAATGTAAGTCCCCAAACCCTTTCTTCCCCTCCCCCCAATATCCCCTTCCAATATCAATTTGCTCCCTGCCACATCTCCTATCAGCTTTCAGTGAATTATTCTTAGATGTGATTTGACAGCTAAGGCTTCCTGATTTTAAGAAAGCCTCCAATATAAAAGAAAAAGAGATGCTAAATGAAAAATTAAAAACAAAAAAATGACACCCCCTTCCATAAAAAATAAAAGAACCTACGGGAAATAAACCTAAACAGGGAATATAGCATATATAATATCATTAGAGAGATGCAAGTACTAATTACATCTCTAAAATAGAAACAGGATGCCATTATAAAAAGAACCATCATAGAATAAATAGAAATACTTTATTATAAAAACTATGACAGCAAATATAAATCAAGGATAGAAAGCTAAAGAGAGAAAATCTTTTATAAAACAAAAAAAGGAGGTGGGAAAATAAAGAACAAAAGAAAATTAGAGGATTTACTATGAATGGCCAACATCCAACAAATAAGCTTTCCCCAAAAGAAAAGAATAAATTATTGAAGAAATAATAGAAGAAAAAATGTCTGGAAATTATTAATATTTTTTAAAGAAACCTCTAAATTGTCTTAAAAACTTTTAATGTTTTTTAGTCTATAGTATTTAGTAGGTAGAGAATGATTATAATATAGGTCAGAAAATGTGATGTTATAAAATTTAGAGCAATCTTAAATTTTTGTCAATGGAAATAAATTATAATGTAGGAGAGGATAATGTACATGTGTTCTGTTTTAGTCAGATCACAAATGGGAATTCTGTATGAGTACCATACTCCCAAAGAGACAGATACCAAATGGAGTAATGAGTCATGGGCAATTTACTGTATCATTTATTGCTGGGTAGCAAATCAAACCACAATTTTAGGGTGTAAAACAACAACCATTTCATTTGCTCATGATTCTGGGAGTCAGTAACTTGTCTGGTGCAGCTGCAAAATTCTTCCTCTGGTTTCATTTGGGGTCATTCACCCAACTACAGTCCTTGGAGTGTGACTAGATGCCTCCTTCACATGTCTTAAGATTGGTGCTGGCTGACAGAACACAAGGTCTTTCATCCTCAAGAAGGCCAGCCTGGGCTCCTTCAAATGGATCTCTCAAGTTCCAAGAAAGTGGAAGTGGAAGCAGCGAAACCCACTGAGGTCTAAGTTCAAAACTTCCACATCACTTCTGCTGTATTTTACTGTTCAAAGCAGGCCATGAAACTGCTCCATATTCGAAGAAGTAGAATCTTAGATCTTTCTATTCTGGGGAGAAACTGCAAAGGCATGTATATACAAGGATAAGAGGAGTGTGTGTCCATAGTTTTGCAATATACCCAAAACATGTCACATGAAGAATGGTTTTAAGAACTAGGCATACTTGGCCAGCAGTGTAATCCAAGAGCTATGGTGTTTATTTTCGGACATGTAAAGTGCTTTAATATGAAAAGGACATTGCACTTCTGTGCCATTTTGAAAGGATTTATGTGCCCTAGAAAAGACATGTTTTAATCCTAATTAATCTTGTGGAAGCAACTATTTCTTCTAATTCCTATTCAGTACTATAGATTGGAAATGTGATGGCATTATTTCCATGGAGATGTGGCTCACCCACTTGTGGGTATTAAACCTAATAAGATGGAGATGCGACTCTACCCATTCCACTTGGGTCTTGATTATTTTACTGGAATCCTTTAAAAGAGGAAACATTTTGGAGAAAGCTTGAGAATGAGGATAATGACAGGAGAACAACAGAATCCATCAGTTAGCAACCTTTAGAGATGAAGAAGAAAGGCCCTGGGGAGCTTCATGTAGCAAGAGCCCTGGAGAGGAAGCCATTGCACGTTCACCGTGTGCCTTTCCAGTTGAGAGAGAAACCTTGAACGTCATCGACCTTTCGTTAGTGATGGTAACCTCTTGTTGGTGCCTTAGTTTGTACATTTTTATAGACTTGCTTTAATTGGGACGTTTTCTTGGCCCTAGAACTGTAAACTAGCAAGTTATTAAATCCCCCTTTTTAAAAGCCATCCCATTTCTGGTATATATTTTATTCTGGCAGCTAGTAAACTACAAAAACTTCTTTTTTATGGACACTACAAGTCAAATAAAACCTGTACATGGAACCTCTGAGAACCTATTTCTGCTTCAAACAAGGAGAACTTGAAAAGAAATTACTAGATGCTTCAGTTGTGGGTAGCTTTTTGTGTGTGTCAGGTGACCATTCACTTAGGATATGGCAAAAAGAATTTGAGGATGGAATGACAGTAAGCTAGATGACTCTTTTTTCATTTTTTTAATTGTGAAAAATGACATATACACAAAAAAAGCAGTGGATTTCAAAGCATGTTGCAGCATTTAGTTGTAGAATAAATTTCAGAGATTGGTATGGGTTGTAATTCCACAAATTTGGGTTATAATTCCACTTTTACTTGCTCCAAGTCGCAGGAGACAAAGAGAACTATCAATATAATGATTCAGCAGTCATACTCATTTGTTAAATTCTGTCTTCTCTGTTATAACTAGGGGTATTTGGGCTATGCCTATTCTAACTTTTTCATTTTGGAAAGGCAGGTAGATAAGATGAGATAAGGGGATGGAGCTAGTTGATGTGCTCTAGATGACATTTAATGTCTCTTCCAAGGCTGGGTTTGGTGAGTCTTTACAATACATAGAGAGTATAAATTAATGATTAGGACTAGACACCATGTTTGGGAGTGGCTTGTCAATAAATGACTCATCCACTGAGTGAATTTGCAACAGGAAAAGAACAAGAGAGAGGAGGAACAGAGACTTGGATGACACTGAAACTCCAGAGGGGGAAGAATAAGCAATGCCAAACAAAGGAATAGCAGAGGGAAGGAAAAAAATCAGAATCACTAGTTTTACATAATGTCACCTCAGCATTTATGGCTGCATGTAAAATTTTGCACTGCATTCAGAATATCTATTTCACCATATTCCTTTCTGATTCGTATATCTTTTTCATCTGAAATTCCTATTTGTGAAGTTATTACTTGCTTTTACCTCAAATGACTCCCTCCCCTCAGACTTTTCCATTTATAAAAGCATCCTAACTAGTATATCTTTCCTGCGAGGATAAATTACTATGCTGTGGGTTTAAAAATCTATCGTTACCTTCCAACCTCCTGCATTTTAATCTGAGTTTATATTCACGTTCTTCAGAGAGAAATATGACTAAACAACCAGGAGAATGTTGCATTACCTAATCCAATTGTGCATTAGTGGCAGGATAAAGACAAGCTCTAGATGTAATAAGCAAGGTAGACAAATTCCTGGCGTTTCTTGCTTCTCCTACTTCTCTATAGCTTTTAACTGGGGCAGACTCTCGTATGATAATGGTGAAGGCTATTTATAAAAAGACATCTACATGCTTGTGAATCTCTCTCTACACATGCAGTAACAAAACCTTTGTATTGTAAAAGTAGTCGATGGAAGGCCATAGAAAGAATAAAAACAGAACTGTCAACAAAAGACGAATTATGAGAAAGCAATTTTCAAATGGAGCTGTGAAGGTTGCAGGTAAATCAGGTCTATGTAAAAGAGATAAATTTAGCATAAGCTGGAGAAATTATGGGCAAACAAGATCTGAATGGGATTTGTTCTACAATCAGATTTAGAATTGGACATATTTAGAATGTGACTTTATTGAGGCAGGTTAACCTAATGGTAGAGAATCGGTGGTGCTTGGGGAACACTGCTTGGCTTAGTCTCGTGCTTTGCTGGTGACTAGGAAGTGGCCTGACAATGTGCTTGTATATCTGCGTGCCCATGTTTTCCAACCTGGAAAGTCCCTGGCTGATGTAATTGGAATTTTTTTCACTAAGAAATTTCTATTAAATGCAGATATTTGTTCTAATGCATTCATTATTAATATTTCCCTGTATGCTCTAAATTACACTGTCTAAACTCATGTAGTGCCCTTTTCCCTTAAGTTCCTAAATGAATCTCTTTTCTTCTCATTTTGATATGTAGGTATTATAGTAACTATTTCCAAGTTCTTTTCTTACATTTTATGAAATTCTGAAAAATCAAACTAAATCTTTGAGGATTCTTAAAGTGGAGTTTCCTGCCTGGGTGCTGTTATTTGTTTACAATTACCGACAATCAAAAAGCCCAGCATTTTCTTTATGCTAAAGAAGCAGAAAACAATAGTAGAATTTAAGTAAAATGAACAGATTTCAATAACTCCAACACCTATGGCATATATATTCTTTCAATGCTTATGCGATCCTCTCCTCAAATAGTCATTGCAACATTCCTCAAAATCAGAAACTGCACCCCTCACTCATTTGAAAATTCACTACTTATTTTATTTTATTTTTTGGATTTGTCCATGGCTTCTATTAGTGATACAGTGCTACTGCATTCTTTTTTTAAGCTTTTACTGAAGGTCTTTTTTTTTTTTAATTTTTTATTAATTAAAAAAAAATTACAAGAAAGAAACACAAACAATCCCAACACATACACTCAGCAATTCACAATATCATCACATAGTTGGATATTCATCATCATGATCATTTCCCAGAACATTTGCATCAATTCAGAAAAAGAAATAAAAAGACAACTCACTACCTATTTTTGATTGTTCATGTTTTCATTGATTATTATTGATGAATGCTTGTCCATATTAACAGCAAGTTTTGGGGAAATATTTCAAGAAAGAAGTGAAAATTCCCTACGCTGTTCTTCTAATCCCAAGCATGAAAGACAGTCACTGCTATTTACTACCTATAAGAATTTCCAGCTCCTCCCACACTTGCTGTTTTGTTCCCCTCATTAACTGGCATCATGCCTGTGCTGGTTTGAAAGGCAGTATGCCCCCTAAGAAAAGCCATGTTTTAATATAAATCTCATTTCGTAAAGGTAGAATAATCTCTATTCAATACTGTATGTTTGAAACTGTAATGAGATCATCTCCCTGGTTGATGTGATTTAGTTAAGAGTGGTTGTTAAACTGGATTAGGAGATGACATGTCTCCACCCATTTGAGTGGGTCTTGATTAGTTTCTGAAGTCCTATAAAAGAGGAAACATTTTGGAGAGAGAGATTCAGAGAGAGCAGAGAATGCTGCAGCACCATGAAGCGGAGAGTCCATTGGAGATGAAGAAGGAAAATGCCTCCCGGGGAGTTTCATGAAACCAGAAGCCAGGAGAGTAAGCTAGCAGATGATGCCATATTCGCCATGTGCCCTTCCAGCTGAGAGAGAGTAGCCCTTACTGTGTTCGCCATGTGCCTTCTCACTTGAGAGAGAAACCCTGAACTCCATCAGCCTTCTTGAACCAAGGTATCTTTCCCTGGATGCCTTTGATTGGACATTTCTAATTGGGACATTTTCTCGGCCTTAGAACTGTAAACTAGCAACTCATTAAATCACCCCTTTTAAAAGCCATTCCGTTTCTGGTATATTGCATTCCGGCAGCTAGCAAACTAGAACAATGCCATATATTTTGATTTTGATATCTTTATATCCTGAACTTATTCCATTACTTTTAATATTTGCAGAGGATTCCTATATTGTATTTAATGATTTCTTTATTGATAGACACTTAGGATATTTTTCTCTATTACAAAAAAATGGAGCAGTGAACATTGATGTACACTGTTTAAACCTAACTTAGCCCCAAGATCAAAGAGCATGCCTGGCACTGAGTTACCCCTGAGTTTATTAGGGACTTACCAATAGGAGACTATTCTTCCTGATGGTGGCTGGTTGGGAAATGGAAGTCAGTGTTCCATTCAAAAGAGGGAGAGAGAGGTGTCATGGGAGCAGCTAATAAAGCTTTAGGTCAACAGAGTGTGACAACAAGGTTTCACACTGTCCGATCGTACTTCCCAAATGTCAGTACAAAGGGTCTTTTGAGATTTTTTGTGGGGGGGATGTTTTCATGGCACTCCTTTCCCCTGAGGGGACCTTTGAGGTCTGCACTGATCATGTAGGTGACTGCACGCAGTGCCTTGTTCTCAAAATGGAGGAGGGGCAGCACCTGGGCTCTGTGTCCTCAAATCCACCCCACACAGCAGACTAAGTTGAGCATAGGACAGGCATTGCATCCATAGTCCCCCCACAGAGATAATGACCATACAAAGTGACGAAAACCTGTGACTTCAGTCTTCAGTGAGAGTCTTCTCCAAATTTTCTGGTGTGTTGAATTCTGCCCAGTCAACAGGGTATTTCATGTATCCCAATTCGCAGGGGTCACAGTCCAAAGCAGGCTGGTACCTTACAATGACAGTTCAGTATACTCTCAGCATTTACATTTACTGTGCACACAGGTTATCACAGAAGCCTACTGCAGAAAGCTGTTTGCTATGACTCTAAGGGCAAAAAGAAAGATGTTTATGGGGAACTATGAGAGGCAAAATTGTTGTTCTAATACAATACAAGCTATATTTCCATTAGTAGACAGAAGTGTTTCTGGAAAGGGGATGCTATGAGGGGGTTTTAGATACCACCTCTTTTCCCCCTACAATTGCAGGGAGCCTCCTGGAGTCAAATCCACCATTATCCTGGGCATAATAATTGTCCACAGAGTCATAAGATACTATGCCTTGAGGTATGGGGGAGGGGGGGTTCGGTTAGTTACATATACTACTTTTGCATATAAGCTGTGGCTTAATACTTAAATATTGGGTGACCCTGATGCCCCATGGGCTTAGGATTCCCAACCACTGCAGCTACATCAGCCAGGACCACAGCCAATTCACTTTGTCTTCCCCAACTCTAATGCTTGCAGTACAGGCAAGAGCAAGCTATTTCCATTATCTTGTTGGGGCTGTAAGTGTTGCTGATCTTTTTACCTGAATTTGTGGCACCTGCACTGGCCCAGCTCCAACAGGAATGGGAGCAACTGCTCAGGGCTGTGACTCAGGGCTGGTGAGGGACAGATACAACCATGCTACAGAGATTGCTTGTCATCATTCAACTGCTCTTTTAAAAGCTGATTCATAAAAGCTTATAAACATTCATTAGAATATTTGGACACAAATTCTCCCTAGAAAATATTGTATATTTAAATTTTCATAATGAATAGTTACTTCCTTTTTGGGTAAAATGATTTCTATCACTACCAACATACTTTTGAGTTGTTTTTTTCTAATAGGTTTGGTCACTTAGCTATTTATATTATTTCTGACCCCTTTACAATTAATAGTTGCTTAACAACTAGTTAATGTAAAAGTTGGACCTCAAATGTACCATACTTTATTAAGACAAACATGTGATCTGAGACACATTTCTACCATACTTTGACCATGTTATTCAAATTTTTTATTGATTTCACAAAAAGAAAAAAAAAAAAAGCGGATTCATCCTTTCAATTAACCCCACTGCTGTAGGGTTGTAAGGCAAATGGAATGTCCATAAGACGTTATGTTCAGTAACCTAGGTTTGGGTTTGTTATCCAGTAAAGGGGGTCCTCCTTTCACTCTTCACATGTGTGGGGACTCCAAAGAATGCATTTAACTTTTCTAAGCTATGTATTGTAGCTCTTCGGTTAGCTTTCCCTACTGAAAAGTCCAGCAACAGTCCCATGGCTGTGATTTACAGCTCTGAAAACATATTTTGCACCTTTGGATAAGGGAAGGGGTCCAATATAATCTACCTGACTGAATCTGCTCGCAGCTGATGTGACCAAGTTGATGAGGAAGCATCCTTGGGAATTACAGCAAAGAAGAGGGGAAGGCATTCACAATGTCTTCTAGCTGTTGTCAGGTAATGGGTAGCTGAAATTGCCGTGCCACTCTCCACAGAGTTTGGGACCATCAGTGTCCTGTTTTCCTATGCTCCCATTCAGTAGCCTCATGCAATATTGGCTTTAAACTATGAATTCCTGCTAAAGTATCTGTTTCAATTTTACCATGTAAAGAATCAGTATCATGGGCAGAGACGTGAAATGTGGTTACTTTTTGCTTGTAACAGGCTGTCGAGATGTCTTCCCACATTTCTGTTCCCCAGAAGGAGTGGCAGACAATAGTCCATTGCTCTTGCTTTCACATGGCTATCCACATTGCCATGCCCCAGTATACTGCCCAATTGTCAGTACAAATAGTTAATGCATGTCCTCATTCATGGATATATTAGTTAGGGCTCTCTAGAGAAACAGAATCAACAGGGAACACTTGCAAATATAAAATTTATGAAAGTGTCTCATGTGACCGTAGGAACGCAGAGTCCAAAATCCACAGGGCAGGCTGCGAAGCTGATGACTCCAATGGATGGCCTGGATGAACTCCACAGGAGAGGCTCACCAGCCGAAGCAGGAATGGAACCTGTCTCCTCCGAGTACTCCTTAAAAGGCTTCCCATGATTGCATTTAGCATCACTAATTGCAGAAGACACTCCCCTTTGGCTGATTACAAATGGAATCAGCTGTGGATGTAGCTGATGTGATTATGACCTAATCCTATGAAATGTCCTCATTGCAACAGACAGGCCAGCACTTGCCCAATCAGATGAACAGGTACCACAACTTGGCCAAGTTGACACCTGTCCCTAACCATGACAGTCCACCCCTTGTCAACTTGGCACATATATATATATATATCACCTTAGACCATACTTAATTTCCAAATGAAAACAAATAAGCACACATTTTTTCTTTTACCTGACAATACTCAACTGTCCTGCATATAACTGGAAACACATTAAATCTCTCCAGAATAGGGTGCAAATCCTTGGGTAACATTCATTCTTAAACTTGATATCTTACAACTTAAATAGTATAACACAAACAAAACAGCATTACAGTCCTCGTTTCTGTAACTGATCACATGGTCGAAGTTCATATTTATCACTACCTTCTTCCACTACCCATTCCATGTTCCCTTTCCCCTCAGTAAGCACTTCAGCTGGCCGTGGTTCTTTGCCTGGTGGGGTGACCCAAACCTTCATTCCTGAAGTCTCAGAGCCATTAGTGGTCCTGCCTGGATTGTGTTGTTGCAGTTTTCCATTGATTTTAATCACAGGGCATGGTAGTACTAATAGACGCCCCAGGGGATCTCCTATATTCCAAGAAAACTCTTCTTTACCTCCATTATGTAGTTGCAGTCCTACTTCCTTCTGATAGTCAGGGTCAATTACCCCAGACAATAACGTAATCCCCTTCTTGGTGTGTTGATCCAGAGGCATAAGTAGCCCAAAGTGGCCAGGTGGCAGTCTTAACTTCCAGTTCAGTGGTATCACTGTTGTTTCTCCTGGAGAAAGCACACCCTATTTTGGAACTAAAACCTGTAGACCAGCAGAACTCAGGGTAGCAGGGACAGGAAGCAAAAATTTTCCTAGTGGATCACTAGGAGTAATAGTGAGTGGCACCACACCCATTTTTACCCCTTGGTTCCTGGACCCATGGATCCTGACTATGGGAGAAACAGCACCATACAGCGGACGCTGATTCAGAGCATACACAGCTTCCTGGAGAACATTACCCCAGCCTTTCAAGTTTTTGCCACCTATTTGGCACCATAATTGAGTTTTCAAAAGGCCATTCCACCGTTCTATCAATCCAGCTGCTTCTGGATGATGGGGAACATGGTAAGACCAGAGAATTCCATGAGCATGTGCCCATTCCCGCACTTCATTTGCTGTGAAGTGTGTTCCTTGATCCGAAGCAATGCTATGTGGAATACTGTGACAATGGATAAGGCATTCTGTAAGCCCACGGATAGTAGTTTTGGCAGAAGCATTGCGTGCAGGGAAAGCAAACCCATATCCAGAGTATGTGTCTATTCCAGTTAGAACAAATTGCTGCCCCTTCCATGAAGGGAGTGGTCCAATGTAATCAACTTGCCACCATGTAGCTGGCTGGTCACCTCGGGGAATGGTGCCATATTGGGGGCTGAGTGTGGGTCTCTGCTGCTGGCAGATTGGGCACTCAGCAGTGGCTGTAGCCAGGTCAGCCTTGGTGAGTGGAAGTCCATGTTGCTGAACCCATGCATAACCTCCATCCCTACCACCATGACCACTTTGTTCATGAGCCCATTGGGCAATAACAGGAGTTGCTGGGGAAAGAGGCTGACTGGTATCCACAGAACGGGCCATCTTATCCACTTGATTATTAAAATCTTCCTCTGCTGAAGTCACCCTCTGGTGTGCATTCACATGGGACACAAATATCTTCATGTTTTTAGGCCACTCAGAAAGGTCTATCCACATACTTCTTCCCCAGACCTCTTTGTCACCAATTTTCCAATTATGATCTTTCCAAGTCCTTGACCATCCAGCCAAACCATTAGCAACAGCCCATGAGTCAGTATACAAATGCACCTCTGGCCAGTTTTCCTTCCAAGCAAAATGAACAACCAGGTGCACTGCTCGAAGTTCTGCCCACTGGGAGGATTTCCCCTCACCACTGTCCTTCAAGGACACCCCAGAAAAGGGTTGTAATGCTGCAGCTGTCCACTTTCAGGTGGTATCTGCATATCGTGCTGAACCATCTGTAAACCAGGCCCGAGCTTTCTCTTCCTCAGTCAATTCACTGTAAGGAACTCCCCAAGAGGCCATAACTCTGGTCTGGGAAAGAGAAGGTAATGTGGCAGCAGGAGTGGAAACCATGGGCATTTGTGCCACTTCTTCATGTAACTTACTTGTGCCTTCAGGACCTGCTCTGGCTCTATCTTGTATATACCATTTCCACTTTACAAAAGAGTGCTGCTGTGCACGCCCAACTTTATGGCTTGGTGGGTCAGACAACACCCAACTCATTATAGGCAACTCAGGTCTCATGGTAACTTGGTGGCCCATGGTTAAGCGTTCAGTCTCTACTAAGGCCCAGTAGCAGGCCAAAAGCTGTTTCTCAGAAGGAGAGTTATCTGCAGCAGACGGTAAGGCTTTGCTCCAAAATCCTAAGGGTCTGTATTGTGATTCTCCTATAGGGGCCTGCCAAAGGTTCCAGACAGCATCTCTATTTGCCACTGACACTTCCAGCACCATTGGATCTGCTGGATCATATGGCCCAAGTGGCAGAGCAGCTTGTACAGCAGCCTGGACCTGTCACAGAGCCTCTTTTTGTTCAGGTCCCCACTCAAAATTAGCAGCTTTTCTGGTCACTCGATAAATGGGCTGGAGTAGCACACCCAAATGAGGAGTATGTTGTCGCCAAAATCCAAAAAGACCAACTAGGCGTTGTGCCTCTTTTTTGGTTGTGGGAGGGGCCAGATGTAACAATTTATCCTTCACCTTAGAAGGGATATCTCGACATGCCCCACACCAATGGACACCTAGACATTTCACTGAGGTGGAAGGCCCCTGTATTTTTGTTGGATTTATCTCCCATCCTCTGACACGCAAATGCCTTACCAGTAAATCTAGAGTAGTTGCTACTTCTTGCTCACTAGGTCCAATCAACATGATATCATCAATATAATGGACCAGTGTGATGTCTTGTGGGAGGGAGAAATGATCAAGGTCTCTGCGAACAAGATTATGACACAGGGCTGGAGAGTTGATATACCCCTGAGGTAGGACATGAAAGTATATTGCTAACCTTGCCAGCTGAAAGCAAACTGTTTCTGGTGGTCCTTACTAATAGCTATTGAGAAAAAAGCATTTGCCAGATCAATAGCTGCATACCAGGTACCAGGGGATGTATTGATTTGCTCAAGCAATGATACTACATCTGGAACAACAGCTGCAATTGGAGTTACCACCTGGTTGAGTTTACGATAATCCACTGTCATTCTCCAAGACCCATCTATTTTCTGCACAGGCCAAATAGGAGAGTTGAACGGGGATGTGGTGGGAATCACCACCCCTGCATCTTTCAAGTCCTTAAGAGTGGCACTAATCTCTGCAATCCCTCCAGGAATACGGTATTACTTTTGATTTACTATTTTGCTTGGTAGGGGCAGTTCTAGTGGCTTCCACTTGGCTTTTCCCACCATAATAGCCCTTACTGCACGAGTTAGAGAACCAGTGTGGGGATTCTGCCAGTTGCTCAGTATGTCTATGCCAATTATACATTCCGGAACTGGGGAAATAACTACAGGATGAGTCCGGGGGCCCACTGGACCCACTGTGAGATGGACCTGAGCTAAAACTCCATTGATCACCTGGCCTCCATAAGCCCCCACTCTGACTGGTGGTCCAGAGTGACGTTTTGGATCCCCTGGAATTAATGTCACTTCTGAACCAGTGTCTAATAATCCCCGAAATATCTGATCATTTCCTTTTCCCCAATGCACAGTTACCCTGGTAAAAGGCCATCGGTCTCCTTGGGGAAGACTTAGAGGAAGGTTAACAGTATAAATTTGTGGCAGTGTAACAGGTTTCTCCCCCATAGGGACCTGGCCTTCCCTTCATTCAAGGGGCTCAGGGTCTGTAAACTGTTTCAAGTCTGGAAATTGATTAAGGGGCTGTGACTCTGTGTTTTTGTAATTCAGGTTAGACTTCAGTTCCCTCGACCTAGAACTCTTTTGTTTATACAGCTCCAACAAGAATTTAGTAGACTGCCCTTCTCTTGTATTTCTAGGCACCCCATGATTTACTAGCCAATGCCACAAATCTCTGCGTGTCATATAATTTTGATGCCTCCTTTGAGTTTGTTGTCTATTATAATAGCCACGTCTACCCTGTCTTTGGTGATTAAGTGCTGCCACCTGGCTTCTGCCAACTCAGGATCCTGTCATCCCCATTGTGTTTAAGGATTCCAGCTCAGTGACAGCAGTTCCTACAGTAATATCTGACCTACAGAGAAGTGCAACCACAGAGCTCTTGAGGGATGATGGTGCTAGTCTCACAAACTTATTTCTCACTGTTCTGGTAAAAGGTGCATCCTCTGGACATTCTTGGGATGTAAGAGCAGGCTTTGCATGATAAATCCACTCTAACATCCCAATCTCTCTAAGCCTCTGGATCCCCTCATCTACATTATACCAGGGCAGTTCTGGCATTTCAACCTTAGGTAATGTTGGCCACCTTTTGATCCAAGTTTCAACCAACCATCCAAACAAACTCTTAATGCCTTTTCTAACCCCTCAAGCTATAACATTAAATGCAGAATCTCTGCTTAGTGGGCCCATATCAATAAATTCAGCCTGATCCAGCCTTATATTCCTCCCACCATTATCCCACACTCTCAAAATCCATTGCCACACATATTCCCCTGATTTCTGTCTATATAAATTGGAAAACTCACACAGTTCTTTTGGAGTATAACGTACCTCCTCATGTGTGATACTTTGTACCTCACCTTTAGGGGCCTGTTGGGACTTTAGTCTAGTTATAGATCTAGAAGAAATGAGGGGTGGTGGGGGTGGGTCATGAAAAGAATTAGAAATATCTTCCAAGCCATTTGCTTCAGGGCTTTCATTTGCAGTTTCATCTGGTGAAACAGGATTAATAACTCTAGGGCTAATCCTTTCAGGAGGAGGTTGAGTGGCCAATTCCTCAAGGTAGGCTGGAGGTAGAGCGGCTATGTCCTCAGGGCAGACTATTACAGGGTTATCTAAAGAAGGCTCAGCATGGTCTAGGGTTTCAACCTCACCCCCAGCATCATTATCAATCCATATGTCACCATCCCATTTTTCAGGGTCCCACTCCTTTCCAATCAATGCCCTCACTTTAACGGCGACACCATGCAAGACTGAGATTTCAGTTTACGTTGTAAAGTTGCTACTCTAACAATAAGATTCTGAGTCTGATTTTCAGAGATCTCAAGTCTACGGCTACAGAAAATAAAATTTTCCTTCAGGATACTCATAGAAACCTCTACATCTTTCAGACGGCACTTAAGCTTCTTGTTTGAAGCCTTAAGCCCATCCCTTTCACCCTTTAATGTAGACAGTGTATCTAACAACAACCAACCAACATCTCTATAACTCTTATTTCTACAAAACTCTGTAAAGGTGTCAAAAACATTATCCCCCAGAGTCTGACTTCGTACAAGCAAAGCATTAGGAGAATCGAATGATGATATTTTGACTATCTCCTTTGCCAACTCAGTCCATGGATTGGAAGTGTCATTCTGATTATGGGAATCAGAGTCCTTAGTGTCTCTGAACCCAGTCAGAGTAGAAAACCATTCATAAAAACCCATTTTTAAGATTCTGTTCCTTAAGAACCACTCCTGGTACCAAGATGTATTAGTTAGGGTTCTCTAGAGAAACAGAATCAACAGGGAACACTTGCAAATATAAAATTTATGAAAGTGTCTCACGTGACCATAGGAACGCAGAGTCCAAAATCCACAGGGCAGGCTGCGAAGCCGATGACTCCAATGGATGGCCTGGATGAACTCCGCAGGAGAGGCTCACCAGCCGAAGCAGGAATGGAACCTGTCTCCTCCGAGTACTCCTTAAAAGGCTTCCCATGGTTGCATTTAGCATCACTAATTGCAGAAGACACTCCCCTTTGGCTGATTACAAATGGAATCTGCTGTGGATGTAGCTGATGTGATCATGACCTAATCCTATGAAATGTCCTCATTGCAACAGACAGGCCAGCACTTGCCCAATCAGATGAACAGGTACCACAACTTGGCCAAGTTGACACCTGTCCCTAACCATGACAATGGACAATGACTATACATATAGCCCTTAATTCAGTCCATTGACTTCTTTGCATGGTCCTTATTTCCCACTGGATAGTGACCATACTAGGTTGCGTGGCTACTGCCATCCAGGTAGTGGGCTGCTTATGTGCGGATCCACTAGCATTCCAAGCAGACTCAGGCATACTGCTGCATCTGTCAATGATGGGCAAGAAAGCAGCCACCTTGAGTGGATAAGCAGGGATGTACAAACTTTTTCTTTTACATTGAAAGCTGGTCCTAAGACATGCATTTCTGCACTAAAAGGGCTGTTATTAAAAATGCTGCACCATAGTAGATAAAATTTCCATTTCATTAATGTGCTCAATTGCGCACTGACAGAGTGAGGCCCAGTGGCAGTGCCCTATATCCACCTCTGTATGTGGATGGCTGTTCTTAATTTCACAGGACATTTCTGAGTTAGTCCTTCAGCTTGCAGTAAGACATTATAGGCAGCAAACAGTTGTTTTCCTAGAGGGATAGATCATGGTTCAAATCCTTTTCCAATCTAAGACCAAAAGCTGATAAGAACTTGCTTTCCTGTTGCCTTTGCCACAAGTCCCACCCAAAGGCAATATTGGTACTGGCCACATCTAATTCACAAGGAAAATCTGGGTCCAACCCCTGAGCCTGTGCAATAACCCATTTGGCTGTTTTAAAAAGCAGCCTGCTGTGAAATACCCTATTCCCATTTTTTTTCCTTTTCTAACTAGGGCTTACAAGTGTTTTAGAATCTGCTAAATTAGGTATAACAGTCTCCAACAACCCAACAAACCAAGGAATGCCATGAACTGTTTTGAGGCATATAGGGTGGGGTAATTTTGCACTTTATCAAAAACAGCAGAGAGAACTGTCTCAGTCTTACTGAACCAAACAACACACAAGAATTTGACAGAGCATCCAGACCCTTGTAAATTGTCTGATTTACTTACCATCTTTGGCTCTTAAGATAGGCCACTATGATCTTAGCAGCAGTTTCCAATTCTGCAAGAGTCATAGTTAACATAACATCATTCAAGGACATGGCTTTTCTGGGGTACATAATAGCCTCAAACAGGCACAAGAGGGAACCATTTTGGAAAAAGCTTCAGAGCCAACATGAGATCCAAATGTTTGGAGATGCAGAAATAAAACACTCCCAGGGAAGTTCTTTTAAACAAAAAGTCAAAGGACCAACAGAAGCCATCCATGCCTTCCCAAATCAGCCTTTGTTGAGTTAGGGTATCTTTCTCTGGATGCCCTAGTTTGAACAAATTTTATGGCCTTAGAACTGTAAAATTGTAATTTAAAATATTCCCTTTATAAAAGTCAACCCATTTATGCTATTTTGGAGGAACAAAGGAACAGCTAGGGAAGGGATGGGTGGGCGACTGAGATGGCAATTCTAGGGTGTAAGTGACCCGGGAGGGTCTTCTGCACTTAAGGAGGTCCTAGTTGCAAAACCTGAGGAACTGAGAACCAGAGAACCAGAGACCATCCGGCTAGTGCAAACAGCATAACACAGAAGCCAGGAGCACTCAGGAGTGCATGGACAGGGAGACGGGAACTAGGAAGGAAGATGGGACTAGAAAGTGAGCCAAGCCGCATCCCTCGAATGTGCTACCCTCATCAGTGCAGCCCTGCAACCCACCACTCACCTCATACCCCATGCACCTGAACCCTATCACCCACCCTCCTCTCCCCACACTCCAAGCACCCCTGCCCTGACAAACCCCAAGCACATGTATCTGCTCCCCACCCCCACCACAAGCATGTGTACACCTTCCCCAGCCCAACCCACCTTTCCTGCTCAAGTACAGTCTCGCCCTATCCCTCTTGAGCCCTACCTCCCCATTCCTGCACCCTTCAGGCAGTGAGCAGCAGATAAAGGTTGCAGGCGCTTACCTCCATACCCAGGCTTCACCCATCCCAGCCCATACAGTCATGCAACCACACTCTGACCCCCCCCCCCCGAACTCTGCATATGTGTACATCAGTTTATGGCACCCAGAACCACATATGTGCATGACCCCCAGTCATGTCCCTTCAGCTTTGGGCAAGCACTAACCTGCGCAGTCGGGTCACATCTGCCCCTAGCCCAGGCAGGCACAGCACCGACCCACTGCCCTGAACTCTGCATATGCACATAAAGGGCCTAGACTAGCAACACAAGGGCCCCGCCACCCAGACCCATGCACCCATACAGCCACATCTTCCCCCTCACTGGGTACCCACGCTCACAGGCACCAGTGCAGCATCCCCAACCTGAGCCTATACCTGCACTGTAATGCATCACCACACTGCTGTGCCCTGCCCCACGTCCGGCATCCTGCTCCACATCCATCCTGCAAGTACAAAGCTTCTGACTACTGAAGGAAATCAACTTCCAAAGTAAACCAATCAAGATATTTACATGTGGCAAGGACAGCAGAAGATCACTAAGCATATCGTGATGCAGACAAATATAGCCCAGCCTAATGACCAAATTAAAACACCAGAGTAGACACAGATGTTGAAACAACTAATCAAAGATGTTCATATAACTCTACTAAATAAAACAAATGCGTTGGCTAATGACATAAAGGAGATCAAGAAGACACTAGAAGAGCATCAAGGGGAATTTGAAAGAATAAATAGAAATATTTAGCAGATATCACAGAGATGAAAGATTCTGTAGACCAAATAAAAAACATACCAGAGCCACACAACAGCAGATTTGAAGAGGTAAAGAAAGAATAAGAAAACTAGAGGACAGAAGAACTGATTTTGAACACTCAAAACAGCAAACGGCAAAAGAGATGGAAAATTTGAATTGGATCTCAGGGAAATGATGGACAAAACAAAGCACACAAATGTAGGAATTATTGCTGTCTCATTTCTGGTATCTTGCAGTTCTGGAGTCTTTTTGTATTGGGTTGTTTGTTCTTTTTCTGTTGATTGGCAGGCAATCTTTATATCTATTTTTTGTTTTTATTTCAATAGTAGATCTGTTGCATTTGTTGCAAATATTTTTACCTGCCTATTCTTTTTCTCTATTTATTTTTCATATTAGTGACCCATGTGTGCTTCTCCCTAACCACATCACTTTACCTGGCCCTACTCCTCAGAGGTAGCCGTGATCTCAAAATTTCTTTCTTCCTCATTTCCTTCTTTTTGTTTTTTTTTTAAGCACAGTTTTACCACATATGTATATATCCTGGTCAATATGGTGCTGGGTTCTGTTTGCTTTTGGAGTCTCTAAAAATGGAATTATGCATTAGATTGTTTTTTTTCACTCAAGTAATATATATTAAAATTTTAATTCATGTTAATATTTGCAGATGTAGTTTATTCTTTTCATTAATTGCCCTTGTATCCAAGGTAATCTGTATATTTAATGGTCTTTTCTGTGTAGGAAATTATAGTATTATCACATAATGATGGTTTTATTTCTTTCATATCAACTGCTCTCTCATTTATTTATTTTTTCTTATCTGTTGCTATAACTCAGTTCTCTCACTGGTGAGTTGGCAGACTGACTCCCTCCCACCCAATGCTCCCCATACAACTCTCCGATTTGTAATATTTGCCAATTCCTGTGATGCAACCCCACCATGGCTAATTTTATGCTGCCTACAGCAAAGTTGGAAAAAGATATGCATTACAGAGCCTGTATAAGCCTAATTGAACATATCATTGGCTCTACCAAGTTTTGAGTAGAAGTGATTTAGCACTCTGGTGAGGTTCCTAATTTTTATCATTGATTCAGGTTTTTGCTGTAAGATTTTTCACAGAGATCCTTGATAGGTTAGAGCATTTTGTCTATTTCAAGCTTCCTGAAAGTTTTCATCTGGATTTTAAAAAAAATTTTTTTAATGTCCCAGCAGCTTTTCTGTACCTAGTGAGATAATCTTTATTTTTTAAAATTACTTCTTTAATTTGTAACATGGTAAATGAAATTTATTAATTTTTCTAGTGCTGAATACTTTTGCACTTGGAGTAAATTCAACTTGGTATTTTCAATTATTCTCTCCACATAATGCTTGATTTACTTTGACAATATTTTATTTAGGGTATTGTATTTGTTTATGAGTCATAATTTTTCCTTCTAGAATTGACTGTTGGTGGTATAATACAATTAGTACTTCTTAATTTCATAATTTGGGGAATATTTTCCCTTTTTCAGGGGCAGTTTGATTATGTTTGGCATTATCACTTCCTGTAATATTTGATAGAATTTTCCCTAAAAAATTGCTGGGTCTGGTATCTCCTTTGGGAGAAGATTTTAATTAATAATAGATTTTAATTAAAAGTTCTAAAAATATTCACATTTTTTCATTCAAGTCTATTTTAGTTTGATTTCTTTTTTCAAGAATTTTCTTAGTTTGTCTGTTTTAAGTTTAAAAGAATGAAATATTACTTGTGTTTATTTACTATATTTTTTATCCATGATTATGTCTTGTTTTCAAATTTTCTGTTTTTTTCCATCAGTCTTGTTGAAAAATAGTACATTTTATCAATTTTTTCAAAGAATCGGCTTTTTGTTTTACTTGTTTGAGCCTCCTTATTGTGCCTTTTGCTTCTATTTCATTATATTCTGCTTTTCTCATTATTTCTTACTTTTTTTTTTTTAGTTTTAATGTGTTTCTAGAAATAAATTCATCCATGGTGTATTTTACCATACAGGATGTTTGTTTTTTTATTGTCCTCTCGTAAAGGACTACAGTAAAAGATTTAGAGCCACCTTGAATTGGATGGCTCACATCTTAATTGAAACAACCTAAACAAAAGTTCTACCCACAATAAGTCTGCTCCCACAGGCCTTCTCTGGGATAAACAACAGCTTTAAACCAGCATACTCCACCCTCTAGAACCCAGAAAGACATGGTCTTTCCACTGCAAAATACATTCATTCCATCACAATAGCACAAAAGCCTTAAGCTATTTCAGCAACAAAATTAAGTACAAAGTCTCACCAAAATCAGTTACAGCCATCCTCTGTCCTAAGGTAAAATCCTCCTCTGGCTGTGAACCTGTAGGACAAGTTATTTGCTTCCAGTAAACAAAGGAGGGACAGTCATAAGATGAATGCTCTCATTTCCATTAGAAGTTGCAGGAAAAACAGGGACCATGGGACCCAAACAATTCTGAAAACCTGCAAGGCAAGCATCATTAGATTTCCAGGCCTGAAAGTCATCTATAGAATGATGTTTTATCCTTGGAGCTTGAGGATGTGGCAGTCTCACTTTCTCCAAGTGCTTATGCAGCAGTCTAGTTCTCTCCAAATACTGGGGTGACTGCTCTAACATCTCCAAACATTCTCTCTTCTGCCCTCTTCAAGAACCTGGGTGGCAGCTGGGCTCTCTGCCATCTCTTGGGCACAGGCTTACCTCTTTCTAAACAGTGGTATTATGGCCAGGCTCTGCTCAATCCCTAGGGAGTGTGCTCCACCCTCTCTGAGGCCTGGAGCAGCAGCATTCTTCCCGAACAGTGAATGGGAACAGAAATAGGAAGGGAGGCCAGCCCTCTGCCAACTCTCAGGTAAACGCACTCCTTTCGTGCGCATGGGTGGGTCTGCTCTCCTAACCTGAGGTTTCTTGGCTTTGCCATCGTTCTCCTTTTCAAGTTATTTTTCCTTCATTCTGTCCCATTTCTTTCCCTTCTAGTCCAGATTAGCAGAGGTTCCATTTATAGAGATCCTACAAAAAATTTGTTGATTTTGCATGCAGCATGTACGGGTTATAAACATCAGACAACAGGAATTGCTACAAATCCTTTCTGGACAACCACGTTTTTAATCTTGACTTGTCCTGAAATGGCTGGCTGTTTCCATGCTTGGTTAAATCCTCATATGGGTTGCTATCCTCTGGGGATTCATTTTTCAAAAGCTCAGAATTTTCCAAACTATCAGTTTCTTGGTTTTTTTTTTTGGTATGCTACAGTTCAGTTCTCAGCTTATCCCTTTCCTCTTTCATTTTACTATATGCTGCAAGGAGAAGCCAGCCTGCATTTTTCACATTTAAATTGGAAATCTCTTCAGCTAATAATCCAGTTATCTTCACTTTCTAATTCTCCCTTCCATCCAAAATAAGGACTCAATTTTGCCAAATTCTTTGCCACTTTAAAGCAAAGTCACCTTTCTTCCAGTTGACAATGACACATCCATCACTTTTAAGTTCTCATCAGAAGTTCCCTTAGCATCCACATTTCTACCAACAATCTCTTCAAAACAATCTAGGCCTTTTCTATAAAGCATCTCACAATTTTTTCCAGAATTTTCTCCTTACCCATTTATAAAGTCATTCCAGCATTTTGCAAATCACATCACCCCACTCTTCTGTTACCAATATCTGTTTCAGTTTTCTAAAGCTGCCAGAATGCAATATACTAGAAATAGGTTGACTTTTACCATGGGGACTTAATAGTTTAAAAATTTGCAATTCTAAGGCCATGATAATGTCTAAATTTAGTAATCAAGAGAAAGATGTTATCCTTGAAGAAAGGCAGCTCACATTTATTGTTCCTCTGTCACATAGGAAGGCATATGGCCGGTATCTACAGATCCTTCTCTCCCAGGTCTCCTTGCTCTCAGCTTCTGCTTCCAGTGGCTCTCTCAGCTCCTCTGGGTGTTTGTTTCTCTCTGAGTTCTCTGGGCTCTCTCTGTCTTTTATCCTCTCAGAAAGGACCCCAGTAAAGGATTTAGATCCACTTTGAATTGGGCTGGTCACATTCAATTGAAACAATCTAATCAAAAGGTCCCACCCATAATAGCTTTGCCCCCACAGGAATGGATTAAAAGAACATGACCTTCTTTGGGGAGCATAATAGCTTCAAACCAGCAAATAATATTATGGTTTTTTTTCTAGTGCTTCTATCATTTCTTGCTGTTGTTTACATATTCAATCCATTTGGAATTCACTATTGTGCTTCATTTTCTTCCAAAGTGATAATTAATTATTCCAACAAGGCTTGATCAATATTTTCTAAATTTAATGTCTTCTTGATAATAATATATTAAATTCCCATATCCACCTGGACTTATTTCTGGATTTTTTATCCCATTCCATCTCCTAGGTACTTGCCTATTTTTTTCTGATAATATGCTATTGTAATTATAGCAGCTTTATAGACCTATTTGTTTGTTTGTTTGTTTGTTTGTTTTTTATTTTGTTTTGTTTTTGCATGGGCAGGTACTGGGAATTGAACTTGGATCTCCGGCATGGCAGGGGAGAACTCTGCCTGCTGAATCACCATGGCCTGCCATTTATAGGTCATTTTAACATTTAATAGTACGAGTCCCTTCTCATTATTCTTGTCCTTTTCCTACAAATTTCCTAGCCATTTTCACAGATATACTTTTTTTATGTACCTTCTTTATTTTAAGATTTAGTAACATTTGCACACATCACAAAATTTACAAAATTATATACAGAAAAAGATATATCTCTTTGCATGTTTCTCACCCAACTCTTTAGTCTTTTCACTAGAGACAGCCCTTCTTATCAGAGATATTTGATGCAGCAA
Source organism: Tamandua tetradactyla (assembly GCF_023851605.1). Taxonomy (NCBI): domain Eukaryota; kingdom Metazoa; phylum Chordata; class Mammalia; order Pilosa; family Myrmecophagidae; genus Tamandua; species Tamandua tetradactyla. The sequence goes on along the minus strand of NC_135327.1, from coordinate 110,360,915 downwards.
CACAGTGTAAATATATTTTCCTATTAGTCTCATAAAATGATAGCATTTGTGATTTGCCTTACTTTTTTCACTTACTATGTTGGCCATTTGTCAGTTTCAGACATAAATGGCAGCCCTTGATTAACTTTTGAAACAATTTGGCAAATTTCCAATAAAGTCCACATCATTGGAAATACATATATATTTCATATATATTCAAATATATGACCAAACACCATTTTAAAAATTCTATGCCCAATAACTTAAATACAAGGAAGTCATGTTTTATCATGTCATATATTTTAGTTTGCTAAGCTTCTGAAAGCAGATGTCATGAAATGGGTTGGCTTAACAATGGGAACTTATTAGTGTTCTGGCTTGAAGCTGAAAAAATGTCAAAATCAAGGCATCATCAAGGTAATACTTTCTTCTGAAGACCAGATGCTCATGGCCCTTGGCTCCTCTACCACATGACAAGGCACATGGCTGCATCTGCTGGTCTCTACCTTCTCTTCCAGGTTTCATTACTTTCACTTCTTGTTCCTGTGGTTTTTTTCTTTCTCTCTGTGTTCATTCTATTTATAAAGGACTCCAATAAGAGGATTAAGACACATCCTGAATGAGGCAGTTACACCTTAACTGAAGTAGCTCATCAAAATATCCTGCTTACAATGGGTTCACATCCACAGAGATAGATTAGTTTTAAGAGCATGATTTTCTGGTGTGCATACAGTTTCAAACCACCAGACTCCACCCTCTGGAACCCCCAAAGGCATGTTCTTTCTGTATGCAAGCTACATTCATTCCATCACAATATCTTTAAAACCTTTAGTCATTTCAGTAACAGTACTAAGTGCATAGAATAGGAGTGGTCTGTGCTGGGACACATTTCCTCTTAGTTTGTATTCTTATGAAACTTAGAGAACAAGATATCTGCTTATAACAGGCAAAGGAGGGACAAGCATAAGACAAATATTCCCATTTCCAGAAGGAGAAATTGGAAGGAAAACAAGGGTCATGAGTCCCAGACAATTCCAAAACTCTGCAGGTCATATTCCATTATATTCCAAGTCTGAGAGTCATCCATAGAATGATATTTTGTCCTCTAGTCCTGATGGAGAGCCAGGCCCACCCTTTCCAAGTGCTTATGCAGTGCTATGGCTTCCCCAAATATTGGAGTGAAGTTTCTATCCTTGTCAAGCAACAAGACCACAGCCTGCTTCTAGTCTCCATCCCTGTCAACCATTGGGGTGGAGGCCAGGCCCTCCACAATTTCCAAGTCATCTGAAAAAACTGGGGTGGTAACGCTTGCTGAACAAAGAGCAGAAGGCATGCCTTCTTCAAGTGCTGGGGCACGCTCAACATTTCCATGTGCATGGCTGGGTCTGCTTTCTTGGCCTGAGAAGATGTCTTCAGTCCAGACCTCAGCTTCCATGCTTCTGCCCTCCAAGTCATTTTTCCTTCAATGTCCCTCTTAGTCCAGGCTGGCAGAAGTTCAGTTCACATAACTCCCATAAAAAAGTTAGTTCTGCATGTAGTACACAGGTGTCCAAACAATCAGACAGAAGAACTTTCCACAAATCCTTTCTGGATAACTGCATTTTTAATCCTGACTTGCACTGAAATGACTGACTGGATCTATGCCAGTTAAACCCTCACATGGAGCATCATCCTCTGGGGTCTCACTTTTCAGAAGCTCAGAACTTTCCAAACCAGCAATTTCTGGCTTCTTTCTGTCCAGGAGTTCAGTCCTCAGCTTAATCATTTCCTCTCTCATTTTACTATAAGCTGCAAGTAGAAACCAGGCTTCAGCTTCCATGTTTAGTCTGGAAATCTTCTCAGCAAAAATCCAAGCTCATTACTTTCAAATTCTGCCTGCCATCCGATATCAGAATTTGTGAAGTTCCCTGCCACTTTAAAATCGGTCACTTTTCTTCTAGCTTACGATGACATTTATTATTTCTGTTTAAGTCTTTTCATAAGCACTTTTAGCATCCATACTTCTATCAACAGTCTCTTCAAAGCAATCCAGACCTTTTCTATCAAACCGCTCACAATTGTTCCAGCCTGTACCCATTACTCAATTCCAAAGCCATTTCCAGATTTTGGGTATTTACAATAGCAGCACCCCACTCTTCTGGTATCAAAATCTGTTTTAATTTGCTTGGCTTCTGAAAACAAATACCATGAAATAGGTTGGTTTAGCAATGGGAATTAATTACTTTATACTTTTGAGGCTTAGAAAAATGTCCAGATCAAGGCATCATCAAGCAAAAATCTAGTTTTTGCTTTCTTCTCAAAACCAGTTGCTGGTGGTCCTTGGCTCCTCTGCCACATGAAAAGTCACACTGTAGCATCTGCTGGTCTCTCCCTCTCTTCAGGGTTTTATTGCTTTCATCTTCTTGCTTCCATGACCATTTCCCTCTCTGTCTTTACGTATTCATCCCATTTATAAAGGATTCCAGTATGAGGCTTAAGACCCTTCCTGAATGAGATAGGTCACACCTTAACTGAAGTAGCCTCATCAAAGGATCCATCCCCAGAAATGGACAAGCCTTATGGACTTGATGTTTCTGTGTACATACAATTCCAAACCACCACATTACATGAGCATAAATCTTCAATTCACTGAAGTAACAAATTAAGTGAATTTGTGGATGATATTTTTTAAAAGGTGAAATATACCAGCTTTCATGTCATCACATTGTACTAAAGAAGTACTACCTAAGATATACATAGACATAATATCTATCTATATTATAAATAGATAGATGCAGACACAAAAATATATATCTTTTAAATGAAATTTAATCAAAGCATTTGCCTTTATCCTCATTTTAAAGGCAGGTTTCAATGAAATAACTGAGATCATATTCAGCTCTAAAATTACTATTTTATCACATTTTCAAAGCAACTACTTTTTGCTAATTCAAACACAGAAGGAAGCATATTGGAAGGATAATGTATCTTTGACTTCCTGGAAGATGTGATTAATTGATATTTAGAAAGCTTTGTGATCATGGCAGCTTCAATCTCAGTGTCATCTGGCCATAGGTTGTTAACTAAAGCATTGCCATGAACATGATTTTACCCTCAAAACCCCTCTTCTCCATGTCTATAGGTCCAAAATACCATGCCTCAGGATGAACTATAAAGTGACCCATATTGGGTTTCTAGCCACCTTTGAAGCAAATTATCTGAGGGTGAAGGTAGCAAGATCAATAGAATAGGCCTGGTTGATAGAGTGCTTGATCAAGAATTGAAGCTTTTCTGAAGACACCATTGTCATGACGTGGCAGAGATGCCAAGATGTGCTTAATTCTTGCAATATGAAAATTATCCTAAGTCTTTAATTCTGTATAATAAGCATATTCTAGTTTTTGTTATATATTAAGGGAGAATGTATTGGACACATTATATAAGTAAATATTTCAAGTTTACAAAGACAATTAAATTATAAACACTAAATATTCAATGCTTTTTTTCTATATTCACAAAATTCTTGAATTTTATTTTGAGTTTCTTTCTTTCTTGTATTGTTGCTATATTACTGTCAAAATATAAGAGTTTGATTCTTTAAGAAGAGATTAGAATCTAAAGCAAAAAGAATGAGCAGTAATAATGTTAGGAAGAAGTCAAAAATATAATTTCTAAGGTCATGCATTCACGTTTGTTATTGCATAGAGAAATAGCTAATGGATGTACCAGTAGACGGAAAATCAAGGCATGCTACTTTACTTATCTTGCATGGATCCTAATAATTTTGACCTATGAAAATGGAGATAAGGAGGATTAAATAATGTTGAATTTAAAGAAATTGAGGTATAAAGAAAGTCTGCAAATATGATGCTGCAAAGGTTAATCTATGATTTCATTTTTCCACAATAGTTTTATCAGATGATTGGACAAGAATCGAATTCTTATAACTTATTATCCTTAGAGATTGTGCTAAATGACCAATGCATCCGTAGTCAGTAGAAGGGTAAGGAGAAATTAAATTACAATATAAAATACACTCCAAATGAGACTAATAAAGGTGTAATCATAAAGGTGAGTGGACATAGAAACTGAGCAGGAATGTGTACCCAGAAGAAAGAGAATTGGGGGAAATAGAGATCATCCCAGAAAAGTGGGGCCAGACAACAGGCAAAGCGAGACTTAGTCCTCAAACTCCGCCATCCTGGGCAACTGTCGGTCTTCCTCTTGTGCTTGGGCCAGCTTGTCACTCTTCTCCTAGTCTGTGAAACCATGTAGAATCCACAGTGGTCCAAGGAATATTTCTCTTTTAGTGCCGTGAATCTTTAAATCATATCTGGCTGATGTTTGACATACTTGTTGACAGCCTAAATGGATTTTTTAATAGTGTAGCATAGATAAATCTTTCTTTTGTTGTAGGGCAGCCAAAAATGTTTTTATGGCTAACTCTAGCTTAATAAGCAGCTAGAGTTTTAAAAAATGCAACCATTTAATTTTTAATATGGATTGGTTCCTTTTGGTAATTAAAAACAAACATTTTGTAAAACTGCCAACATATTAATCAAAATAATATAGGATTATGTATGTCAGACATTTAAACATGCTTTAAACCCTTTGAGATGAAATGGTAAAAAAATAAAACAGATTGAAACAGGGACCTTTATTGCTTATACCCTGCGCAGGCCAAAAGTTACATACAATGTTCAGCTAGAGTCATATTACCATTTCAGTAGATTTTGAAGTTTACCTGGGGTGAGGCATGTCTAAATGTTCATGTCTCTATGCTAATACATAGAGACAAGGACTAAAAAACAAAACAAAACTGTGCATTGCCTTGGTTATGGAGACCTCAGAGTTTTAGCTACTAGTCAAGTCTGACCAGGGATGATTCAACTCTCTCATTTTTCTAATCAGTAGCAGGACTAATATGCTGCTCCTAGGTCAGGATAACAGTGTAGATAGACCATTTATTTATTTCAACACAAACATTCTCTGTTTTAGCCAAAAGCCAAATAAAAGAGTCCAAAAGGGGAATTTTTTTTTCTTTTTCTATGCCTAGAAAGTTATGTTGCTAGGTTTCCAGACATTAGTAGTACATCAAAAATAATAATTTCAAGGTCCATATGCAATTTCACCCTGTGTGCTGGTGTGAAAATACTTCATTATTCCCGTACTGACAGAAGGATTCCAGTTTTTCTTTTGCCATCCTAGCTATTATATTAGTAGAAAAATAATCAAATACTGGTTATCTTACATTGGTTTGCAATAAAAGCCAACATGAGAAGGTTTTTATCTTAATTTTAAACCTTATGTGCCTTATTGTTTGCTAGTTTGAAAAATTTTACATACCCTAGAAAAGCCATGCTTTAATCCTAATCCAGTCTTGTTTCGTTTAATCCCTATTCCACACTTTGGGTTGGAAAGTTGATTGGGTTATCTCCAGGGAGATGTGACTCAACTGTAGGGTATTAAACTTGATTAGATGGAGACATGCCTCCACCCACTCAAGGTGGGTCTTGATTACTTTACTGGAATTCTTTAAAAGAGGAAGCATTCTGGAAAAGGCTTGAAATCTGGGAGAGCCACTAGAGAATGACAAGAGAACCAGGAGAGCCCATGCAATCAGAGACCGTTGGAGATAAAGAAGAATGCCCTGGGGGAGATTCATGAACCAAGAAGCCTGGAGAGGGAGAAAGCTAGCAGACATTGCTATGTTCACCATGTGCTTTTCCAGTTGAGAGAGAAACACTGAACTTCGTCAGCCTTCTTGAACCAAAGTATCTTTCCCTGATGCCTTAGGTTGGACATTTTTATAGCCTTGTTTAATTAGGACATTTTCGGGGGTTTAGAACTGTAAACTGGCAATTTATTAAATTTCCCCTTTTTGAAAGTCATTTCAGTTCTGGTATATCGCATTCCAGAAGCTAGCAAACTAGAACGCTATTTTACTAATAGCTTACCAATTCTCCAACATCAAATCCTCACTATACGAAATATATCCTCTCATGGAGTCCTGGCAGTTCTTTTGGTTTAATCAGAATCTTCTAGATCCTTAGGATTTTAAGGATGATCAGACATTTTCTGACAATGTCAGTGCTGTTCTTTCAAAAGGTTGCACTGAGCATGTGATAAGGCTCTTAGTTCTTAATGTAATTTTCCTCATTAAGTAAAACTGTTTTAATAATATTAAATGGTGATCGCCAATTAAATGATGAACTTCAGTGAAGCTAGCTTAACAAAACTGAATTCAAAAGAATATTTCCTTTGCCCTAAGACAATGCCTTAATATGAATTTTTAGAGAACTATCAATAGCTTTCAAGTGTTAATAGTTTGGCCCACATAACATTCAGAAGTTTCAAGCACTTTGAAACAGTGCGAAAATATGTATGGAGATGGAGTTTGGACTGAAACTTGAACTGCTGTATAGATCTGCCTGCTTCCTTCTTTTTGTTAGTTTTCCCATGTATTGCTGCATTATGAAGGTGAAGATCAGTACACTCTTGTTTTCTTTATGTGGATGGAGCCACTGAAAGCCCCAAACCACCACAAAGTCAGGAAATGCAGTGTGGTCACTTTCCACAACCTATTACGAAATACAATTGCTTGGTATTCTTGCGTTATGTGAGGTTTCAGTTATTGATCTGGAGAATACATTATCAACAAGCAAATAAGTGAATATGGCCCTCTATCACCCCTTTATTTTTTTAATAAAGAATCAGTCTGTCTTCAGGACTTGATTCTGTGTTTCTAACCAACCGCAGACTTTTGTTTGCCCTCCAAAAGCCTAGTGTAGGTGTTCTGTAAAAGGCAACAATTATTGTGTTTTTTATTGTAGTGTATTATTAATGTCTATTTTATTAGTGTGATGGGATTCTAAAATTACTTTTGCTAAAAGGTAGCTCTATGTTTGAGAAATAAAAGTATAAACGTTAAGAGAGGCTTTGACTGAAATACAATGTACTGAATTCGTGGTCTTTGGTCTGTTAGGCAATTTTATAGATGACATTGGCCTGAAGTGATCATCAATTATTCCCTGGCCAAAAGACAAGCCCTGCCTTTTACCAACTAATGTAAAAAACATGGTCTAAGACAAACTTTCATTTAAAATAAGTTTTCTCCATGGTGTCAGGTGAATATGTTCTTTAAAGTTCTGATGATTTCTTAAGAAATAACTTTATTAATTTTCCCCAAATATCTTTAATGCAAAAGACTATAGGATTTCAGTTATTTGTTTTATCACCACTCACCACCTTTAAAAAAATAAAAACATACACAAATCCAAATCAAAAACCAAAACCCAAATCAAATTCTGTTTATAATGTAATTATTGAGTATATAGATTTTGGAACCATATAAACAACTTGAGTTTGAATCTTAAGTTTCCTGCATTAACTTGGACAAAATATTAGCTTCTCTATATTTTCAAATTCTTCTTACATAAAATTATGGGCAATGACCATGCTGACCTTATTGGATTCTTTTTTTTTTTAAACATGGGCAGGCACCTGGAATCGAGCCCTGGTCTCTGGCGAGAACTTGGCCTGCTGAGCCACTGTGGCCCACCCATTAATTGGAATTGTGGTGAGCCTATGATACCGTATAGCCTGTGGTTTCCATAATGCATGTCTCCATAGCAGAGTACTGGACACAGCAAAAGCTTGTTGTCTCTTACCTTTATCTACCCAAGAGAGCTTTCACCTTGTGGTGGAAACCTTACTGCATTGGACAAAAGAGGTTTTTGAATAGGCTAGGCTAGCACCTTCTATCAGCCATAGCCATTTGTCCAGGCTTCAGGCAAGGTTACTCAGGGTCCTTCTCTAAGGTGCTCCTGCTAGAGGAGTTGTCACAGTTGTCTTATTCTTCATTTAAGGCTCTGGTCTTAGAGCTTAGAGTGACGATAACTGGTGATGCAAGGATAAGCCTTAAAAGATAGAGCAGATACCCAAAGAGAAGCAAAGGTGAGAGTTGGAGAAGGTAAGTTCCCAGAGCTGCCCTTAATTTAACAATTCCCTTTAATTTTGTGAGCTTCCCTCAAAAATTTGTTTTCCTTAAGTTGGATGTTGCCAATTTTAGCTAAAAGAACCCTGATGGTTCTTTTGACTTTTATTATAAACCTGAACATACAGGTTCCATGAGGCAAAAAGAATCCTTGCATCAACAGAGTTAATAATGGTATATGAGAAAGAGATTAAATCCATGGCACCCTGATTCTTTCCTTGGGATCCCAGGTCTTGAGTAATTTGGCCCTGCTCTGACTTCTTCTCATCCTCACTTGTACTCCCCCCCCCCCTTTATCGGTAGCATAATACAAATTTTTATTTCTCTTTTAACATACTTCTTATATCAACAATTAGGTGGCTAAGCTTTTGAGGCCAAGACCATGTCTTTTAGCCCTTTTGATTTCTAAGTCCTGGCACAGTGAATGGATTCATCTGCAGTCTTTTCTTGTCATCAACAGCAGCGTCACCGTGGCCTTCAGTACCATTATCACATTTATTGATGATCAACTACATGCCAGGAACCAAGCAAGCTGCCTTCCATTCATTATCTTATTGAATCCTCACGACACCTGCCAAATAGGGGTGAGTGTTTTTAAAGAAAATGAAACTGCTGCTAAAAGAGATGAGTAAACTCCAAAAGTTCCCACAGTCAGTGGGAGAGGGGAATTAAACAAATCTCTATGGATCTCCAGAGATGGAGCTTTGATAAAAATCTGATTTTTATTTTGCTAGCCTTGTTTAATTTTGCAGCTCTTACACATTATCGAATCTTACCTATGCTCTTGAATCATCTAATATACCCTTATACCTTTTCATGCTACAACTGAAAATACTTCTTTTCTTTTTCTGTTGATCCTTGTTATTCACTGATAGTCTAGTAATTAGATTACAAATACTGATTATATCTATCTATTTCTCCATCCATCCATCCATCCATCCATCCATCCATCCATCTGTCCATCCATCTACCATCTATCTATACAATCTAGCATCTATCTAATTAGCATCTATCTTCTATCAATTTCTGTACAATCTTTTTGCATACCATTTAGCATGCTGTGTGCAAACCGTTTAGTGTACTAATTTTTTTGATGCCTTACAAATTTAAATGTTTATAAACAAACTTTCAGGAACTGAATGATAGAGACATTAGATACTTTTATAACTTATAGGGGAAATAAGGACTTCCCAAAAGACCTTTGGGACCACGTTCATTTCCAGCCACTTCTGACTCTGATTCAAAACTGTGCTTAGGTTGCCCATGGCCTCAGAGCTCAGTGCAGCGTTGTTCTCTCCGAGGGGTGTCCTTGATGCCCCACTCCAGGTCAGACTCTGCATTATGTACGTTATCATATTACCATGTACTGTTCTTTTGTATCAGTTATTTCCATTGATTTTTAGAGACTAATCTGAGTGAATTTTGTTCTTTATTAGCATCTGCTTTCTCCACTGTTCTGTAAGTGTTATGAGAACTTCTACTTTTTTGATCATCACTGTATCCCAGGTGATGAACACAGTGCACGGTATGTAAGTAGGATTCAATAAAACTGCCGAGTGAATGAATGAATGACCCTAAGTGCGATGTCCACATCAAATGAATGAATGATGACCCTAAGTGCGATATGCACGAGTGAATGAATGAATGGCTCTAAGTGCGATGCCCACTCTTTTCAGCATGCATCCTACTGTGAAGCACTCTTCCTCACTGAAACTCTTCCACCTGGGTTTCTTGACATGGCACTCTGGCTCTTCTGTGTCTGTGGCACCCTCTTGATCTCTTTTCTGGTTTCTTGTTTTCTTTCCACCTCGTAGCATGGACATCTTCGGAGTCTCTTTCCTCTTTCCCCTGCACAATACCCCCTTGGGTGACCAGCCTCCATTGCCATCCCGACCTTCCTCTTTGCTCGGCTCTCCCCAGTGCCTGGACTGCAGTCTGTAACAGTGCAGATTTCCCTCCTCGTCCCAAAGTGCTTCATGGCATTCCTTGTTTAGTGTGTCCAGATATACTCTCATGTTGCCCCAAGTCATGAGAAAAGTATATAAGGATTTATGTCTTATTTGTTTAACCAAGCATGGTGGTGCACACACACATTTACTAAAGAATGAGTAAATCCATTTTATACCGTCAATTGTCTGACACCCTGTCCTCAATATAGTAAGTTTTCAAAATCAATTTGCTGAAGTTGTTTTCATATGAGGATCTCAATTCCATGAGCAGAAGGAGACTGGGGATAGCTGCCACCACGAACCTTAGATCACTGCTCTGTTAGGTTTCAGAAGAGGGCCTGTTCTTTGAATTGTTGATTCTGAATTCAGTTTTCACTTTTACTGCTATTATGTTATTTTATTTTCATGCTATGTTTGCACTTTCCAATCTGCTACACTATTAATTGTATGCAGTAACTCAAATCCATGAGCAGAATCCAGGTCTGTAGTGGAACAGGGCCATTCACCTGGGAAAAATTATAAACATTTCCATATATTCTTAGAGTCATAATAGATTATATGTAATTAAATAATGGTATAGAGCCTATTATGGAATAATTCTGGTTTCTCATTCTAAAATGTTTTCTTTATGGACAAACAAATCATGATAAACTAGGCTTTTGATACCATATAGATGACAAATAGTAATCACTTATCAGAGAAGAAAAAATGCAGAATTTTACCAAAATGTTTATAATTTGGGGAAATATTTTATGAAAACTTTTATATACTATGTTTGAACATAAAATTTCCTGGACTGAATTTCATAAAATCACATTGAAATTTAACTACATAGGAATTGTGATTTGGAACCAGCTCAAACTCATAGCATCTCAGCTTTCCTATATATTAACTTGTGAGCATCTCATCAAAGTAAATGAAAAGAGGAACCTTGTTTAGTTCTTCTTTAAACAAAGTCTTATTCTTAATCATATGAGAGTTCAAACCTCTCTTTAACAGCAAAAAGCCATGTTACATGCAGTCCAAGGAAGTTGTGGAATTTCATAGATGAACAGGTAACTGGCATGTAGTGGCCAGATCCTCACTTAAAAATATGTCCTAGTTCTGCTGTCTAAATGTTTTAAAATAAGGCATTAATCCTCCTTTCTAATCAAGTTTTTATTTATGTTCACCACTACTTTGTTAGCTATTTTGCCCATTACTAGGAGTTATTTAATGTGCTAATAAGGAGACACAAATTTTTTTTAAAAATTAGATAACTGTATTTAGATAGAATAGATTTCCTGTATATACTATGTATTTTGTTTTGTGCATTTCAAAATGTTATTTGGAGAACTTAGTCCTTAAGAGACTACCAATCAAGTAAGGAACTAGCATCAATAAGTTTTCTTACTAGCAAAAGGAATGGGAAGAAAGAAAGGGAAGGCATCTGAGTCCCTGATAAAAGAAATCTAAGAGACTAAATGACTTATGAGAAGGCAACTAAATTCCAGCTCTTATGAGGAATGCATTAAAAAGAATCTAAGTCAGGGGTTCATAACGTTGAGTCCACAGACTACAGTCCATGGAAAGACTTCAAGGGGTGTGTGAACTTGGAGAGGGAAAATTACATATTTGTTTTCACTAACCTCCAACTGAAATTTGGCATTTCCTTTAATATGAATATAGACAACAGTAGTTTCAGCATTACCTGTAATTTTGTCAGCAGTAGAATTCAGAGATATGTTTATATTAAAGTCGTTGGTGATATCTCAAATTTTATTTATGCTCACCACTACTTTGATAGTTATTTTATCTACACAGGAGTTATTTAATATGCTAATAAAGAGACACAAAATTTTAAAAAAATGGATAACTGTATTTAGATATAATAGATTTCCTGTATAATACTATGTATTTTGTTTTGTGCATTTCAAAACATTACTTGGAGAACTTAGTTCTTAAGAGACTACCAGGAAGGTTTATAGCACATACGCAAAAAGGGTTAAGAGCCTCTGACAGGTAGATGTTTTATATTAAATTAATATACTCTTCTAAGATTTGTCTTTTAAGCCAAATTAAATACTAAAATAAAAATATATATTGGGGGAAAAGATTTTCCTAAAACTTGTAAAAGTGATGTTGTAAATGTTCAATGCAAAGAAATCATTATTGAAAAAAGTATACATTAAACTTATAAATTAAATATTGTAAAAATGGGTGAGAAGGCAACTACCTTCCAACAAAGGAGAACAATATAATCCAGAACACCGAACATGTGCCGAAAAAGTAAAGGTCTATGAACTCCCAAACAACAAAGGGTCTGACTTCCATTTCCATCGCTTTGACCATGGTCTTTGACGTTAACAGATGTGAAAATTCTCTTACTGATGATCAGATTTAAAAAATATATTTAACATTAACTCCTGAGTTATGCACATTTTTGTTAAGAAATTCCTTATACAATACTGACCTTATGACCGAGGCATTGGATTTGGGACACTATAAATATGGCATCTACTAACTATGTTTAAATATTTCCCTCTCTACTTCTAGAAAGAGATGCCTGAAAATTTTCCATTTTATTTCTTAATTTCTGAGGACTTGTCTAGTTATTGTTTTTTTCTGGGGATTTTGGCATGTGTGTTTTTTTTTAAATGGAAGTAAAATGGATGTCAAGTTACTATCCCATTCAGAAAAATTGTATGAGGCAGTGAAAAATCACTAGATTGTTTCTGAAACGGTAGTATATTGACAAATAAAAATAAGCCCATCATCAATAACAAAGGAGAATGGCAGATCAAGGATTTATTAACCTAATTCCAAACATAGTGGGCTTAAATATAATGGGAAATAAACACTATTTTTTTTTTAGAAAAGCCATATTCTGTTACAGTTAAATCATTTGCATACCAGCCATGATTTGCACACAAATATGACTCCAAAGTTCACTGATTTCTTTTTCTTGAATTTGTGGGATGAGGTGAAGAGATGAGGAGGAAGAACGAGGTGATGATGAGATATTTTTAAGTTCTCTTTAATCTTTTTTGAAAAGTTTATGCTACAGTAGCTAACATTTCTTTCTAACCACAATCTATATACCAAAATAGATATCATAACCTTACATCTATCCATGGAGTTTTTTTAAGGACACATTTTGTCCTTATAGAAATAAATGTGCTTTAAGAAAAATAAAGTAAGTATATTTAGAAATTATGAAACTAAATCCAGATGTATTAAATAGCTATCTAGTTTATATTTATTTCTCTATTTTGATGGATGGCGTATGACCACAAGGGAACAATAAGATATATATAGAAAGAGTGAGCCAAAGGTCACTGTACGTGCACAGTGTAAACGAGGTTGCTTTTTTACTCATTTTAAAATTAGTAGTTAACAGTTTTCCATCATATTCTTCACCACTGTATAGAAAGGATTCTTATTATTGAATGGTATCCAATTTTCCAAAAATAACTAACTCAAAACTTAAAGGCATTTTTAGAAGTTTTATAGTTGGCCCTTTTATCTACAGAAAGGAACACCATGCAAGCAGTAAAGTTACAACACAGAAAGAGTGACTATTTGTTAACTTTCTAGAACTTGTGTGAGAAAGGGTTCAATTTTTCTTCCATTTTATAATCTATATGGTCAGAAAATATTGTTTCTAACTCACTCAGGTAAGAATTTAACTTGTTCACTCTTGTTTTTTAATTTTTTTCATTATTTTCTGTTATTATTTTTATTTTTTGTTTGAACTTGTTCATTCTTTTTTAATATTTTTATTCTTTATTTTATTTATTTATTTTATTGTGAAGAACAACACACATACAAAAAAGCAATACATTTCAATACACAACATGACAGAGTTATAGAACAGATTTCCGAGTTTGTATGAGTTACAGTTCCACAATTTTAGGTTTTTCCTTCTGGCTGTTCCAACACACTGGAGACTGAAAGATATATCATTATAATGATTCAGCAATCATACTCATATGTCAAATCCTATCTTCTCTTTTATAACTCCGCCTTCTCCTTTGATCTTTTTTTAATTGTATGTATTTTTATTGATGTATCTTTTATATTCACGTACTATGTAATCACCCAATGTGTACACTCAATGGTTCACAATATCATCAAATCGTGCATTTATCATCACAATTCACTTTTTCTTTCTTTCTTGTAAAAATAACATATATACAAAAAAGCAATAAATTTCAAAGCACATCACAAAATTAATTGTAGAACATAGTTCAGGGTGTGGTATGGGTTACGATTCCACATTTCTGGGTTTTTATTTCTAGCTGCTCTAAGATACTGGAGACAAAAAGATATATCAATATACTGATTCAGCAGTCATACTCATTTGTTGAACCCTACCTTCTTCGTATAATGCCATCATCATCTTTGAGCTTTCTCCCATTCTCATTTTTCTTTTAAAAATATTTTTAGTGAGACATATCCACACATGTACAATCCAACCATACCACACAATCAATGGTTCATGATATCATCACATAGTTGTGTGTTCTTCACCGTGATCATTTAATTTGCTCATTCTTATTCACTCTCTGCTGGAGGATAACTGGCAAATTCCAACACAAATATAAATTTCAAAGAGGTAGGTAGCATACTGTTTACTTCTCTTGTTTCTTCTGTAACGCTTCAAAATAATGACGCTTTATATTTGTATAGCTTTTTACAACTTTAAGCTTTTCTTCAGTCCTTACAAAAATTGAGGAATAGATACAGAGAAATGCTAGAGCCCACTTGTGCAGACTCCTGAGAGGTGATTAAGTTTTCAGGAATGTTGGCCTCCTATTATTACTTTAATTTTATAATTTAAAAGAATTTAAATTTTATAGTTATTTGATTCATAACTTTAAAAATTAAATTAAAACTAAGTTATATAGGGTGGGCAATGGTGGCTTAGTGGCAGAACTTTCTCCTGCCAAGCCAGAGACCCGGGTTCAATTCCTGGAGCCTGCCCATGTCAAAAAAAACTAAGTTATATAAATTTATAATGAAAGAAATTATATACTAAATACCCCAAGCTCACCACATCCTAATCATTTTATTGTAAGTGCTATAATTAAGGATTCTTTTTCTTTATCAAGTAGGTATTATTAGCCTAATTTTGGTAATGAGTAAAATGATCCTTACAGTGTGCAAGAGACTTACTCAATCTCCTAAGGCCTAGAGTGTGGACTCTAAGGCATGTGTACTCTCTTCTTTTTCAGTTATGTTGTCATATTGAATACTTACTAAGTGAAAGGCCCTGTGATTGGGAGTTAATAATAACTCATTTAAATGAGTTCAATACCTCCCCCATCCTGATTCTCAGGTAATGCTTTTGCATTCTATTCTGCTGAGAAAATGGAAACACTCAGTAGAGAACTTCCTGAAGCCCCCAGAACTGCCATTTGTCAACCCCCTTGCATCTGGTCCATGTTTTCTCTTCACTACTGATACTGCAGATGAACTGTCCTCAGGCCTACCCAATGTCAATTCTACCACCTGGCTACCAAATTCCATCCTTGTAGGCCTATCCAGGGACAGCACTCTAGTAATTTTTCTCTTTTTCTTGCCTCATCAAATTTTTTCTTTCTTAATCTTATCCCCCAGCTTACGTATTTTCCCTAGACATTGTTTTCTTTCTTTTTTTTTTTTAATTGTTTTTTATTAGAGAAGTTGTAGGCTTACATGTCATCTTAAAAAGAAATGAATGAATGAATGGATAAATAAATAAATCAGAAAGAAAAGTATACTCTTGAGCTCACTCCCACTTCCAGCTACTGATCTACTTCCCCTTTCCTGGCCTATAGTCAGCACAATTTCTTGATGGCACTGTCTAACTGTGTCTCCCCATTCTCTCTTGAATCCACTCCAGTTAGGTTTGTTCCCCCGCAAATCCACCAAAATCACTGTTCTCAAGGTCATTTCTAAAGTAAGTAATGGATCCTTGGTCCTCCTCTTACTTGATTTACTAGCATCCTTTGATAGTGTTGTTTATTCTTCTTCCAAACCATTTCTATTTTGGGGTTCCAGTACACCACTGTGGACTAGTTTTCCACCTTATTGTTCTGATTACAACATCACTTTTGCTCTCCGCATCTCACCGATCTCTAAATATTGGTTTGTGATGAGGGGATTTCATCACCTCTCATGGCTTTATCACTTACCAATGTCTGTCTGTCTCTGCCATTTATATATTTATATGATTTATATGTCACAGGTCCAGACAAGCTCCCTCTTGGAACAACAGACTGCTATATTGCACTGGTCTGTTTGACATTTCTGCTAAGAAATCATAAGCATTTCAAGTTTAATCTGTCTTCCACTTTACCCTGAGCTCCTGATTTACTGGCCCTCCAATGGATCCTACCCCCTCTCCTTACAGTTTTTCCATTTCAGGCCCCAAATATTGATTCCTTTCTTTCATTCATACCCCAAATCTTATCTAAAAGCAAATCCTTTCAGGGCTGTTTTAAAAATAAATGCACAAAATTTGATTGCTTCTCACCATCCTCCTTGCCATCACTTTGCTCTAAGCGTCTATCTCCATTACAGTAGAAACCTCATAACTCATCTTCCCTCTTCTTCCCCGCAGTCTGTTCCCAACACAGCAGCCAGAGTGATTCTGTTAAAACTTTATTCAGAACATGTTACTCCTCTGCTCAACCCTTTGCAATGGTGGTCCATCTCACTCAAAACAAAAGCCGAAATCTTTCCTCTGACTGACAAGGCTCGTGGTGACCTGCACGCCTGGCCCCCCACCTCTCTCCCTCCACACACCACCTCTCTGACCTCAAACCCTCATATTCCTCTTGCTCACTCTCCTAATCTTTGAGCATACTCAGGGATTTCCCAACATTGGGCTTGCTTTCTTTTCTGCCGAAAGACTTTTCTAAGTATGCTTGTAGCTAGTGCTCTTAGGTTCTTCAAAGTCCTTATTCAACAGAAACTTTCTAAGTGAAGCCCTCCTGACAACCTTATCTAAAATTCAACTCCCCTCCCCTTCTTCAGTGTTTCATGCCCTTTTCCTTTTCTATTTCTTCTTAGTATTATCACTGTTTTATAAATTCTAACTTATTTATCTTCTTTATGGTCCATCTCCCTTTTTATCACGTCAGATTTGGGACACCAGGGATTTGTTTTTTTGTGGTTTTTTTTGTTCACTATTATGCCCCCCCCCTAAAATCTAGAAGAGTGAACAATGCCTAGTAGTTGCTGAATAAATATTTGTTGAATACAAGAATAAATGACAGGACCAAATATGGAAAGTAGAGCAATGAAATAACTAGTTATGTTTATAAGAAAGGGAAACTCAATCAAACCCCTCCAAGTAATGGAAAAGTTGTTGTGACTGCATATACCCAAGAAGACAGAGAGTTTGAGGTTTGCTCTGGATGGAAGGCAATTCAGAGGACTTGAGGAACAGGAATTGAAGTATCCGCAATCTTGTACACCTCAGTTGACATGATTCACGAACTCTGAATATGTCTCACTCTTCTCTCTGTTACTTAACAAACCTAGTCTCAGGTAATATATCTTCTTGTTTCTACATTGCAAGGTTTCTTTTCTCTTACACCTTTAGCTTAAACTCAGCCATCATTACCATGTTCCATGCCACACCCCCATAGATGGCTCTGTCCTTCATGAACTTTCAGCTTCAGCTCCTACTGCTAACTATTTAATTTTCTTTGTCTCTTATTTGGAAATCCTAAGAGGTAGAACTTTCTCTAGCAAATATTTTTACAATGTGGGTAATTGGCAGTTAAGACTTAAGTACTCTTGGTTCAGGAGCATTCTCATGACACCATCTGTGACAAGGGCATAGAGTCTTAGAGTACAAATGGTTTCCTAAAGACTGCTGCTTTAACAGAGGTTATAAGCAAAGCATTACTGCTTTGAAAGTGTCGTGGCACAGTATCACAACTGGTATATTTAGTAAAGAAAATGTTATAAGAAATATCATAATTATCTTAGAAGTCACAATTATCATAATTCATGCTAGAGAGATCAGCTATTCAGCACAAAATTATTGAGCAATGTCTTATCTCCAGACACTGTTCTAGGCAGTATGCTATGGTGGTGAACAAAATAGATAAGGTCCTTGCTTGAGGACACTTAGTGCTGGAGAATGAGGAAGACAATAAACAAGTACATAAAAACAGAAGACAATTTCTGATAGTTTTAGTGTTATGAATAGAATGAAACTATTTGAAATTGGGAATATTTTAGACTGGGAAAGACAGTCCCTCTGAGATGGGTATTAAGCTGATATGTGAATGACAATATTGGGCGAGTCATGTGAATGTTGAGGAGGTAACACTGCAGGTTGTGGAATTTGGGAGCCACAGGAAATTTACAGGCAGGGGCGTGGCATATCCCTTCTGGGTGGTCCCACGGTGGTCCAGTGGCAGAATTCTCGCCTGCCACACTGGAGACCTGGATTCGAATCCTGGTGCCTGTGCATGCAAAAAGTAAAAAGATCATTTCTGTTGTATTTGTTGTAGATAGGCAAGAGTGGAGGATGGGCTGCAAATTAGTGGACTAATCTTCCAGGTAAGAAGTGACGTTGGCATGAACAAGGAAGGTGACAGGAGAGATGCGGAAACAAGAGAGACTTGGGATAGTTTTAGAGGTTGAATTGATAGGACTTGCTATAAATTCATGCTACCAACTGATGAATTCCATATGGTTTCCATAAGAAAGTAGGAAAATCAATGATAAAACCTTTAATTTGGCATGAATGATTGGCTACATAGTATATTATTTACCTATTTTAGGAAAGGCTGGACAAGTAAGAGGTTGGGTAGTATCAAAATATTATTTATCAATACCCAGAAGCATTCCCTCCTATTTAAGTTATTCTCCATATGTGTTGCAGTAGTTTAAAAAGTGCAGTCTTCATTATTTTGACACACTTACTGGTATATGACTGGTGAAGTTTTTACCAATGAGGGACTTCATGTGAGATGTGGGGTGAACGAAAAGTCGCGATTCTGTGATCAGAACTAAAGGCAGGCGAGTGGAAACTGGAGGTGGCAGCTGTGGATTTTCCCAGTGGTCTCTATTACCTCCTGACAGCCACCCCATCCAACGCATGGGGACTTAGACAACTAACGGCCGTGTGTGTGCTCCCTTCCCCTCCTAATTTCATGCCCCTAACTGGGGCTTCCCCACCCCTGCCAATTGTTGGAAAAGCCTTAGTTCCCTGTATTAAATCACTTCCTGTAGGAAACTGCTGAGTGGTTCATATTTTCCTGCACAAATCCTAACTGATTCAGGGTGAATAATCAATAGTTCTGCTTTCTAGAGTTCAAGAGAGAGAGAGCAGAGCTGGAAATACAGATTTTGGAGTTACTGGTGCTTAGATGATAAACATGGCACAAGATGAGATTTCTTTGCAGATGAGTGAAGCAGGCCAGGAGAGTATCCTATGGGTTCAAATCTTTTGAAGTTAAATACAACAGAAGTCAGAAAATGAACCAAAGAAGGAGAGAAAATCCAGATAGGTCTAGTATTATAAATGCCAAGGGAAGAAAGCATTTGAACAAGGAGGGAAGTCATTGAAGTCTGGAATGGTTAGAGAAGGTTTTGTTGGAGAAAAGGGCCCTGGAAAGTTGAATATGGTTTGGATTAGAAGCAAATAACTCTAAAGAGTTTGTTTATCAAAGACACAATGAAGAATATGAGCAAGGGAGAGGAGCTGAAAATGCATATGGGGCCTGTTGGGCACGGAATATCTTGAAAAAAACTATGAAAGAAACATTTGGAAAAAAGGAGGGGGCCAGTTATAGAACACAATGAAAGTTAGCCAACGGAATTTGGGTTTATTATCTGTAAATAACAAGAAGTACTAGAACTTTTTGTGTTGAAAATTGTAAGTGGTGGGGGCCACTGAGATGATAGGATGACACAGACAAAAGATATTTCAAGGGGAAATATTTGTTGACATAAAATAGACTATTTTTAGCAGTTTTATGTTGAATTGATTGGGAAAAGGATATCATTATTGACAAAAAAAGATTCTGGGAAAGGGAACTATTTGCCTTTTCTGTAAAGGTGGCATTTTTTTTTAAAACATGACATAATGATAACTCAATGGAATCAAGGAATTAAGAGCCGTTTAATAAAAAATTTTATCTTGAGACAAATTAGTTTTCTCTCTTGCTTTTTTTAGATTATGAAAGCTTCATATACATATAATAAGTGAAAGAATAATACAATACATCTCTGTGTTTTAAGTTCTAGTTTCAACAATGACCAACACATGCCAGTCATATTTCTCCATAACCTTTCAGCACCCAGATTATATTGACGCAAATACCAGTCATCATATCAGCTTTTAATAAGGGGATTTATTTAGTTGCAAATGTATACTTTGCTCAGAGGAAAGGCAGCTGGCTTCCCTCTGGCTTTCTCTGTCACATGGGCAGGCACATGGTGATGTCTGGGAGCTCCCCTCCTGGCTTCTGGGTTCCAAAGGGTGATTCCTTTCTGCATCTCCAAACATCTGGGGCTGAGCTCCGAGTTCTGAGATGAGGTAGGTTGAGCTGCTGAGCTCTCTCCCAAACTCTCTCTTTTAAGCCTCTAGCTAATTAAATTAAATGCCACTAACTGCGGTAGACACTCCTCTTAGCCAACTGCAGATGCAATCAGTCTCAGATGAATTTCACATGCAGATGATTTAGGTCCACAGCAATAGGACAATAGGGCATCTTCATCTGGCCAAGTTGGCAGCTGAATCTATCACAGTTGGTGCCCCAATTTTGTGGGCAATTCTCTTTTAAAAATGCATTTTGTATATTAATACTTATGAAAGAGTATATATATCACATAAATGTAAGATATGAAGCATGATAATAAAACCAGTATTGTGAACCCCAAATCCCAAATCGAAAACTAGAATTTATCGATTCTGCTGAATTTACCTGTTTTCTTTTTCCTTTTCCAAATTCCATGCTACTGCACCAGAAGTTAACACAATTCTGGGGTTTATATATATTATTTCCTTTTTTAAAAAAAATAGCTTTACTACATATGTATGTGTTCTTAAACAATATGTTGTTTAGTTTTGCTTGTTTTTAAGCTTTGGAAAAATAACATATAATGCAATTTGCTTTTTACATCTACCATATTGTTTCTAAGTTTCATCTATGTTGCTCATGTAGCTGAAATTAATTCATTTTCACTCCTGTATAACAGGTCTAAAGCTCCTGACAGTTGAGGGAATAATCTCCCAAAGGGGGAACTGGGCAGCACAGACAGGATCTACTTTAATGGATTTGCAAATAAGGTTAAAAAAGTAGCTTCTAACTGCTGTATCTCTAGTAAAAATATATTATAAGGAACATAGAAGACATCGAATAAATATGTTTGGAGAGAATGAATGTAACATGAAGTAGATACAATGGGACAGTATTTCCATTCCCCTTAATCTGCTTTTAGGTGTAAATTGAAGAACTGAAGGCGTAACATTGAATATACTTTGTGGGAGTCTAAACATTGACTTAGTTAATTGTAGCCCATAGGACTCTTTCATTGCATGCAATAGAAATTCAACTTGAACTAGCTTAACCAATAGAAGGCAATTTATTTACATATAAAATAAAAGAAAAGTCCAGCAGACTTTCTGGCATGGTTGGTTCTAAGGACTCAAAGAAGAACAAAAAGACTCTCATACTTTATCTCCTTTGCATCAGTTTCTTTCTTATGCATTCTCTCTATATGTAGAAAAAACATGGCCACCAGCCACTCAAACTCAGACCCTACTATTATAGTAACTTTATAGAAAAATGAACTGTCCCTAAACTAACCTTGAAGAAGGCAGAAAGATTACTTGAAGTGGCTTGGTGTGGGTCATGTACCCAGCCTTTGACATTCACTGTGGCTGGCTGAATACAATACTTGTGATTAATCAGGTTTGCCTGATATGTCCCTCCACAGAGCCCAGAGAGTAGGTGTCCATCTCTTATCAACTACACAGACTCAACAGCACCATTTCCACCCCCAAAATGAACTGAGCATTGTGGTGGTCACCTTCCCCAGCCATGTGAACTGAATAATGTGGGACCCATGAGCCCAGCCTCATGACTAGACAATGTAGGGCCATGACCCCAGCCCTATGGACTAAGCAATGTGGGCCCGTCCCAGGTGGATTTTATTAGTTTAATGGAATCCTTTAAAGGAGGGAACATTTTGGAAAAAGCTTCAGAGCCAGGAGAACCACGAGAGCTTGCACAGCTAGAGACCTTTGGAGATGAAGAAGGAAAATGCCCCTGGGGAGCTTCATGAAAGCTGGAGAGAAAGATAACAGATGTCACCTGCTTGCCATGTGCCTATCCAGTTGAGAGAGAAACCCTGAACTTCACTGGCCTTCTGGAACCAAGGTATCTTTCCCTGGATGCCTTAGATTGGACATTTCTATAGCTTTGCTTTAATTCAGACATTTTCACAGTCTTAGAAGTGTAAACTTGAAACTTATTAAATTCTTCTTTCTAAAAGCTGTTCTGTTTCTGGTATATCACATCCCCACAGATAGCAAATTAGAATACACCCCCTGGCTAATGTTTATTCTTGAAATATTTCACCTTCACAAGTTCCATCAGATGATGAACGTTGGTTTGCTTTACAGATGCCTATGCCAACTAATATATATGGAGCATTGCATAGCTCCATGTAACATTGGGTTTGAGATGTTTCATCTTCTTCATCTGTGAAATTTCCATATCATTTCTTATGTTTAACACTTTTATAACAAGTTATAACACTTTTACAGTCTATATGGAAAAGCCATAGTGAAGGTTCTTCTACAGTTGCTAATGAAGTTCTGTTTCAATATTTTGTGATAAGTTGGACAACTTTGGCTAGGGAAAATTTTATATTTATTTTCCAAGGGGAAAAAAGGAACTTGCTAAATAAATGAGCAACATGCATTATGTTATATAGGAAAACAGTATCTTAAGAGAACCAGCTGCCATAAACTCTTGATAAATCTTCATAATCCGAATCATGCTTTTCATTATAAGTCACATAATTTTAGATGGGTACTGTTCAGATTGGGTTGCCATTTTATTATACTCATTTCAAATTAGTTTCTACCCATTAAAGTATCTAAGTTATTAGGCTAAACTCATTGGGTGTTAAACAAACAAACAAAAAAGACCAAATAAATGTTTTTAAAACAGTTAAATACTCAGGTTTATATTGGTTTGAATAGGCTTTTTCCAACTGATTCGAATTCATGAAATTTTTAAAATGCTATTTGATTCTTTTATATATGGGAGGAGAGAGTAGAAAAGAAGTGATACACCAAGAAGAGCGACAACCAGAGCTTTGTAAGAATCCTTTTACCCAAAACAGTAAAACATTTTAAATGAAAAGACAGAATACAGGAGTGAGGAGGCATACATGTAATTCAGCCAGACATTTTACTTCCTTGTGCGTAGACAGTAGACATTTATGAGACTGGACGGCCAGCTCTCACTGCTTTTGAATATTACCCCTTTCCCTCATGCATGAATAAGGGGTGGTGAGCAGTTTTGGACATCTTCTCCCTTCCTGTCTTATCACAGTCGATCAATCCATAGGTGGGCACGGGACTTCAGTACAGTAATTTAGAATCCTGTCTCAGACCTTTTGGAATGGAGACCCAGAACAATGAGTTTGTCTCCTTCTGATGACTAATGAAAGATGTAAAATGTGAGGTGTTTTTGGCTTCTCTGAAGTGAGGAGGAAGGGTGACCTGACATAGAAAGAAGAGCAAAGGTTAGAGCTGCGGGGGATGTCTTGTCGGCATCTGCATCCAGTCCCGTTACCCAGCACCGGTTCTTAGACTTGGGTTCAGTTAAACACACTGTATTTTTATTAACATTGTTTGTTGGTGGTTATGGGAGCTGGGGTTGGGTCTATGTCGCTTGCGATCAAAAGAGTCCAGCCTAATGCAGTTACTGTTACCCCCAATAAAGTGCAGATAGTGGATAAATTTCATTTTGAATGTCAACTGTAGCTGCTATTGGTGCTGGCTGCCAGGATGGTGTGTTGAGAGGGAGTCTAAGGTCTATGTATGCATATGTTAAGTAAGAGAGATGGAGGGCATAATCATGTAGAGCAGGGCTTCTCATCTTAGCACAATTGGCATTTTGCATTGGAGAGTTCTTTGTTGTGAGGAGCTGCCCTGTGCATTGTAGGACGTTTCGCAGCATCCTTGTTCTCCATCGCTGGATGTCAGTAGCAGCTCCTTCCCGGTTGTGACAACCCAAACTGTCTCCAGAAATCACCAACTGTCTTGGGGGGACAAAATCACACTTTATTGAGACCCACTGATTAGCGCTGTTTACATGAGATGACAATGGAGCAGTGAGTAAACCATGTCGGGTTTTCCAACCCCAATTCAGGACAAGTAGCCTGGGTATCCAACTCACAGAAAGGTGATACGTACGAGATATTTATTTGCCTCGTAGCTGCCCTTTCCATTAAAAAGATGATCATATACTTGCATGCAACCTAAAGAAATCCACAAAAATTACATGAGAATTTTTTTTACACTTCCTGTTGTTTTTACTTGGGGCCCTTGACATTTGTCTTCCTAGGCTACCATTGCTAACTGCTATTCCTATGGGCAGCCTGCTCCTGCCGTGATGCCCCACTAAAAATGACCTAAGTCAGCAGTGGTGAGGCCCACATGTGGAGAGAAGCTACAGAGGATGAAGCCATCAAAGAGGAAAGCTGAGAAACGGATCACGCCATTTGAGTCTCGGCACCCAGCAATAACTGAAGTCGGTGTTCTTCAGGCACACTAGGGGACGAATTTCCTTTTCCTATTTAGACTGATTTGAGTTGAAATTTTTTAAAATTCACACCTGTAATGATCTTGAGTAGTGCAGAAAGTTATGGCAAAAAAGAACCAGAAAATAATTCTTCCATTACAAATTATATCTCTTAGATCCATTTTGACGTTGGCATACCAAAAAGAGAATTCACAATAAAATGAAAGGAGACCCAGTGAAAACAAAAAATGTTTTATGAGGTAGAAAAATGTGTCTTATTAATAAAGTCTATAACACATCTAGGAGGAATAAAATGAAACTACTAAAATATAGTTGAGTGTGTTCTATGAAAAATGGTACATATATGTAAATTAAAATAAGATTTAATAGAGATATTATCAGCCTTGTGTCTCTCAGTGCATCGCCCCTTCTCTAGGGAGTGCTCCACCCACTAATGGCTCCTGGGAAGAGGCCCTCCTGGCTCTCCTGGCCAGCCTTGTTTACCCCATGGGATCCTGGCCCCAGGTACGAACCAATTAGATGAAGATGAAGAGTGGGTTTGAGGATAGCTACACTTTATGCTCCCTGAAGCCTGTGCAAATCAATGACACTGGCTAAATAGTGTCCCTCTTTCAGAACTTGAGACATTAAAGTACTGATAGAAATGGGAATTGAAACTGAAATGTCTCATAGAAACAGCAGTTGGAGACACCATGCAGGCTACATGAACGTTACAACCATAAGGAAGGAATGCAAGAATGAGGAGAGGCAGGTAGTTTACTAAGAGACACTTTCTAACAAACGTACAGTTAGGAAAGAGAAAAGCAGAAAAAGGGGAACTGGTTCAAACTTGGTTCCTTATGATTTTTTTAGTGTCAGTTCCCAATTCATTATATTCTTAACTAAGTCAGTTATCACTTTATTGCTTCTCAGTTCCAAATTCATCTTTCAGTACTTGGAATAATGGACTGGACTCTTTGAGCATTTCTTTGGTATTTTAGTGAACATATGATATATTTTATGAGTAAAGGGTAAAGGGTGCAGGAGAGACATTGCTGTAGGAAGAAGACTTCTCTTGATTCTAGGGTGCTGCAGTTTACTCTTTCTTAGTACTCTCTGCACGTTCTGTCAGCAGTGGGCATGTGGGGACACCCAGTGTCTTAGCCCAGCCTCACAGCCAGGGTAGGCAGGTCTTCAGCAACCCCACTGCCCTGGCCTGCCTAAGGACCATCTTTTGTGGCCCTCCGGACTTGAACACCAGGCTCCATGACTTGCTCCTGCTGCAGCCCCCTGCCTCTCTGTACACTTGCTTCAGCATCAGCTCTCCTGTGCACCTGGAAGGGGTTTTCCATGATCTTATCTATGGGGACACTGCATGCTTCCATGCCTCAGGCCAAAGCAGTGTCCTGACTTTCTCTGTGGATACCCACTGTGCCATTTTGAAACTACTGTGTACCCAGAAAAGCCACATTCTTTAATCCTGATTCAATATTGTAGGGTGGAATCTTTTGATTAAGTTGTTTCCATGGAGATGTGACCCACCCAATTTTAGGTGTGACATTTTGATTAGGTGGTTTCCATGGTGATGTATTCTACCCATTTATGGAGGGGTTGCATACTGGAGCCCTTTAATAGGGAATCATTTTGGCAAAAGCTTTAGAACTGACAGAGCCAACAGAGGACCCAGGCATTTGGAGATGCAGAAAGTAAATGCTCCTGGAGAAGCTGTTTCAAGCCAGAAGCCAATGACACAAGCAGATGCCAACCACATGCCTTCTCAGGTGACAGAGGTGTTCTGTACCCATGGGCCTTTCTTGAGTCAAGGCATCTTTCCATGGATGCTTTAGTTTGGACATTTTTATGGTCTTAAAACTGTAAGCTTGCAAATGAATAAAATATGAAAGCTATTCCATTTCTGGTATGTTGCTTTCTGGCAGTGTTGACAAACTAAACACCCACTCGCTAACTTTGGCTTGTAGTGGCCTTATTTCCTGCTTGCCTAGAGAATCTGAACCGGCTCTAGCAAGGGTTATTTAGCAAAAGTTTTCCAATGTGCTACAACCACACATTCTCCAACAAGTTCTGAACTACACCTTAGAGAGGGGCCCTGGGCTCCCCTCCAACCATGCCCTTTGCATATTTTCTCTCGGCTATAGGGTAACAGATAAGAGTTCTCTTTACATCCTTCTAATTACTCTACTAGCATAATTTAATAATTTTTATGTAAAAAATTTCCTATTGTAATTACTGTAGTTTCTTTCCCCTTATTGGGCCCAGGTTGATATATCTTCTTTATAATAAATTCCATTTCTCTTGGGATAATTTGAATGAATTTTTGTTTCTTATGATTGCAAGAGCTGGACTCAAACATCCAAGACACATCAATTGAGAAGGCAGAAGGAGATTTTCACTGTTTGAGATTGGGATGATTCTGCCCCTGTGCTTTGACTCCTAAGAATTTCAGGAAGCAAACACCAAGCCCTATGTCTGCCTGTACATGCCAAGGGGCAGAACATTTAGATTGGTTTTAATGAACACAAGGTTTGACATATTTGTCAATAGTACCAGGAATAGTTTTGCATACTATGGTATTTAACAGCCACAGGAGAAGGGCAAATCAATATAATTAAGGTTAAGGGTGAGTAACTGACACAGAGAAGCTTAATGTGTCTCTATTTCTATTTTAACAGTACATGTTCATGAATCAATGATCTAAAGAAAGATATACAAAAAAAGTAAACATCAGAATAAGATTTGCTCAAGTTTGCCAAGATGCATGTTAGTCATATAGGTCAGTTTATCCTCAGAGAAGGCATGGTAATTTTCCTGATATGTCTACATGCTCTGGAACTGCAAGTCAATTTCTCTCATTTAAGAAAAAAATCATGAAATATCTTCATTGATTATTCAATGATTGATTTCATTAAGTGCATGCCAACAAATTTCTGCAGAATTAGATTAATAGAGTTTGGTCCTCTTTGGGCATGGAAATTTATAGAAATGGAGAACAAGAAAGAAGCTCTATAATGTCTCACTTATTCTACCTTTAAATGTGCTTAATCATTAGATCACTAACAAGCCACAGATATGCTTTGCAAATGATTCTTATTTCTCATAAAAATACGAATCAAGTTAGGGAAAATATTTAATGGCTACAAGGTAATACATTTTGGGATTTTTATAAGTATTATTATAAGTAAAAATAGTAAGCATTTTTAAAGATGTAGTCTAAACTAACAAGAGAGAAGTAAAAGTAGTCTGACAATCAATAATTATCCGATAATATGAAAAGAGCAAAGTACAAGGATTTTCAGTAGAGCTGACTCTTTAATTACTGATAAAACATCTCATAGACTATGAAATGATGAAGAGCATTTCTGCTTAGAAAAGCTGATTAAACATTATAGCATACAATCAATATAGGTATTTGCAGAACATCAAAAATTAGTACCTAAATATTAGCCTCCTCCAAGAAGATTATGGTCAAATCATGCCACTTTAGAGTGACATTGAAAGGAGATACTGACAAATGTCTTTTCAAATAATTTACCTGTTCTACAAGTTGAAAATTAACAGAATAGATTGTAAATTAAAAAATAAAATGTTTATGTACCTATATATGCACACACTCACATACACATGTCCAGTCAGCTCTTTTTCTCTGGAGAATTCTGATTAACGCAGTCAACTTAGATTGTTCTTTCCATGTTCCTCACAAGACCAGCTCCTCATTATTCAGGTCTCAGCTCCAACAGTATCTTCTCAAAGACATCTTTTTTTTTTTTAGCATCTTATCTAAAAGCAGCACCTGTTCTATCCAAAATCACTTGTCACTACTTATCACAGCGCCTGTTGAAAGTTCTTCATAGCTGTTTTAGTTTCCTAGGTTGCTCACACAAATACATGAAATGGGTCAGGATAAACAATGGGAACTTATTTGCTCACGGTTTGAGGCTGGGAAAAATCAAGGTGTCATCAAAGCTATACTTTCTTGCGGAAGACCAGAGTTCTGGGGATGGCTGCCCAAGATCCTTGGCTCCTCTTTCACAAGGCAAGGCACATGGTGGCATCTCCTGGTCTTTCTTTTCTCCTCTGGGTTCTACTGATGCCCAGCCTCCTTCTTTCTGTGTGTCTGTGTTTCATTTCTTTCTCTTCTAAAGAACTCCAGTAACAGGGTTAAGGCTCGTACTGATTGAAATGGGACATACCTTAACTGAAATAACCTCATCAAAAAGTCTTACTTACAATGGGTTTACACCCACAGGAATGGATTAAATTTGAAAGCATGTTTTCTGAGGTATACATATATCTTCAAACCACCACAAGCACATTTCCTAGTATCTGAGTATCTGTATTGTGATTTCTCCCCATTTCTCCCCCTTTTGCCCCACCACATTCCCACTGACAGTGGTGATGAGGTTGCATGGCACTGACATTTCCCTAGGTCCTGGGGGACTCTGGCACAAACTCATCAGAATAATCTCATCCCCATTGCTTAAATAAATGTTCTCATTGAAGTTCGCTTCTTCTAGGTATTCCATATAAGTGAGATCATATAATTTTTTTCTGTTTGTGTCTGGCTTATTTCACTCAATATGATGTCTTCAAGGTTCCTCCACATTGCAGAATAAATCAGAACTTCATTTCTTTTGACAGCTGAATAATATTCTATTGTTTGTATATACCATATTTTGTTTATCCAGTCATCCTTTAATGGACACTTGGGTTACTTCCACCTTTCGGCTACTGTCAATAAAGGGGCTATAAACTACTTTCAATACTTTTGCATATATACCAAAAAGGGGGATTGTTGGGTCTTATGGCAATACTATTTTCAGCTTTCTGAGGAACTGCCAAATGATTTCTACAGTAGTTGCTGTGGTTTTGAAAATCATTTATATATTCTAGATACTAGACCTTTGAAGGATGTGGTTTGCAAATATTTTCTACGAGGCTTTAATTTGTCAGTTTTTCTTCTTAGTGTATTTTGCAGAGCAAAAGTTTTTAATTTTAATAAGATTGAATTTCTCAATTTTTCCCTCTTAGGTTATCTTTGGAGTCAAGTCTAAGATCCCTTTGCCAAGCCCTCGATCTTGAAGATGTATTTTTAAATACATTTTTATAGTTTTACATTTTACATCCAGAATCCATTTTGAATTAATTTATGGTGTGAGGTTTAGGCCCAGGTTCATTTATTTTTTTTTTGTCCATAAAAGTTCAATTGCTCCAGCACCATTTGTTGAAAAGGCTATCTTTCCTACATTAAATTTCTTTTGCACCTTTATGAAAATCAGTTCAGTATAATTTCGTGGACCTATTGTTTGGTGTCTATTCCATTTTATTGATCTGTGTGTCTATCTTTCCATCCATACCACAGGTTTGATTATTGTAGCCACATAGTAAAGGCTAATATCAAGAAGACTGATTCCTTCCACATTATACTTCTTTGTCAAAATTGCTTTAGCTATACTAGGGCTTGTGCCTTCCCATATACATTTTACACATACAAGTAAAATATATATACACACACATATGCAAGTCTTGCTGGGCATCTAATGGGAATTGCATCAAATCTAGGGAACAATTTCAGGAGAATTGACATCTGTACTATGTTGAATCTTCCAATTCAATCAAAACATGGCATGTCTCTCCAGGTATTTAGAGCTTTTATTTCTTTCATCAATTTTTTTAAATTTTCAGCATATAGATCTTGTACATATTTTTAAGTGTAGATCTAAGTATTTCATTTTCTTTGAAGTGACTATAAATGAAACTGTGCTTTTAATTTCCATTTCTAAATGTTCATTGTTAGTATATAGAATTGTTATTGATTTTTGCGTGCCGATCTTTCATCTTGTGGCCATGCTGAGCTCACTTATTAGTTCTAGGAGTTTTTTTTTTTTTTTTTTTTTGTAGAATTCTTGGGACTTTCTATATAGACAATCATGTCAATTGCAAATAGGGACAATGTTATCTCTTCCTTTCCAATCTGTATGCCTTACATACATGTATATACTTGTTTTATTGTAGCTATGAGAACTTTCAGTTCTATGTTGAATTAGAGTGGTAAGACTCTTGCCTTGTTTTTGATCTTAAGAGGCAGGCATCCATTCCTTCTCCACTATGCATTATGTTAGCTGTAAGTTCTTTTGTTGATACTCTTCATTAAATTGAGGAAATTCCTTACCTTTCCTAACTTACTGAAAGTTTTTATCATGAATGGATGTCAAATGCTTTTCTCTGCATCAGTTGATATGATCATATGATTTTTCTTCTTTAGTCTATCAATATTAAGATTACATTGATATTTTGATGTTAACCTCACTTTACATACTGGAAACAAAACTAACCTCAACATGGTGAATAATTCTTTTTATACATTGCTGGATTGGGTTTGCCTATATTTTGGGGGGAATTTTGCATGTGAATTCTTGAAAGATATTGGATAACAGCTTTTTTTTGGTACTGCCTTTAATTTTGGTATCAAGGAATACTAGTATTATAAAATGACTTGGGAAGTATACCTTCCTTTTCTATTTTCTGGAAAAAAGTGTGTAGAGTTGGTATTAATTCCTCTTTAAACATTTGATAAAATTCTCCAGGCCTAGCAATTCCTTTTTTTGGAAGCTGAACTTACAAATATGTTTAATTTTAATAGTAAAGTGGTAAGGACAGAAGAAAATTGACATAAAGGCCAGGGTCTCTGGGCCCAGTTCCTCATGAGATACCCCAATATGTGAGTGAAAAGGCCCGGGAGAGAAATAGAAACTGTTTTAGAATTGCCAAAGGACTTGCCTTCTGCTATTGCTGAATGGGCATCTTTTTAACCAATTGTCTGAGCATGGGAAGAAATTGGTTTCTTTAGAGAGGGCAGTCCCAGAATAGAGTGCCATGGCATAAAAGAAAAGT
Organism: Tamandua tetradactyla; assembly: GCF_023851605.1. Classification (NCBI taxonomy): domain Eukaryota; kingdom Metazoa; phylum Chordata; class Mammalia; order Pilosa; family Myrmecophagidae; genus Tamandua; species Tamandua tetradactyla. Next base: position 110,329,350 of record NC_135327.1, on the reverse strand, counting down.
AACTGGCCTTCATATTGCAAATGGCAAACTCTTCAAGTGAGAGCTAAATTACAGGCTGCATGCCTTGCAGTGAAAGAACTGAACACCAATAAAAGCCCCACTATGTGGGTGGGTCCTGACTTGTATTTGCAATTGGTTGTGACAAGTGGGCCCAATGGACCATAAAGAAGACCGTATCTGGGGTCAGGGTCTTTAGAAAGCTCTATGAAAATTCTGAGAGAAAATCAAATGAAGCATTCTAATGCTCACCAAAACAACTCTGTGCCAGGGTCTAATGGTGGTTGAAATAAAAAATTGGGTGGATATTGATAGCACTTGATCGATATTTTGGGTTTGGCTTCATGTGTCTAGTAACTGAAGCCACTGATGTTAATACTAACAAAGGACTGGAACAAAAACTATTGTACCAGTTTAGCCCTCCTTGTTATATTTCTTCAGATCAAGGTATTTACTTCACCGCCTACTTGTGGTGGCACACAAGAAATTATATTTGGTGTTTTGTTATTTGGAGTGAACACACCAGCCCCAGCCTAGCTCTGCCATGGGTGAAACCATAACTAGGATGGGCATACATCTCCATATGTTTGGGTTGGTGAAAGATACCCTTTGTTTTTCTGAGTAGCCCCTACTCTTTTTTCTACAAATGGCCTTGTGCCCTTTCACGCCACATAATTTACAGGCCTTCTGTCTCCATACGGTTTGGATGAGAAGAAGCTGCCAATAGCTTCTCCAAATGGCCCTCATCTCTTCTGCTTTTCATGTATACTTTGAAGCTTTCAATCCCCAGTATCTGTGGGAAAGCCCCGTGCCTTCCCTCTGGCTTGAATCTGGCCAGAATAAAGGCAAGAATCTGAGATCCACAAATGTTCTTTCTCTGCTGATCCATGAACTCTCCCAGGAACCTAAGCTAAGTAAGCCTGAGCTCCTCTGTTGCCCTATTCTCCCCACTCCTCCTTCAGGCCCTTTGATTTAATAAAGCTGTCCTTTCATGCGTTTTCTGTTGGCTAGATCCTGTAGTTGTGCCTCATCACCCAAAACACTTTCACGTAAAAACCAAAACACCTCCCTGTGCAACAACGGGCAAGGAAACAGAACATCACACACAATGGACTTTCATGTTCGTTGTTGTTTCAGCCTGCTAAGGCTACCAGAATGCAATATACCAGAAATGGGTTGGCTTTTACAATGGGGATTTATTAGGTTACAAATTTACAGTTCTAAGGCCATGAAAATACCCCCATTAAGGCATCAACAAGACAATACCTTCTCTGAAGAAGGGGTTTCTTACACATGGGAAGGCACATGGCCAGCATCTGCTGGTCCTTCTCTCCCAGGTTTTGTTGCTTTCAGGTTCTGGCTCCTTCAGCTTCTGTGGGTCCTTGCTTGCTTCTCCTGGGGCTCTTCTTTCTCTGCTCCTCCAGGATCTTTTTCTCTAAGCTCTTTCCAAACTTCTCTGGGTATTTGTCTCTGAGTTTTCTGGGTGTTTCTCTCCGAGCTGTGGGCTTTTTCTGTCTTTATCCTCTCATGCAAGACTCCTTGAATGGGATGGGCTGCATCTCAAATTGAAATAACCTAACCAAAGATTCCCAGCAACAAGTTTGCACCCACAGGAATGGATCGAAAGAACATGGGTTTTTCTGAGGTACATAACAGCTTCAAACTAGCATACTTACCTCCTAAAATCAGTGGTTTAATAAAATAACTGTCATGGTCAATTAAAATTCCTGCTTTAAAAGATGTGGGGCACGAAGGATTAAAGAGCTGGTTTACAAACCTCCAGCCTTGGCGTTTTGCAATTTAATATCAAGGAAATTAGCAATGGGTCTCCACTGGCACATTGTTATGTTATATTTTGGTGGCACAATTGGGGAATGGGAAGTGGAGGTTGTTACAGGAGCTCAAATACAAGCCTTTCTTGGTATGAAAATTTTATTTTTCAATGCCAGACCCAGTAGTCCTGGACTAGGGCTACTGTTAAAGTTTCCAGAGTCTTAAAATATTCCAAACTAATAAAGTATATCTATTAATTTTAGCCTAATTGAATGAGTTCCAAAAGGATTCATGGAATGATTATCTTCTCCATACTGCGTCAGGTTGGGGCAGGCTGTGGCAAATATTTTGTTGTCTAGTGGGATGCCCTATTTCTCTGTATTTATCCAATCCACCCCCTTATAATTGGGAATGAAATAAAAGGGAAAGCTTTGGCATATCTCAGTTTGCTATCAGCATTACTGACGAAACCAATGCCTGAAAGAGATGGGTCTATCTCAGAGGGAAAGTTTTAGAAGAAAGTTACTGGAAAATGGAAGAAAGGTGAGATGATTGGCAGTGAGAGATAGACAATAAATGGATGTTAAAAAATGGAAACACTAACACAATTTTGGTACCTCGAGAGAGGCTTAAAACAAAAGACTAATATGTTGTTATTTTTGATGTGATACCATTGGGGTGAAGTTCTCTGCTAAATCTCCTTCTTGTCTGAAGAACTGAGAATTGAGTTGGCTGATGACCATCCTAACAAATACATGATCAGAAACAGTTTATGTCCTCAAAGTGGATGAACAAATTGGAGCTCTATGACTATAAGAAAGAATACTAATACAATTATGTCTTTCGGTTCTCATTTCCTAGGATGTCTCTATTACCGAGGAACTTGAAAAGTAGCAACTCACAGGAAGCTTTACCCTCACTGAATCTGGAGAAAATGGGTTCATGATAATCTGAGCAAATGCTGTGTGGTAATTAATTGTGATGATGAAGGTTTAAGAAAGGTACTGACCATAGAAGGTTATGTGCTTCTTGTCTGACCATCTGCCATAATATTACGTGTAAAATAGCTGTGTACTCAGTTTTTGCAGGTGGAAAATTGATATTGTAATTAATTTTTAGTAATATTATAGATTATTAAAACTTATGAAAATACTGATCTTGATGTCAAATGCATTGGGAGATTAAATTAAAAGCTTTTCAAAGCATTATCCTATCGGAAGAGAATAGTCCTGAAGAAGATTTAGACTTGATGAATGATAGATTGATTTTGATTATAGATCTTAATCACTCAGTATATGCATACCACAAAGTACAGCTGTCTAAATCCATACCAACCACTAATTGATTATAACAAAAGTTTATAATCTATATGTACATTTTGATTATCTATTTGGTTATGCAATATTGTAAGGCAAGTAGATCATTAATGCGCAATAAACTCATTGTGACTCTTGAATCTGTTATTTTACTGTTATATCACACATTTGAGCTCAGATCACATCCTTTTTTCCCTAATACATTTTTCCCTAGTAAGTTGTGTAAAATGAAATACAAGCAGGAATAAATGTCATTTGCTGGCTTGCCTTTCTATACCAAAGGGATTTCTATTCAAGAATTATATTCTTTCTTTTAAGAACCATGAATGTTGGTAGATCTGCTAAAATTTTGTTAGACTTTAAGGAATATGGGAGAGAGAGCATTCTTTTATTCTAATAAAAATTAAAGCAATCATGAAGATTACAGAAAAAAATTGAGACTTCTTTCCTTTGATTATATCATTAAATTTGGAATTACGGGATCAACTATTACTGCCTTTTCTAACAATTTCATTGAGGTACTTATAAAAGTTCCTTTTATGGTTTTGAGATTTTTATTCTAAGGTAGAATGACTAGTATCATATTGGATAATGAATATTGACTATAACACACTTGGGAAAAAAATTGGAATGAGATGCTAATTGAACACGTTGGGGATTTTCAGAATAGTTTAGAGGAAAAGGAATGTTAAGTGCTGTAAAAATTTCTATCAGCAAACCCAGCATATATCCAAATATATTTCTAAGCAATATGTATGAACTTGCCTTATTTTAAAACTGAGGCTATACCTGAGTATAGTCATTAACCAATATTTTCTTCAAAAATGACATATTTTAAAGTCTCTGAAAATTCTTCGTTAATTTAAATTATGTAACAAGCTTGACATTTTCTGGTATTTCTTTTTGTGTACTTTCTTCAGTTTTCTAGGTTTATTTGAAAGATCATAAAGCTCAAACTTCAGAGAAACTGTCCTGATTCTCTCAAGAATTAGCTATGTACCCTTGGGTTAGCTATGTACCCTTGGGAAAGATACATCTTTTTGGCCTCCATTATTTTTATCTTAAGAATGAGGCATTGACAACAGCAATGGCTTTGAAACCTTTTTTTTTTTTTTTCTTTTTTAAGTCATGGAAAGGTTTATTCAAATCAAATCTTACTGAGAAGCCTATCATGTAAAACAGATGAAAGTCAAATTTTACTGATTGTGGTGCGAAGGCCTGTAGGAAACTTATTTACTTACATTCTTCATATTTCATGCCCCTTATTATCATCAAATCCCCCCAGCCCCCAAAGGGTCTTCAAATTTGCCAGGAATCGGCTAAACTCAACTTGAAGACCTGTGGATTCAATGATTTCCAATGTCCTTTCTTGACCTAAAATCCTAATATAAGACTTACTTTACATTGAAATGAGTCACCTAAAAATTAGTCTAATATATTAGTGCGTATGTATCGGATAATTTAAACATTAATTAAAGAAATGCCATTAAATTTGACTTTATAAGAATTCAGAATAAAGTAACATAAAAAGACAGCAATGTATTGTTTTATATTTCTGTATCTCAATAGAGTAGCCTAAAGTTTCATTAATTAAATTTTCATGTGTGACAGTCAAGAGAAAGTATAGGGTCCCTAAATTATTTTATCCAGCTGAAGTGTTATGCCAATTATGATTGGCATAAAATATGTAAACAGACATAAAATATGTAAACAGACATAAAACAGACATTAACAAATTAGTTTTGTTAATGAAGAATAAACCAAGGCTAGATGCACAAAAAATGTGCTATTTTATTAAAATTCAAAACTCATGTTAAAAATTCTGGGTCGATCAAAGCATTTAAATTTTAAACAATTGTTGACTGGACATCAATACTTATTTTATGTTGGTGGCAATTCAGCAATATGGAAGAAAAAAAGCACTTAGTTCAAGAAAGGTAAAACAAATGCATACATGAGATAAGGTACGGAAATTCTTTGGGCAACTATGTCATGAGTATTCTGATGATGCTCAGTTTTCATTTTTGTTTCATTAGATCCAAACGGTGCAGTTGCTCAACATACCTAGTAGAAAGGCAAGAACAAGATGTTCACAAACTAACAGACTCCCAGGGATGAAAATGTTACTGTTAATTGCAAAGTTTTCTTTCCAGATGTTCAGATAGCTAAATGCTTTTCAGACAGCACAAAAAGCTTGGCAGAATAGCTCTAAGAAAAAAAAGCAAGATAAGAGATCAAAATCTCCTGAAGTTTGAGGAATATGAAGCTGCCATAAAGGAATGGTAATTCAAAATATCTTATTCATGGGAATATCTGGAAGATATATAGAAAATAGATTAGGAAATTTTACAACTGGTTTAGGCTCATTTTATGGAAGATAAAACTCACGATGATTTATTTAACTTGAAGAGTAAATTATATAATATCTTTGTTTTTCTATGCCTGTAGTGCGATAATCAAGAATTTAACAAGCAGAAAATTAGTTTAATATGTTGGTTCATGCTTAAGTAAGTAAAATTACTCTTGGCAAACAGTACATGATTCTTATCTTTTTAAAGTGCTCCTATAGTACATCTTTCAAAAAGTTTCCTCAATGCAGAATATCGCTACAACTTTATTTAATGAGAGTTGCACGTGTATGTGAATATTTATATCCTATAGAAAGCTACATATGTATAAATATTTCTCAGAAAGTATCATATCTCATATGAGCGAAAATGTGGACATGCTAAGAAATCATATATGGGTGTCTTTTGGGGACATGTAAGAAAATAAATTTTAATAATTGTGTTTGCTGAACACTTTTGATCATATACCAATGTCTGTGAAACATTTTAAAGCATATACCCATTGTAGGTTTATTAATTTTGTTAATGAAGAATAAATCTGTACTTGTCTACTAGGATTTAAATTAAATTTTAAGCCATATGAAATTTTATGGAAAAAGGAGAAGGTAACTTCTTGGTTTGTTATAATATGTTGGGGTAGGCTAATGCATCTGGTATAATAACTAGAAAGGTAAAAAATAAAAGGTGAATTAAACCACAGTTTTGAGAAGACTAAGTGAACTAAAGATGAGAAATGATGAGCTAAACCCCCTCCCATTTTCATTGTGGGGTGTGGTAGTTAAATTCAGTTGTCAACTTGGCCAAGTGAAGGTACCTAATTTTGTTGCTGCGGACATGAGCCAATGGTGCATGAACCTCATCTGTTGCTAACTACATCTGCAGTCGGCTAGGAGGTGTGCCTGCTGCAATGAATGACATTTGACTTAATTGGCTGGTGCTTAAATGAGAGGGTGCAATGTAGCACAGCCTAAGCAGCTCAGCATACCTTATCTCAGCACTTGGAGCTCAGCCCAGGCCTTTAGAAATTCAGAAAGGAATCACCCCAGGGAAAGTTGTTGGAACCCAGAGGCCTGGAGAGAAGGCCAGCAGAGATTACCCTGAGCCTTCCCACATAAGAAAGAACTTCAGATGAAGGTTAGCTGCCTTTCCTCTGAAGAACTAACAAAATAAATCCCCTTTTATTAAAAGCCAATCCATCTCTGGTGTGTTGAATTCTGACAGCTAGCAAACTAGAACAGATTTGGTACTGGAGAGTGGGGTGCTGCTGCAGTTTGCAAATACCAGATATGTTGGAATGTTTTTTTGGATGGCTAAGGGGAAGATTTTGGAGAAACTGTGAAGAGAATGATGGAGAAATCCTGGAGTGCTTGAAGAGACTGTTGGTGTAGACAGAACCACTGCCAACCTGGACAAAGGTGGACACAAAAGGGAGAGATTGGAGTTTGCAGAGTGAGAACCACGGAAGCTTCGTTCTGAAGCCAAGAAACCTCAGCCAGGAGAGTGGACCCACCCATATACATAAAGAGGGTGCGTTTACCCTGAAGGGTAAGGATGAGTTTCCCACTGTATTGCAGTGGAAGAGTCGTGCAGCCTCAGGCCTTGGAGAAGGTATAGCACACTCCTTGGGGACTGGGGAGAGCCTGGCTGGCACCACATGGACGGGTTGAGTGTGTGTCCCAGAAATGGCAGAGAGCCCAGGGGTGGCCCCGATGCCTGGAGAGAGTGGAGCCAAAAAAGAAGGTGGTCTCCTCAATGTTCCCTGAGGTTGATTTGGAAAGTGGGCCACTGCATAGGCCCTTGGAAAGGGTGGGACTGCCACTTTCTAAAGCTGAAGGATAAATGACTTTCAGACTTTGAAATCCAATGGTGTTTGCCCTGCAGGTTTTCCTTCCAATTTCTCCCTATGGATCTTGTGACTGTCCCTCCTTTGCATATTGGCACCAGACAACTTGTTTTGAGATTCACAGGTCCACAGCCAAAGAGAAGTTTTTGCACCTTAATATTGTTTAAGGTAATGCATGTAGTTACCAAGTTGACAAGGGGTGGACATGTGGTAGTTAGATTCAGTTGTCAACTTGGCCAGGTGAAGGCACCTAGTTTTGTTGCTGTGGACTTGAACTAATGGTGCATGAACCTCATCTGTTGCTAATTACATCTGCAGTCGGCTAGGACGTGTGCCTGCCGCAATGAATGACATTTGACTTAATTGGCTGGTACTTAAATGAGAGAGCGCAATGTAGCACAGCCCAAGCAGCTCTGCATACCTCATCTCAGCACTCGCAGTTTAGCCCAGGTCTTTGGAGATGCAGAAAGGAATCATCCCGGGGAAAGTTGTTGGAACCCAGAGGCCTGGAGAGAAGGCCAGCAGAGATTACCCCGAGCCTTCCCATGTAAGAAAGAACCTCAGATGAAGGTTACCTGCCTTTCCTCTGAAGAACTAACAAAATAAATCCCCTTTTATTAAAAGCCACTTTTAATGAAATGCAGCACACTTCTCTGGTGTGTTGCGTTCAAGCAGCTAGCAAACTAGAACATGGGGCAATTTGCCAACTTTGGGTATGGAGCTGAGGATAGCTTGGCCCAGATACAGGGTAGTTGCTGGGGTAAGGAGAAGTCAGCAGAGATTTTTAAGAGGTTTAAGTCTTAAATGACTGATTGATATTTGAGGAATCTCAAATGCATGGCCAGTTCCTCTCCTTGGGATATTTGCTGATTCTGGTGTGATATGGGGAGCTGGGGACTAGGTTGGAAATCTCTTAAGGCAAAGTGAAGTATTTTTAGATTGCCATGCTTAAGTGACAAAGTCATCATAGAGGGATGAACATATGTGCATCTTTATTTTGAACCTCTGCAGGGTAGAAAGTAAATAAGACTGTCATGATTTATGAATGGTGGAATAAAATCTCCACAGTGCTTCAAGACTGAGGAGTCAGAGATCAGTCAGACTTTCAATTAAAATTCCATATGAAGATCTTACTAAACTTCAAACACAATCCTAGCTTACTAACATCTCTGATTGGAATAAAGGTTTGCCTTTCATTCTATCTGCTGACCAGGAGAAAGAATGAGCCCTTGGTGAAGAAAAATGTCATCATCTTCAGTCTCTATGTCATTTTATATATGATATTTGGTGTCTAACAAACTATGTAACATGTTAAGGCAGAAAAATGTCTTGGGTGATCAAGAAAGAAAAACAGACCATAGATGCAGACCTGTAGTTAATGAATATGGTAAAGTTATCAGGCAGAGACTTTAATATAATTATTACGCACATTCAGTAAAATGGAGGAAAAGAAGGGGAAATGACTGAAAATATGGGGGATTTCACAGGAGATTTGGCATAATACATGTAACACATAAAACAGACATTCTACAAATGAAAAATACAACAAATGAAGTCAAGAACTCATTGGATGGGTTTAATAGCATACTGGATTTGTCAGAAAACGAGCTTAGTGAAATTGAAGACAGGTCAGTGGAGACTTTCCAAACCAAAGCACGAAGAGAAAAAAGAAGGGAGTGCAACAGGTCTGTGGCACATCAGCAAACAGTTTAAAGTAATTGGAGTCCCAGTAAGAGGGACTGCGGAGAATTGGAAAAAGCAGAATTTGAAAAAATGTTATTGTTGGGGATTGAATCATGAGGACCACAAAAGAGACATTCAAATCTTAATCCATGTTCTTGTGGGTGTGAATCTGTTTGTAAGTAGTAGTTTGAATATTGTTTAGTTTGCTAGAGCTGATATGACAAATACCACACAATGGAGTGGCTTAGACAATAGGGATTTATTTTCTTATGATTTTGGAGGCTAGAATGCTTGCTTCCTTCTGGGGTTGATAGTGTTCTGGTGTTGACTTGCTACAATTCTTGGGGTCCCTTGGCTTGCAGATCTGTCTCATATCACATGGCAATGTCTTCTTTCTTTTGACTGCTTTTCTGGTTTTCACTGACTTCTGACTTCTGGCTCTTTATAAGACCTACCCTCATTCAGTTGGGCTATACCTTAACTAAAAAAATAATGTCTTTAAGGGTCCTATTTACAGTGGTCTCACACCCACAGAGATGCATACTAATATTAAGAATGTGTGTAAATTGGGATACATAATTCAATTCATAACAAATATGTTGCAAAGTGAGTCAAAATGTGGACTCATTTGTGAATATGATCTTTAAAGATCTAATTTAGGTGTGTCCAAACTGAATCAGAGTTGGCTTTAGTCTGTGTGACTCGAGGTCTTATAAAAAGAGGAAAATGTGGATGTAGTTAAAGAAATCATAGGAAGACACCAGAAGTCTATTTGAAATAGATTGTACTAAATCAAAGGCATATATTAAAAACTTTAGAGCAACTGCCAAAATAATCACATAAAGCATGTAAATCTATGAGGCAAAGTATTTTAGAGCAGTTTAATAAAAAGGAGGAGGAAGAAATAAGCATGTATTCAAATTTTATTATTTTATCCTGCATACCACTGAATCATCTTGTGTTCATGGGCTTCAGTTTGGAAACTACTGGTTAAAGAGATGCAGTATGTGAAATTGAAAGTTTGGATCCATTGGTTTGATTGTCTGTATATGATCTTAGGATGTTCTCCTTTAAAAAAAATGTATTAGAGACTTTGTTGGTTTACAGAACAATAATGCAGAAAATACAGGACCCCCACACACCTCCCAAACACCAACACTTGCATTGGTTTGGAAAATGTGTTACAACTGATGATAGCACCTTGTTTTTTAATTCTAATTTTTTTAACAGTAGTTACATTTGTTATAATTGATGAAAGATTATTAAAGTAGTACTATTAACTATTGTCCATAGTTTATGTAGACATGTTTTTTCCCCATATCTAACCTATTACTATTATTTTTTATGCACACCTTATTTTATTACTCATCTACTGTGGTAGTTAGGTTCTGGTGTCAACTTGGCTAGGTGAAGGTGCCTAGTTCTGTGGCTGTGGACATGAGCCAATGGCATGTGAAACTTATTTGTTACTGATTACATCTGCAGTTGGCTGGGGGAGAGTGCCTGCTGCAATGAATGATGTTTAGAGTGATCGGCTGGATGCTTAAATTGAACAATGCAGCACAGACCAAGCAGCTCAGCATACCACATTCAGCACTCACAGCTCAGGAATCACCCCAGGGAAGGCTGGGGAACCCAGATGCTGGGAGAGAAGGCCAGCAGAGATCATCTTGTGCCTTCCCATGTAAGAGAGAACCTCAGATGAAAGTTAGCTGCCTTTCCTCTGAAGAACTATATGTTTTTAGCTAAATAAATCCCCTTTTATTAAAAGCCAATCCATCTCTATTGTGTTGCATTCTTTTAGCCTTAGCAAACTAAAGTAGATTTTGGTACCAGAGGAGAGGGGTGCTGCTATGGTTTGCAAATACCAAACATGTTGGAATGGTTTGTTAAATGGTAAGGGGAAGATTTTGGAGGAGTTGTGAGGTGCTTGATAGAGAAGGCCTGGAATGCTTTGAAGAGACTGCTGGTAGAAACATGGACTCTAAAGATACCTCTAACCAGGCTCTAGGCAGAAATGAGGTATGTATTATTGCAGACTGGAAGCAAAGTGATCCTTGTTTAAAACAGCAGATAATCTGGTAAAGTTGTCTAGTGGCTTTGGCTGGAAGGGCAGACTTTAAAAGCCATGAACTTGGATATTTAGCAGAAGAGATTTCCAAATTAAATGTGGAAGTTGTGGCCTGGTTTCTCCTTGCAGCTTATAGTGAAATGCAACAGGAAAGAGATAAGCTAAAAACTGAACCCTTGGTTACAAAGAAATCAGAAACTGATGTTCTGGAAAACTCTGGGCTTCCAGGAAGGGAGACCCCAGAGAATAGTGCTCTATGTGAGGACTTGGCCAGATGTGGAACCAGTCAGCCATTTCCAAAAAAGCCAGGATTGGATATGGAGTTATCCAACTTGTGGAAACTCGTTATGTCTGATGGGCACGATCCGAGGCTACTGCATAGAAAGCTGATGAGGGTGTTGTGGGATCTGTATAAAGAGAACCACTGCCAGTTGGGATTGAGAAGGAGAGAGGAGGGACACATTGGAGGAAAAATAACTTCAGAGACAAAACCATGGAGGCTGCGGTCTGAAGTCAAGAAACCTCGGGCCAGGAGAGGGGACCCACCCAAGCATGTGGAGAGGAATGAGTTTGCCCTGAAGGCAGAGGATGGGCCTTCCACCTTGTTGCAGTGGAAGAGTAGTGCAGCCTCAGGCTTTGGAGAGGGTGGAGCACATTCTTTGGGGAGAGCCTGGCTGCCACTACATGGAGAGGATGAGCGTGTGCCCTGGAAATGGCAGAGAGTCCAGGTGTAGCCCCAACGCTGGGAGAGGGTGGAGCCGAGCAAAAGGTGGTTTCCCTAATGTCCCCCAAGGTTGCGTTCGGGGAGGGGCAGGCCTCTGTGCAGGCCCTTGGAAGGGGTGGGACTGCTGCTTTTTAAAGCCCAAAGGAAATGACTTTTAGCCTTTGAAATCCAATGGAGTTTGCCCTGCAGGTTTTCAGCACTGTTCCTTCCAATTTCTCCCTATGGAAATGAAAACATGTATCCTATGACTGTCCCTCCCTTGTATATTGGCACTAGATAACTTGTTCTGAGATTCATAGGTCCAGAGCCAGAAGAGAAATTTTGCCAATTTAATATTGCTTAAGGTGATGTGTATAGTTAACAAGTTGACAAGGGGTGGACATGTGGTAGTTGGATTTGAGTGTCAACTTGGCCAGGTGAAGGTGCCTACTTCTGTTGCTGTGGACATGAGCCATTGGCATGTGAAATTCATCTGTTACTGATTGCACCTGCGGTCGGCTGAGGGGCGTGCCTCCTGCAATGAATGATGTTTGATTTAATTGGTTGGATGCTTAAATGAGAGAGCTCAACATAGCACAGCCCGAGCAGCTCAGTGTACCTCATCTCAGCACTCATAGGTCAGCCTAGGCCTTTGAGATACAGAAAGGAATCACCCCAGAGAAAGCTGTGGGAACCCAGAAGCCAGGAAAGAAGGTCAGCAGAGATTGCCCTGTGCCTTCCTGTATAAGAGAGAACCTCAGATGAAAGTTAGCTGCCTTTCCTATGAAGAATTATAAGTTTTTAACTAAATATATCCCTTTATTAAAAGCAATGCATCTCTGGTATGTATTCTGGCAGCCTTAGCAAACTAGAACAGCTACCCATACATTAGATAAAGGGAGTGTCAGTCACGAGGTTTTTATAATCATATGGTCACAGTATAAAAGCTATCTAGTTTTACAATCACTAGCAAAGATCAAAGCTACTGGATTACATACAGTTCAGCAATTTCAGGTATTTCCCTCTAGCTATTCTAAAACCCTAGGAACTAAAAAGAAATATCTATACAATGAGACAGTAGTCATAACCATTTGTTAAATCCTAACTTCTCTGTTACAACTCCTCCCTCTCATTTGATAATCCCTTCCATCTTCAGGGATATCTAGGCAGGATTGAAAATGGATGATGTTCTTGGAGAGACTAGAACCTCTGGATTTCAGTGCTTATCTGGCATTGGAGCCATTTGGAGGCTTTAAGTTTCTGAAAAAATAAACTTCACAGGTAAAAATTTTAAAGTGTCTTAGATAGAGCTCAGGTTCATCTTTAGGGTTTTCAGGAATGCTGTTGGTTCAGGCTTGGCACACTGTGGCAATTTGCAATATCTGGATGAAGCTTGCAAAAGAGTAACCTCCAGCATGACCGCTCGACTCCATTTGACTGACACCTTGTTTTGCTTCATTTCTCTTTCTCCTTTTGGTCAGGAAGGCATTGTCTACCCCCAATGCCAGAGCAAGGCTCATCCATGGGAATCATTTCCCACATTGCCAAGGAGGCTTACACCCCTGGGAGTCATGTCCCACATAGGGTGTTGAGTCCACTTGCAGTTTGGCTCAGAGTCATACTACATCTGAGCAACAAAAGAGGCTCTCTGGGGGTGACTCAGGTATAATTATAAGTAGGTTTAACAACACCGTTACAGAAATAAGTTTCATAAGGGCAAGCCTCAAGGTTGAGAGTTTGGCTTATTAAATTGGGAGTTCCTATTGTTTGAGAGAATATCAGGAATTCCCCAGGTGGGGAATTTAATAGTTCCACATTTTTCCTCCAGTCCCTCAAGTGACTTTGCAAATACTTTATTTTCTGCCCCCAATACTCTGGAATGTATCAGGGTATTAGAATAAATGGCACAGTGTAACACTATCTCATTCCCTATTCTAGGTTCCCTGTAATTAAGTTGTTTAAGTAAACTGACCAGATAGGTTAAATTAGTGTGCTACCAGAAAATTTAAACTTTGGACAAAATAAACATTCCCTTCCTTTGTTCTCTACAGAAGTTGAAGTTTTAAAATATGGATAATATCATCCTTTTACTCTGTGTTCCGATTTACCTTAGTTCTAGCCAGATCAGTTTCATGCATGCTATGTTCTTTTACTTGGATAGTAATTAATTTTTAAGAGGCTGGCACTTTTTTTTTGTAATATCCCAAAGCATACATTAAGTAATAGTTAAAAAAATTAAAGACAGATGACCAGTCTATACTTCTATAATATTCCATAATATTATTTTGCAAATACTCCTCCAAAAGTCAGTTTATGTGTGATACTTAAATTTATAAAATTATTTCTAATTTTTGTTATTTTCCAAAACAAATTAAAAACATGAAAAATTTTGAATTATACTTTAAAATACCATCTATAACATTTATTAACTGGTTTTCACTGCCAAAACCTTGAGGTTCCTGTGATCTTTGTACCAACCAGGGAATGCGATTTCTGTGCAAGGATCTTGGTGATAAATAACTTTTTTCTGTGGATAACCCCCAAATTTGGGAAATTTACCACTCAACTGTTCTGTTATTGTGTTATAGTCACTCAAACAATATTTGTTGAAATGTTTACAAAATGCAGTGGGGAATAAAAAAAAGATGTTTGAGAAACATTCCAATCTTATTCTGTTTAACTGATGTCTTTTTTGCTCCTTAGGTGATCAGCTAACAGCTAGTTTAACATAGAGTAGAAAATAAATCCCATCTAGTGACAGACTGTGTCCTGTTAGGTTGATCAGTGAAGGCTGAGAAAGAAATACCTTTTTCTTAAATTATTAAAAATTGAGGTGAAATTCATATAGTATAGAATTAACCACTTTGAAGTGTACATTTTAGTGGCATTTCTGCTGTCAAAATATTGTGCAGTCAGCACCTTTCTCCAGCTTCAAAACTTTTTGATCACTCCATAATCAATCTCCATTTCCCCTTCTGCCCACCTCCTGGCAAACACTAATCTGTTTTCTGTCTCTAGGAATTTTCCTTTTCTAGATATTTTGTATAAAAGGAATCATGCAATATGTGACTTTTTGTGTCTGGATTATTTCACTTAGCACAGTGTTTTTGAGATTCATCCAAGATGTAGCAAGCATTGGTACTTCTTCATATCTCTGGCTAAATAATATTCTTTCATATGTATTCACCATAATTTGATTATGTATTCATCCGTTGATGGACATTTAGTTTGTGTTCACCTTTTGGCTATTATGATCAGAGCTGCTATAAAAATTTGTGTACAAGTATCTGTGTGGACATATATTTTCATTTCTCTTGGATAAATATCTAGAAGAGGAGTTATTGGATCATAATTTAATTATATGTTTAATTTTTTGAGGAATCAGCAGACTGTTTTCCACAATGGCTGCACCATTTTGTATTTTCACCACTAATGTACATGTGCACCTTTCTCCATGTTCCTGCTTGCAGTAGTTTGATTTTCTATTCTTTTTTTATAGCCATCCTAATGGATGTGAAGTGGCATCTCATTATGGTTTGGTTTGCATTCCATTAATGACAAGTGATGCTAAACATCTTTTCATGTGCTTGTTGGCCATTGGTATACCTTCTCTGGGAGAAATGTTCATTCAAGTCTGGCTATATTTTAATTGGGTTAGTTGTATTTTGTTGGTGCTGGTGGGCTGTAAGAGTTTTTATATAGTCCAGATATCAAGCTTTTATCAAATTTATTATTTGTAAATATTTTCTTCCTTTCTATTGGTTTTATTTTTACATTCTTGATATTCTCCCTTGGTGCACAAAAGTTTTAAATTTTGTGGAAGTCCAATTTATCTTTTGTTGTTGTTGTTGCTTGTATTTGATACCCAGTCTGAGAATCCAATCCCAAATCTGAAGTCATTAAAAATTACTTCTGTATTTTCTTCCAATAGTGTTTAGTTCTAGCTCTTTTATCTGTTCTTGATTCATTTTGAGTTAATTTTTGTATAACAAGTGAGTTATAAGTCCAAATTTAATCTTTTGCATGTGGTTATGCAGATGTCCAGCATTATTTGCTTACGAGACTCTTCTTTCCCGATCGAATGGTCTTGGTAACTTTGTCAAAAATCAATTGGTCATAGATGTTTGGGTTTATTTCTGTATTCTCGATTCTGTTGTTTGTCTATATGTCTGTTCTTTTGCCGGTGCCACACTGTTTTGATGATGCCACACTGTTTTGATGACTGTAATTTTGTGCAAAGAGTTTTCCAAAACTTTTTTTTGTGGCAATATATATATAACTCAAGGGTATGCATTTTAACTACTTTCAAGTGTACAATTCAGTAGTATTAATTAAAAATATTGTGCTATCATATACAATATCCATTACTTCAACTTTTTATTACCTCAAACAGAAACTCTAAAACCATTAAAGAATAACTCCCTTTTCCTGCCCCCTTCCCCTCAGCCCGTGGTAACTATTATCCGTCTCTATGAAATTGCTTCTTCTAGGTATTTAATATATGTGAGATCACATAATATTTATCTTTCTCTCTGTGTCTGACCTTTCCCACTCAATACAATGTCTTCAAGATTCATAAATGTCTTAGTACGCATCAGAATTTCACCCCTTTTTAAGGCTGAATAATATTCCATTATGTTTTGTTTTATTTAATCTTTCCTCTGTTTTGTTTATCCATTCTGTGTATCCTTTCATCTCTCGATGGGGATGGATTATTTTTACCTCTTGACCATTGTGAATAATATTGCTGTACACATTGGTGTACAACTATCTGTTTGAATTCCAGCCTTCAATTCCTTTAGATATATACAAAGAAATGGAATTATCAGGTCATATGGTAATTCTATTTTCAACTTTCTGAGGAACTGCCATTTTGATTTCCACAGTGACTGTGCCATTTCATGAAGCCATCAGCAGTATGTATAAGGTTGAGTTCCTATTTCTCTGTATCCTCACCAATGCCTTATTTTCTAATAATAGCCATCCTAGTGGGTGTAAACTAGTATTTCCTTGGGATTTGGTTTGCATTTGCCTCATGACTAATTATGCTGAGTATCTTTTCATGTGCTTATTGGCCATTGGTATATCTTCTTTGGAGAGCTGTCTATTCAAATCCTTTGCCCATTTTAAAACTGGATTGTGTGTGTGTGTGTAAGGTTGTTCTTCATATATTCTGGATTTTTAAGCCTTATGAAATATATTTTTAGCAATTACTGTCTCCCACTTTGTAGGTTGCCTTTTCACTTTCTTGATAAAATCCCTTGATGTACAAAAGTTTTAATGATATGAAGTCTATTTTATCAATTTTTTTCTGTTCATGTTTTTGATGTAATATCTAAGAAATCATTACCAAATCCAAGATTATGAAGATTTTTCCTCTAGGAGTGTCATGATTTTAGCTGTCATGTTTAGTCCTTGATCTTTTAATTTTTGTACGTGGTATAAGGTAGGGGTCCAAGTTCATTCTTTTGAAAGTGGATAGCCAGTTTTCCCAGCACTATTTGCTGCAAAGATCATTCTATCCCCATTTAATGTACTTGGCACCCTTGTCAAAATCAATTGGCCATAGATGTGAGGGTCTATTTCTGAACTCTCAACTTGATTCTGTTTGTCTATATGTCTATCCTTATCGTAGGACACTGCTCTTTTTTTTAATGTGACTTCATTGGGATATATTCACATACAACAAAATCATCCAAAGTGTATGTTTTAGTTTGCTAAAAGGAGATTTATTTAGTTACAAATTTATAGTTCTCCAGAGAAAAGGCAGCTGACTTACCTCTGGCTTTCTCTATCACAAAGGAAGGCACACTGTGATGTCTGCTGGGCTCCCCTCCCCTCCCCTCCCAGCATCTGGGTTCAAATGATTCCTTTCTGCATCTCCAAACATCTGGGTGTGAGCTCCCACTGTTCAGATAAGGTATGCTGAGCAGCTGTACTCTCTCCTGACTTCTCTCTTTTAAGCCTCGAGCTAATTAAATTTAAAGTCACTCACTACAGAAGGCACTCCCCTTAGCCAACTGCACATGCTGTCAGCCATAGATAAATTTCACATGCTGATGTTTAAGTCCACAGCAAGAAAACGACAGGGCATCATCACATGGCCAAGTTGACACCTGAACCTAGCTACCACAGTGTATAATCAGTGGTTTACAGGATCATCAATCATATAACTGTGCTTTCATCACTACAATCAATTTTTTGACATTTTCATTACTCCAAAAAATACACATAGAAATAAAAATAAAGATAAAAATGAAAAAGAATACCTAAAACATCCCATGCCCCTTACTCCCCCCCATTATCTATTTATTTATTTTTGTCCTTATTTTCTTACTCATATGTCCATACACTGGACATCTGTCCATACACAGCCACCAGGTTTTCACAATCACAGGGTTACGTCATAAAAGCTATACAATTACACAATCATCTTCCAGAATCAAGGCTACTGAAAACTTCAGCGATTTCAGGTATTCCTTGCAGTGATTCTAATATACTAGAAACAAAAAAGGATATTTATGTAATGCATAAGAATAACCTTCAGAATGAAATCTGAACTCTACTTGAAATTTCTCAGCCACTGATATTTTATTTTGTTTCTTTTCTCTTCCCCCTTTTGGTCAAGAAGTCTTTCTTAATCCCATGATGTCAGGTCCAGGCTCATCTCTGGACATCATGTCCCACATTGCCAGGGAGGTTTACAACCCTGGGAGTCATGTCCCATGTAGGGGGGAGGGCATTTGAGTTTACCTGTTAGTTGGCTTTGAGAAAGCAACAAAAAAGATTCTCTGGGGGTGGCTGTTAGGCATGATTATAAGTAAGCTTAGCTTCTCCTTTGCAGGAATAAGTTTCATAAGGGCAAGCCCCAAGATCAAGGACTCAGCCTATTAAATTGTAGACGCCAATGTTAGTGAGAATATCAGGAATTTTGCAGGTGGGGAAGTTTAATATTTCCACATTTTTCCCAGTCCCTCCAGGGGGCTTTGCAATACATTTTTTTTTCTTAATCTCTGCCCAAATTACCCTGGGATGCATTGAGACATCACACTAAACTTACAAATCAACAAGATCTCACTCCCTATTCAAGGTTCCATGTAATTATGGTATTTGAATAAACTGATCATACAAGATAAATTAGATAAGTATGAGTACACTTCTTTTTTTATTACTGTGGCATTGTTGTAAGTTTTGAAATAGGGAAGTTTGAGCCCTCCAACTTTGTTCTTTTTCAAGATTGCTTTGGTTTTTTAGGGACTCTGGCAATTCCATTTGATTTTTTTTTATCCATGGGCTGGCTCCAGAAATTGAACCTGGGTCTCTGACATGGCAGGTGAGAATTCTGCCCCTGAGCCACCGTTGCACCGTCTCAATTCTATTTGATTTTGATGCTGGGATTTTATATTTCTGCAAAGAAGGTCGTTAGAATTTCAGTAGTGATTACATTGAGTCTGTAGATTGTTTGGGGGAGTATTGCCATATTCACAATATTAATTCTTCTAATCTATGACCATAAATGCTTTGTCTTTTAATTAGGTTTTCATTTATTTTAGCAATGTTTTAGAATTTTCAGTCTATAGGTATTTATCTCCTTCATTAAATTTATCCCTAGATATTTTATTATTTTCAATATTATTGTCCATGGAATTGCTTTTTAAATTTTCTTTTTAGATTGTTCATTTTTTGTGTATAGAAGCACAATACGGTTTTGTCCATTGATTTTGTACCCTTCAAATGTACTGAATTAGAATATTAGCTATAGTAGCTTTTGGAATTCTTTGGGATTTTCTATTTATATAGGGTCATGCCATCTGCAAATAGAAATGGTTTTATTTCTTCCTTTCTAGTTTGCCTGCTTTTTATTTCTTATCTTAATGCTCTGACTAAGACTTCTAGTACAACATCGAATGACAGTGGTGAAGGCAGGCATCCTGTGTCATTCCTGATATAGGGAGAAAATGTTCAGTCTTTGCCAGTGAGTATGAAGTTAACTATGGGTGTTTGGTACATGCTGCCTGGTGTGTTAGGGAAATTCCATGCTAATCCTTGTTTGCTGATTTTTTTTTTAATCAGCAGAAAGGCATTTTGTCAAATGCTTTCTCTGGATCTATTGAGATGATCAAGTGTTTTTATTTTTTTTTCTTTTATTATATTTATATAGTGCATTACATTCATTGATATCTTATGTTGAATTACCTTTGCCTTCCTGGGATAAATGCTCTTTGGTCAGAATGTATAGTCCTTTTTTTTTTTTGAGTTTCTATTTGATCACAGAGAAATTTCTATTTGATCACAGAGAAATTTAACCATTTGCACATCAAAAAACTATAAGCAAAGGTTAAAAGAAAATTATAAAATGAAAAATATTGTTAGCACAAATGATATGCACAAGATAAATCTTTAATATTATAAAGAACTCTAACATATCTATAACAAGAAAATACCACCCCCTATTCAGAGTAGTCAGTGTATGTAAACGGACAATTCACACACATCAAAAGAAAAAAACAATTGTTCAAAGAACATAAAAAATATTTAGCATCACTATTAATAAAAAAATGCAATTTAATGTAACAATGAAATACAATCTCTCACCTATCAAATTGGGAGAGAATTTTATTAATGACAATAGATGAGCATTTACTTTGTATTTACAATGTGCTGGACACTCAAGTATCATTTTTTTTTTTTTGCCATTTGAACTTCATAATAACCCTACAAGGTAGGCACTATTGCTATGCCCATTTAAAAATATGTTTATTGAGAAAAATTTGCACACATACATTCCAAACACATTGTACAATCAATGGCTCACAATATCATCACATAATTGTGTATTCATCACCATGATCATTTTTAGAACATTTGTATCACTCCAAAAAAAGAAATAAAAAGAAAAAAAAAGAACTCATACATCCATATCCCTCATTGACTTACAGTATCTCAATTGACCCAATTTTTACCCTTTATCTCCCCTTCTTATTTATTTTTATCCTTTTTTTTTGTACTAATCTGTCCAAACCCTGGATAAAGGGAGCATCAGACACAAGGTTTTAGCAATCACACAGTCACATTATAAAAGCTATATCATTATATCATCATCTTCAAGAATCAAGGCTACTGGAACACAGGTTAACAGTTTCAGGTACTTCCCTCCATCATAAACTAAAAAGGGACATCTTTATAATGCATAAGAATTACCTCCAGAATAACATCTTGACCCTGTTTGAAATCTCTCAGCCACTGAATATTTATTTTGTCTCATTTCTCTCTTCTCCCTTTTGGTCAAGAAGGCATTCTCAGTCCCATGATGCTGGGTCCCAGTGAATCCCAAGAGTCCTGTGCCACATTGCCAGGGACACTTACACCCCTGGGAGTCATGTTCTATGTTGGGGGTGGGGTGGGGTAGGGCAGTGAGATCACCTGTTGTGTTGTCTTAGAGAAAGAGGCCACATCTGAGCAACAAAAGAGATTCTCTGGGGTGACACACTGTATAATCCTTTTAATGTGCTTTGGCTTTAGTTTGCTAGATTTCATTGAGGAAATCTGCTTCTATATCCAAAAGAGAAATTGGTCTATAATTTTCTTTCCTTGTGACATCTTTTTCTGCCTTGGTAATAAGGTGATGTCAGCATCATAGAATGTGCTAAGAACTATTCCATTCTCTTTCTTTTTTTATTAATTAAAAAAATTTTTTTTAAAGTACCAAAAAACACAAAACGAACACAAACATTCTAGCTTTTGATCATTCTGTTCTACATATATAATCAGTATATTCTTTCTTATTTTTTGCAAGATTTTGAGTATGATTTGTATTCATTCTTCAAATATTTGGGAGAATTCACCAATGGCATCATGTGTTCCTGGACTTTTCTTCATTTACTCATTGTGAAAGTAAGGGTTCTCCAGAGAAACAGAACTGACAGAATATTAAGATCTTTAATATAGGAATTGCCTCACATGATTGTGGGGCATGATGAGTCTGAATTCCCTCAGGGAAGGCTGTAGACTGGAGACTCCAACCAAGGTGGTCCTGAGGTGTGGCCTGCCTGTACACTGAGGAATGGTCACTCTGCAGCTGGAAACTCCATCAAAGGTGAAGCCAAATGCCCCAGGGAAATCTGACTGGCTGAAGTAGAGGCATAAAATTTGCTTTCTGACATCCGACTTGGTTGGATAGGAGCTCCCTCACATTTCTGTGGACAGTTTCCTTTGTTGGTTATAGATGTAATCAGCTATAGATTCGCTGACTGACTACAGATACAAATCCATCTATGAAATACCCTCACAGTGACAATCAGGCCATGCTTGTTTGAACAAACAACTGGATACCATAACCTAGTCATGACCTATGACGTTGAGCATCACGTTGTTAAGTAACTTTATTTACTATGGTTCTGCTGAGATTTTTCTATTGAGTCCATTTTTTTATTAATTTTTTTTTATATTTTGAAAACACCAAAAAAAAAAAAACATACAAACGCAAGCATTCGCAATTTTTGATCATTCCATTCTACATATATAATCAGTAATTCACAATATCATCACATAGTTGCACATTCATCATCATGATCATTTCTTGGAACATTTGCATCTATTCAGAAAAAGAAATAAAAAAAACAGAAAAAAATTCATACATAACATACTCCCATCCCCCCTTCACTAATCACCAGCATTTCACTCTAAATTTATTATTGAGTCTTGAGTCAGTTCAGGTAATTGGTATGTTTCTAGGAATTCATCTATTTTATCTAGAGTAGCTATTTTTTGTATACAAATGTTCATTTTATTCTCTTAAATCTTTATATTTTTGTAAGTTTGGCAATTATGTATGCTTCTGATTTTTGTTATTTGTGTCTTTTACAATTTTTTCCTTAGTTAATTTAGGTAAAACTTTGTACATTTTACTGACCTTAAGGTTTAAAGTTTATTGATTTGAGTTCTTTCTTCTTTTTTTAATGTAGACATTTGCAACCACAAATTTCCCTCTTAGCACTGCTTTTCCTGTATCCCATAAGTTTGGGAGTGTTGTGTTTCCATTTTCATTCATCCTAAAGTATTTTCCTAGTTTTTTTTTACCCATTGACTTTCAGGAGCATGTTTAAAATTTCCATATATTTGTAAGTTTTCCAATTTTCCTTTTAATATTGGTTTCTAGTTTTATTCCATTGTGGCCAGAGAAGGTCCTTTTGTAATTTCAATTTTTAAAACTTTAATGGTATAACATATGATATTTCCTGGGTAATAGTTCATGTGCACTGCAGAAGAATATATATTCTGTGGTCATTGGATGGAGTATCATATATATTTGCTAGGTCTACTTTGTTTATAATGCTGTTACTGTTACAAATTAAATCACTATAAATTGTGTGTCAATCCACATAGATTTATCATTATTGTTTTGTATTTGTCTTTTAAATCATATAGGAAACAAAAAGAGGATTAACAAATAAAAAATTCTGTAATACTAGCTTGGGTTTACTTATGTATTACCTGTACCAGAGATATTTTTTTAATATTACCATTACAACGTTACCATCTTGTTTCCTTCTATTTCAGCCTGAAAGAGTCTCTTAAGCATTTCTTGGTTCACAGCTTGTTTTCTTTCACCATTGTAAATACACACATCACTGCTTTCTGTCTTCCATGGTACTCATGAAAAGTTGGCTGTGAATCTTATTGAGGCTCCCTTGTACATTATGAATCACTTCGTAAGTATCTTTTCACCCCTATATTCTAACGTTGTTGTTGATGTGTCTTTTTTTTGTTTAAAGATTTGAATCTTTCTTCAAAACAAGATACTGTTCTCTACAGTTTCTGCTTTTAAGATTTTCTTGTTATTGCTCTTTACTTTCTAATCCTCTGGGGAGTAGATGCTGGAGTTTCAGAATGCACACTTTATTTTTGTCTTTGAACTTTACTCAGTTTTCATCTCTTTGTATCTTTGCTCTATATTCTAGAAAAGTCTTTGATTTTATCTTCCATAGTATTGCTTTATTCTTCAACATTTCCATTTTATTATTTGGCTTTGTAGTAATGCTTTACTTTGGCAGTAATATTGTAACATTTTTTCTCACATTGATAATTTCCGAGAGTCCTGTATTCTCTTTTTATTGTTATGGTTGCTGTGACTTCTCAAATCACTGTGAAAAATATTATTGCTTGAATTACATTTCTTTTCTTTGAACTTAATTGTTCTATTTATTCATCTGGTCCTTCTCTCTTCTGCTGTTGATTTTCCATAATTTCAGATAAATCTTAATTATGTATTTTTTTCCTTAACCAATGAGAGCAATGTATTGATTCCTAAGTGGCATGTCTCACAGTGATCAGGCTTACTAGAACAGGATCTCTCTCTTCCATGTCTAATCTCTGTTTTCTGATGGGTTCCCTTTGTTTCCAGGAAACAATCTTCTAGTTGAACATAAGGCTACTCACACTTCCAGGGTAATATTTTGCCTGTTTAGCAAACTTAGAGCATCAACTTTTTTTGTCACTTCAACAAATTTCCCCTAAAATAATCTATTTGGCCAGATACAGAGCACATACCATACATCCATTTTTAAAGAATTACCAAGGAAATGCATGTTCTCTAACACATTTTTATCTTAAATCATGCATACTGTCCTTTTTTAACCTGTTAAACCCTCCATACAACGTCATTATGCTATAAGATAGATTATGTCAAAGTATTGGGTTCTATGAAGTAAACAATTTCTTTTTCCAATTAGATTTGAAGAGTAAATTCTTCTTTTCAAATGTCTATTACTCTTTTCCATGTAACTAAGGTTTTTCTTTTTAGTTAAAAACATTTTTTTTTAAATCAAAGGAGTTGTAGGTTTACAGAAAAATCAGAGTTTCCATATATCCCCTCTCCACCCCATCTACCCCACAGTTTCCCTATTATCAGTACTTTGCATTGGTATGGTGCCTTGCATACAGTTGATGAAATAATATTATTATAATTATGCTATTAGCTGTAGTCTGTAGCTTATATTAGGGTTCACTATGTTGTACAGTTCTATGGGTTTTAAAAAAATTTTTCTTATAGTTTCATATATACAATCTAAAATTTCCCTTTAGTCACATTCAAATATATAATGTGGTACTGTTAATTACATTCACAATGCTGTGCTATGTGTTCACTATGATGCATTACTTTTAAAATATATATTTTTATTGGGAAACATCTATACACATACAGTCTAACCATATTATACAATCAGTGGTTCACAATATCATCACATAGTTGTGTATTCATCACCATGTTCACTTTTAGAACAATTGCATCGCTCCAAAAAAAAAAAACGAACTCATACATCCCATATCCCTTAACCCTTCCTCTCACTGATCTACAGTATGTCAGTCTAACCAATTCTTACCCTTTATCTTTCCCTATTATTTATTTTGTGAATAAGTTTTTAAATTTCTCACTTTTGATATATTATAAACCTGTAAGGAAGCTTTCTCATTTTCAGTATCTATTATAGTAATAGATAGCTCTTTCTCTGGAACACAAAGATAATGGTGAGACCCTCTAAAAATGTGACATGTTTCTATTTATTTGCATCTTCTAAATTTGGCTTTCAATTCTGAAACTTTATATAACAGTAAAACAAAATGTAGTATGCAAAACTGTAAGAAACAATTATTTTTCATTAGGATTGGTTGATAAGCTGTAATTTATTATGAACTTTGATTTGATTCTGATAAACTTCAGAAAGATTGCACATAACTTAAATCCTCAAAAGAAAGGCTATTCTACAATTTAATCCATATATTAAAAATTATTTACACTCCAAACATTAACACCATTATAGATTAAATTGCCTTGATGTAGGATAGAAGCATTAGCCTATTAGGGATAGGGGTATTTTCAGTACAAAGAGTAGCTACCAACCAGCGAAAAGTAGAAGAGAGAACTGTGAAGATCAGCATGAACCTGGGACAATCAAATAAGGAACTAAAGAAAAGAGCTCTAACCTAGAGATTAAATAAAGCCTATTTCAGAAAAGGATCAAAGTACTGATTACAGAGAGAAAAACTGCAAAGAGCAAATTGCTAGAAGAGATCATAGAAATAAGCTCTCTCCTCTTGGATTGAATTTGCTGAAATTTTGTTGTGCCATTTAAAAAATGCTTTATACATCATTGAAGGACTTCTTCAGAGACTCAAACTGTCTAACAGCTAAAAGTTCTTTAGTCAAAAGAGGGGGAAGAAAGGGTTTGTTATATAATATGTTTAACTTGCTTTGGGAACCTTTGTAGGAATTTAAATGTCTACTGTGTATGTGTGCAGGCTTAAAAAGGTACACAAGACACACCCTATATAACCAAACAATGCCAATTCCATCTTCACCACTGAAATGAAGAAGACACTGTATTCTCTGACGGTGGGTAGAAGACGGTAGTAAGACCACAGGATTCAGTTGATATGATACACTTACATACTGCTTTAAATTCGTTTTGAGAGATTTTGTTGGTCTATATTATGCAGCAATTTGTAATTTCCCTAATTATGAGTTTGAGGGCTCACTATATGATGCTAGTTTCTGGAAGTGAGATTGAGCTAGGGAGCAAGTGACTGCTAAGCACCCACATTTCATTGTGGCTTTGTGATCTTCTCTCACATTTACAATTATGCAGTTCCAGTAAAGTGCCACAAAATTGTGCTTCTTTATGAAAAATCATCCTGGAAATAAATTCAAATAATAGTGGCCATGATTCATTAAAAATATTGATGGTTTTTGCCCAAAACTAACATTTTGGATAATTAAAATGGAGCTGGCACCACCTTAATCAAATTTGAAGACTGAGAACTTCAGGGCTCCCACCGAAACTGTGAGCAATGTATCCCATTGAACCATCAGTGGGACTCACTGGAAAGAAGAAATAGGGGAAGACCCAGCCAGGAATGTCCCAGTCTGCCTAGCAATGGGTCCAGTTGAGACTCCAAAGAAAAAGGCACCAAATGTCAAGGTGAAACTGTTATGTACCCCCGAGAAGCCATGTTTAGAAAATCCTAATCCAATTTTATGGGGACAGAACTATTGGGGTGAGGCCTTTTGATTAGATTATTTCCATGGAGGTGTGATTCTGCTCATTCAAGGTGAGTCTTAATTAGTCTACTGGAGTCCTTATGGAGAGAGCTTATGGAGAGAGAGAGAACTCAGAGCTCAGACCCAAAAGTTTGGAGATGCAGTCAAATACTCTGGGTGGTAAGTAAGGACTCACAGAAATAGCCTGAACCTATAGAGTGTGACACAGAAGGCAGAGAGATGAAATCAAGTGATAGGCATTTGGAGGTGCTTGGTGACAGATAGAAACTCAGAGAAGAGGCCCCTGGAACCAGGAGCTGAAAGCAATGGAACCTAGGAGCAAAGGGCAAGATTTTACCATATGCCTTCCAATGTGACAGAGAAACTCCAGACATGATAGGCCTTTCTTCAAAGTCAAAGTATTTTTCTCTGGATGCCTTAATTTGGACATTTTCATGACCTTAGAACTTTAAATTTATAAGCTAATACATTTACTTTGTAAAAGACAATCCATTTCTGGTATATTGCATTCTGGAAGCATGAGCAAATTGAAACAGCTAAGCTCTGAAGGACAGCACTCACACTGTACAATTTTCAAAAATTGGAGAAAGTGTTTTCCTTATTTTGTTTTCTCCTGGCATTCAGTGACAGTTCTGTCATAACACTAACTGCATCTAAGCTTAAGGAACAGATGTCTCAGAGTCTAAATTCCAGTGATAATACATTAAGATATAAAAAAATCCAGGTTTCAATAAAAGATCTCAGAACATCTACAGAATCAGGAAATAATGGCTGAGCAAAGGAGAAAATTAGAGCATTAAAAACCATCAGTGAGGAAGACCAAACCTGGGATACATTGGACAAAGGCTTTTAAAACAGTAGTCCTAATTATGCTCAAACTGTTAAAGGACATCATGGACAAAGAATAAGAAAGTCAGGAAATATGATGAACACAAAGAAAATGTCAGTATGGAAATGGAAAATATAAAAAAGAGAGCCAAACAGCTGAAAGCTACAGTAACAGAAATTAAATATTCCCTCGAGGGGTTCAACAGCAGAATGGAGCTGGCAGAAGAAAGAATCAATGGACTTAAAGATGAGTTAATTAAAATCATTCAGTTTTGGGGCAGAAGGAAGGAAGAATGAAGAAGTGAACAAAGCCTGAGGAACTTGTGGTACCTTATGATGTGTACTAATATATGTGTTGTAGGAGTCCCAGAAGGAGAAGAAAGAGAGAAAGGGACAGTGAGAATATTCAAAGAAATAATAATGGTTGAAAACATCCTAAATTTAACAAAAGACATGAATATACACATCCAAGTTGCTTAACATCTCCAAAAAATATAAACCCAAATAGACCTACATCATGGTATATTATAATCAATCTGTCAAATGTGAAAGATAAAGAGAGAATTCTGAAAGCCGCAATTGAGAAGTAATGTGTAATGTACACGGGAGACTCAATGAGATTAAGGGCTAACTTCTCATCGAAACCAAGGAGGCAAGTAAGCAGTGAGTGGTAAGACATATTTAAAGTGCTGAAAGCAAAACAATTGCCCCAAAATTCTATATCTGGCAAAACTTTCCTACAAAAAATGAGGGAGAAATAAAGACTTTCCCAGATAAGCAAAAGTTGGAGAGCTCATCACTAGATCAGTCCTATAATAGATGCTAAAGAGATGTCTGCATGTTGAAAGGAGAGGACAATAAACAATGGATTGAAACTTCATGAAGAAAGCTTTCTCTGGTAAGGAAAACAACATACTATAAATGCCATATATAAATATAAATATAAATATAATATAAATATAAATGCCAGTACTATTATGTTTTGGCTTGAATATAAGTATGATGTATACAATCTACATTCAAGTGTTTAGAAATGGATTGATATATAGACAGGTAGGTTTTAGTTTGTTAAAACTGTCAGAATGAAATATACCAGAAATGAATTGGCATTTATAAAGAAGATTTATTCAGTTACAAGTTTATGGTTGTAAGGCCATAAAAATGCCCAAACTAAGGCATCCAGAGAAAGATACCTTGACTCAAGAAAGGCCAATGGAGTCTGAAACAGCTTGGAAGGCATGTGGCTGGTGACTGCTGGTCCTTTGGCTTCTGATTTCAAACAGCTTCTTCAGGGATGTTTTCTTTCTGTATCTTCAAATATCTGTCTGTGTTGGCTCTAAGCTTTTTCCAAGATATTTTCCTCTTAAAAGGCTCCAGTAAGCAGATTAAGACCCACCTTGAATGGGCAGAGATATTTCTCCATGGAAATCATCTAATCAAAAGGTCCCACCCACAGTTGGATTGGTCACACCTCCACGGAAACAACTTAATCAAAAAGATCTCACCCAATAGGTCTGGCCCCACAAGATTGGGTTAAGATAATGAACATGGCTTTTCTGGGATATGTAACAGTATCCGATCAGCATAGCTTTCAATCCCACTGTTTACTTCCTACAAACAAATGCATAAAATGTTATGATATCTCAGTAGTTTTTGGATTCATAATGTACGAAATTTTGATAAGTTCTGCATAAAGGCAGGGGTGTGTGTGAAGGGGTATAGATCTGTAGTTTGTGTATGCTATTGATGTTAAGTTGATATCAAAGCAAATGAGATTTAGGATGTTAACTGTAAGCCCTGGGGAATGACAAAGAAAATATGAGACAATGTTGCCAAGTGCAGGGGGCAGGGAGAATGGGAAGTTAACACACAATAGGTATAGGGTTTCTGATTGAGGTGATGAGAACATATTTTGTAATGGAAAATGATGAGGGTTCTGCAACATTGTAAATATGATTAATCCCACTAAATGGTATGCTTAGCAGTGGTTGAGATGGGAAAATTTATGTTCTAAATAACGCTCCCATAATGAGAAAAAATAGCAACTAAAGAGACAACAGCCCTGGATGGGATCTAACAAGAGAGAAAAAAAAGCTCAAAGAGACATTTTTTGGGACATTTGAGAACAATGGAATATAGACTGCAAGTTTAACATTGATATAATGTTAAATTTCTTGAACTTGATGACTGCACTTTAGGTGGGTTCATAAATTAGTATCACTGTTCTTTGGAAATATTCATGGAAGTACTATGTTCAATGAATATGATGTATATAATCTACATTCAAGTGTTCAGAAAATGAATTGATATATAGACAGGTAGATAAGTTGAGAAAAAGTAGGATATTGCAAATATGGTAAAATGTTAAAATTGGTGGATCGAAGTATTTGGTAGAGGGTTAGAAGTTTGATGGAGTTCTTTGTATTGTTTGTATTATTTTTGTAATTTTTCTGTAAGTTTGCAATCATTTCCAAATGAAAAGTAAAAAATAAAGGATTGTAAAATTATATGCTGCCTTAGATATTTGAAGTTGTCAAGCCTGTCACAAACTCTATGCAGAGTCAAGAAAAATTAATTTGTGAACCTGATTCAATAAATACTCCAAATTGTCCAAAATTTGTTCTTGTTGTGAAAGATAAAGCTTTGATAAAATCTGAAAAAGCAATTATTTCATAGATTGAAACATGTTACTTTAGAGGGAAATGTGATTTGGAGACATTTGTTTTATTATCTGGATAAATAAACCATAGCCCCATATTCTAGGTATCTATTTAAGTGCCTAATGTAACATTGATATTTTTCAGTTTTATTTTTGCATTTCAAGGAACAAAGTACATTTTTGGAGCTCTTTTCTTGAATTTGAGGAGGTCTCAGAAGGCACTTCACTAGAATATGAAAGGTCTACTTTATGTCAATTAATAGTACCATGAAAAAATCCATAATGTAGCGGGAATAAAACATAGTTGGACACACAGATCTAGATACTAGCTTTGATTTTGCTCTGGTAAGCTGTGTGATTTTGTTCTGGTCATTTGATCTTTGCAGGATTTGGGTCTCTTCTCTTTTAACTGTGGGGAGTGGGGAGGGTAGTGTGTGTGTGGGTGGGGTGGAAGGTGTCGAGTTATAAATCCAGTTGTGTCCCTTCTAACTCTGCATTGCTCTGCTTTCACTGATGTTCTTTGTACACTAAATGAGTTATCGATAACCCCAGCTATCTCCAAATGCTTATAAGCCTCTTCAGCGACTCCTTGCTTTATTTGTTGGCAGCACTACAACTAAAAAACAAAAAACACACTCCTTTCGGCCATAAAATGAGTAAGAGATAGAAATCCACCTACTCCGCCAGGCGACTGGCTTCTCTTCTCTCTGCCACATGCTGTCAGAATGAGTGGAACGCGACTGCCAAACTGAGCTTGATGAAACTGTGGATTTGAACATTAACCTAAAATATAGAAAAAGTTAAATGCTATTACAACTGCCTACGGTTCCATCTACCCTTCAACTAAGTATTCATTGATGGGATTCTGTCATTTAAATACATTTTCATATTCAAATATTTCTGTAGCTTTTCTCTCTCATCCTTTTATCCTTGAGATTAATGTTGGTGGCATTTTCTTTTGTCTGTGAAGATATGTAAAAGGGTAAAATATTGGGTTTTATACTACAAATCAGTAATGATTTCTTACAGAGGATTAAAGAAGAGGAAGAAATCTAGAGCTGGTATTAACACTATGCCTCCACCGAAACTCTCAAGAGAGATGCCAAGATGAATTCCTAATATAAATTTAATTTTAAAGAGCAAAGATTTTTACAATGCCTGGGATGTTTAATCACTGAAACAGGCTGGGTTTTTCAGGAAGGCTTCAAGGGCATGTTCATATCTGATCCTCTCAGCGAACCTGGTTTACCTATGCTACACTGAGTTGGCTGCTCTTTCCTCTACTCTACTCCACAGTGTGTTTTGCACCCTGGCTTCCCAGTAACCATCACTTTTAAATGCAATCTCTCTACTTACATGACTGCAAACATAAGGGAGCTGTCCTTAGGATAGACTTGCTCATTTTTGCTACTCTGGAAACTAGCTGCTAAGTGGTACATAGAAGGCACTTCATAAATGCTTGTTGAATAAACATATATGCCATGTTCCCAGATCTAGTTGTACCCTCTGGAATTTCTTTTCCAGAAATTCTGCAATAAGTGATGGTGGCACTTTCTTCAATATTTTACCAAAATTTAAGAGGAACAGAGTATTTGCTAAATGAGGGAAAATAATTTTATTCTAGCTAATATTCACATAGAGCTTAATTCATGCCAGGCGCTGTCCTAAGTTCTTTTCCTTTCTTTTTTTTCATTGGCAGGCACTGGGAATCAAATCTGGGTTTACGGCACGGCGGGTGAGAACTCTGCCTGCTGAGCTACCGTGGCCCACCCCATCCTAAGTTCTTTACATATATTAACTGATTTAGTCCTTACTCAGCCACATGAGGAAAACACCATTATTATTTACATTTTACAGATGAAGAAAGTGAGACAGAGAATCCAAGTGACCTGATCAAGGTCATGCAGACCTTGGTAGAACAAGCATTCAAAGCCAGGCAGTCTTGTTCCAAAGTCAATTAGCTCAACCAGTATGCTCAGGGCCCTGAGCTATATGCTCTTTGCCCTGCCGGGTTGGAACCACATTTTTATAATAAGTAAAACTGACTAAGTTAATTATGACTAGAATACATCATTCAGAGAAGTACTTAATTAGCTGTACTGGTTAAAAAATATTCTCTTTGGTGCTTTACCTATATTATTAAAAAAAAAAGCATTCAGCTCTACAAGATAAATGTAAAAGATTTTCTCATTTAAGAAGACATGTTTCAGAGTAATGTCTTTTACCATCAACTTTGGACTGTAAATCTGTGAAAGTGTACTACCCAAACCTCTGATATAATTCTAGTGTTGTTTAGTTTATTCAATTAATGAGCAATTTAAGGAAGTTTTAAACACTCTCATATGACTGGCCACTTATATGACTGGCCTAATACTGTATTAGCTGTGTGACGATCCTTGTCAAAACAAGAAATATCTCTTTCACAAATATTCTCAATTGATTGTCTGTCTTTCTCTCCATTTTACTAATCTAGGAAGACACTAAATCTAGATGAATGCTACCATTCCCTTTTCCTATGCCTGAATTAAACTGCAGAAAAATGTTGGAGAAAATCATCCAATTGGGCCAAGAGGTTTCACTGTATATTTTTTATTTTAAAATTAGGATTAATAAATTTTTTGATTTGCATTGAGTGTGTCCAGCAATCATATTATGTTTCAAGCTGGCCAATTTACCCAATAC
The DNA here is from genome assembly GCF_023851605.1 of Tamandua tetradactyla. NCBI lineage: Eukaryota > Metazoa > Chordata > Mammalia > Pilosa > Myrmecophagidae > Tamandua > Tamandua tetradactyla. The sequence goes on along the minus strand of NC_135327.1, from coordinate 110,296,389 downwards.
CTGAAATTATTTCATGCCATCATCTCTGTCATCACACAATTAACTGTTCAATGAGGTAGAAACTGGCTAGTTTCAATGCAAGCCATTTCCTCTTTCTCCTGAACTCCAGACTCCATTTCCAATTCTTTGCAGTTAGACATAGCCATGTTTCTGAATCCTGGACAATGGAATGTAGATAGAAGCGTAGACATCACTTTCACACTGGCCCATAATATGTTCTACATAACACTCCCCTTTCTGTATCAGCTGGCTGAATGGAAAGGACTCTGACAACCTAGAAGATGATGAAGCTACAGATGGAAAGATGGAAAGAACCTGGGTCATGAATAACTATGAGGAAGGTTACCTGCCAATGACATTGGATTATGTGCATTCAATAAATAGATTTTTATTGCTTCAAGCTGCAGAGATTTTGGAATTTGTTTTGTTAGAGTAACTAGCATTATTTGTCCTAATACAATATCCTTCTACTGTATAATCAGGTAATGATGTTGAGTTCTAATTCATTAAGAAAACTGGAACCACCAGACTAAAATTCCTTACATTTTCCATCCCTAACCTTAGAACTTGCTTCTATTTGTACTCATTTTCCCCTCTTCCCTTCTGTTATGATGAAATAGCCATCTGTGCCAATTTGAGACTGTTATGCACCCTAGAAAAGCCATGTCCTTCTAATCCAAACTTGTGGGGGAGACCTATGATTGGATGGGACATTTTGATTAAGCTGTTCCCATGGAGATGTGGCCCACTCAAATATGAGTGGGACCTTTTGATTAGATTGTTTCCATGGAGATATGAGTGGGACCTTTTGACCTAAATCATTAGGCTGTTTCCATAGAAATTTGAAATTTGAAAATCATTCAAATTTCTCCCACCTTTAATGATGTTTAACATTGTGGGATTTTTGCTTTTGCATTTTGTATTTTTTGCTTTAGTTTTCCTCTTTTCGAAAACACATTACTGTTTCTGCAAAACCTACAACTAATTATAATGTTTACAAATTATGCAGAAAAATATAAAGACAAATGTTGAAAATATCTCCCAAATACCACTTCTCTGCAGTTGTCTTAACTTACAAAAGGCAAATACATGTATCATTCTATACACATAAACAAAGGTAAATATTGATAGAAAAACTTATAAAAATGAAAAATGGAATCACATTGTGTATGTTATTTTAAATGAAACATTTACTTTGGTTTTATTTGAATTTTCCACCTAATTTTTTGTAAGTTGTTTTATTATTTATAATCTGCAAATTTATAAGCTTTATTTCTACACAAATAATAATCGATGCTTTTTATAACTGATTCTCTGTTTTATTAATCTAATGTTTACCAATAATCATTTTGTGCCTGTTTGTGTGTTCTTCACTTCAATCCTGCTCTTCCTTTGCTGAATTTTTTGTGAGTCATTTTTGTGGGTTGTGCATTCCTGACATTTTTCACATTTGAGGACACATTTTTGTTGCCTTTATAGTTGACTGATACGTTGCCATGGCATATGACTAAGTCACTCTTTTCTAAGAGATTTGTAGAAACTGCTTCATTGTATTCTGCCTTTGAAGTTTTCTGAGAAGAATGCCACTCTGATTGCATTTGCTTTAGGTGATTTGATTTTTATTTCTAGATGACCATAAAAGACTTTCTTTAAAATTATGCTTAAATATCTGACAGTCTTCTCTTACAATTTGCAAATTTAATTTTTCTTTATTTGAGGATCATTCTTTTGTTTTAAATTTTTAAATAGTCATTTGTTGTATTGATTGGGTTTTTCTAATTCAGGAACACAAATTATCTTTATTTTATTTATTTATTTTCATGTGTGTAGGCTCTGGGAATCGAACCCAGACCTCCGGCATGGCAGGTGAAAATTCTGCCACTGAGTCACTATCGCCTGCCCACAAATAGTTCTTATATTAACTTGTTTTGCTGTATCATCCATGTTCAATGGTTTTATTTTGATTTCTTTAAGCTCTTTTTTGTCCATATCCAGAGTATTTATCTCAGCCGTTTCCTCTATGTCAGAAATTGCATTTTTAATTGTGTCATTTTTGTCCTTCTTCCTCCTAATTTATGTATTAATTCTGCTATAATGATTTAATCTTCAGTTTTCCTCATAAGTAATTATTTACAAATTATCTTTTATGTCATCTTTGGGCTCTTATTTTATGGAAACCATATGTTTTAGCTAGGGTTCTCTAGAGAAACAGAATCAGTAGGAGATATCCGTAGACATGAAATTTATAGAAGTGCTTCATGTAACTGTGGGAATGAAGAGTCCAAGGTTTGTAGGGCAGGCCACAAGCTGGCAGCTCCAATGAAGTTCCTCAACAAACTCTCAGGAGATGCTAGCTGGACAGCCATGGGGATGGAAGAGCCCAAAATCCACAGGGCAGGCTGTGAAGCTGACAACTGTTATGAAGGGTCTGGACAAACTCCACAGGAGAGGCTCATTGGAAGCAGGAAGAGTGATGGTCTCTTCTGTGACCTCCTTAAAAGGCTTCCAGTGATTAGATTAAGCATCACTCTTTGCAGAAGACACTCACCTTAGCTAACTACAAGCACAATCAGCTGTGGATGCAGCCAATGTAGTCATGATTTAAGTCCATGAAATGTCCTCATAGCAACAAACAGGCCAGCACTTGTCTGACCAAATGACAGGGCACTACCACCTGGTCAAGCTGACACAGGAACCCGACCATGACACCATAGTTTCCTTAATTTTTTATGTAAATAATTTTCTTCTGTTCCTCAGGTTTTTTTTCTTTTCTATTGGATGAACTATTTTTCTTTCTTTTACGGTCTTTCTTTCTTTTAATTGTTTTGCAGTGCTATATTGCTTAGTTTTATCTTGCTTATTCATACCTGGCTGTCTCTGCTGAGGTTGTGATGATAATGGGAGTAGCTAAGCTCTCTTTCCCCCATTTCCAGGCAGGCTTTGTGTTATTACCTTCCTGAGATGTGTTATAAAGCTTGGGTGCATTGTCTCTTTCTATCTAATCTTTGTGGGCTAAGGAACAGCCAGGATGGTGGAGATGCAGTGGCAGCAGCAACATCTTTTCCTTTATGCATTTTTTTTTTTTTTTTTTTTTTTTTTTTTTTTTTTTAAAGGAAAGACAGAGAGAAGGAAGGAAGGATAGAAGGAAGGAAGGAAGGAAGAAAGGGAAACATTTTTAAACATTTTCTTGTTTTATTGTATTCTGTTTCTCCGTTTTTGTTACATGGGCTGGGGCCGGGAATCGAACCGAGGTCCTCCGGCATAGCAGGCAAGCACTTTGCCCGCTGAGCCACCGCGGCCCGCCCATGCATTTTTAAATGAACCCATAAAGGTTTGTGAGGCCCGAAGTGTATACAAATTTAGGGGACCTCTTTTAGGAAGAGAACACACAATTATGAATAGAAAATTAGGTGAAGGGCTTTAGAAGGGACTCATGTAAGGGAGTGGAAACTGACGCTCAAGCTTTTTTAGCTGCCAGTAAATCAGCCTTAATTGAGTATATCCTAGACATGTGGGGCTCTGAATGATTTTCTTATTCCATGTACAGTCTTGAAGCCCCTTCGATCAGAAAAATCCATTTTGTCTTCATTGCCCACTTTATGGCATTTTTCCCAGAAGTTTTTTCCTCTGTTTGTGGTCAGAAGAAGGAAAGCATGCAACAACTTTGGCTGATATTCCTGGAGATAGTGAAAACTTGTGCAGTATGTTGTGCAAATATCAGCAGGACTTGGAAATACGAGGACGGATGACATACTTGTCATATTTTCTTTCCACTCCAATAGTGAATCTTTCCCCAGATGATTGGTTTAGCTCGTCATTATTGCTTCTTTGACTATTATTTATAATTTTATGCTGGGTTTTACTATCTATGTAATTATGTATTGAGGAAGATAAATTCTGGGAGGAATTTCTTAAGGTAGAATTTTCCATTCATTCTTCCATCCTGCCAAACTGACCCCATTGCTCCTTTGCTCCTTTCAAGCATGCTGCAACCTCCATGGTGAAAAAACCAATAAGCAGATATTTGAACTTGTCACCCTTAAGCTCCCAATAAAATTTACTAGGATTTTCCTTTGGCTTTTTTTTTTTTTTTTTGATGATTATCCTCTCTTGGTATCCCTGAAACAATCTTCTTTTTCCAATTCAATAACAGTGTTCTTGCTGCTTCTTGCTAGATTATTCTCCTTTATTCCTGAAGTGAGTTTTCCTCAGAGTTCATTCTTGAGCCATCTCCTTAAACTTCTACTCCTCTGTTTAGTGGCTTAAAGACCACAAAAATGCTGAAAATTCCCAAAGTCATGTCTGCAACATGAACCTTGTTTTAGTTTCCCAGATTCGAAAACCAATACCATACAATGGATATTTTTAAACAAAGGGAATTATTCACTTACAGTGTTGAAGTTAGAATCCAAAATCGAGTGTCTCCAAAACAGTGCTTTCTCCCCAAGGACTGCGCATTCTGGGGCCAGCTGCCATGATCGTAGGGGCTCCTTGGCTTTTCTCTCACTTAGCAGAGCACATAGCAGCGTCTTTGTCTTTCCCTTCCTGATTCTATTGATTTACAGCTACTTGCTTCTCCCAGTGGCTTTTCTCCATCTCATGTTTGCTTTTCTTATAAAAGGACTCCAGTAATCTGGATTATAACCCAACATAATTCAGTTGGGCTGCACCTTAAATGAAGTAACATCTTGAAGAGATCTTGCTTGCAATGGGTCCACACAGACCTCTTTCTTTGGGCTCTAGAAATGAATATCTAGTTCCACTTAGATATTTTATAGCTACCTTAAATTTAACTGACCAAAACAGAATTTTATTTTTCCCTTCACAAACTTCTATTTCACTACATGTGCTCTGCATTTCAGTAAACAGACATATTATATCATACGTTTGCTCATGTATGACTTGTTGAGATATCAATAGGTAAAAATAGTACCTATATATAATATGTGTGTACAATTTAGTAGTTATTAGTAAAGTAAAAACATATATACATGCTACTATGTTTAAGAAATAGATTAACATTAGTAGCAGCTTCGAAGCCTTCTGTGTGTTTTTCCCAGCTACATCCTCTTTCCAACTCCCCCATATAATGACAATGCTGACTTATCTTGATTTGCCTTATTTCACATATGCAGGCATCTATTTTTTTCTAATTTTAGAAAAATTTGTCAATAAAATACAGTAGAAAGTTCTGAAAATGACTGACATCTACATGAATATATGATATACAACAGAGGCAGCAGTGGCAATCAGTAAAAGCAAAGCTATTGAATAAATAGCACTGGAACTATTAGTTATACAAATGGAACACAAATAAATTGGCTTCCTATATCATACCACTCATAAAATAATCACTCTTTACTGGAGCAAAATCAAAGAAAGAAATAGCATGGGTGGGAAATAGAGGTGGCATATATCATAATGGGAAAATGAATGACCCTGCTGTCCTCTTCCACACGGTAGGCGCTCTCTCTATGTTTAACTGCCCAGGGAATCATAAGAATGAAAACAAAAAAGAGCAATAAGTTTAGAAAGAGAAAAATATAGTTATATAAAGTGGGGTAAACCTTAAATCAAAATGGAAGGGAAATTTTAAATCTGACAGAATTGATTTAAAATGACAAAACCATAAAAATTAAAACCAGAGTCTAAAATTTGGAAAAGTATTAGACTAAGAATTTATTAAGTTAGAAAAAAACAAGTCTTAAGAAGAAAATATAAGCTAAGGATATAAAACAAGAAACAATAAGAAACCAGTGGTAAGATTAAGATAAATTTAACACACAGAAGATAAAATGGAGTTACGAATTAACCAAATGAAAGAAAAGAAGAAAGCCTTAGAAGAAGACAAGGAATACATGTCATACAAATTTTTTTTAGGACTGTCCAACTTTCTTAAGTATATTTTTTCCTCCTATGTCTTCCAATGTCTTCGTGTTATTCTCAGAGATCTGAGGGACAGGGAATCATTGATGGTCATTCCTTTATTTTTTAATTTTTATTTTATTTTAAAAAAATATAACAACAAACACAAACATTCTTAACATATGATCATTCCATTTACATACATAATCAGTAATTCACAATGTCATCACATAGTTGTATATTCAACATCATGATCATTTCTTAGAACATTTGCATCAACTCAGAAAAAGAAATAAAAAGAAACAAAAAAAAATTCATACATACCATATCCCTTACCCCTCCCTTTCATTGATCACTAGCATTTCAATCTACTAAATTTATTTTAACATTTGTTCCCCCTATTATTTATTTTTATTCCGTATGTTTTACTCGTCTGTTGATAAGGTAGATAAAGGAGCATCAGACACAAGGTTTTCACAATCACACAGTCACACTGTGAAAGCTATATCATTATACAATCATCTTCAAGAAACATGGCTACTGGACACAGCTCTACATTTTCAAGCAGTTCCCTCCAGCCTCTCCATTACATCTTAATTAACACATTCCTTTATTTTTAATTTTAAAAAAAATTCTGCTAAAAAATTTAACTTAAAAAAAAATCTTCTTTATCCTATCTGAGGAACGATTTTTTTTTTTTAAATTACCAGTATAAAGGTTGCGAGGGTAGTTCAGTGGTGGAGTCTCGCCTGCCACGCGGTCCATGCCCTTCCCAAAACAAACAAGCAGAACAAACAAAGGAAAAAACAAACAACAAAAATGCAACACATAGTTCTGAAATAATAGGATACTCACATAGAAAAAGAATGAAATGTGACCCCTGCCATACAGTATACAAAAAAAAAGAAAAAAAAATTACCAGCACAGTAGCAAAGCGTAGCAATCAATTTGCACTGTGCTCCAATCTGAATGCGCCATTTTACTCTCTTTCTCTCTCTCTTTTCTGTACAAACAGAAACCTCAGTTGGTTTGTCCACTTACACCCTCCAAAGTTGTAAGGTTGTTTTCGTGTACAAATAAAAGCCACACCATACTCAGATAGGAATTTTTATAGTTTACTAAGCATAATTTATGTATTTAATGGGTAAATATTTGCTTCCCAACACCTAGGAGCAAGAAGTACTGCATTATTATTTTAAGAGCATGTTAGGTTTGCCTCAGATTCCTGATTTACACCAGACTTGGCTCTCTCCCTCTCTCTACAGCCGAATGTTTGTTTACAGGGTGTTTGGAATTCATGGTAGGTTCCAGCATTGCTTTCTCTTTCCAGTGCACAACCAGTGAGAGAGAATGAAAACCTTCTCTTTCTACTTCTGTCATGTAAAACCACCTTTGAGAGGCTGAGATGAATATCACTCATAGCAGATTCAGTCACAAAGAAACTTGCTGCTGCTTTCAGATTCAGTGCTTCGCAGCAGAGCTTCACAGGCGTTCTGCCTCCACCTCCCCTCTGGTCTGCGAAGAGCAAAGAGGGACCATAACTTCCCTTGCTCATCTCAGGAAGATTAGAAATGCTGGTTTCCACGCCCACCACCTATGCAATCTCATTAGCGTTGGAACACCTGCCCCATATTTTCTTTCTTTCTTTCTTTTTTTTAAAATCTGGATGGTGGAGAATTCCTACCTCAGAAGCTAAAGACCTTCCCTTTGGATCTCTGAACACACAGAACTATTGATGCCCTGAGGCAAGAGGGTAAAAATAACCTTTCATTCTTTCAGTTGCTTATTGCTGTGAAAGCAATGGCTTAGAGAAGAATTTCTGTGTGAATCTTATGGTTTTATCTGAATCCCTCTTCTATGCTGTCACCTAGTTTTGCACTATTTGCCACTCCACTCTGTGGCTCTCAGTCGCAGTGTTCCGTGACAGGTAATGTCTGCAGTTGCCTGGACTGTGACCTGCATGCCCACTGCTCTCACTAGTTCTGGGCACTACAGTGGAGCCATGTCCGCCTTCGTGTGCCCTCTGTCCAAACTCCTGCTTTTCACTCTTGGAGAGTGTTGTTTTCTCTCTCTCTCTCTCTGCTTGCCTTCATCTTTTTTTTTTTTTTTTGTATACATTGATCATTTTAATAGGAATTAATTTATCTGTGAAACCATTATATTGCTTGTTAAATAGTTTTAATACATGTGTTCATATATTGCATTATCTGTTGATAGTTCTGCATTATATAATATATTTTGTGTGTACAGCATTTTTTTTTACCTTTTTATTGATTAATGTAACATATATACAAAGCAAAGAAAGAAAAAAGCAGTAGTTTTCAAAGCACTCTTCAACAAGTAGTTACAAGTCCCAGAGTTTGTCATGGGCCACCATACTATCTTCTCAGACTTTTTCTTCTAGCTGCTCCAGAATATGGGACACTAGAAGGAACAAAAATTTTTTTATCATCATAATCGTCTTCTTTTTTGAGAAAAATAACATATATACAAAAAGCAATAAATCTCAAAGCATTACACAACATTTATTTGGAGAACACAGTTCAAAGTCTGGTATGGGTTATAATTCCACAATTTTAGGTTTTTACTTCTTACTGCTCTAAAATACCAGAGACTAAAAGAAATATCAGTTTAATGATTCGGCATTCATATTCATTTGTTAAACCCCACCTTCTCTGTATAACTTCACCATCACCTTTGATCTTTCTCCCACTCTTTAGGGGTATTTGGGCTGTGACCATTCTAATTTTTTCATGTTGGAAGGGGCTTTCACTAATATGGGGTAGGGAGATGGAACGATCTGATATTCTGGAGAGGCTGGGCTCTCTAGGTTTCAGGACTTGTCTGGTCCAGGGACCCATCTGGAGGTTGTAGGTTTCTGGAAAGTTACTCTAGTGCATGGAACCTTTGTACAATCTTATATAATGCCTTAGGTGTTCTTTAGGATTGGCTGGAATGGTTTTGACTGGGGTTTCTACCTTCATCTATAATTTGAATATTTCCTTTCTATTCTATGTTCTTTCTGCTCCTTCTCTGAAAAATGGGAGGAATATTAGGGCCTGAGCTATCTTTTAGATGAAAATTTACCCTTTAGTTTGGCATTGGCATGAACTTTGTTTACTACTGTGCATCACACAGTAGCCTCACCCCCCACTCTCTCAGAAACAGCACAACTTTATAGCTGGATTATTGCCTGACAACTTGCCTGTGGGCTATATTGCGTCCACATTTAGGTATGAAAAGATTTTAATTAGAAATGTACACTCATCAAGGAAAGCTTCCTTTTTATCACCTAGTTTTGTTCTATTAATGAAAAAATGATGGTAAAATCTCCTGCTAGCAACTGACTCAGCTCTCCCCTACTCTGAATAAACTCAGGCTGGGTTTCTGTCTTATAACACCTATTCTTAGATCTTTCATTCTCCCAGGTTAGAAAAAAGATGGAGGTGAGAAAAGAAATGGAATTTACCTTCCGGTTTAGAAATTATCAGACACTTTTTTTGTGTGCTAGAACAATTTTCTAGGTGACTAAATTACCATTTTATTCAAATATTCTTTTCTTTCACAGAATTTTGCCCCAGCTAAAACCTGCCTTCTTATAAAATATACTTTTTACCTGAACTCATTGATATATTCTTACCAATAGCCCGTTTGAGCCTTCTGCTCAAAGAAGCTACTGTTCTTTCTTCAGGAACATTTAAATTATCTTTTCAATTTCTCTACAATCCTCTTAAAATTTGGAGCTTTAAAATGAAAGATGAGATTAAAAATCAATTATCAGTTGGAAATTTCTTTAAATCACATAACTATTATATTAGAATTTACTTTCTTAAAAGCAAACTTAGCACTGTTTTTTATGCTCATAGTGTATTCTTATTTTTGTAAATTGCACACAATAAACAGTGAGAATTATGTTACATTTTAGCAATTAGAATCAAAGTAATTTTTCCATAAAACTGCTTAAAAAATTTTCCCCATGCAAACTGGAATGAGAATACCTATTTCTTACTAAAGCAGGAAATTGCTCAGCTATCTGGAGACACACTAAACAAAGACATCCTCCAATAGCGCCTTTCCATTGTTTTCTTATTCTATTAGCATTATCTCTGAAGTTTCTGACCTATAATGTCAAGGAAAGTTCTCTTGAACTGTCTTTGATCCATGTGAACTGTAATTTAGAAAATAAAAAGCATAAATCTAGTTTAAGAGTAACAAAAATATTTATATAGTTGAAAAAGTTCGCTGGTTTTGGTTAAGCATTTTAGATTTTAAAAATCCATATAGTAAAATTAAATGTGAATGTGTTACTGGTGCATATAATAGCTATACAAGGCTGACTACCTTTAAAAAATATAACTCTGCTATCATGTTTCTATGAAAATCTGAAGTGATATTTTCCTCTGCTCTTTCTGTTTGGCTATTGAATACCTGCCTGTACCTCTGCCCACTACATAATTTTACCACCTTGTATCAAACAAGTCATGACATGACATCATCTCTTAGCATAAGACAGCAGTGCATCCTTTTATTGTGGAAATGGTTCAAAAAGTTAGCCACATTAATGCAGTTTTGGTTTTTTATTACATAAAAAATGCCACAAACTATATTGACAGCAGAGTCACATCTTTGTACTGAAGATAGAAAATGAGAATTGGAACTTGCTGCACTAAACTGCTGAGATCACCATCATGCATTATTAATTAAAATAAATAAGAACTAAAAGTAAAAAAAAAATGACTTTTGCTTCTGCTGTTTGAAAGATCTGTATTACATTATCTTGTCATTAATTCCATTTTTCTTACCCATTAGGCATCCACACCTACTCTATGTAGGTGACAAAACTCTCTCTATGACCTTGTCACTTTAAGTTTTCATAAATTTCCCCCACCCTGTTTTCTGTCTTATATTAGTTCCTAACTCACTTTCCTGAATTTTATATTCTCAATCACACAATCACAACCACACAGCCTGGGAGTAGAACTGAGGCCGCCATTAGAGGTTATTTCAGAATAACCAAGAATAGTATGAGCAAATCTGTCACCTGTAGACCTGGGCTCAGTTCCACATCCTGGATAATTTTGGAAGAAACAATTAGACTACAGCTATTAGATTCCCAAACAAACAACTGAGACGTCCAATTGAGTAAAACAACAGATTAAGAAAGAGGAGGAGAAGGAGGAGAAAGAAAGAAAACCCCATTTATTGCAAAAGTCAAGTATTTTTATGAGTTTACTATATATTGGACTAAAATTAACCATCTTTTAGGTAAAAAAATGGGAAAATCTTAATCTCCCTTGTAGTCTTTGTTGATTTAAATATGCTTCTGTAAATTCATTAACACTCTTTCCTTCAAAAGGAGGAAACCCTTTCCTTACCCTTGAATGTGGGCTGGACTCGTGACCCACTTCTAATGAATAGGAAGTAGTGAACGTCTGCTATGTGACTTTCAAGGTGAAGCTATAAAAAGAATGACTTTTGCCTGGCTTTCTTTCTCTTGGATCATTTCTGGGGAAACCAGTTGCCATGTTATGAGGACACTCAAAAAGCCCTGAGAGAGACATGTGGCTTCTCAACAACAGTAAAAAGAGTTGTGTTTGCTAGCACTTGCTACTTCCCCTCCTCCCATCTCCTCTGAACTCATCATGTTCACATTTTAAAGCTCACTACTCTACCAAAATTACTTTTATAAAAGTCACCAATAATCTCTGCTTTTTTTTTTTTTTTTTTTTTATGTTAGTCCCTTCCTATTGACATCTTTACAGTGTTAGAGTTGATGGGTGTCTCCTCCTGAAAACCATATCTTCACTTAAGTGCCAGGACATCTCTGTCAGGGTTTTTCTTCTGAGTCACAGGTTGCTCATTCTTGGTCTCTTCTTGCTGATTTTCTCCTCTCTTTGCATGCCTCTAAAATTTGTGTTTCAGGGCTCAACCTTTAGATCTTCTCTCTTTTGTATTTATACTTTTCATTAAGGTTTTATACAGTCTCAGGCTTTACAAATCATGTAAATCTTGACTAATGCTAAATGAAAATCTCCAGCCCCATCTTCACCCTTGAACTCCCAATTTGTACAATCAACCGTCAACTTGACATTTGCACCCAGACCTCTGGTGGGCATCTCATTCATTGTTTGAAGGTGAACACATTCACAATCGAGCTCCTTAGTCCACGTCTGCAAAACCTGATTTACCTACAATCTTTTTCCTTATTTAAAGGCAGTTTCATCCTTCCAGTTGCTCATGCCAAAAGTCTTTGAATCATTCTCTTATTCAAAACTCTAATTCAGTCTCTCAGGAAATCCTTTTGGCTCTAACTTCAACAACTCTCTACACTCTGACCATTTCTTACCAGCTCTACTTTCACCACCCAAGTCAACGTCATCAGCATCTCTCACCAGAATCAGTGTTCCTCACCATTCGCCCAGCATCTGCCATTGGCCCTTCCTTCTCTTTGTAAGACAACAGGGTGCTTTTTCTAAAACACAAATCAGACCGCCCCCAGTGGCTTCCCATCTCACCCTGAGTACAAGCCAATGTTGAAAAGGCTCTGGACTCCTGTTAAAATCTCCGGCCTCACTTGTTACAACCCACCCTTACTCACTGCTTCAGCCACTGGGGCTTATTTGCTGTATCTTAAACTAGACGTGCTTCCACATCCGGGCCTCTCTTCCCTTTTTCCTTCAGAGACCCATGTGTCACTTTTCACCTCCACTAGACCTTTTCTCAAATGTCCCCTGCTCCATGAAGTCTTTTTGACAAACTTATTGAAAATTGTACTTTCCATGTATTCCCTATAATCCTTCCCTTGCTTTTGTACATAGCACCATGTACTATAGTCTGTATTTTATATAGTTTGTTTATGATCTGTCCTCTGCAGGTCAGGAATTTTGTTTGTTTTTTTTCACTGCTATATTCCCAACACCTACAATATTGCCTGACAGAGAGTGTAAGTATTAGTAATATTTATACTACTAATGATATTACACAGAGTAATAAATATGAGTTGAATCAATGTTGTAGAATGTTGGGGATTTCCTTTACATTCATGATGACATGAGCAGCGTATACTTGAAAGTTTGTTTCTTTTCTTCCTTTATGGGTGCTTAGCAGTGGGTGGTGCATAGCACAGGTGATAGAGACGAACACGAGAAGGAAAAGTCAGGAGCTGCTCTGACTTTACAGATGTGGTGGACTAGAATTACAACTAAGCTCTGATTTATACAGGGGAAGCACTATATATGAAGGACACTTTTCTGAGCTACTCAAATGTCCAAGGAAAATGGACAGAATCCCAAGGGTATGCATACATGCAAAATAAAAACCAGCTGCCCCTTTTTACACGAGGTATCAAGGACTAGCAATCATACAAGTAGGCATAGCTTTTTACTGCTTGCAAACATATTATCACCTGTGCTCCCTTAATTGATCCCCACATTTATTAAAAGGCAGAGTGAGATTATTTCAATTTTATAGAAATGAAGTACACAATGTGCCCAGCCCCACGTGGCCCCTAGTGAGTAGAACTAGTTGAATAACTGTTAGGACTCAGATTTCAGTCTCCTAGTCCAAAAATTTCCTTTTCCATCATTTTAGGCATCAATCCAGGCACCCAAATAGGTTCCCAGAGAAGGGACCTTCATCTCTTTTGCATGAAGTTGCTGTATGCCCTTGGCTTTGATAGCTCCTACTCTAAAGCACCACAAGTATTCATGATGCAATATTGCTGCTGCATTAGTCATCTACTGTACATCACAATTTATCACAAAACTTAATGACTTAAAAACAATAATAAGTATTTATTATTTTCTAGTTTCTGTGTGCAGTGAATTCAGGAGCAGTTTAACCAGGTGATTTGGGCTCAGAGTTTTCATGAGGATATAGTCAAGATGTCTGCAGGATTTTTAATTTCTAGTGTATTAGAATAGCTAGAAGAAAATACCTGAAACTGTTGAACTGTAATCCAGTAGCCTTGATTCTTGATGATGATTGTATAACTATAGAGCTTTTATGGGATGACGATGTGATTGTGAAAACCTTGTGACTGACACTCCCTTTAAACGGTGTATGGACAGATGAGTAAGAAAATAAAGACAAAAAAACAAACAAATAATAGTGGGGAATAAGGAGTATGGGATGCTTGGGGTGTTCTTTTTCAATTTTATTTTATTTATGTATTCATTTTGAATAATGAAAATGTTCCCAAACTGACCGTGGTGATGAATGCACAGCTGTGTGACAATACTGTGAGCCACTGATTGCACACATTGGATGATTATATGGTACATGAATACATCTCAATAAAATTGCCTTGAAGAAAAGATGTCTGCAGAGGCTACGGTCATCTGAAGGATTGACTAAGGCTGGAAGAACTTGTTCTAAGGCGTCCACTCATGCAGCTGGCAAGCTGTTGTTGGTTCTTGTTAGGGTCCCCCTTTCCTGTCTTCACCGCCTGCTTACTTTCCCATAGGTCACCCGAGTATTGTTACAAAATTTCAGAGGCTTCCCCCGGAAGGAGTGATCCAAAGAGCAAGGCAAAAAAGTCACTCACAATGTCTTCCAGAACGTAGCCTCAGAGGTCACATTCCATCATTTCTCTAAGACACACTTCATCCCACAGGTCAGCCCTGCACCACGTGGAAGGCACGGCCCTGCGTGTGAATCGCAGGAGGTGAGGATTACTGGGCATTGGTTTGGAGACCGGCCACCGCGCTTCCTGCAAGAGAGCCAGGTTTCGCAATTCTAGCAGGAGGATTGAATTTCGAGAAATGGACATGAATGATAAGGCCTGGATAAATGGACTTTTCTAAAATGTTAAAAATAGTTATTTTAACTCAGCTGCTTAATTTAGAAAAATAGTTTCCAGTTCAGACTTTCCTGCCTGCATCCAAAATACACCTCAGCATTCAATTCTTCAGAAAGCTTTGCCAGATCAATCAACACATGAAAAAATACTGAAAAGACTGAATATCTCTACTCACACAATAATAAAACATCTATTATTGGCATTCCAAGAGTAGGAATGCTTGCATAATCCTCATTGATTGTACATTAAATATCTAGCAAGCATTACCTCATCCTTTAGGTTCTGTTCTAGCACCATCCAGCCAACCTTTCTTTAATCAATTTAAGTGATTTTTGAGTGGAATAAGGGTGAAACCCAAGTTTGATTACAAGTATATTGCAAATAGCTTTACAAGATAACTTTTAGTTCAGAGGCAACACTAAAAGCAATCCAGTTGAATGGGATTGATTACACAGAGAATTTCATCACTCAGGGAATTAGTACTGTTTTAACAGATAGGAATGTAACTATTTACATTAGTGAAACAATTTTCTAAGATCAAAACACACACACAAAAATCATAGTTTTAAAATATCAAAGAAGGTTCAGAACCAACCAGTCCAACATTTAACCCAATAAGGCAATCCCCTTCCACACCCATAGCAGCTGGTGTCCAGGTCAGCAGGTGGGAGGCTGTTTGGGTAAAGGGCCGATCTGTGAACATTTTAGGTTCGTGGGCCACGTGATGGCCTCTTCACATCTGCTGTTGTAGTGTAAAAACAGCACAGGAAAGACAGGAACGAAAGGCTGCGGCTGTATCCCAATAAAACTGTATTTACAAAATCAGGCCCAAGGCTGGATTTGGCCCTGGCTGTGATTTGCAGCTACCTGATTTAGGTCATGGACGATCCTGACAACCCAACGTAAAATGGACAGGAGAGTTACTTTATTTTGACTATTTTCGATCATGTGTTTTGTTTTTTGGGGGAGGGGTTCCATTAAACAAACATGTTCTTGGAAATATAGTCACCCAGTCAGCTTTTACACAATTGTATTTAGTACACAGTTCTGAATGCATTTGACTTTACAATCTCGATTCAGACTCGGCTTAATGTTTTGTGTCAGGTATCTCAGGACTTCTCAAGGTAATGCATGAAATGATTGAACAGCTTTAAATGAATAAATTACACATCCTCTGTGCCCCCTGAGCACATTGTCCATACTATTTTATCACATTTCATTAATTTTAATGTTTTTAGCTGTTAATATCTTCTACCTGGCTGAAAATTCTTTGAGAAATAATATCATGTCTCAGATATTTTTGTATTGCCTCTAGAACATTGTTTAGGATATAATACATGTTTGAGAAATACATTATATATATATATATTGTTACTGAATTAAATTAAAAAAATCCTTATCGTTCCCTTTCTAACTTCCTTCCACGGGCTTCTGCTGTTGGCAGACTAACTCTCCTCTGCCTCCCACATGACAGCCATGTGGATTTTTAAAGACAAATATGATGCCACTACCTTCATATTTTCCCTCAGGCTGAATCAATCCAGTTCTCTCAGTGATTGTTCCACGGCGTCGCCTGTAGACCCTCCCCTCATCCTCACTGTCCACCACCGACCTCAGCTGTGCACCCCCCTTGGGTGCAGGGCCTGCAACTGAGCACGATATTGTTCAGCACATTTTTATTTAGCATTTACTACACGGCACTGGACCAAACAAGGCAGGAATGGGCCCTGCGCTGAACAAGGGGCAAGGACAGGGAGGCTTTGACATCTTTTTCTTTCCTTTCTCTTATAAGTGTTCAGAGATCATTTTAAATATACTGAAATTCAGGTCGGAATGGATGGTCAGTCCCTTGGTCTTCCAGGAAAGCTTCTGCATAGCTCCTGACTTTTAGCCTTCACTGATCTTCACATGCCTCAATTGTAGATGAGAGGATCCCTCGCTCTTTATCTAGAACACTTTGGTATTGTGCTCCCCAGTCAGAGATTAAACTTCTGAAAACACTCAGTGCTCTCTTTAGGGTCCTTATCTAATTTTTTTTGGTCTCATCTAATTACCATACACAGTTCTGCCTGAAGCACAGTCAGTGTCTTGATCTTAATGACGATTTGGCTTATTTCTTTAAATAATCATTATAGTAAGACAATTGCCTGACTTGTACATGGTTTTCATTCTGGTAGAAATATGTTTTAATATCTTAGCAGGATCACATTTAAATTCAAATGTCTTAAAGAGTTAAAATAATTTATCTGAATAACTAAGTATTTGGAAAACCGGTCTTCATAATTATTTTTACTTTTGTCTGCCTACATATCTAACACTGTGCTAGAACAAATCGCAAGCTTTGCATCAGGAACATCCTATCGTCTCCCTTTGGCTCACCATATTCAGCTCATCTTCCGTCTCATGGAGCCAGCCCTGAACATCAATGGACTCACTGACTGAGCAATACAGATATCAAAGAGACTGACCTTTTCTCATTTGGGAAAGCAATCTTCCAATTTAGAATGCTAGGATAGACAGATTTTTTTTTTTCAATCTACTCAATTTATTTTAACCTTTGTTCCCCCTATTATTTGTTTATTTTTTATCCGTATGTTTTACTCAGCTGTCCGTACCTTAGATAAAAGGAGCATCAGACACAAGGTCTTCACAATCACACAGTCACATTGCGAAAGCTATGTCATTATACAATCATCTTCAAGATCTTATCTATTTTTGACCTAAATTCAGCCCGCTTTGTGGAGAGTTTGTCAGATGTTGCGGCGGCTCCTGTGGGATACTGATGAGGGAAGGCTCCTTCATCTGTGACACGTATAACCGATGGGGCTTACCATTCAGAATACGTAAAAAATTCTATAGATCCATAAGAAAGAGCTAACATCAGATCACTGGACAAAGATAAGATTATGAAAGTCACAGCAGAGGAAATCTGCATGCACAACATGATCCTCAATGATCAGGGAATGCAAATTAAAACCACCATGAACAGGCGAAAATTGAAGGGTCAGGATTTGGGCTAGAATAAAGAGTCTGATTGCTCCTGAAGATTGAGGAGAAAAGGGAACGTCATTAGAGGAGGAAATGAGGGGCCTTCAATTAGATTGACAATGCTTCCTTCATTTGCATGGTGGATACACAGGCAACACTACTATTCTTTATATATTAAACTTTCTGAAGTGTTTTGTAATAAAATTTTCAAATAATTGTTTATATCTGTAATAATTATTATGTCATCTGTGAAGTCTTCCTACACAAATATTTCTTTGTTTGTTTTTATTTTTTTCCATTGTATATCAATATTTTCTACTCAGGTTTATTATTATTTTTTTTCATTCTAACACTCAGGCTGTTGCGTTGCAATTATTCATTTTTTTAGCATTTATTAATCTTTTTTTCTTTATTAGAGAAGTTGTGAGTTTATAGAAAAATCATGAAGAAAGTATATAGTTCCCATATGGTTCTACATCAGGGTTTTGCAACCCAACATTAGTGGACCAAGAAATCTGTTCACAACTAGCATTTTAAAAATATATATTTTTACTGAGAAATCCTCACACACATACATCCCATACATGGTGTACAATCAACAGCTTATAATATCATCACATAGTTGCATATTCATCACCATGGTCAGTTTTAGATTTACATCACTCCAGAGAAAGAAATAAAAAGAAAAAACTCATATATCCCATACCTCTTATCCCTCCCTCTCATTGACGACTAGTATTTCAATCTATCCATTTTTTCACCCTTTTATCCCCCCAATTATTTATTTATTCTTTATCCCTATTTTTTGTTTTACTCATCTGTTCATACTCTGGATACAAGGAGCATCAGACATGAGGTTTTCACAATCACATGGTCACATTGTAAAAGCTACACTGTCATACAATCATGTTCAAGAATCAAGGCTACTGGAACACAGCTCAACAGTTTTAGGTACTTCCCTGCAGCCACTCCAATACACAAAAAGGGATATCTATATAATGCATAAGAATAACTTTCAGAATAACCTCTCAACTCAGTTTGAAATCTCTCAGCCACTGAAATTTTATTTTGTCTCATTTCTTTCTTCCCCCTTTTGGTCAAGAAAGCTTTCTCAATTTCTTGATGCCAGGTCCCGGCTCATCCTGGGATATCTGTCCCACTTTTCCAGGGAGGTTTACACCCCTAGCACTCATGTCCTACATAGAGGGGGGGAGGGCAGTGAGTTCGCTTGCTGTGTTGGCTGAGAAAGAGAGGCTACATCTGAGCAACAAAAAAGTTCTCTGGGGCTGACTCTTAGACCTAATTTAAAGTAGGCTTAGCCTATCCTTTTCAAGAATAAGTTTCATAGGGGTGATCCCAAGATCGAAGGCTCAACCTATTGATTTGGTTGTCCCCACTGCTTGCCAGAATATCAGGAATTCTTCAAATGGTGAAGTTCACTATTTCCTCCAATCTCCCCAGTCCCCCAAGGGGACTTTGCAGATACTTCTTAATCTCTGCCCAAATTACTCTGGGATATATTGGGGTTTCACTCTAACTACAAACCAACAAGATCTCACACTTTATTCAAAATTCCATGTGCTTGTGGTGTTCGACTAAACCAACCATATGAGTTAAATTAGGTAATGTGCTACCCAAACTATAAATTGTGCACCGAATAAATATCTCTCCCTTTGGTCTCACACAGAGGTTAAAGTTTTAAAATATGGACTATATCATCTTACCCTGTATTACGATTTACCTTAGTCCTATCCAGATTAGCTTCATTCATATCTCTACTCAAAGTCTGATAACTTTTTCAACTTTTTTTACAGTTGCTGAATGGTGTACTGCAGACTTTCATAGCTCCAGAGCTCTAACTCTGAGTTTCAGATGTCACATAAATACCTAAAATTTCTGGGAATGACCCGGTTACATACAAATGGCTCAGTATCTCAGAATTTAGAAATAACAGTTACAACTCCCGAATATATGTGACTGCTGTAAGAGCTTACAGTTTAGGACACTTTACAATAGGCTCTAACCTGATAACTCATGCTTTTGACTTCAATTCACCGAGTTTGTACATTATGGTTAGTCCATATGAGTGAGGTATGACAATATTTGTCTTTTTGTTTCTGACATTTCACTCTATATACAGTCAAGTTTCATTCACCTAGTTGCATGCCTCACAACTTCATTCCTTCTTGTCACCACTCAGTAGTCCGTTAAATGTATACACCACAGTTCCCCCTTCTATTCCTCAGTCATTGTACCCTTAGACCACCTCCATTCATTGTGGATCATGAACACTGAGGTCATAAACACCAGTGTGCAAATGTCCATTCGTGTCCCCACACACAGTTTCTCTAGGAATATACTGAGCAGTGGGGTTTCAGGATCATATGGCAACCCCACCCCTAGCCTCCTGTGGAACCACCACATTACCTCCAAGGGGCTGCACCTCTCATTTCCCAACCGACAGTGAATAGGTCCAACTCTTTCTCCACATTTTTTCTAGCATTTGTTTCTCTCTGTTCATTTTAAACAATTTTATTCACCCATCATACAATCCAACCTAAGTGTATAGATATGCCTTCACCACCATACTCTATCTGAAGACATTTCCTTTTCTTCCACAGAGAATCCATAGCCCTCCCCCATGTTCCCACCTATTGACATTTAGTTTTGGCATAATGCCTTTGTTGCATGCAGAGGAAGCATATGACAATCACGACCAGCATTTTAAAAATCAAACGATATCTTAGCTTGAATTCCTGTTGAAAACTAGAGGTTGAGACCACAGTATATTGCAAACAGTTTATTTGGGATTTGATCCCAAGAAACAGTAATGGGGCCTGAGAATATTGAAATAGGGAGGAAGAAAAATCTAATCCATTGTTGTGGTATTCTGATTGTCACTACAGGTATCAGGGATTAGCTCACACCCGCATAGCTCACACCTGCACAGCTCACACCCGCACAGCTCACGACCACACAGCTCACACCCACACAGCTCACACCTGCACAGCTCACACCCGCACAGCTCAAACCCACATAGCTCACACCCGCATAGCTCACACCTGCACAGCTCACACCCACACAGCTCACGACCACACAGCTCACACCCACACAGCTCACACCTGCACAGCTCAAACCCACATAGCTCACACCCACACAGCTCACACCTGCACAGCTCACACCTGAACAGCTGTGAGAAACTGTGAATCATGTGCCTCAGAAGGGGTATGAGGGGAGTAGTATACTTCTACTGGCTCTTGTCATCTAATAATCAAGGATGTCTCAGGCTGTGTTAATTACCTGATACTTTTAATTTTCTGCATTTGTGAGAATCATTGGTGAAGTTCTAGTTTAGTCTCAAGTAGTGTTGAGAAGCTCCAGGGCAGAAAGCAATACCTGATGCAGCGGAGGCAAACACCATCCTTGGAGCACCACATCCAGGGCTACAGTAAATGTTTGGAGCCCAAGAGTTGACCCGACACAAGAAACCAGAATAGAATGGATGGGATGAGATAGATTAGAAAATACCAGAATGTCACATGTGAGGATGGCAAGTGTTATTTTAAGAAAATTTATTTTGTTTCCTTCTCTTATGTGTATCTGTGAGTGCACATGTCACATGCACACATGAATTCATATGGGAAGTGTGTGTCCTGGATGATGACAGAAAATGCATTATTTCTCTGATCTGTGGTTACAAATGTTTGAAAGTCGCTTGAAGTCCCAACTCTTGCACATCTTGCCTTCACCTTGGGTTTTCTACTCTATAACCAGACTGTTTTTTCTCCCTTTCTCTGTAGTGATTTTATATTGGACCATCATAATCTTTAATAAATAGAACTAGGAGAACACTTCCTCAGAATTGTTTGTCTTTCTTCTATCGTTTATAACTGAATAGTAGTTGTTTTAATATCTTGAAACAGATACGATAGAACTTAGAATGGAATAGAATTTACCCAGCAAGTTAGGCAAAAACTATGCATTGTACTCTGTAGCTGAGGAACAAATGGCTGCATCCTGGATTACATGTATGAGAAAATCAATCAAATAAAAGTTGCCTGGGTTCAAGGCATAGAATGACAAAAAAAAAAAAAAAAGCCTTCTAGAGTCTGGATACCATTTCTATAAAATGAATCCCATTTAATGCATTTGTTTGTTGTCCAGGGAAAAAAAACAAACAAAATCATGTTTAGAGGCCAAGTAAGAAGGTCCAACATTTATAAAAAAAAATGGTTTTGATTATTAGGTTGTGTTCTCTGCTCCTTCATAAGAAGGTATTTTTGCCTACTATTGGGATATTTTTCAAATAGAAATAAAATGTTTGCACCTGAAGGAAAAGCACTGCATTGGATCTTTCACCTTTTATGGCATTCGTGGTGAAAGAATACATTAGGGCATGTGAAATGACAGCTTGGGATAAATTATTCAAAACCCCTCTCTACTTTTTTGTCTATCAGGGGCAAAGTCTTTTTCTGCAAGATGTTCCTAATGTTTTCCCTAAGAGGATGCAGTAGAGCTCTGGGAAGTATCAGAAGAGGATGGAATTTTCTATTTTATGCTCAGCCTATTTTATATCACTGGCAATGTGATCATTGTTAGGTAGGCTAGGAAAGGTCCTCTGTGACTGTGAAATTTTCAATCTTATACAATAAAATCAAGGTGTACAAATTTCAAGGGTCATATCTTTGGTTTAAAGAATTTGCTTTTGTTTTGAAAGTCTTATATTGATGATGGCTAGGTATATAAGCATTTAAATTACAATTGTAAGCACAGGAAATTAAATGTTAAAATGATTTATTTTACGGTTTTGGATTTGACATCCATTTTTAATCAATGTGGGACTTTATTATCTAATATGTGGGTATCCATAGATTTTAAATAAAATAATATTTTCTCATTTTTTTCTATTTTCTGTTAGCTTTACCAGCCTGAAAGGTATTAGGCAGTAATATTAAAGTGTAGCAGCCACTTGTTTGAAAGGTGTGTTTCTGTTCTCAAATGCATATTTGATAGAATTTCAAAGGGACAGGCTAACCATTCTCTTTCTTGAATTTACATAGAGAGGCAGGGATCTCTAACTGACATCATTAAGTCAACTCAATAGGAGAATGGGTCAAAGTTCTGACAATCATAAATTTTTCTTTATGCTGGAAAAAAAAAAGTTTGACTAAAGAAAGAGGGATAGACAAACAGATAGCTAGCTAGGTAGGTAGACAGGGAGAGTTTTGAAGTGTCGTCTTTAAAACAATCATCAGAATCTCACCCACCTCTCCTCAGTGGCTTTCTAGTGTTATTGCAGCTTGCAAGGGAAGTTGACAAAAGAGTGGCACAAATGACCCCTTGTCTCTACTGGGCCTCTCGTCTTAGTGAACTGGGCTGGAGCTTGTGTGATCCAAGTAGATTTATTTTGCTTCTTTAACTTAAAACACAGCCAAACAGACATCTTTGTTCCTATTTTTTTTTTTTATTTTAAATCTAAAGATTTACTACCCTCATATGTTAGGAAGCAAAGAAAACTGAACTCACAGAGAACGATGCCTATTTCTTTGAAGAACTGGTGTGCACACCTACCAACTTACCTGCTCCTTATCTCCAAGCCCCACCCAGACTTGCTGGTCTTTACAAAGGTAGAGAGGCAGGTCTGTGCTTGTTTTACTACAGTTTCCATTTGAAAGGAAACATAGAGAAGGGAAGACAGGAAATGTTGTTAAAAAAACAAAACTAACAGCTTTCTGAACTTATTACATGCTTGGTACTGCCCTAAGTTCTTTATATGTATTATCTTTTAAATCTAATAATGTAAGAACTATTATTATCCTTATTTTACTGATGAAGAAACAAGTTACTAAGAATTCAGTAAAAGTCCAATGTCATACAGCTAGTAAGTGGAGGAGCTGGGGTTCAAAAGAGGCATTTGAGAGGGTACCAAAGAAATGAAACTCTTTCTTCACCTCATTTTCCCCACCTAAAGCTGTGCTTTCTAACCCTGTGGCACCGTTCTGTAGGCTGGAGTTTTCTTCCTTTGGGGATTGTAGGGGAGTCAGAGTGTGTGGCCCACAGAGGGTAAGTCTCTAAATGCAGTCTTTATTTATGACTTTTGGCCTTTCTTAATATATTCTTTCCAATTATAGAGTTTCTCTAGATTCCTAAAGAGAGAAAGCCATAGGTTTTTTTTTGAGAATGGAATTCATTGAATTATGTGTATTTACCGAGGTGTTTCTGCAAACATTCAGCTTTTGTTTGGTACCAGTGTCAGAACATTCATGCATGCTTCCAGAATCGTGTATAGCTCATCACCTAAAATTCCTAATCTGAGTTTGTGCCATTGAGAGTTAGTGTCCTATGGGATTGCCTTCCTTGGGAGGCAATTTTGAAGGGAAGAGATAATTTTACCAACTTTGTTTTTACATTTATTTTACTCTCCTGATAAACTTGCTCTTCCAAATATTCTCTAAGGATGGGAGAAATTAATAGTAATGAGCTCATTTGGAAAGAAATGGGCTCCTGATCATTTTGGCTTTGTTCACTCTGCAGTAATGGCTCATGTTCATTTTATTTTTAAGGAATTTTGCTTAGGCAAGATGCTGAGTGCAGCAAGGTGGTTTTCACTAAAATATTCTTATTGAATTTTGGTGAGGCTCCGGGACAAAAAAGGAAAGACAATTGCCTATAAAATGTGGAATTGTAATCTTTTGGTGAAGAGGAACAGTAGGTGTATACAGCTTCTGAGTGATAAACGTGTATGTTTCTAACTTCATTTGTACACCTGCCAACTCTCCCCAGCAGCTGTCTTCATTACCATCTGAGTACTAATAGAACAAGTCCAAAAATTTCCCAAACAAAACGCATCATAAGTAAACTTTAAAAAGGTTTTTATATCATCAGTTGGAAAGTTTCTGACAGTATGCATAGTATATTTTAGAGTGTAACATTTTTGGAGTTTCTATTCCTTTTCTTTTACACAGACATTATGGTTTCAAAAGATAGCACATTTAATAAATGAGAGTGAGGATAACAATGGTGTTTAGTTCATGAAGCAAGGTATCTGGTACCGTGTAGAGAAATGCTGGATAGTGAGGCTATTGTGACCGAATCATAGCAGTTTACATTTATCACAGATTCCCATTTTCAAAGCATACACTTTTGAATGCCTGGTTCCTTACTTCTTGGGAAATAGACTTGAAGAATTTGGGAAGGAGAAAATAGTCCCTCAGTTTCTTGCAGTGATTCTTTAAGGTGATGATGCGGTGGACGTGTGACCAGCTCCAGGTGTTTGCTTACCCAAGGTGAACGTGCAAATGGGAGTTTGGAAGCATTTGTACTAGGTCTTGTTTGTAATCCTGATCTGATACCTCTAACAGGTCTAGGATGTAATCCTGGATCTGACACTTTTTCTATCACTTCGGGTAATTTGCTTACTTTTTCTGAGATTTAGAGATAAGAAATAGCATTTATTGCATATGGTTATTAAATAAAACTGTTAAATAATATAAAGTGCTCAGCGTATTACCTGGCACGTATTACTAAAGGAAGGCAATTTATCATCTCACTCATGTGAAAGCTTATGAAAATTCTTGAATTGAATTAAAAACTTTTTTTCAATTAGATTTACAGAAAAAGCATGCAAAAAATAAAGCATTCGCACATAGCCCACCCGTCCTATTATCCGCACTCTGCATTAGTTTGGGACCCCTTTTACAACCGATGAAAGAATATTATAATTGTACTATTAACTATAGTTCATAGTTTATATTAGGTTGTATTTCCCCATGAAAGCACCCTACTATTAGCACCTTGCATTAGTGTAATACATTTGTTACAATTCATGAAAGAACATTTTAATAATTGATCTATTAACTATAGTCCGTAGTGTACAATAAGGTTCAGTGGATTCCACAGTCCTATATTTTATCTTTAATTTTTATTCTAATAACATATATTTGATCTAAAATTTTCACCTTTTAACCACACTCAAATATACATTTCAGTGCTGTTAATTATACTCACAATGTTGTGCTACCATCACCGTGATTCATTTCCAAAACTTTACAAATAGCCTAAATAGAAAATTCTATGCAAATTAAGCATTAACTACCATTCCCTACCTCTAACCCAGCCTCTGGTAACTTATATTCTAGATATATAACTCTATGAGTTTGCTTACTTTATTTCATGTCAGTGAATTCATACAGTATTTGCCCTTTCATGTCTGGTTTATTTCACTCAAGGTTCACCCATGCTGTTGCCTGAACCAGAACTTTCATCCCTTTTAATACTGAATAATATTCCTTGTATGTATATAACCACAGTTTGTTGGTGTGTTAACTCAGAAGGGCAGCTCTTCCCTTGTCCTAGGGTTTATTATTGATTGTCTCTGTGTTAAGGTTCTTTGATGCTCAGACCCACTTATTCTGGACCTTTAGAATAATCTGTGTTTAGCTGTTCAGATTTTCTCAGCTCTTCATTAGTTTCTTGCCCTGGATATGCAGTTCTGTTTTTAAGATTGCGTTTTTTGTGCAGTTGCTTCACCTCCAGGAGAAAGCTGCCTTTCCTCCCTGCCTTCTCTAGGAATCCTGATCTGTTCTGCTTGTTTCTGTGCAAAATGTTTTCTCCTATGATTTGTTTAAATTCTTTCCCTCACTGCCTCTGTTTCCTTACACGTTTCAGGTCCTTGGCGTGTCCTGTCTACAGTAGTTCAGTCTCCTCCTGCCCCCTACGTTTTCTCACCATGAGGCTTTTCTGCCTCCGGTGTCTTCCCCATTAGGGCATCCCACCCTGGGGATCCAAATGGGGTCCACCCAGAAAGATGAGTCAGTCCAGATGGACCACCACCAAATTGCATTTAGGTGGTCCAGTGGACAGAGACTGGATTGGGTGTCTGCTCCTGCTTGCAGAGCTCTGCCATGGTCGCTCTCATTTTATATTCTTCCTGGGTGTGCTGGTTTGAAAGGAAGTAGGCCCCCTAGAAAAGCCATGTTTTAATCAAGATCCCATTTCATAAAGGTAGAATGGTCCCTGTTCAATATCGTATGTTTGAAACTGTAATCAGATCATCTCCCTGGATGATGTGATTTAGTCAAGAGCGATTATTAAACTGGATTAGGTGATGACATGTCTCCACCCATTTGGGTGGGTTTTGATTGGTTTATTGGAGTCCTATAAACAAGGAAACATTTTGGAGAATAGGAGATCCAGAGAAAGCAGAGAATGCTGCAGCACCATGAAGCAGAGTCCACCAGCCAGCAACCTTTGGAGATGAAGAAGGAAAATGCCTCCCGGGGAGCTTCATGAAACAGGAAGCCAGGAGAAGAAGCTAGCAGATGATGCCGTGTTCACCATGTGCCCTTCCAGATGAGAGAGAAGCCCTGACTGTGTTCACCATGTGTCCTTCCACTTGAGAGAGAAACCCTGAACTTCATTGGCCTTCTTGAACCAAGGTATATTTCCCTGGATGCCTTAGATTGGACATTTCTATAGACTTGTTTTAATTGGGAAATTTTCTCAGCCTTAGAACTATAAACTACCAACTCATTAAATTCCCCCTTTTAAAAGCCATTCTGTTTCTGGTATTTGCATTCTGGCGGCTAGCAAACTAGAACACTGGGGATCCTCTTCTATGCCGCACTCTCGGGGGCTTGTCTTGCCCTGCTTCTCCTGGACGTGGTGCCTGGGCCACGATGTGCGTGGGCTCTGACTCACCCCTGCAAGTGCTTCTATGTTTCCTTCCCTGGCGGAAGACTCGGCTGGGCTGCCCTGGGGGACCCCCCAGTGGTGGGGACCCAGTGTGGGAGGGGTCTGGGTTGCAGGTTCAGCAAGAAAATCCTCACAGATCTTGGAGATGACTTTTCTCTTTCTTCAGTTCAGCATTTGTGGAGTCCTTCTCCAGCTCTGTCATCCTTGGAGTTGTAATCAATTGGGATTTTTCCCTTTATTGGTTGATTCTGAAGGTGCCCAGGGACATCTTACAGCGCCAGGGTGATGGTCTCGCTTCATGTATTGATTTGTAACCTCTGATAAAGACTTGTTTGAGCAGGAGTAAGAAAGGCGTGAGAAGGTGTCCTGAAGGCTACGAGCATGCCTGGAGGAATCCTTAGGGGGACTTGTAGGAGGTCAGGCCATGTGGCACTGTGAGGCTTGATTCTTATCATACAGGGAAAGCTCTAGCTTCTTGAAGAGGGACAGAGACAGATGGCCTCTTCTGTGCCTGTGCGTGTGCGTGTGCGCGTGTGTGTGCATGTGTGTGTGTGCATTGTTTACATTTGATTGGGGAAGGGAGTGCGAATGCACATGAAGTGACAGCAGACAGGAACTTCAAATTTGTCAGTCCTCCCCCATCATTTAAAGTACAAGGGAGGGACTTCCGGAGAAGATGGCGGCTTAGTAAGACGTGCGGGTCTTAGTTCCTCCTCCAGAAAAGCAACTAAAGAAACAGAAACAATACGAAACAGCTCCCGGAGTCACGACAGAGACCAAAAAGACAGCGTACCCCATTCTGGAACAGCTGAACGGGCAGGGAGAATCTGCTGCGGTGAGCTACCCGAGGGGCGCGCGTTTTCCCGGCCGGGGCGGCTGGCGACTGGGGTCCCCTCCACGCACGTGGCTCCCCGGCCTGACTGGGAACGTTGGATAGCGGGGCCCTCCCGTCACGCTTGGCGTTTCGGGCCAGCTGGGCAATTAGGACCGACACTCTCCCAAGCCGCGGTGGCCAGCGACCCCCACCTCCACGCGCGGTTTCCCGGGCCGACTGCGGTGCAGACAGATGAGTGCCACGAGCGCCACCTACTGGGCAGGAAAAGAAAAACAGAGCCCAGAGATTTCACAGAAAAAGCTTTCAACCAGCTGGGTCACACACCCAGGGAAATCTGATCAAATGCCCAGACACCAGCAGAAAATAATGGATGACGCTCGGAAAATTGAAGATATGGCCCAGTCAAAGGAACAAACCAATAGTTCAAATGAGATACAGGAGCTGAGACAACTAATGCTGAATATACGAACAGAAATGGAAAAATTCTTCAAAAACCAAATCAATAAATTGAGGGAGGACATGAAGAAGACATGGGCTGAACAAAAAGAAGAAATAGAAAATCTGAAAAAACAAATCACAGAACTTATGGGAGTGAAGGACAAAGAAGAAAAAATGGAAAAAAAACAATGGATACCTACAATGGTAGATCTAAAGAGGCAGAAGCTACAATTAGTGAACTGGAGGATGGAACATCTGAATTCCAAAAAGAAACAGAAACTATAGGGAAAAGAATGGAAAAACTTGAGCAGGGGATCAGGGAACTGAATGACAATATGAAGCGCACAAATATACGTGTTGTGGGTGTCCCAGAAGGAGAAGAGAAGGGAAAAGGAGGAGAAAAACTAATGGAAGAAATTATCACTGAAAATTTCCCAACTCTTATGAAAGACCTAAATTTACAGATCCAAGAAGTGCAGCGCACCCCAAAGAGAATAGACCCAAATAGGCGTTCTCCAAGACACTTACTAGTTAGAATGTCAGAGGTCAAAGAGAAAGAGAGGATCTTGAAAGCAGCAAGAGAAAAACAATCTGTCACATTCATGGGAAACCCAATAAGACTATGTGTAGATTTCTCAGCAGAAACCATGGAAGCTAGAAGACAGTGGGATGATATATTTAAATTACTAAAAGAGAAAAACTGCCAACCAAGACTCCTATATCCAGCAAAATTGTCCTTCAAAAATGAGGGAGAAATTAAAACATTTATAGACAAAAAGTCACTGAGAGAATTTGTGACCAAGAGACCAGCTCTGCAAGAAATACTAAAGGGAGCACTAGAGTCAGATACGAAAAGACAGAAGAGAGAGGTATGGAGTAAAGTGTAGAAAGAAGGAAAATCAGATATGATATATATAATACAAAAGCCAAAATGGTAGAGGAAAATATTATCCAAACAGTAATAATACTAAAAGTTAATGGACTGAATTTCCCAATCAAAAGACATAGAATGGCAGAATGGATTACGACCCAGCAATACCACTGCTAGGTATCTACTCAAGGGACTTAAGGGCAAAGACACAGACGGACATTTGCACACCAGTGTTTATAGCAGCATTATCTACAATTGCAAAGAGATGGAAACAGCCAAAATGTTCATCAACAGACGAGTGGCTAAACAAACTGTGGCGTATACCTACGATGGAATATTATGCAGCTTTAAGACAGACTAAACTTATGAAGCATGTAATAACATGGATGGACCTAGAGAACATTATGCTGAGTGAGTCTAGCCCAAAACTAAAGGACAAATACTGTAAGGTCCCACTGATGTGAACCGACATTTGAGAATCAGCTTGGAATATATCATTGGTAACAGAGACCAGCAGGAGTTAGAAACAGGGTAAGATAATGGGTAATTGGAGCTGAAGAGATACAGACTGTGCAACAGGACTAGATACAAAAACTCAAAAATGGACAGCACAATAATACCTAAGTGTAATGTAACTATGTTGGAACACTGAATGAAGCTGCACCTGAAATATGGTTTTTTGTTTGTTTGTTTGTGTGTTTGTATCTTTTGTTTTTGTTTTTTTTCTTTTTCCTTTATATATATATATATATATTATTAGTATTATTATTTTAGTTCTCTTCTCTATATTAACATTCTATATTTTTTTCTGCTGTTTTGCTAGTTCTTTTCCTAAATCGATGCAAATGTACTAAGAAATGATGATCATACATCTATGTGATGATACTAAGAATTACTGAGTGCATTTGTAGAATGGCATGATTTCTAAATGTTGTGTTAATTTCTTTTCTTTTTTTTGATTAATAAAAAAATTAAAAAAAAAAATCATGAAACTGTAACCCATACCAAACTTTAAAATCTGTTCTATAACTACTTGTTAAAATGTACTTGGAAATTTATTGCTTTTTTGTATATATATTTCAAAATTAAAAAAAATTTAAAAAAAAAAAAAAAAGTACAAGGGAGCTGGGAACATACTTATAAATTGACTCCAGGTCTATTGCACACTGGTGTTCAGTGATGTAAAGGGATGAAATTACCTGCGATTTAAACATGTTTTGTTTTTTCCTACCAGCAATCAGTAAACAGTTCTTCCTTTTTTATTTTAAAAGTTGCATGACTTTTTGGATTTTGAGACTGCTTGAAAGCGTTAGAAGGTTGATGGATTTCAAAAGCAGGAGCAGCTAAGTTTGAACTCAGGTTCTCTCATCTATTGCTGTGGAGGTTTAGTCAAATCAATCTCTGAACCAAGTGTCCACACTGACTTAGTGGAAGAGGTGGAGGCAGTTAATATCTACCCCATAGGATTATTGTAAGAATTAAAGTGTGTAAAATATGAAATACCTAGGAGAGCATTTGCTTAGAGTAAGTGCTTGAAACATACTGTTTTAGTCTTTTTCTCTTTAATAATGGAGTTATTGCTAAACAAGTGGGATGTGGTAGCTAAAAAATTAATGAAAGTGAACAAATAAACTATATGTGGTGGAAGTTATCTCTTCAGAAATAACAGTAATTGAATCAGTTGATATTAGGAGAAGACAGTGATTCAGTGGAGCCAATCAGATAATAACAATTATTAATAACTAGCTTATTGAACTCATCATAATTATTATATGCCACACAGTAACCTCCTAACGTGCATTGTCATAACAACTAGCCTTCACAAAAGCCCATGTTATTAGTACTTTGTGTCCACACTTTATAAATGAGCAAACGTGAAGAGAGATTCAATAGTTTGTTCCTCCTTTGGGTTGGTGCTAAATATATTGCCCTTATTGCATTTGGAAGATAAAGAAAAGCAGATGTAACCCCATGCCCATAAGTAAGAAGACAAGTTCTACTCATTTTCTTAAAACTTGAGTATTTTTCTCTAAGTAAGACAAAAGAGAAATGTCAGGACTTTCTATACTCTGATTTTGAGTAAGGCATTTAAAACACTGCAAGGAAGTTTGATACTATTTTAAAGTACTAGTTTTTAATAATAATAATGCC
Organism: Tamandua tetradactyla; assembly: GCF_023851605.1. NCBI lineage: Eukaryota > Metazoa > Chordata > Mammalia > Pilosa > Myrmecophagidae > Tamandua > Tamandua tetradactyla. Next base: position 110,264,748 of record NC_135327.1, on the reverse strand, counting down.
TTATTAATGATGCTTAAACTTGTCTGCAGTGTATGTTTTTGAAAGAGTTTTAGCATTTCACAAACCTTCGTTCCTAAGACTCAGCAAAGTAGAGAAGCCAGAGTAGTACAGAAGACTCATCGCCTTTAATTCCACACTTAGCACAATGTAGCTCTGTAACTTTGTCAAGGTGAATATTTTTGAACTTTTCTTTCTTTAATCATTAAAATGAGAGTGTGGTTCTAGATCTTCTCTTAGGCCTCTTTAAATTCTAAAAATTGTTTCAAGGTCATATAAATAATTTAAAAAAAACATTTAGGTGGTTGATTTTTGGTATATAAAGACATCCTACAATAAAATAGCAGAGTATTTCCCACTACCTGAAGAAATCTGCTGTGCAATTTTTAGCACCTGCTGAAATGGAGAGTTAAAATTCTTCACAAGGTATTATTATAAGAAATATTCAATTAAAATTGTAACTTTATTCTTTCAAGGATTGCAAGCTAATTATGCACATGTTCACTAAAAATTAGTCTAAATTTAAATTCTCTTACCTTTCAAATGTTACTGTTGAATAATAAATATCAATAAAATTCTTTCCAGATCAATCCATATTGATAATTTTCGTTATCTAATCTGTTTTGTTCACGTTAAATATAACATTTTCTTTATATTAATTTTATGTAGTAAGAAGATTATAGCGTCTCTAGTAATAGCACGTATTTAACATGTTCTATAGTCAATTCATGCTGAATACTTAATTTACTCTTCACCCCTTGCCAGGAGAATGCTTCAAACTGCCATTATAAGAAGTATAAGAAGACTTTTGTTTAAAATTAGAGGGCAAGTGGAGTGGTTTCAGATTTAGATTATATGGGGGGAAACATTAGCAAATGAAATAAACATGATTTGGGACTTTCTAGCACTTAAAGGCATCGTTCACTTTGAACTCTTAATTATTTATGACACAGAAGGAGACACTTGGTAAATAACAGGAAAAGCATAGAAATCAAACACAGATTGTGGTATTTGCTAACTTTAACCCAAGCCTGATGATAATTTATTTACTTTGAATTACTTCCGGAAGAATAGTTACATTTCTGGGGGAAAATTAAATGAGACCATTAGCAAATGACCAAGAAAACTTCACAAGGAAAAAAAAAATAACCCCTCTGATTTGATGTTAAAGCAAACTCTGTAAAGTAGCTAGAATCTAAGAATATCCTTTCTAAGAACTGACGAATGCTGGATAAACAGGCAGTCTTATTTCAGGATAAATTAATTATGATATGTATCTATGCAATGCCATATAGCACATCTAGGGCAGTAAATAAACAAATATTCAAAGGAAAGTCTTATATAAATTGCTATATAAATACATATATGTAGATAAAGATACATATGTGTGTGTCTATATAGACAGGTATAAACTTTAATATATACTGCTAGAATACCTTCAAAAGTTTCCTTGAAAGAAATACTCAGGAATATTATTCAAATATTCTTTGATTAAATTCTCAATGTTTCAGAAAGGTACTGACACTTTTTCTTCAAATGTAATTTTTTTTTTCAAATGTAATTACATGCTACTGACACTTTAAAAAAAATCTCAAACATTAGACAAACTACAATGTATTAGAGTCTACCTATTCCAAACCAAATTAGAATTTATAGGAAAATTGAACTCTTGAGTTGTCTCTTTCATTTCATGCATTTTAAACTCAGCTGTAATATGCCAATAATTATCTTGTACTTTTAAAGCATTTTATTTCAGAACTTCTCAAAAGTTTACCTCTTTTCATTTAAATGAGTTTCTGCTTGTGGATTTTACTTCAAACACCTTGGGCTTCGTTCCCAAAGAGCTGGCTGGCCTCCTTTTTCACTGAATTCAATAGTGAAACCTTTCTTGGCATTTGCTTCTAATGACATCTGGTTTATTTGTTATATAACAGACAGATTCAATTTTTAAAAATGTTGAAATCAGAATACTTTCCTCCTGGAATTTCTCTTATAATTTTACTATGCTTAACTTTATAAAATTCAGCGTTCATTATTTACATCGCTCTATTTCATGGCAAACTCTCTTTTAAATATAATCATGTTGTTCGTTTCAGTTTCCAAGTGGTACAGTCCAAACGGAGTAATAACTATGATCACAAGTGACACCATTGTCTCTTTTCTCATTTATCATCACAGTTCTTCTATTCCTTCTTTCCCTTCTCTACCCAGCCCCCCGAATCAGACATACAATATATGGGGAAAATATTCTCCATTAATGTGGCTGACTTTATCAATTGCTTGATTTCTGAGACAGTAAGATCTCTTTCAGTGGGAAACATGGAGCATTTTTTTGTAGAATGCAACTTACAGTTTGCATTGGCAAGGAGACACTAAAAGAAGATGAGAAATATGGAAGGAAGGCAGGCTTGGCTGAATTTGCTACTTTGTCACAGACAGTACCAGTATACACAAACTGTAGAAAAGGGTGCTGGATGAAACAGAGTTATTTATTTATCTATTCTTTATGCCCCAAGACAAGCTGTAGGTAAGGAGATGCATAGGTTCTAGAATGTGAAGGGAAGACATTGAGGAGAGGGAGGAACCTGCAAGCTAATGAGACTCCATCAAGACTTACTGTCTGAAGCTGTCACTCTTCCTTCACAGGAGATAAGGATATGGTGGGTATATTTGGGAGAGCTTGGCTGGAAATCTCTACTGGCTCCAGAGATTTAAAGGTGAAAATACCAGAGTAGAACAGGATGTTTTCAAAAAGGCCTAATGGCAGAGAAAGGAAACAGGTCTAAAATAAAGCATAGTTGAGGAAAGGTAGTCTCAGCTGGGGTTTTGGTTTAAGACAAAGATCTGAGCAAACATGAAGGAGCCATAGGGTGGGCACAACTGTTATGTGAAGAGGGAAGCCCAGCAATGGGGCAGACACTGCATGGGATATGCCTTCAAGAACAAAGTCCATGCAAAACCCAAGGCTGAAATTCACAGCCTGCCCTGTGGATTTCAGACTCTGCGTTCCCATGAGACACTTTTATAAATTTTATATTTGCAAGTGTTCCTTGCTGATTCTGTTTCTCTAAAGATCCCTAACTAATACACCAAGTGATATTATAACTAGTTTTTCTTTTTCAAACAAGTATGACCAGATAACATTATTATTATCTGGCTATAGAGTTTCTAAACCAAGGCATCTGGAAACAAAAACTTGAGGAGTATTGACACAAAACATAAAAGAACAAACAATATGTCAGTACCTAAATGTGAGTGATTAATGTTGTTGTTGTTGTTATTTTTCAGTTATTTCAATTATAGCTTTCAATTACACTGAAAGATTTGCTTTCATTAATTTTATCCAAGAAATATACTAAAATTCCAAAAAAACTTGCCAACTTCTGAAAACTCCATTCCTTAATTATGCCCATTAAGAATGGGCATAATTATATAAAGATAGAGAGTAAAGACTGAGATGATATAATTTGGGAAAGCCTAGAGTGTACAATGATGGTGATTAAAGGTACAAATAAAAAAGTGTTTTTGCATGAGGAAGAACAAAGATATGTCAATATTGCAGTGTGTTGAAAATAGATGGTATTCCATATTTTAAAACTTCAACTTCTGTGTGAAACTAAAGGGAGAGATGTTTATTTTGGTGCAAAATTTATATTCTGACTAGTGCATTTCCTAATTTAGCTTTTATGGTCAGTTTAATTGAACACTGTAAGTACATGGAATCTTGAATAGGGCATAAGATTTTGTTAGTTTGTCTAGGTTAGTGTGATGTCCCAAGAAATCCCAGAGTGATGTGGACAGTGGAAGTCCCCTTGGGGGAATGGGGAGGAAGGGGGAAATATTCAACTTCCCCATTTGGAGAATTCCTAATGTTCTCAGAACCTAACTGACAATCAAATCAATAGGTTGAGCCTTCAGTATTGGGGTTTGCCCCTACAGAACTTATCCTTGAAAAGAATAGGCTAAGCTTACTTAAAATTAGGCCTGTGAGTCACCCCCAGAGAACTTCTTTTGTTGCTCAGATGTGGCCTCTCCCTCTAAGCTGACACAGCAAGCAAACTCACCGCCCTCCCCCCATATGTGGGACATGATTCCCAAGGGTGTAAACCTCCCTGGCAATGTGGGACAGAAATCCTGGGATAAGCTGAGACTTGGCATCAAGGAATTGAGAAAGTCTTCATGACCAAAAGGGGGAAGAGAGAAACAAGAAAAAATAAAGTTTCAGTGACTGAGAGATTTCAAAGAGAGTCTAGAGGTTATCCTGTACATTATTCTTATGTATTATATAGATATCCCCGTTTTAGTTAATGGTGTTTTGTAGTGACTAGAGAGAAGTGCCTGAAACTGTAGAGCTGTGTTCCAGTAGCCTTGTTTCTTGAAGATGATTGTATAATGATATAGCTTTTACGCTGTGAATGTGTGATTGTGAAAACCTTGTATCTGATGCTCCTTTTATCTAGGGTATAGACAGATGAGTTAAAAAATGGATAAAAAATATACAAATAATAGGGGGAACAAAGGTTAAGATAAACTGAGTAAACTGAAATACTAGTGGTCAATGAGAGGGAAGGGTAAGGGATATGGTATATATGAGTTTTTTCTTTTTTATTTCTTTTACTGGAGAGATGCAATTAAATCATGGTGATGAATATTATATTAGTTAGGGTTCTCTAGAGGAACAGAATAAATGGGAAACATTCATAAATATTAAATTTATAAAAGTGTCCATGTAACCATGGAAACGTAAAGTCCAAAATCTGTAGGGCAGCCTGTGAAGCTGACAATTCTGATTGTGGGTCTGGACGAACTCCAGAGGAGAGACTTGGCGACTGAAGCAGGAAGAGAACCTGTCTCTTCTGAGTCTTCCTTAAAAGGCTTCCAGTGATTAGATTAAGCATCACTCATTAAAGAAGACACTGCCCTTGGCTGATTACAAATGGAAGCAGCTGTGAATGTAGCCAATGTGATCATGACTTAATTCTATGAAATGTCCTCATAGCAAAACATAGGCAAGCACTGACCCAACCAGACAAACAGGTACCACCACTTGGCCAAGTTGACACATGAACCTGACCATGACAGTCCACCCCTTGTCAACTTGGCAGCTATATTCACCACCTTAAATCATACTTAGTTTCTAAATAGAAAACAATAAGACACATTTTTCTCTTGCCTAACAATACTCAACTGTCCTGCATATAACTGGAAATACATTAAATCTCCCCAGTATAGGGTGCAAGTCTTTGGGTAATATTCATTCTTAAACTTGATATCTTACAACTTAAATAGTATAACATGAACAAAACAGCATTACTGTCCTCATTTCTGTAACTGATTATGTGGTGGTAGTTCATCTTCATCACTACCTTCTCCCACTACCCATTCCAAGTTTCCTTTACCCTCAGCAAGTACTTCAGCTGGCTGTGGTTCTTTGCCTGGTGGGGTAACCCAAACCTTCATTCCTGAAGTTTCAGAGCCATTGGTAGCCCTGCCTGGATAGGGTAATTGAAGTTTTCCATTGATTTTAATCACAGGGCATGGTAGTACTAAAAGACACTCTAGGGATCCCCTATTTCCAGGAACACTCTTCTTTACCTCCATTATGTAGTTGCAGTCCTATTTCCCCCTGATAGTCATGGCCAATCACCACAGCCAATAATGCAATCCCCTTCTTGGCTTGTTGATCCAGGGGCATGAGTAGCCCAAAGTGACCAGGTGGCAGTCCTAGATTCCAGTTCAACGGAATCATTGTGGTTTCTCCTGGTGGAAGCACTTCCCTTTTTGTAATTAAAACCTGTAGACCAGCAGAGTTCAGGGTCGCAGGGACAGGAAGCAAAAATTTTCTTAGTGGATCACTGGGGGTAATAGTGAGTGGCACCACTCCCATTTCCATACCTTGGTTCCTGAACCCATGGATCTTGGCTAGGGGAGAAACAGCACCATACAGCAGATGCTGATTCAGAGCATATACAGCTTCCTGGAGAACATTACCCCAGCCTTTCAAAGTATTGCCACCTAGTTGGCACTGTAATTGAGTTTTCAAAAGCACATCCCACCATTCTATCAATACAGCTGCTTCTGGATGATGGGAAACATGGTAAGACCAGAGAATTCCATGAGCATGTGCCCATTCCCACACTTCATTTGTGGTGAAGTGTGTTCCCTGATCAGAAGCAATGCTGTGTAGAATACCATGACAATGGATAAGGCATTCTGTAAGCCCACAGATGGTAGTTTTAGTGGAAGCACTGTGTGCAGGGAAAGCAAATCCATATCCAGAGTATGTGTATATTCCAGTTAGAACTAATTGCTACCCTTTCCAGGAAGGGAGTGGTCCGGTGTAATCATGTGGTGAACACACTTCACCACAAATGACAAACCATGTAGTTGGCTGGTCATCTCAGTGAATGTTGCCATAGTGGGGACTGAGTGTTGGTCTTTGCTGCTGGCAGATTAGGCACACAGCAGTGGCTGTAGCCAGGTCAGCCATGGTAAGAGGAAGTCTATGTTGCCGAGCCCATGAATAACCTCCATCCCTACCACCATGACCACTTTGTTCATGAGCCCATTGGGCAATGGCAGGAGTTGCTGGGGAAAGAGGCTGACTGGTATCCAGAGACTGGGTCATCTTATCCACTTAATTATTAAAACCTTCCTCTGCTGAAGTCACCCTCTGGAGTGCATTCACATGGGACACAAATATGCTCATGTTTTTAGCTTACTCAGAAAGGACTATCCACATACTTCTTCCCCAGACCTCTTTGTCACCAATTTTCCAATTATGGTCTTTCCAAGTCCCTGACAATCCAGCCAAACCATTAGCAATAGCCCATGAGTCAGTATACAAATGCTCCTCTGGCCAGTTCTCCTTCCAAGAAGAATGAACAACCAGATGCACTGCTGGAAGTTCTTCCCACTGGGAGGATTTCCCTTCACCATTGTCCTTCAAGGACACCCTCCGGAAGGAGATGTAGTGTTGCAGCTGTCCGCTTTTGGGTGGTAACTGCATATCATACGGAACCATCTTTAAACCAGGCTTGAGTTTTCTCTTCCTCTGTCAATTCACTGTAAGGAACTCCCCAAGAGGCCACAGATCTGGTCTGGGAAAGAAAAGGCAATTTAGCAGGAGTGGAGACCATGGGTGTTTGAGCCATTTCCTCATGTAACTTACTTGTGCTTTCAGGACCTGCTCTGGCCCTATCTTGTATATACCATTTCCATTTCATGATAGAGTACTGCTATGCACAACCAACTTCATGGCTTGGTGGGTCAGACAACACCCAGCTGATGATAGGCAACTCAGGTCTCATGGTAATTTGATGGCCCATGGTTAAGCATTCAGTCTGTACTAAGGCCCAGTTGCAGGCCAAAAGCTTTTTCTCAAAAGAAGAATAGTTATCTGCAGCATATGGTAAGGCTTTGCTCCAAAATCCTAAGGGTCTGTTTTGTGATTCTCCTACAGGGGCCTGCCAAAGGCTCCAGGCAGCATTTCTATTTGCCACTGACACTTCCAGCACCATTGGATCTGCTGGATCTTATGGTCTAAGTGGCAGAGCCTCCTGTTGTTCAGTTCCCCACTCAAAATTAGCAGCTTTTCTGGTCACTAGACAAATAGGCCAGAGTAGCACACCAAATGAGAAATATGTTGTCACCAAAATCCAAAGACACCAACTACATGTTGTGCCTCTTTCTTGGTTATAGGAGGGGCCAGATGCAGCAACTTATCCTTCACCTTAGAAGGGATATCTTGACATGCCCCACACCAATGGACACCTAGACATTTCACTGAGGTGGAAGGCCCCTGTACTTTTGTTGGATTTATCTCCCATTCTCTGACACGCAAATGCCTTACCAGTAAGTCTAGAGTAGCTGCTACTTCTTGCTCACTAGATCCAATCAACATGATATCATCAATATAATGGACCAATGTGATGTTTTGAGGGAGGGAGAAACAATCAAGTTCCCTGAGGACAAGATTATGACATAGGGCTTGAGAGTTGATATACTCCTGGGGTGGGACAGTGAAAGCATATTGCTGACCTTGCCAACTGAAAGCAAACTGTTTCTGGTGGTCCTTACTAACAGCTATTGAGAAAAAATCATTTGCCAGATCAATAGCTGCATACCAGGTACCAGGGGATGTACTAATTTGCTCAAGCAATGATATCACATCTGGAACAGCAGCTGCAATTGGAGTTACTACCTGGTTGAGTTTACGATAATCCAGTGTCATCCTCCAAGACTCATCTGTTTTTTGCACGACCAAATAAGAGATGTGGTGGGATCTGAATGGGGATGTGGTGGGAATCAACACCCCTGTGTCCTTCAAGTCCTTAAGAGTGGCAGTAATCTCTGCAATCCCTCTACGAATCCAGTATTGCTTCTGATTTACTTTTTTGCTACGTAGGGGCAGTTCTTGTGGCTTCCACTTGGCTTTTCCCATCACAATAGCCCTCAGTACACGAGTTAAAGAGCCAATGTGGGGATTCTGCGAGTTACTCAGTATGTCTATTCCAATTATACATTCTGGAACTGGGGAAATAACTACAGAATGGGTCTGTAGCCCCACTGGACCCACTGTGAGATGGACTTGAGCTAAAACGCCATCAATCACCTGACTTCCACAAGCCCCCACTTTGGTGGATCAGAGTGATGTTTTGGGTCCCTTAGAATTAATGTCACTTCTGAAGCAGTGTCTAATAATCCCTGAAATATCTGATCATTTCCTTTTCCCCAGTGCATAGTTACCCTGGTAAAAGGCTGTCAGTCTCTTTGGGGAAGACTTGGAGGAAGACTAACAGTATAGATTTGTGGCAGTGTAACAGGGTTTTCCCCCAAAGGGACCTGGTCTCCCCTTCATTCAAAGGGCTCTGGGCCTGTAAACTTTCTCAAGTCTGGAAATTGATTAAGGGGCCGTGACTCTGTGTTTTTGCAATTTGAGTTAGACTTCTGTTCACTTGATCTAGAACTCTTGTTTATACAGTTCAAACAAGAATTTAGTAGATGCCCATCTATCGTATTTCTAGGAACCCCATGATTTACTAGGCAACATCACAAATCTGTGAGTCAGATTATTTTGACTCCTGCTTTGAGTTTGCTGTCTATTATAACAGCCACGTTCACCCTGTCTTTGGTGATCAACTGCTGCCACCTGACTTATACCAACTCAGGATGCCAACTTTGGTCATCCCCATTGTGTTTAAGGATTCCAGCTCAGTAACAGCAATTCCCACAGTAATATCTGACCTACAGAGGAGTGCAACTGCAGAGCTCTTCAGGGATAATGGCGCTAGTCTCACAAATTTATTTCTCACTGTTCTGGTAAAAAGTGCATCCTCTGGACATTCCTGGGGTATAAGAGCAGGCTTTGCATGATAAATCCACTCTAACATTTCAATCTCTCTAAGCCTCTGGATCCCCTCATCTACATTATACCAGGGCAGTTCTGGCATTTCAACCTCAGGTAATGTTGGCCACCTTTTGATCCATGTTTCAGCAAACCACCAAACAAACTCTTATGGGCCCATATCAATAAATTCAGCCTTATATTCCTCCCACCATTATCCCACACCCTTAAAATTCATTGCCACACAGATTCCCCTGATTTCTGTTTATATAAACTGGAAAACTCACACAGTTCTTTTGGAGTATAAGATACCTCCTCATGTGTGATCCTTTTTTTTTCTTTCTTTTTTTTTTTTTTAATTTACGTGGGCAGGCACCAGGAATCGAACCCGGGTCCTCTGGCATGGCAGGCAAGCATTCTTGCTTTCTGAGCCACCGTGGCCTGCCCCATGTGTGATCCTTTGCATCTCACCTTTAAGGGCCTGTTGGGACTTCAGTCTAGTAATAGGTCTGCAAGAAATGAGGGGTGGTGAGGGTGGGTTATGAAAAAATTTAAAGTTTCTTCCCAGCCATTTGCTTCAGGGCATTCATTTGCAGTTTTACATGGTGGAACAGGATTAATCACTCTAGAGCTAATCCTTTCAGTTGGAGTTTGGATGGCCAACTCCTCAAGGCAGGCTGGAGGTGGGGCAGCTATGTCCTCATAAACTATTACAGGGTTAACTAGAGAAGACTCAGCATGACCTAGGGTTTCAACCTCTCCACCGACCTCATTATCCATCCATATGTTGCCATCCCGTTTTTCAGGGTCCCACTCCTTTCCAATCAATGCCTTCATTTAAATGGCAGACACCATCCAAGATTGAGATTTCAATTTACATTGTAAAGTTACTACTCTAACAGTAAGATTCTGAATCTGATTTTCAGAGTTCTCAAGTCTACGCTTACAGGAAATAAGATTTTCCTTCAGGACACTCACAGAAACATCTACATCTGTCAGACCACACTTAAGCTTCTCATTTGTAGACTTAAGCTCATCCTTTTCATTCATTAATGTAAACAATGTATCTAACAACCACCAGCCAATATCTCTATATTTGCTATTTCCACAAAACTCCATAAAGGTGTCAAAAACATTATCTCCCAGAACTTGGCTTCATACAAGTGAAGTATTAGAAGTACTGAATGTTGATATTTTGACTATCTCATTTTCCAACTCACTCCATGGATTGGCAATGTCATTTTGATTATAGGAATCAGAGTCCTTAGTGCCTTTGAGTCCATCTAGAATAGAAAACCATTCATAAAAATCCATTTTTAAGATTCTGTTTATTAAGAACCACTCCTGGTACCAAGTTGTATTGGTTAGGGTTCTCTAGGGGAACAGAATCAACAGGAAATATTTGTAAATATAATGTTTATAAAAGTGTCTCACATAATCATGGGAATGTAGTGTCCAAAATCTGTAGGGCAGGCTGTGAAGCTAACGATTCCGATGGAGGGTCTGAATGAACTCCACAGGAGACACTCGCCAGCCGAATACAGAGAGAACCTGTCTCTTCTGAATCCTCCTTAAAAGGCTTCCAGTGATTAGATTAAGCGTCACTCATTAAAGAAGACACTCCCCTTTGACTGAGTACAAATGGAATCAACTGTGGATGTAGCTAACGTGATCATGACTTAATTCTATGAAATGTCCTCATAACAAAAGACAGGTCAGCACTTGCTCAACCAGACAAACTGGTATCACCACTTGGCCAAGTTGACGCATGAACCTGACCATGACAAATACAAAACTATATGATGATATTGTGAGCCACTGGTTGTACACCATGTATAGAATGTTTGCATGTGAAGAATGTTTGCAATAAAAAGGTTTGACAATAAAAATATGAAAAAAAACTTTTTAGGATAACCACTAGAATGGAAAGAGAATTAAAAAATTCCAAGCTAGTATAGGGAGAAATAGTTTAAAAAAATAGAAATATAGATATATATGTAATTTTGTCTAGGAGGAGAGGCTAGAGAGTGAGATTATGATAATATTCAAATATTTGAATTACACAGCCTCAAGACTTAGAAAAGTAATACACAATTAAAAAACTAAAAAAAGATAATGTTTTGAAGAATGCTTTTCACATTTGAAAACATCAAATTCCAAAATAGATTTTCCAGTAATTTAATGATAATTACAACTTCAGATGCTATTATGTTTTTCAAAATATGTTTTAATAAGACACCAATGGAAGATTGATGTTTATGAAGGCTTATTGATTTGATGCTATTGCTTTTTAAGTGCTTTTCCCCCCTTTTCTCAAATTGAAAGAGGGTTTCAATTTAGAAGACTGTAATCTAGGAGAAATAAATAAAATCCAATAAAAAATCAAATCAAATCAAAAGAGCTAAGTATTTATTCTTGCACTTACAAATTTCATTGTTCTGAAATTTAAATACTATATGTTGGGGAGCAAAAATAAAAGTTCTTTAAAATCAAAGGCTAATTTAGAAATCTTTATTTATGCATTTATTAAGCAACAGAACATTTTGAACAGAGTCATCACTGATCTTTCAGCTGCATAAACAAAAGGCAACCTCTATTTCTACCTGTGTTGTCTTACATAAAAAGGCAAAAAACGATATAGAGTAACAAATGAATGAGCAATTTTCAGTAATACTTTTTGGTGTGGATATGTGTGAACAGAAGTTTTTATTTAACTGTGAAAAATAACATATATATAAAAAAAGCAACACATTCAAAGCACAGTTAATTGTAGAACAGATTTCAGAGTCTGGTATGGGTTACAGTTCCATAATTTTAGGTTTTTCTTTCTAGCTGCTCCAAGACACTGGAGGCTAAAAGAAGTATCAATATGATTCAGCAGCTATACTCATTTGTTAAATCCCATCTTTTCTAACTTTACCTTCTCTTTTGATCTTTCTCCCAATCTTTAGGGGTATTTGGACTAAGCCCATTCTAACTTTTTTTTATTGGAAAGGGCTGTTGATAATATGGGATAGGGGGATGGAACTAGTTGATGTTCTGGAGAGGCTGGGCCCTCTGGGTTTCAGGACTTACCTAGCCTAGGAACCCATCTGGAGGTTGTAGGTTCTGGAAAGTAATCATAGTGCCTAGAACCTTTGTGGAATCTCAGATAAAGCCCTAGGGGTTCTTTAGGATTGAAAGGAATGGTTTTGGTTGCGATTTGACAAGCCATCCTAAATAGCAATGTTTAGCTGAAGCTTGCAAAAGAGTAGCTTCTAGAATAACTTCTCGTTTCTATTTGAACTCTCTCAGCCACTGATACCTTATCTGTTACACTTCTTTTCCCCCCTTTTGTCAGGATGGCATGTTGATCCCATGGTGCCAGGGCCAGGCTCATCCCTGGCAGTCATCTCTCATGCTGCCAGGGAGACTTTCACCCCTGGATGTCATGTCCCATGTAGGGTGGAGGGCAATGGTTTCACTTGCAGAGTTGGGCTTAGAGAGAATGAGGGCACATCTGAGCAACAATACTTTCAAGTCCCTTTCCATAATATAAATTTCAAAGCCTTAAATTTAATATGGGTATATAAGAGAGGCCTCTTTCATTCTTCAGTTAAGCTTATTTTGCCAAATTGAATGTGAGGTGGTACTGTGTGTAAATAAGTAAGTTAAACAAAACTTGCGTATTTCCTTCAAACTGTCTCTAAGAGGTAGACTACACATATTGAGAACAAGAAAAAAATTTATGATATAACAATTTTAAAAGAAACGCCAGATATTTAGAACTACATATGTTAAGGTATCTAAAATGTTTCAAGCCAGAATCCAGCTAATTCTTCATGGATGTGAAAACAGAGCTCACAGTATGTAGCTAGTATAGAGCACAGAAAAAGTTACAAATATGTATAAATATTTAGAAAATATAATTTAGCCCACCTGCAGTTCTATTTTATCCATTATTTCTTGCACCAATTCCATTATAAGTCATGAAGTCTTAATGACTGAATGCAGTGAAACAAGCTTTGAATACATTGCATTGGCAAGTTCGTATTAACTGGATAATAAATGGCATGTATTTTCTAAGGTTGTAAGGGCAAAAGAGGATTAAGGAAATATGAGTGGAGAAAGCTTGGAATTCCTTGGTGAACTCTTCTTAGTTGTGCTGGAACAGTCTTCCATGTCAGCTATTATTCAACACCTTTTGCTGGTATCAGTTTTTCTAACATTCTTGCCCTGTCTTCATCCACTCAAAATAACTTACTCTAGTGCAAAGGAGTAAAGATACATTATCATAAAGAACTTTGATACCATTCTCATTGTCATGCTTAGGGACAGGTGTCAACTTGGCCAAGTTGTGGTACCTGTTTATCTGATTGGGCAAGCACTGGCCTGTCTGTTGCAATGAGGACATTTCATAGGATTAGGTCATGATCACGTCAGCTACATCCACAACTGATTCCATTTGTAATCAGCCAAAGAGGAGTGTCTTCTGCAATTAGTGATGCTAAATCTAATCATGGGAAGCCTTTTAAGGAGGACTCAGAGGAGACAGGTTCCATTCCTGCTTTGGCTGATGAGCCTCCCCTGTGGAGTTCATCCAGGCCATCCATCGGAGTCATTGGCTTCGCATCCTACCCTGTGGATTTTGGACTCTGAGTTCCTACAGTCACGTGAGACACTTTTATAAATTTTATATTTGCAAGTGTTCCCTGTTGATTCTGTCTCTCTAGAGAACCCTAATACACCCATATTTATGAAAAATCAATAATTTGCTTTATTTCATATGCGCTCATTATCATTATTAGTGTGTTAGTAATTATTATCAAATTCTTATATCTTTTAATCATCTTGTAACCCTCATTCATTCATTAAATATTTCTTGCATGTCCGCTAAGAGCCAGTGCTAGTTTTTTTAATAAAATAAGCAAATATGAGATGATTTCTTCTTTCTTCATGAAAATTACATTCTTTTGAGTGAGATATTACTAAAAAAAATGCCAGTGAATGTAAGACTACTATAATGATAAGTGCCATAAAATTGAGATATACAATACTATGGGAATATCGACTAATTTTGTTGGGGATTGTCTGTTGGTTTTCACTCCATACTTGCCTTCTTCTGTACCTCCACAGTTAGAAGCCTGTAAACTACATTTCTTAGACAACTTTGTCATCTAGCTTCCTTGGTAATGGTAGTCATTTTCAGGAGGCTCAAATGCAAAAAGAAAGCCTAAGACTTCTTTTCTGCTTTTGGTTTGTGACAGGACTGGCAGTGAAGTAATAGCAGCAGACAGCTGAGGCTGAATTCATGTGACCACAGACCCTGCCATAGCAGTAGGGATTTTAGCAATACCAGGGGAAGCCTGGGCCCCTATCTTTCTGCTCTGTGGTGCATCATGGTTCCAGCTGCTGCAGTTGCAATGGCAAGATCTTCATCAGTTTAACAACAGGAGGCTGTGGGAAAGCTTTTGTGAGAAAGCGATAGCTTAACTATCAATAATTTCAGGCTGTTCATCTTGCCTAAAACAATTTTCTTACCTCTTGATCAGACAGCCTGTGCAAAGCAGCCCTGTAAGGAGGTATATATTAGGGATTGAAAGATGGCTTATATGGCCAGAGAACAGAAAGCAAAGGGAAGGAGCAGTAAGAGGTGAGATTGGAGAGGAAAGTAGGTGATAGAATATGTAGAGAATTTTAAGTACTTTCTGATCGTATGGGGAAGCCACTGAAGAATTTGAGACATGAACCTCTTCAGTCTTTCATTTCAAAATTGTTAATTTTTGTGACTTGAACATTGCTGCCAAATGATTAATTTATTCATTAATTCTCATAGAAACCTGGATAGAAAGGTCTTATTTTTGCCATTTTATAAATAAAGAAGTTGGACTTCAATGTTCTTACATAACTTGTCAGAAGTCAAATTGCTAATATGGTATAATATCGTTTCTGTTTTTGAACTGCCTTCTTAAAAAAGGAGGAATTTCAATATTAAATACTTGACTAAGTTAACGTATTTTTTCACCTTTCCTAATTTTATAATATTTTCAAGATATCTAATCCTAAATACATCTGTGCACCTTAAATATTGAGTTAAAAATTGGGTGACTTGATTAGAAAAGTGGAGTGTTTTCTTTGAACTGCTAAAAGTATGGTACACATAATGTTATTGTAATATCAACAGTTCTGTGTTCACCAAATACTCTTCTAGTTTCCTCTTTGGGGACACACAGAAAATCTAAATTTCCTAGTTTCCTTTACAGTTGGGGTAGGACCGTATTTCTGGGATCTGGTGTAATGGGACTTGGGCTAATTGGCTGTGAGCACACATGATGCAAGTCACTTACATGCCCACTTAGAAGACCTCCATGTGTTTATCTTCATTCTTGTCTCCATTTCTGCAGTAATTTCAGAGGCCACATGCTTAATTTTATAATATCATGTTATTCAATATATGACAGATTGTGATGTGAATGAGAAATAGATCTTTCCCCCACCCCTTTGTTAAACCACTGAGATTTGGTGGTTTGTAAAAAATGTTAATTACTTTGGTTGATACCACTGTCCATGAAGAAAACTCAGCTTATGTTGTTTTAGGGGGCTCTTAAGTTTTTTGGAAAGACATATTTTAACTACAATGGCTGGCAGACTAGTCTCAGTTCTATTGTTCTATTGTTGAGGAAACAAAGTTGGGTCCTGGAATTTAGAATACCTCGTGAGGCCTGTCCTCTTCTGCTTTAAATTAGAAAAGTTAATCTTAATTCTGTGCCCTGAGAGATTCAGATGTATTCAAAATCTTATCTATTTCACTATGCTTTCTCTAATCTTCCTTTTACCCTGAGTCGTATCTTAATTCAAGTCGTGGTGACCACAGTTTCAACCTATAGAAGGACATTCCTTTGTTTCATTGTCTTATCAACAAATGTTTCTGCCCACATTTAATTCAGAGGAAGAAATAAGGAGAAAACAAGGAGCTGCTTCACGACTCCTCAGATGGGGGGCAAGGAGAGTGGCAACACACAAGTGGAGGGCAAGAGTGACAGACATAGAGTAGGTCATCAAGGACCTTGGTTCCTGGGCTAATGAGTTTAGTTTTTGTAGTAGGTAATGGGAGAGAGTGAAGAATTTCAAACAAGGAAATGGTAATGATAATATTTATAGTTAGCAAAATCTCTTAAATTATATGTTAGGATCAATTGATGGCAGAAAAAACCTGAAAGCAGGAAGGTCAGTGTAGTAATTATTGAAATATTTCAGTAAGAGAAAATAATTTTAAAAAATCAGGCCTTATCATTGAGGATAAGAGAGTAGATGAAAGGAAATATGTGAAATAAGTGGAATAAAAATGATTTGTTAAATGCTTAGGTGTGAGAGGTAAAGAAGCATTGAAGTCTCTGTATCAGCTGAAAGGATGGGTCATGCTTCCATTAAGTGAGAAAGCAAATACAGACAGGTGAGCAGGTTTTTATGTTGGAGAGTGGATGAGTCCATTTTCGTACATACTGAGTCTGTGATCCAAGTAGAAATACTAGTAGTTAGGTGGATATAGGTCTGCAGCTTAGAAATTAGATCTGGCTCAAATAAAAGGTGGTGAGAACTTAGCCCCTGGAATGAATGAAATTTATCACAAGTGTATTTGTATATTTGCTTGTTCACCACAGCATTTTAAAATTAAAGGATTTTATATCAAAATCTTAATTTGAAACATCTCTTGAAAAATAGACGAAATGGCAATGCCAGTCTAACTTTTTTCTTTGGTGATAATCTGCTGCCCTGCACAGTTACTACCTCTTATGAACCAAATATGTGTGCTGCACCTGCAGCTTCTTGCCTTCATCCTTAACTGCCTACTTAAGCAGTTAAGTAGCCCTATGGGCTTCACTCATTCCGTTATTGTTACCAGACAAAGGTGATGGATTCTTTTGTGATGCACTCAACTAATTCCTGAGGCACTGGGGTTTCACAGAGAGAAAAAGTTTATTATGAGGCATGTAGCAGGAGAGCAGATGGCCTAGTGGACGAAGATCTGTCTCCCCAAACTGTGGTAATTTTGACAGTTTTATAGCATTAAAAGATGGGCAGGCTTTAGGATAATGAGCACAGTGGCCCCTGATGATGTAATTAGAGGTGATTTAATTATTGAGCACGGGCAGATTACATATTTAGTTATAAGGGATGTATGTAAGAAAATGGTGGCCTAAGATGATGTTGGGCATGATTTTTAGTATTGTAATGAGGTGTAGGTGACTTGTAGGTTAAAGTCTAAGTACTGCACATGTCAGGTGGGCCCACTTTGGTTAGATCCAATCTTGGGACCCACGACCCTGCATTCATGAACATTAGGGGCTGTCTTTAGTGATTACAAAACTCTAAAATTGAAAAACTGGATGAATGTGTACAAATGTGGGTTAGTCTCAAGGTTTTACAATCACAAGGGGACAAGATAAAGGCTAAACAATCATTATCAGAGATCAAGACAGTTGGATTTCAGTTCAGTGATTTCAGGTATTACCCTCTTTTTTTTTCTTTAATATTTCTATTGAGAAATCTTCGTACACACAGCCCACACATGGTGTACAATCCATGGCTTTATATCATCACATAGTGTGTATTCATCACCATGATCACTTTTAGAACACTTGCATCACTCCAGAAAAAGAAAAAAGGAAAAATTAACACATCTCATACCCCTTACCCCTCTCTCTCATTGACCACTAGTATTTCAATCTACTCAATTTATTTTACCTCTTGTCCCCCCTATTATTTATTTCCCCTCTGTCTATTTTAATACACTTGGGAAGTAAAAAAAAAACAACTATATACTGATTTAATAATCATAATCAATTGTTAATCCCTAACTTCATGATTATATTATCATCCTGCCCTCTTTAGCCATTTGATTTGCAGGTTTTCCTTCAGTCTTTGATATACAGGTCTCTTTTAAAAGACAACGGGCATACATGGGTCACTTATATTGTCTGTTTGGATTCTCTCAAAAGCTGAGCCTGAGAGAAGGACTTGGGTGCTAGTAGTTTATTTGGAAGGTAATACCAGAAATAGAGGTGATAAGTAGGAAAGAGTGATGCAGGCATGCAAGGCACAGCAATGAAGTGGGTTTCTGCTGTAGGCAACTGAGACTCTATTCTACTAGGTTCCCTCTAAGAAACAGGGAGAACTACACCTCTGAATTGTTAGACCCAAAAGAACAGGGCAGCAGGGACATTTATCAGTGGACTCCCATCGCCATTGGTTGAGGTTGGGCCTGGAAAATTACACCTCTTCGCCTCAGGGCTGAGTCCAGCCAGGTTGCTCTCAGATGCTTACTTCCTTGCAGGGGCCTGTCCTCAGGCAGAGAAGTGGTCAGTGAGCAATAGCTCTCCATTGTTGCCGTAAACTCAGGTGGGGTCTGACGGATATAGCCCTCTTAGAGCTGCCTACCTTACGGGATTGTAGATTGTCTTTTTTTAATGCTTTGCATGGGCAATAACAATTATTTCTGCATTCTCATGTTTAAATTATTTCATGTTTTTTGCTTGTTTGTTTTTGGCATGGGAAGTTTCTAGGAATCAAACCCAGGTCTCTGGCATGATAGGAGAGAATTCTGCCACTGAGCCACAGTTGCACTGATATCATGTTTGCTTTTAATACATATCAGTTGGAATGTAAGATGAATAATTCCTTAAAGGGATATATTATTTTATATGACTGGAATTTTGGATCAATTCTTAGACCCTAATAATAAATTCTCCTTTGCTACCTTTTAGTATACTGAAAAGAATACTGAATTGATTGATTAAATTCTCCCTTATGTCAATAGAGTTTCCAAGAGCTATATAACATTTCTTTATAATAGTGAAGGCTCTGGAATAGGAAAAGGACCCAAGTTAAGGAAATGCTAAATTTTCATCTGGCTGGCAACTTTTTTTTGACTCAGGAAAATTTTTGATCTATGAACAAGACAAGAGTTTAGAAAGTCCATCTACACTTTAAAATGTTTGCACAGTACTTTAATTTTCCATCCAAACACCTAGCAATTTACACACAAGCCAGATTGCATTTGTCAGCATTTGCCAAGCACCCTCCCCTTCAAAGGCTTTGACCTGGGCTAACTACTCACATGCAGAAGTGGGGCTCTGGCACAGTACCTGAGGGGCTTCATTAGTTGACTCTGTTCAGCTACTGCTACTGCTGAAGCTGAACCTGTGAGATGAACATACTGGAAAATGTGGGGCAGATGTAATGTAATACTTAAGAGGAGTATTCTAAACTTCTCATTTATACTCTCTCCTTTTATTATTTTCTCACAACTACAGACAAAAAAAAAATAGAAAGTGTCTAAGTGTCCCAAGATTGGAAAAAAAAAGATTATTACATTACAAACTGCCAAATAACTATAATATATGGATTAAATATATCTGTATGAAAAAATACATTATTGTGTTGTCTTCAGTGAAGTAAGTCTCACCAAATCTGATTCTTTCTTTCTTTTTTTTCCATTTTTTGCCCATTAGAGCAGTGTCAAGCAAAAACTGATGAACCAGAAAATACAATTCCCTTTCCCTTTTTTCCCTCTTTTCATCAATTTATCTGTATCAGGGAACAGATGCACCCGGCTCTAGAATTAAGTGAGATTGTAGCACGAAAACCAGGCATGAGGCCGCAGGCCTCCAGGAACGTTCTGCGAAGTTAGAACAGGCTGAGACTAAGGATCCGTAGTTTCAGGAAGCAGGTTTTATTAGCTCGTGCACACCAGGGCCCAGCTGAGTAACCTCAAAAGTCTGAGCCCCGAACAAAAGGCAACCTTAGCTTTTATAGACTTTTTGACATGTTAAAGACAAGGTACACAACTGGCTGATTTAAGTTGAGAATGGCCCAGAGCTGAACCGTTGAGGGGCCCCCACCCCAGGAATATCTTCTTTTGCCTAGGTGCATTTTTACCAGTTCCTGAAGGCTAGGGGAGGAGGTTTATATTCCAGGAAATGTGCCTTATCTCGCTTGCCTGCAAGGAGAGGGATTTGGGGATTTTCCACAGAGAGCACAGCTAGACCAGAAAGAGGGGAACTTTTTCCAAGATAACTTTTACTCTACTGTAAAGAGCTTCTATTTATAGTCCGCTCTCTAGGGAAGTGGTTATGAATATGGAGAACCCGCCCCCCCCCTTTATTAATTTCCTGTGCTGCTGTAACAAATTACCAAAAATATAGTGGCTTAAAGCCACAGAAGTTTATTATCTTACAGTTCTGGAGGTCAAGTGTCTGAAGTGGGTTTCCCTGGGCAGAGCTGTAATCTTTCTGGAGGCCCAGATGGAGACTCTGTTTCCTTGTATTTTCCAGCTTTTAGAGGTTGCTTGCATTTCTTAGCTCATGGCCACCTTCCTCCACCTTCAAGGCCAGCAATACAGCATCTTCAAGTCCTGTATTGACTCTGAATTCTACTGCCTCCCTCTTCCACGTTAAAGGAAGCTTGAAGTTACGTTGGGCCCACCTGGATAATCCAGGATATTCTACTTTAGTTAACTGATTAGCAAACTTAATCTATCTGCAAACTTAATTACTCCTTGCTGTGAAATATTACGCATTCACAGGTTCAGGGGATTAGGGCTTGGCTCTCTTTGGGGGGCATTAGTCCGCTTACCATACTTCTGAGATTCTGTGGGGAATCAAAGGCAGTTTTCCACTGTCCTGACCCCCCAGGCACTCTGACCCTGATCCGTGCCAGCAATAGCGACTGGGATCAGAAGTGTACTCTCCAGGGCCTAATGAATACACAGAGGAGTTGGAAATATTGCATATGTGAAAGTAGCCAGAGATGAGAGGGACATCAGGATGGGGTATAACTTTATTCAGACAAAATTTATAAGGATAATGTAAAATACTGTGGTACTGATATCAGTTTATTTTAATTTAACCAATACAGGCTGTTTTTTTTTTCTTTTCATATAATTTATTTTGAAAGAAGTGGTATATATTTAATGCAATTTAGTGGTATTTTGTTGGCAGCCTGTTATTTATCCATTTAAAGATCACTGAATATCCAATATGGGTGGCCCTGGAATATAGAAATAAATAAGATCCGAGGCTGGATTTCAAGTAACTCACAAGTATAATAGGCAAATCAGAAAAGCAATTAGGTGAAATACAGGAGGAGAAGAATTTTAGCATAAATATCAGAGGGTCTTATGGGAGTGTAGAGGAAACACACAAGGAAGAGTCCCCTAATTATGTAGAGGGGTGATTCCAGAAAGTCTTCCAAAAGGAGGTGACTTAGGAGAAGGGGATCAGACAATGGGTGTCATATTTGCCAAAGTTCATAGTCAAAAATGATCTTGGCCTATCTGGAAGCAAAGCAAGCTGGCCAGTGTAGCTGGAGCTAAAGTTGCACATGGGGATGAAACGAGAGAGGATACTGGAAAGGGCAATAAGTCCCAGCACATGAAAGCCCTTGTTTGCCTGAGATTCTGGAATTTACCATGTAAGCAATGGGTGTACAAAATCAGAATGACATTGTAGAGGGGAGATTGCAGTGGGGACATAGAGGACTTTACTACTGATACTACTACTTTAATTATAGGTTACAAGTATGATTTGAGTGTTTGCTAATAGAAAATAATTTTGAAAATTATCTCTCCATAATCCTGACACTGAAATAACTCTTATCCTTATCTGTATTTTACAGAAGAGAAAACTAAGAGTTAAAGAGATTAAGCAACTTTTTCCTGATACATGCTCTGATGGTTTGGAGGCTTTCTGGACCCCAGAACATCATATTCTTAAAGCTAATTCATTCCTGTGGTTGTAAACCTATTATGATGGGAGCTCTTGGTTAGGTTATGTCAGTTGAGGCACGCCTCTTAATCTTCTTGCCAACATCCTCTTTAAGTGGACATAATACAGAGAGAAGGACACAGAAGCTGAGAAAGAAAGCCAGGGAAACAGAGAGGGAGCCACTGATGCCAGAACCTGGAAACAACAAAACCCAGAAGAGGAGAGAGAGACCAGAACATGTCCCCATGTGCCTTGCTATTTGACAGTGGAGTCAGGTATCACCTTGATGATTTGGACATTTTTCACAGTCTCAGACATGGAAGCTTGTAACTTAATAGATTCCCCAATGTAAAAGTCAACCTATTTTATGGTATCTGCATTTCAGCAGCTTTAGCAAACTAAGTGGCTGGGGGTTAAATCTTATATCTTTGTCCCCCAAATCTTCATAAATCACAAAGGCAAGTTTACCTTGAAGCTCTGAAGCCAAAGCTTCAGGCTCTCTCACTTGCATGGGGCCTTTCCCAAATCTCGGGGCACATAGGGAGGAAGCAGTGTCCCAGTGAGAGTCACAGAAACTGGATAGTGGTGCAATAAAATGAGAAAATAATACGGGAAGAGGAAAAGATTGATGTTGGAGGGTGAGAAGTTATTTTTGAAGATTTAAAGTTTAATATGTCTATGAGATATTCAAGTAAAGATGTAGGAATAGGCAGTAAAAATATAGAATGACTCAAAATGTGTTGGTTTGGAGATACAGAGTTGGGATTCTTAGATATATAGCTATATTTGAAACCATAGCTGTGGGTGGTATTTATCAAGATCTAAGGCATTGTATTCAAAGAATGAAAGAAGACGGTTTGAGAAGGCACAATGTAAAAAAGCATTGTTTAAGATGGAGAAAGAAAAATTCCATGAGCAAGGGCCATAATTAAAAATATTTAATAGCATATATAAAATTTAAATGGTTCCATGAATCTAAAATTTTTTTAAAATTCTCTTTAATTCCCCAAGTAAACAAATATCTATACCTATCTACCTTCTATCTCTATCACTTCTCCCTCTTTCTACTCTCCTGTCAATGAATCGCTGTCATCTACTACCTATTTCTATATTTAAATTTATAACTGCTTCTCAAATGATATTCATTTTATTGAAAATAATTTATCAAATTCTATTCATTTTCAAATAATTAGTTGGGTTTTGGAAGTTGTTGATGTGACCTTTTGTTTGGTACGGTTGTTGAGAGTTAAAGAACACTTGCCTCTGAGCTATGCGTAACCTAAGGTACAACATCAAACCCTTCCAACACCTTCCTAATGATGTTATACTCATTAGGTGACTTCTAGTTTCATTACTGTGCTTTTAACATCACTGATATTGTTCATGGTCTTAAGTCTTCTTGCAGCCTCGGCTCTAATAATGATAGCATTAAATTTTTTTATTCTTAGTTGTGAGATTCTTACTTATTTATCTCTTTTATAAATTAAGTCATGAGGATAGTTTGCTATCAGGTCATATTTAAATAGACTGAACCTAGTCCTGTGTGCAGGTGAGGGCAGCATGGTGACTGTGAGGGTGCCTGTGGTTGGGTCTCTGGGTTTCCAGTCCTGGCTCTGTTACTGAAGGTCTTTTTGTTTGTTTCAATGTATTGGTTATTTGATTAGGTTCTTTGCAAGTTTAGAAAACCCATTTGGGAGGTAAACTTCATTTGTGAGAGAGGGCGCAGTATGCAGGTAGCCTTGGAGCTGAGGAACAGCTTTGATTTTTGGTATAAGTTGTGAGTCCACAGTTTTCTGAACGACCTTGCACTGTTAGGGAAGCTCAGATTTCTCCTTCTCTGTGTCGAAGATCTCTCCTTCCTGGTGTCTGGGCTTACCTAGCTTCTTCCTGAAGTAAGCATCAGTGAGATGTTTTGGGATTTTCACACCACTCATGTCAATTTTGGTGGAGGTGGCAATGAGAGACTTCTGGTGCATCCTACGCAGAGGAACCCTATTGAGGACCAACAGCAAGTCGCTTGTGACTAGACAGAATGGTCCCGGGAGGGCTGCTGGATGGCAGCCTTCTCACACGCAGACTGAAAAGTTTTCTTCCATGGCTCAACAGCTTCTGAGGCACAGCTTCAGTGGGATAAAATATAGACATTTTGCAAAGCTTAACCACTCTGGTACCTCCATTTTGGTCACCACCAATGGGTTTTGTTTTATTTATTTATTTATTTTGCATGGGCAGGCACCAGGAATTGAACCCAGGTCTCTGGCATGGCAGGCGTGAACTCTGCCTGCTCAGCCACCATGGCCCGCCCCACCAAAGGATTTTGTGACAGTAGTAAGAACCTTCTCCTCCTTTTTCTTTTCAATCCTGGATTTAGCTGCTGAATACTTCTTCTTGTCCATGGCCTTTCTGGAATGCACTGCAGATCAGGAATATCTGCCAATTCCTCTGACGAGGATCGGGTTTCGGCTGCACTGAGGTTCCCTGTCTTGGACTCTTACTTCTTGAGGGTCCTTTACTTAACCTTGCCACTGGCATCAGCCTTCTGGAGTTCAGGCTTCTTCTCCATAGTGGACAGCTTCTCAGCCTTTCACCTGCCATCTTGAAGGATGGGAAAGTTGTCACTGAAGCTTTAAATAGTATTTCTGTGCCTCAGTTTCCTAATACATGAAGTAGGAATGATGATACTAATTAGAGAACGCAAATGTGGGAATTTATATGTGGAATGGTGCCTGGGACAGAGCAAGCACTCTTATTTTTATTAATAAAATTAACATTTATTGTGTCTGTAGTGGGTGAGATTTTGGGTTTTAACAAAGTTATCCACTTAAATGGTGGGGTAATTGATAGGGAGAGTGAAAATGGAATACACATGAGGGGCATTCCCTAATTCCACACTTCTCCCATGGGCCTTTTCTGTTCCCTTGACATGAGTTTTCTGTAGCTTGTTGCCCTGTTCAGGCTGCAATGTCTCTCATCAATGTCCCGACACGTACTCTTCTAGCCTTTCTCCTACTTTCTCAAAGTGCCAAATCATGACTCTGCAGGCTCCACCACAGCTCTGGCGAAGGTGATTCTGAGAGCGTGCTGGCTTGCAGCCAGGACTGCTGACCTTTCTGCCAATGTTGGTCAGAGCCAAGGAAGGTAGATGGCAGTGTATGAAAGCCATGGAGAGCTACTGGGCAAGTGGGTGCTAGCTCTACTTCTAGTACCAGCCAGGCCTGGGTGGGTGCTGTAGCAGGGGCAGGGGAGCTCTCTGAAGCTCCTGTCGTGGGTGGTGTGGGGCAGAAAGAGAGCAGAGTTTTTAGGATCAGATAGACATGAGACCAATCATCTGTTATAGGTCTTGGGGTTTCCTGAAGCGAAATGGTTATGAGTGAATGCAAGAGGTAAAATATGCATTCAGTGACATGTTGACAATGAAATTTAGATACCATTTGTGGAGAGCATAAGATGTGATGGATGGAGTGATGGGAGCAGCATTGAGCAAAGCACAATTAAGAAAGAGACCTAGAGAGGCAGGCTAAGGCCCCTGGTGGTGTGTTCCATGGTGACATTCTATTGCTTCAGTGCTGAACGTGGCCTGAAAATATCCAACTCTAGGCTTTTCTCGGTGGCCTTGTGACATTGGCTTGTAATTCCAGTTTATACTTCTACAAATGTCCAGATAGCTTTTTTAGGGGGGGTTTAAATCAGGAGAAGTATAATACTCTATAGTAACCTTGACATACAGTGACAAGTTGTTTTAAAACTGAAGTTGACATACTATTTTTCTGATAGAGAAAGCAACCAAGTATTTGTCAGTCATTTTTTCAGAACAGAATAAAGTCTCCTATAGCATGGATTTTTCTTTTTTTTAATATACTGCTCTAAATTAATATATTAATTGATTTAATTTCCAATAGATACCTAATTTCACAGCTATGTAAATCGAGGTGCAGAGACCTTAAATAACTTGCCTGAGACTGCATAGCAAGTAGGTGGTACCTCTAAGATTTGCAGCAGGTTTGGTCCTAGAGCCCTTGCCCTGTGGCGTGTTAAAATACTTACTGCCCCTCGCTGGGAGATGGGAAGACATGGGGCCTAATGGTAGAATGTTCTTCAGCTTTTAACACCAATGTTGAGAAAATACATTGCAGAGTTGCAAAGTGGTTAATTTTCTAGTCCTTTCAGTCTTTGAATTGCAAGAAAAGAATAGAGGAATCTTTTTTTACTGATGGGTACAACTTGAAAGTACAGTATGCTAAAAATTGGACCGACAGTAGAAAAATTGTAAAAATACACACACTTGGTTGTTTTCTTTACATTCAAATATATTTTCTGATTTTTTAACAATATGATATAAAGCTCCTAACAATTGTAAGGGGCAGTAATAGTGCAATTTTAATCAGACACATTTTTTCTAAGATCAAATTACTTTAGGAAATGAATGTTTTTGTGAGAGAAGGTCTTTTGAAGTTGGTACTACCCTTTGAAATTGTTTCAAAAACTTAGTATTCTACTATGAAAGTTTAAATTCTATTGTTTTATATTTATTTTTACACATTTAACAGCATTACATTTTACAATTAATAGTCTATATTGATTAATTTACTGTAGGATTTAGAGAGCTTGTAATTACTTATATCATTAAAATATGATCTAACCAATATTCCTGAAACTGTAGAATGGCTAGAGATTGCTTTTAGGCTTTAAAAGTCAGAATATCTGGGGATATTTTATGTTTCATTTTCTTTGTTCTGAAATGTCAAATTGATTATTGCAGTCATTCAATCCTAATTTTAGGGTTTACCTTTATTCTCTCTCTTCCCTCCCCCCCTCATTCCTTCCCTTCCTTATCTACCTCTTTCTCTCCTCTTCTTTCATTCCTATTACTAGTCACTTTAAGTAGAAACATTATTCAAAGACTAAATTTATAAATTCCCTTCCTTTACTTATGCAATGTGGCATAGTCAGGACTTGATTTCTATCTACCATGCCCTTTTTTAGTTTCTCTTATGCTGGATTTCCTTCTTGCTTCTTCCACCCTAATATAAAATTCTAGCTAATGCAAAGAGCCATTTGCAGATCTACATTCTAGAAAAGCTTTTGGTTTATGGTGTTTTTACTTTGAAAAGATATTCTAGAAGTCTTTTCAAATTTCTCAAATGAAATTATCTTATCCTCCATTGAATATGTATCACATTTTGTGTATTTTAGTTCCTTTAATTTTTTTTAATCTCTTCAATTAGAGAAATTGAAGATTTACTATGATTACAGGAGACTCATGCAGAAAGTACAGAATTTCCATTACCACCCCCCCACACACATAATATCACCTACCATTAACACTTTTAATTAGTGTAGTATCTTTGTGAAAACTGATGAAACAATATTATTTTAATTATACAATTAAATATAGCCTGTAGGTTACGTTAAGGTTCACTTTTCTGTTCTACAGTTCTATGGTTTTTAAAACTTTTTATTCTGGTATCATATATATGACCTCATATTTCCCCTTATAACCATATTCAAATGTACATTTCTTTTTTAAATGCAATTTTATTGATACATATTATTTATCACATGCCATTTAATCATCCAAAGTGTAAAATCAACGGTTCACAGTATCACCATATAGCTGTGCATGCATAACGATTGACTTTTTCTCTTTTTTTGTGAAAAATAACATATATACAAAAAAGCAATACATTTCAAAGCACAAACACAACAGTAGTTGTAGAACAGATTTCAGGGTTTGATATGGGTTACAATTCCACAATTTTAGGTTTTTCCTGCTAGCTGCTCCAAGACCCTGGAGACTAAAAGAAGTATTTTTATTTTCTATTTAATTATCTCTGTTATAATCTTTTTCTTATTTCTGTCCTTCTGCTCAACTTTGGTTTAGTATGCTCTTCTTCTAGTTCCTCTAGTTATGAATTTAGATCTCTGATTTGAGATCTTTTTTTTTTTTTTTTATGTAAGGATTTGGAGCTACATATTTCTCCCTCTGTCCTATCTTTGCTACATCCTCTAAGTTTGGGAATACTG
The DNA here is from genome assembly GCF_023851605.1 of Tamandua tetradactyla. Taxonomy (NCBI): domain Eukaryota; kingdom Metazoa; phylum Chordata; class Mammalia; order Pilosa; family Myrmecophagidae; genus Tamandua; species Tamandua tetradactyla. The sequence continues at coordinate 110,236,638 of NC_135327.1, read as the reverse complement.
TGTTTTTGCCTTCATTCACCTCAAGATGTTTTCTAATTTCCTTGGTGATTTCTTCTTTGACTCTTGGCTTGTTTAAGAGTATGTTGTGTATTTTCCACGTATTTGTGAATTTTCCATTTCACCCTTTGTTATTGATTTCTAGCTTCATTCCATTGTGGTCAGAGAAAATACATGGAATGATCTCAACATTTTAAAAGTTATTGAGACACGTTTGTGACCTAATATGTGATCATTGTGCACTAGGGAAGAATGTGTATTCTATCGCTATTTAGAGACACAGCCTATGTATGTCTGTTAGAAATGGTTGGTTTACAGTATCACTCAAGTCTTTCACTTTCCATTGATTTTCTATCTGATGTTCTATTATTGAAAGTGATATGTTGAAGTCTCCTACTACTAATGCGGAAGTGTTTATTTCTTCCTTTAATATGTCAGTATATTTGGGGCTGTACTCTTAGTTGTATATATATATATAATTATTTAAAGTATATAATGTTTTTTTAACAGTATATAGCATCCTTCTTTATCCCTTGGAACTATTTTTGACTTAAATAAATCTATTTTATCTAATATTAGTATATCTCCTCCAGTTCTCTTTTGGTTACTATTTGTATGGATAAACCACATATGGTTGCATGTTTTTTTTAAATCTATTCTGCCAATCTCTGCTTTTTGACAGGGAAGTTTAATTCATTTACATTCTAAATAACTACTGATAACTCAGGGCTTTCTTTAGCCATTTTGCTTTTTGATCTTTGTAAGCCCTATAACTGTCCTGCCCCTCAATTCTTCCTTTAATGCCTACTTCCATTTTCTTCTTCTTCTTTTTTTTTTGTAATATACCATTTTGAGTTGCTTCTGATTTTCTTTGTAGTTTATTTTTTTTTTCAGATTTTTTTCTTTGTGGTTACCATGGTGCTTACATTTAATATCCCAAATCTATAACAATGTTGTCGATTTGATCATTTAATTTCAATAGCATGCACTAATACTATTCCTAAACCCTTCCACTCCCCTACCTTTTTGTCTTACTGGTTTCACATTACATCTTTATACATTGTGTGTCCAAAACCAGAATTTTTAAAAAATATTTTTATTGAGAAATCTTCACACACATACATTCTATATATGGTATACAATCAATGGCTCACAATATCATTACATAGTTGTGTATTCATCACCATGATCATTTTCTAGAACATTTGCATTGCTCCAGAAAAAGAAAGAAAAAGAAAAAAACTCATATATACCATGTACCTTACCCAATTCTCTCATTGACCATTAATATTTCCATCTACCCAATTTATTTTACCCTTTGTTCCCCCATTATTTCTTATTTTTTTACTCATCTGCCATATCCTGGATAAAAGAAGCACCAGACACAAAGTTTTCACAATCACACAGTCACATTATAAAAGTTCTATCTTTATAAAATCATCTTTAAGAATCAAGGCTACTGGAACACAGATCAACAGTTTCAGGTACTTCCCTTTAGCCACTCTACTTTATCATAAACTAAAAAGGGGTATCTATATAATGCATAAGAATGACCTCCAAGATAATCTCTCGACTCTGTTTAAAATCTCTCAGCCACTGAAACTTTATTTTTTCTCATTTCTCTCTTCTGCCTTTTGGTCAAAAAGCCTTTCTTGATCTGTTGATGCCAGTTCCTGGCTCATCCCAGGATTTCTGTCCCATGCTGCCAGGGAGATTTACACCCCTGGGAGTCATGTTCCATGTAGGGGAACCCACATAGGACAGTGGGTTCATCTGTTGAGTTGGCTTAGAGAGAGATGCCATATCTGAGCAACAAAAGAGGTTCTCTGGGGGTGATTCTTAGGCCTAAATCTAAGTAGCTTAGCCGATCCTTTGCAGGAGTAAGTTTCATAGGGGCAAATCCCAAGATCTAGGGTTTGGCCTATTGATTTGGTTGTCCCCACTGCTTGTGAGAGTATTAGAAATTCTCCAAATGGGGAAGTTGAATATTTCCTCCTTTTCCCCGAATCCCCCAAGGGGACTTTGCAAATACTTCCTTGTTCACTGCCCAAATTACTCTGGGATATAGCAGGGCATCATACTAACCTGGACAAACCAACAAAATCTCATGCCCTATTCAATATTCCATGCACTTATGGTGTTAACTTGACCATACAAGTTAAATTAGAAAATGTGCTACCCAAATATAAATTTTGCTCCAAATAAACATTTCTTCCTTAGTCTCACATAGAAGTTGAAATTTTAAAATATGGATGATTTCATCCATTACCCTGTATTCTGATTTACCTTAGTCCTATCCATATCAGCTTCATTCATATCTCTACTTGAAGTCTGACTTTTTCAACTTTTTAAACAGTTCCTATATGGGGTACTGCTGACTTTCATAACTTCAGAACTCTAACTCTGAGTCCTAGGTGTCAAATATGAGAAAAACATAGATTTTTAATTACTTTTTCTACATTTGCATTTTAGAGCTAGTAAGAAATAAAAAGTGGAGTTACATACCAAAAGCTACAGTATAGGAGTACTGACATTTGTGATTATTTACATAGTAATCTTTACTGGAGATACTTATTTTCTTTATGTTGTTTTGATCTACTGTCATGTTCTTTCCTTTCAATTTGAAGAACTTCCTTTAGCATTGCTTGTAGTGAAGTCTACGGGTGACAAACTCCTTCAGTCTTTGTTTATCTGGCAATGTCTTAATCTGTCCCTCATTTTTTAATAACAGTCTCTCCAGATATAAAATTCTTACTTGGCAATTGTTTTCTCTCAGCACTTTAAATATTTCATCCCACTACTTCTCTGCTTCTATGGTTTCTGATGAGAAATTGGCACTTAATCTTCTTGGTTCCCCCTTGTACACAGTACATTGCTTTACTCTCGCAGCTTTCAGAATTTTTCCTTATCTTTGGCATTCAACAATTTGATACTATGTGTCTGGGCATGGTTGTCTCCAAGTTTATCCTCTTTGGAGTTTATTGGGCATCTGGAATATCTTTATTTAAAATTTGGATGTTTTCTGACATTTCTTTGAGTATTTCTTCTGCTCCTTTACTCTTTCTTATCCTTCTAGGACTCCCAAATGTATAAATTGCTATTCTTGATGGTATCCCACAGGTCTCTTAGACTCTGTTCACTTTTTAAAATTGTTTTTCTTTCTGCTCCACAGCCTAAATAATTGCAATTGTCTTGTCTTTGAGTTCATGGATACTTTCTTCTGCCAGATACAATCTGCTGTTGAAACCCTCTAGGGAATTTTTAATTTCAATTATTGTGGTCTTCAGCTCTAGTTTTTCCACTTGGTTCCTTTAAACATTTCTATCTATTGAGATTCTCATGTTGTTCATTCAATTTTTTTCTCTGATTTGTTTGTTTGTTTTTTGCCTTTATCTCTTTTAGCATATGAGAACCATTTTTCTGAAAGTCTTTGTCTAGTATGGTTAAAGTCTGGACTTCTTTGTTGATGGTTTCTGGATTTTTATCTCGATCCTTGGATGGGCCATTATTTCTTCTTTTTTTGTCCTGTAATCTTTGGTTGCATGCTGTACATTTTAATATTTTAAAGTACTAACTCTGTGATTTAGTCCCTGAGTTCTATGTTCCTTGAATTTGTAATCAGCTAGGGATATGACAGAGATTTCCTTTTGTTAGCTAGGAGCTAACAACAACAACAAGCCAACACAGAAACACCTTCCACAGTTTTTGCATATTAGTTCTGGGTTGAGTTAAGAACTCCTTCAGAATATAGCTGCCCTATCAAGAAGACACCCTGAGGTGAATGTGAAGTGTAGGGTCCTCTTTTCTGAGTCTGTGTCTCATCCTGGGCTTGTACTCACTAGTGCCTGTGGCCTTAAGCATTCCCTGGGTTACAGGAAGTCAAATGCTGCCTCTGCTCCCTTTGAAGGACAGACATATGTTGGAGATATTGAGGGTTCAGTTCCAGAATACCAAATAAAGTGAGTCACATGATTTTTTTTTTTGGTTTCCCAGTGCATAGAAGAGTTATGTTTACACTGTGTTGTAGTCTGATATATGTGAAATAGTATTTCTTAAAAAAACACACACATATATATACCTTAATTAACATACAACAGAGACACAAATTGAGCACATGCTTTTGGAAAAATGGTAACAATAAACTTCCTCGAAGCAGAGTTGCCACAAACCTTCAATTTTATAAAAATCACAATATCTGCAAAACACAATGAAGCAAAGTGCAAGAAAACAAGATATGTGTGTGGACTTTCTCCCTCTTCTGGGTTCTCTATTATAGTCGTAAAGCCTGTAATCCTTTGCCTCAGTCCCCTTTATTTGTTTCTTATACTGCTTCAGGCTGTCTTTAAACTGCTTCTGCCTACAGGGCAAGTGTGGCTCAGCCTTTCAGGCTGCCACTAGATAGACTGGGAGGGACACACAGGTCCTAGTATCTGCACAGGGTTCCTCTGTATCTTCCAGCCCAGGGCCAGGGACCCACAACAGGAGTGCAAGCCAGCACCATACCACACAGGAGAGAGCTGGGGCAGGGGGCAGCAAGGTCACCAGGAGCTTCTCCTAGTTTTTTTAAGTTGCATTTTCTTGATTTGGTACTCCAATCCTTTAACTGTTCTCCTAACTTTCCAGAGTTTTGAGGAAGATGGGAATGGAACTCTGGAGTACTTTACACCATCCTCTAGGTCAATGGAAAGTTGCCTTCCTCAATTCTTGACTTTACCTTACCATATCATGTAATATGTCCATTAATTTACTCAACTCTTTCTAATAGATGGAAAGATCTTTAGAGAAGAGATTGTTATTTTTTTTAAATGCTGAAACTCCTTAACAAAACATCTTTCATCTAGTCAGTGTTCAAGAGATTTTTTTTTTTTTTTTTTTGAGATCTGGTACACACAATAAATTTAGAAATCTTTTTCATCCAGAAAATTCCACTCAAGTCCATATAGATTCATGTCCTGGCCTAGTTTTTTAGTGCCCATAATTCCATCAGCCAGTTTGTCTGCTCTCCTAGAATCTATGAAATTACTGGAAAAATGCCCAAAGCAGCAACATATGGCCCAAAGCACCACACAGTGGAATGGTTCAATTCTTAAGGATACAGAATTCAGACACAAAATACCCAAACCCTTTCCTCATTGACAAAAGGCAGAAGCTGGCCTGGGTACTCCCAGAATATATTCACTATGTTAGACAGTCTGTCAAATTGGTTGAAAAGTTCATTTACTGGAAAAATCTGACCAAAATAGGTGGTGGCTAGTAATGACGCTTAACTGAGTGGTTAACAGTTTTATTCAAAAAGTGGGATATTGTACATAAAACTTTCCACGAAAATACTTAGGATACCGTAATTTAATGAATTGCATATTTTAAACATAATGAAGATGTATAGAATCTTTCAAATGTGAGTTTACTCAAACTTTATTTAAATACAATGCAATTTAATGGGGAGTTTTAAGGGGGTAATTTCTGTCTTTCACACAATGAAAGCTCTTCTTTTTGTAGGTTATTTTTAATTTTACATCTTCAACATATATTACAAGTGTTTATTCTTTTAATTTTGAATATATGTACTATATTTGAATACATTCTTTGGGGATCATACGTGCCATGAAAAGTCCATTTTCCTTTTCATAACCAACAGACAACAAATTAAGTTTGACACAAAAAGGAATGAAGCATTTTAAAAATCTTGAGTCATTCAAGTAGAATACAGTCTGAGATTCGAAAACAGATTCTTCAAAATTGCAATTCCTTCCCATCCCCCTGAAAAGGAAAACAGAACAAAATGCTGAAACATATGTGATTCATTAGCTTTTACTGGATTTAAATTTCTTGCTCTAGTAGACTATCTACCCTTAATATCTGAGTTTTGCTTTGTTCTGGCTATGATCACATGACCTGCTTACAACTGAAAAATGTTTTAAAATATTGTTTATTACACTTCCTCCAATATATATCCTTCCTCCACAGTAAATTGCCAGCTCGTTTCTCATCAACTATACCTGGTATGCACATGTAAATTGAAAAATATATTTATGTCCTTTGAAATTTCTGGTTTTACGCAGGTTCCTCCATTCCTGCTTATTACAAATGTGAATGGCCAGATCTATTCTGGAATCTCATTCTGTTTATCAATTCAGTTTATGACAATAGTTAGCAGAATGAATAATTATTTTCTTTTTTTCCCCTGATTCCCAAAAGCCCAATATGAATTTTTATTTAAAAGATTCATCGACCTAAAACTTTGTAACTCTATGTCTACTTTATTTAAAAGAGATTGACTCAACAACTCAAATACCCACCCACACACAGAGAAAATTTTCCATTCTGCAAAGCTAATACTCATTATTCAATATTTTAATATACCATAGAATTTTCACTTGAAGCTGTCATAGAAATGGGGAGAAGATCTTCTCTGATCACAAAACCATCAAAGTAAGTTTTTAAAAAACCATTTTCTAACCCCCAAGAGTAGTGTAAGTGAAGGGCAAGTACATCAGTATCTCTAGAAAATGAATTTAAGAAAGTAAAATTTGATTCATACTACTATTGCCACCAATGAATCCAACTGACTGAAAATGTAAGTCCAATTAGCACTAGCTATAGCTGTGGAGCCACATTGGGGTGCGGCTGCTTCCCGTTATTCCATTATTCACATCTTATAGGCAGGGTGTGTAAGTTATTCTCCATTGCATGGATTGTTAGGAATGATTCTCAAACCGTTGCTGCCTTCTAACTGTATATTTATAATTGAGATAAGGGCAGGCAACAGTGGGTCTTAGTGGCAGAATTCTCGTCTGCCATGCTGGAGACCCGGTTTCAATTCCCGGAGCCTGCCCATGCCAAGAAAAAAAAGGTAATGAAGATAATAATAATAATTGTATGTAGTACTGAACATAAAATAATTTGTGGCTTCAAAATATATTTTGGACACAAGGCCTGCCTGCCTACTATAGAAAATTTCATCAATTAATATGAAAATATTTATTACCTGTAACCATAGATACACAAAATCAATGTATGTGTTATATAACGTTATGTCAGGAATTCATTGGCTACTGTTTGAGATTTTTGGGGGTCTAGATTACTGCTCTGCCAAATGATTTTTTTTTATTATTCCAGGGCAAATGATTGCAGTGCTAAATTTGCAATTGTAATGATAATTTTCTTGGGAATGCTAAATTATGTCTTAATTTTATTGAAAAGCTTTTATTTTTAAAGCAATTAGACTTATTGTTGATTGATATTTACCAGCCAGTGTTCCTGGAACACTAAAAGAATACACTTCATACATAATCTTCCACTATAGTACATTGCTTGAGAGTAGCTATTTGATATAACAACATTCAGCTGAGTTTTCAAACCAAAGAGCTAAAATTATAGCAATTTCACTTGAAATCCATAAATCCATGCACAGGATTGTGTTCAACAGAATCACTAAATGCTATTTGTTATTCAAAGATGAATGAATCAATAGTAAAATAGAACTGGTAAATCATTAGCACTTTAATGCAGAGCGGAGAGAGAAAACTAATAAATCATGCATTTCAAGCACTTGTTTTCCTTGCAGCATGTTTGAAAACATAAAACATGCAATGATGGGATGCAGGTCAATATGAATGAACAACAATACCAAGACTGTTCAGAAAAGAGTTTCATCTTATATCATAAGCTTAATGAAACGTTAAGAAAAGTGTAACTCCATGATTTCTTCAAACAATCAGAGAATTCAACCATGCCATGAACATCTTAAACAAAGATCTAGGGCATCATTTCCAAATAAACATTGGAAATGTCATAGGGACTGGGGTTGGAGGGGCTAACTGCAGCATGATTTGCTTTAATGAGCTCAATATTATTACAGGTGCTAATTTACTCTAAAAGGAAATGATGCAATCATTTGCTTTCCTCAAGTGTACTTAACTAATCCACTAAATTTAAAGACACAATTTTTATAAATGACCAAAATTTAATAGATTAGCTATTGAGCTGTGATTGTGTTGTATGGCCTTTTCATCTATGAAAGGTGAGCATTTTAATGATAATTAATGGATAATTTACCCTCTTCCAGCATTTCAGTCATCATCAAATTTATCACAAGATCCATAAATTTGTCCATAATGCTTAATTATGCATTAACCCATTTCTCTCAAGCATCTTTTGCTAAATCTTTGGTGGGAAATACAGTTTATTAGGCACATAGTTTATAACATCTATTTGGTTACTGTATAGAATTTGAATTTTCTTCTAGATTCACATGCATTTAGGTATAAGGCTGGTCATTTTACATTTACTGCCAAGTAATGTGTTTTCAGTTATCTCTGTTTAAAAACAAAACTTAAACCAAAAAGAAAGGAAAAACCCCACCTACTTTCTATTTTTCAGTACAGGAAAACATTATACCTGATACTTTAAATCCCACTTAGCATAAAGATGTTGAAGGAAAATTATTTAGATATAGAAGATACAATAGACAACTATTTAATACAATCTTTGAAATCACATTCTCTGCTCAAGTCCTCGGTGAAAGATCATTGATCCACTGTTCGATTCTAAAAGGGAAAAGTGCAACAACCCAAGGTTACGGTCATTGTGGTATTACTGATTAGTGCTTATTACTAGTTGCAATCATACTGAGAGACTCACATTTCCTATGGCATTTCCTTTTTTTATGTTTCACAGGTTTTCTCCACAGGTTAGTAAATGAAATTGGAGGAGGTATGAGAGGGAGACATAAAAATCTATGGAAATGCATGCAACAAAAATATGCAGTTTCACTTCATGTAAACATCTGCTTTCTTCATGCAAAGAAGCCTATAAAAACTGAGACAAATTTTCTAATAGCTGAATTTTACATTAGCTCAGTAACAAAAACTGTTAAACCAATTCTATGATTTTGCATGAGCAGGAGACTTGAAATGGTTCAAAGATTTCCAGCTTAAGTATTCCATGGCCCAATTATGCTAATTAGACGTCTAAAACGGAAGCGCTACAGGATTATTCCTTGCTTCGGTTTCTTGTTCTTTTGACGAGGGAGCAGAATAACCCGGTTTTGGGAGGAGGGCCCATCAGCATTGGGGCTTGGTTCTTGTGTGTAATTTTTATCTGGAGAGAAAAGAGAGAGAGAGAGAGAGTCCAGTAAGCTCGAGGTACAACATCTATTACTGAGAATCTCTGTTAAGGTTACCAATATTTCCTGAGTTGTTGAGCACTACAAGTATAAAACGTCATTTTAGAGTTTCTGTTATCTCAAAAAATAGTTTTAAAGGAGATAAGGGTATGCATTTAGACTAGATTCCAATATTTAGGAGACTAATAAAAAATAAAAATGAGCTGAAGTCACATTTTAAATATGTTACCTTTAACCTCACCAGAAGGAACACCCCAAAGCTCCCTATTTAGGCTATGTGATTATTTAGCATAATTTCCTGACCATCAGTTATATATCATTTATTTAAGGCAGGAAAGGATGTGCCATTATAATATCCAGAATTCCAGCTATACCCCAACATCAAGATATACTTGTTATCAAGTCAAGCCTTATTTATCTTGCTAATCAGATTGTTTCTCCCTTTCAACATGAACTGCAAGACTTAATTTCAAAACAATCATTAGGAATGAAAGTCAAAAGTTAATGGGCATTAAAGGTCAAAAATGATGAACTAAGTTTCTAATTTGCTAATTAATTGGTAATAGAATAGAATCAAATATTGAAAAGCTGGCTTAAGACACTTTAAGAGACTGCTCTAAAGCTACTCGTTTTGATTTCTTTGATATAAAACTACGAATCACCTTAAATGAGACAACCTTAAAGTAGATTATGTCTGCAATTTTCTCTAATTCAAGTCTAAATTAGAGGAGACATTTTATGAATATATGCTATGCTCAAAGCTAATTGAAAGCAATTATCAGAGTGGCATTTTGTCTGTGACTTTAAGATACATTGTAAGATAATAAATGATTCTCATTATGTAATAAAAAGGTCACATCTTGCCTTTGGGCTAGTGACGCTAAGAGTTTTTCAAAAGCAATCTGAGACATTTTCTTTAGCGAACTGCAACTAATACAAGAACCATCGCTTATTAAATATCAGTTGTCACCTGCACAGCACCCGCATCAGAGATGAGTATTTCTTTTTCAAAAAGAAACACCACCTCATTAAAAGCTGCAAAAAATATATCTTTTAAAGTGCCTACCTGACATTTTCAAGTTAAAATGAATATCCTTAACTTGTCATTCACTAATAGCAACGAAACAAAAAAAAATGTATGTCACGTGCACAGGATCATTAAAATCAGGACTGGGGCTTTTGGGAAATGGAATTTTACTTCACAGTCTAGAAAGACAAATGTATGTGAAAAACCTTGAAAAGATGAACAACTTTATTTAACACTGCTGGAATCAGGTTATTCTGGAAAGATTCAGTGTTCCTCTTGCTACTGTAAAAATAAATTGCACCTGTAAAAGGCCACAAGGCTAACCCAGCTCCAAATGCCCTGTGACTCTGACCTTTTTTTGTGTTGTTATCTTATGAACTTGGGTATAAATAGCCAGATTATAAAATGCTACAATACACCTAACTATATTCATTGGAAATAGTGTCTACAAGATTTTCTCTCAACATTTCAGCTTTAGACTACACTTTAACTTATGTCTTTTTTTAAAACACTTCTGCATCCAAGCTTTGAACAGGATCTGTTAGAGCCTCATTCATTCATTTATTCAATTTCATAAAATTTGCTGAGCTCCTACTATGCTTCAGACACTGTATCAGGAACTATGAATAGACAACGCACACTCTGCTCCAAAAATCTTATAGTCTAGTAGGAAAAAAATTACATTAACAAGCATGTTCAATAGTGCTAAAGATGCTGAAGTAAGAGTAAAAGCAGAGAAGCACTGTTTTATTTTTTGATTTTGAAAATGAATCATTTTCTCTAAAATGTTATTTTATTTATTTATTTATTTTGGATGGCAGGCTCTGGGAATCGAACCCAGGTCTCCGGCATGGCAGGCAAGAATTCTGCCACTGAGCCACCATTGCCCACCCTAAAATGTTATTTATTTATTAATTTTTTTTTTTGGTGTATGGTTGGGGAATTGAACCCGAGTCTCCTGTATGATAGGCGGGTATTCTAACCACTGAACTACCCGTGCACCCTAACTCTCTTATTTTTAAACGAGAATCTGAAGAAGCAATCATCACATCTGAGTTATATGATAACCTTGGAATCAAGTAGAATGTTAGCAACTAAAGTAAGGGGGCACAGATTTCTGTCCACAGTTGCTAGACTAAATCCTTCAGAGAGTATCATAGTATTAGGGCATTTCGGAAACAAGATATTTATTACAAAATTATTACCGCTAAAACTTTGGAAGAAATAATTTTCCTGCTTTTGACATCAATTTATGGCAGAGTAAAATGCTATATAATTATTTTGCATCAGATTCTTTGTTTACTCTTGGTATTTTTTAGGTATTTGGATTTTGTTTGATCATGAACATCTTTATATCAGAAATCCTGTGTTGAAAGAATATACGTTTTTATGTGGAAAATGGCACAGGATCTTATTCAGTGGTATTCTTAATGCATGTTGCTGACTAATATGGAGTTATAGTTTTCAGTTGGTAAGCAAGGTTGATGACTAGGCCTATTTTAAGTTATTTATAATCCATCTTCTTGGTTGTTTAATCCGACTTATGGTCAAAGTACATAGTCATTCTTTAGCCTAACTGTATTTCTATAGAAAATTAGAGCCACAATCGTTTTTGTTGTTGTTTGTAGAAATGATAAATAATTGGCTATATTTTCTTCTTTGTCAGGAACTAATAATCATGAAATATCTTTCATAAAATATCTACACTATTTGGCTACATGATCTCATTGGATAATTGCCTGCTTTTGTGCACTTGGGGAGAAGTAAAAACTGCTTCATTAGGAATGAGAACAATTCCAGATGAGGTGAATTTCTGATGTTCTAATCTCGGAATGTCTGTGTGTGTTTCAGGAAGTTGCACGTGGAGGAAAACCCGGGGCTGGGGACCACTGAGGCCTTGTTATAAGGATTCAGATGTTGGTTTTATCTGGGTTTAACACTATTTATTTATTTATTTTTCAGAATCTGATATCTACTAGGAAAATAACAATAAGTACGGAGTAGACTTTATTCCTGGGGATTTTAGAATGCTGTACTAAGTTTTGGCAATTTGAAGACATGAATCAAATGTTAGGTTATCTTCAAGTGCCAACAAATTTTAAGAGCCTCGTAGTTACTTCTCAGTTGTTTCTTGATACATCAAATATATTTTGAGCACCATCTATGAGCAAGGTATTTTGCAACTTGATTGTGATGGTTTGGTTTCTAAGAGTATCTAAGACTACAATTGAAAGGATGGGACCCCTAGAAGCTGGGAGGGAGTGCTACATGAAGGTGGAGGAACGTGGCTGATGTGGAAGGCTTACTCTCTCCAGGCACAACAATAAAAATCTGTGTTTAGAAAATGCAAGATGAGAAATTTCAGCAATAGAAAGCTGTCTTTCTAGAAAATCTCCACTTCTACTTATCACCTACTCTTTTGAAAAGCTATAATGGCAGAAGAGAGGCACTTCTACTGCTCCATTATGCTTTCCAGGTATGTCTTCCAATCTCAGATTAAATTTGGGCACATCTAAAACCACAAACATGAAAAAAATTTCAATTTTAGCTTTATAATTATTCTAGATTAAATAAGGATACATACAGAGAAACCTGGCAACTGGATCAAGGATTAAAGCATGCAATTTTCTTTTTTCTATTACATTGTCAAGGCTGCAAGGTGAGCTGGCTCTACCTTGTTAATATAATATTAAAAACAATGACAAGTATAAAAATAACAAGAAACGAACACTAAGTTCCATTTATTTGGCTCTTATTGTGTATCAAGCATTATGCTAAGTGCTTTACTCACTTAATTCAGATGCTACCCATTTTATCCTCCTCTTTGAGCTGTCCTCAACACAACTCTACTCCCATAGGAGTATGATTATGAAGAGCATAGAATTGAAGTAGAATTTCAAAAAAGGGACCAAAGAGGGGAATTAGGTATTACAATGCACAGGGAATGGTGTCTATTCCTATTAGCATTTGTGCTTTCTCCAAAGACTGTCATTAACCACAACAAAAATCACAGTTGAGAGGAATGGGTCTTCCCTAACTCATAGATAGCATTTGGCCCAGCTCACTGGCATTTTATTTCCTGGCTCTTTATCTTCCAGCACAAAAATGCCCCCATCACTCTTTATTGTTCTGAGTAGTGCTTCTCTTCCCCTGCTTAACAATGAATCATGGGCTGGCCCCTGGTGATCATAGGTCCTGGGCTCCACTGTCACTTGGCAATGCACATGGCAACTTCTCCTGACCTCTCCCTTCTCTTCCAGGTTTTGTTGATCTTTCTCACTTGCTTCTTGTGGATTTCTCTCTATTTGTAGGAATTTCATTCTGCTTATAAAGGACTCCAGTAATAGGATTAAAACCTATACTGATTAAAGATTAAGACCCACACTTAACTGAATTAACCTCATCCAAAAATACAATTTACAATGAGTTCACACTTCCAATAATGAATTAAGTTTAAGAACATGTTTTTCTGGGGTACATAGTTCCAGACCATTACTTCTCTTCTCTACTATGCACATTTCTAGCCCTATTCTTCCTAGCATGGATCACACACTGTTGTGAAATTTAAAGTGTGGGGATAGAAAGAAGATTCAAAATGTCCTCAAAGAGGAAAAACAGGTCCCTTACAGAGAAATAAAAAACAAGATGACATCAAGCATCACAAAAACATCAGTGCTAGAAGACCATGTAGAAACACTTTGAATGACCCAAGGAAAAGTTAATTTTAACCTAGAATGCCATGCTCAATGCACTGATTAAATACAAGGGTAGAATGAAGACATTTCAAACAAAAATGGATCTACAGAATTTACCTCTATATGTCAGTTAAAACATATTTGAGGGTGTACTCCAGAAAAATGAGTGAGCTAAGAAAGAGATTCAGAAAACAGCGTATCCAACTGAATTGAATAGTCTTGGGCAGTCCCAGTATGATAGATTCTCAAAAGACTAGTGAAGAACTTGAAGGGAAGAGCTTCAGCCATTTAAAGAAGAGGAATTGAAATAAGTAAATTAATGTGGTGAAACTTTACAACAAATAAGAACTATTATAAAGATGACATAGCAAAGAGAAGTATAAAAATTAAAGCTCTAATAGCTTTAGAGGAAAGAAAATGTGATCGTAGGTCACTACTTGGTTCTGCAATTGACATAATTTTCATAGTCTCAATATTTTATATGGATTTAAGTAATGTGATTACATAATTACTTTCAGAGGCAGAATGGCATAATGGTTAAAAATCAGACTGCCTGGGTCTACCACTTCCTCTCTGGGGACTTTGGGGCAGTTACTGCGATTCATTCCCTCACCAATAATATATGGATTTTAATAGTGTCTATTTCATTGGTTTCTTTTAAGGACTGAATGACTTAATGTGCACAAAATGCTTAGAATCTCACTTGACACATTAAAAAAAACACTCAGTAAATATTAACTATTAGTAATAGAGTTAAATAGAGAAACATAAGCAGTAAAACTAAACTTTTCCATCTAAGATTCAAGTAAAGTATATCTAAGACTAACAGATCAAAAAATGACAGCAAAGCATATTGCTCATGATATGGAGTGACTACTAAAAAAACAAACAAAATTCAAAGTGGTTCCTTCTGGATAGCAGGCTGGTGACAGAGAAAAGATGGGAGAGGGGTTGGCTTTTTCTCTAAGTTTACACATTCTGATTTTTTAAAAATTTGCATGTGCTATTTTGGTACAAACATTAAGTAATTAAAAAAAAAACAAAACTCTTCTCCAGGTGATCTGACATTCAGAGACCACGAGCTTCCACATCATGTTGGAGCTGTGAGCTCCCCAGGCCACCCCAGATCTTCTGAATAGATGCTGTTTGCAGGTGGATTCCCAAGGGGTTCACATGCTTATGCTTGAGAAATCCTGGTCTGTCATATTATTTCTCTTCTTAAGGGTCAAGGCCAATAAGAATTTGTTGACTGACTGATTGAATGAATGAATTAATCACACTTTCTTGTTCTCACCCCAAAATAAATGGCTGATAGCTAGTAGTAATGAAAACAATAATCTAATTTGCTCAATTTTAATTACCTTTAATGTCAGTTTACTAAGTACCAGTTAACTTCAGCTTCAGTTAGTTCTGGGGATTCGAAGTTGAAGAGAAATTTTTTTTTAAAATTTTTTACCTAATGAGTTTCTTATACTATAGTGATGATAATAAATATGCAATAGTAGAATGTGATATATATTGTGCTACAGATATCCTCAGGGTTCAGTGGGGACAAAGCAGTGCCAGATCATGGCAGAAGCATAGACACAACTAAATATGAGTTTTAGCAATGTTACTCTAACAGCATAGATTAGGGCTGGTTACCATGTGAGTCAGGAAGCCCAGATGGGAAGTTCACATAGTAGTCCATAAAATAAGTGAACTGGCCTTGAATCGAGGCAGTGGCAGTGAGTACAGAGTAGGGGGGCACATTTGAGAGATACCGAGGAAGCACAATCTACAGGACATAGTAGCTGACTGATATGTAGACTAATGGGTAAAGGGAAGATTCTGCCACGACTTCCATGCTTTGCCTTTGGTTGCTATGTGTGTGGTGATGCTTTTTATATAGAGAGAATCATTTTTGTCAGAGTCAGGGACCAGGAAGTTGGTGGACTCGCATGGAGTATGACAATCTGCAAGAGATGTTCAGTGGGTATTTTGAATTTGTGGGTCTGGTGTTTCGAAGGGAGAATTGATACTGAGACAGATTTTGGTAGGAGGAGGCTATAATAATTATCATCCATTGAGATGCAATTACTGACGGACATTGTGACAAACATGAATAGCAGACGTTAAAGCAGACAGCTGGGTGACTAGGGTATTTAAGGGTGAATTGGAACAATGGTAGCCTGTGAAAGAATGTGAGCACCAGTTGCCAAGAGATAGGAAAAAACTAGAGAGAGGTGCCATTATAGAAACATTTCCAGTCAGTCTTCGATTAATTAGGGTGAAGCTTTCAAACCACCTGTGCTGGTTTGAAAGGAAGTATGCCCCCTAGAAAAGCCATGTTTTAATCAAAATATCATTTCATAAAGGTAGAATAATCCCTATTCAATACTGTATGTTTGAAACTGTAATCAGATCATCTCCCTGGATGATGTGATTTAGTCAAGAGTGGCTGTTAAACAGGATTAGGTGATGAGATGTCTCCACCCATTTGGGTGGGTCTTTATTGGTTTATTGGAGTCCTATAAAAGAGGAAACATTTTGGAGAAAGGGAGATTCGGAGAGTGCAGAGTGCTGCAGCACCATGAAACAGAGTCCACAGGCCAGCAACCTTCGGAGATGAAGGAGGAAAATGCCTCCTGGGGAGCTTCATGAAACTGGAAGCCAGGAGAGAAAGTTTGATGCCGTGTTCACCATGTGCCCTTCCAGATGAGAGAGGAACCCTGACTATGCTCACCATGTGTCTTCTCACTTGAGAGAGAAACCCTGAACTTCATCGGCGTTCTTGAACCAAGGTATCTTTCCCTGGATGGATGCCTTAGATTGGACATTTCT
The DNA here is from genome assembly GCF_023851605.1 of Tamandua tetradactyla. NCBI lineage: Eukaryota > Metazoa > Chordata > Mammalia > Pilosa > Myrmecophagidae > Tamandua > Tamandua tetradactyla. The sequence goes on along the minus strand of NC_135327.1, from coordinate 110,219,969 downwards.
ATAACTTGTTTTAATTGGGACATTTTCTGGGACTTAGAACTGTTAGCAATTTATTAAATTCCCCTTTTTAAAAGCCATTCCATTTCTGGTATATTGCACTCCAACAGCTAGCAAACTAGAACACCACCTGAACCCAGGCTAGGCATGCTGCCATTATTACAATGGTTTGCTAAGTAATATGTTATTAATTTGTTCAAACTAATTTACAACATAAAAATCATTACATTAGAGTTAGATATTGTAGGATGTTTAAGAAGATGTTCATGTAAGTCAGAGTTCGGCAAGAGTTTTCTGCAAAGGGGTAGATGGTAAATATTTTAGGTTTTGTAAGCACATGTTCTCTGTCGCAGCTAAGTAATTCTTCCATTTTAGTCCCAAAGTTGTCTTGGACAATGCATAAATGAGGGGGTGTGACTGTGTTTCAATAAATACTTATGAACACTAAAATGTGATTTTCATATCATTTCCATGCATTAAGAAATATTATTTTAAGAACATTTTTTTCAACTATTTAAAAATATAAAAGCCATTCTTAGATTGTTGGCTATACCAAAACAGTTGGCCAGCCAGATTTGGCCCATGAGCCATAATTTGCTGATCCCTGATGTAATTACATGCAAGTACTGAAAAATTAAATCTATAATTGAAGCTTAGGTGGAAGAAATAACAATTTAAAATCATGATTTTAATGTGTCAATAGCTAAAAGGTGGATAAAAGTTGAAATATTTTTATATGGTCTGTCTTTGCTATACTATTACCACCATTCAGAATTCATTCTGTAAAAATTATGAATTAGGATATATACTATCGTTCCCATTTTCAGTAACATACCAACTGATCAAATTTGGCTTAAATGCGTAATCTCTTCAAGTGATTTGTAATGCTTTGCAACAGGGTGGGTTTAAGGAGATTGAGACTTTTAGAAAGCATCTTAGCAGGTAGTATATTCCTTTCAAATATTCTCCCTGAAATCTAGCCAAAGTTTTCTTTTCCTTCTTCATTTCTTTAAGAGTTCATTATCATTGGTTTGATTCAGCTATCTAAAAAATGAATGGAATGTTTGGAGCAAAATAGATGCCATAAAATATCTTGGGGAGAACTTAATTTAGTAATTATTTGGAACATTAAAAGTTACCTAGCTTGATTCTGGAATAAGATTGCCACCTTCCAATAATGGAAACCATTTTGAATTCATGTGTGTATCTGAGCCATATGACAGAGAGAATAAAGTGCATGCTAAATTTTTCAGTTCCATAACTGCCAAAAAGCAAAGCAATGAAGCATAAAAATTTTCTAAAATCCCTTTGCCAGCTTCTTTATGATTCTAGCCATTATTTTCTGGAATGATAGCTGTTTCCAAATTTAATGTTAAAGTCTTTGATCTAATATCAAATTCAGAGAAATCATTGTGAAGATTTAAAATAAAGTCTTTAAAAATGGGTTTGAGAGGCTTACTTGCTGATGGAATTCTTAGGAATTTTAAATATGTGTGGTAATGAGGTAAGAGACACTGTTTCCTGAAAGTGATAGGCTATTTGGCCACATTGTAGGGGAAATATTCATACCTGGATTTGAAATCTCTTTTAAGATATAAATTGTATTCTCCCTCCCAAAATATCTTTTTTTTTTTTTTTTTACAATCCACAAGTGTTTTATTTTTTTACACCTCTTATGCCATGAATTCATAGGGAATAGGCTCCAGAAGCTCAGGCTCCTTTCCATTGGTTCTCACAAAGTGTGCTTCTCTGGGTGGAGCAGGCTGGCGCTTCAGTTGAACCCAGGTACCCTTCTCTTTGGCTTCCTTTTTTTTCTGATCATTTTCCTTTACACGCTTCAGGAAGCTATCTCGGCTCTTAGAGTGCTTAATATGCTCAATACGCACATTAATTCTCTTGGCAAGAATCTTGCCCTTCACTTGTTTGTTTACAACAATACCAACAGCATGCTGGGTAACATTATAGACTCTTCCAGTTTTGCCATGGTAACATTTGTGGGGCATTCCTTTTTGAACAGTACCCATTCCCTTGATATCTACAATATCGCCTTTCTTGTAGATTCGCATGTATGTGGCCAGAGGAACAACTCCATGTTTTCTGAAAGGCCTAGAAAACATATAGCGGGTGCCTCTCCTCTTCCCCTTTGTGTTCGTCATTTTGGCAAATCACTGCAAGATGGCGGTTCCGGCCGAAAGGAAGCCCAAAATATCTTTATGTTTGTAAGTTGGTTGAGAAGGAAGGTCAAAGACTTAAAAAACATTTTTACTATTTCCATTTCTTTAGAGAATTATACTCATGACCCAATAGCTGTTTAGGCCCTCTGAAGGCCTCTCCAAACCTATGACCACAGAATATTCACAATGTGCAGTTCTTCTCTTAATGGATATTATTTCATATACATTTTCCCATATAGTCTTTCCATTTAACCTAGGGGTAAGAACATGAACTCTGGGACCATGTCACAAGGGTTGGAACCCTAGCTTGGATGTTTAACCAGCTGTATGACCCAGGCCAAGAGATTTCACAGTTTTGGGCCTTGGTCTGTATTTGCCAGAGGAGAGTACCAATAGTACCTGCTCCACAGGATCCTGCAAGTACCCATGAGACTGTGTGTGCTGGTTTGAAAGGATGTATGTGCCCTAGAAAAGCCACATTTTAATCCTAATCCCATTTTGTAAAGGCAGGCATTTCTTCTAATCCCTATTCAGTATTGTATGTGTGAAACTGTAATCAGATCATCTCCTTGGAGATGTAATTTAATCAAGAGTGAATGTTAAACTGGATTAGGTGGAGGCACGTCTCCACCCCTTTGGGTGGGTCTTGTTTAGTTTACTGGAATCCTATAAAAGAGGAAACACTTTTGAGAATGAGAGATTTGGAGAGAACAGAATGGCATAGCCATGAGAAGCAGAGAGTCCATCAGCCAGTGACCTTTGGAAATGAAGAAGGAAAACGCCTCCCAGGGTGCTTCTTGAAGGGAAGCCAGGAGAGAAAGCCAGCAGATGATGCCATGTTCGCCATGTGCCTTTCCAGATGAGAGAGAAACCCTGACCCTGTTCACCATGTGTCTTCTCACTTGAGAGAGAAACCCTGAACTTCAAAGGCCTTCTTGAACCAAGGTATCTTTCCATGGATGCCTTCAATTGGACATTTCTATAGACTTGCTTTAATTGGGACATTTTCTCGGCCTTACAACTATAAAGTAGCAACTTATTAAACTCCCCTTTTTAAAAGCCATTCTGTTTTTGGTATATTGCATTCTGGCAGCTAGCAAACTAGAACACTGTGCATGTGCTTGATAAAGGCTACCTCTCTTTTCAGGGTGATTATGTTCAGTCAAGTCAAAACCACATTCTACGCTCTGGTATGGATTCCTTAAGTGACCAGGAGATGGCAGGTATGACTATCTGCAGTCTCTCTGAGGAGGCTGGAAGCATGGGCAGCATTCCAGCCGCATGATAGACTCCACATCTACCCATAGGGAAGAATAGAAAAAAAAATCAACATGGGACATTTACTAACCCCCCGAGAGCATGTTTTTAATGAAAAGAGGCCAATGTGCTCATACACTGTGACTCAGCCAGAACCTTAGTTGTTTGGCATATCACAACCCTGATCTGAAAGATTTCTCCCTCCATCTTAAACTATTCCTTGGTAACCCAGTAAACATTTTAACATCCTACTCTCAAAAACTTACCATCACAAGATGTAATGGTAAAGGCACTTCTAAAAATGTGCCTAGGATGCTGGTTAAGAAGCATAATTTAGCTGAACTAGTATTGTGCTAGAGGTAACATGACCTGATTAGTTTCCAAATTCCCCTACTTCAAGGCATTCTTTCACCATTCATTCAGCTGCTCAAGCCAGATATTTGAATCATCTTGGCTGACCCATTTCTAAGTCTAGCCAACATTACCCCTGAAATATTTTCAGTATTTCTTGACTTTTTTTAATTTCTACTAAGACCATCCTAGGGCTTGAACAATTGTAAAAGTTCATTATTGGTCACTACAAACCAATCCCTCTCAGCTACCAAGAACCCATTCTCAGCCCAGAATGATCTCATTTGCCATTATGCAAATCTGATGACATCATTCTTGTATTTAAACACCTTTTCGGTGCCACATGACTTTTAAACTAAAGAAACTACTCCTTCCTGTGGACCCCAAGATCCTATCTGATCCCCACCAATTCACCTGCTTTCCCTTCTCTTCCTTCTGTGCCACATCCATCACATGCTCCCTGCCCCAGCAGAGGTTTGCATGTGCTATACCCTGTGCAGATGATACTCTTTCCCCAGTTTGTGCCTAGATATATGGTCTTTATCCTTTACTTCTCAGGTCAATTTTAAGTTTCTTTGAAAGTCTTCCTGGATCTCCTCTGATGAAGTCAAATCCTCCTATTATAAGTTCTCACATTACCATAGTACCAGGAAGCTTTCATTCACAGACTTTATATTATTAGTGAAATCAATATCCATGTGACTATTTGAGTAATGTATATCTCCAATAGAGACCCATTCTTTTGTTTTGTTTTGTTTGTTTACTTTCCATCAAAACACTCTAGAATGAAATGTCAGCAAATCTATAGAGAAGGAATTCAATAAGCATTTCTTGAAAGAATGAATAAATGAATCACTGATATTTTTGACTTGGGTTGGATGAAATACTTGTGTTCTCTTCTCAGTTTTTATTTACATGTCTGAAGATCTGCTTAATAATATCTATTTTTTTTCAACTCATAATGTTGTCAGGTTGATAAAACAAGGGAATATTATCAAGTTCTTTAAAACTTTTTAAGTGTCCTAAAATGAGAAATGTGGAACTGTGGCGTTACTATTCAAGTAAGTAAAAATTACTAAATTATATTCACTGTATTTTTTTATTAGGATTGTTTTTTCAGATTTTTATTTGAAATTGATAACACATCCTGGCAAGAGCCCTTGAAAACTGTGGATCAAGTTCCTTGACATTTGTAAATAACAAGGCTTACTCTTTAAAAATTTCAACAACATGTTACGTTGCCCTTTGAGGAAGTGCTTAGAATATGTTGGCCACATTGAAGAGGTATGACCACAGGGGAAGTGTGAAAGAAAGGTCAGGCTCAGGACTTATAATTCAGTTAGTGCCTACCATGAAGAAAGCCTCTAATTGGTCTGAAAGGAAAGACATCAAATCTGCATATTGGGCTGATGATGCCCTCAACTGGGAGACTACTTCTAACCTCCCCCAGTCTAGAGGAAGATACTCCATTTTGAACTAGATATAAATATTGGTGTCCTTGAACACTAAATGCCAACATTATGTTAAGTTCAAACAAGTTTATCACTTTTGACAGATTTAGCAGTCTTGGATTAGTAAATATAAATGTGTAAGAGATGACATATTTGGCGTATTTCTCATTTCAATTTTTGCTCTTATATGTTTTTGGACATTGTGTCCTATTTGGCTTGGAGTTCCTATAAAAAAATTGAATGTGAGAGACATTACTATCTTTTCACCAAAATGAAATGAATTTTTCTAAATTGAAACTGAGTAGATTAATTCAGGTATCAACATAAAGAGTAAAGCAACAATTTAGGTTTATGTGACAATATTTTAATAGAAAGTATTAAGGTGGAGAGCTATAAAAAGGAAAGTAATTATAAACATGATGTTTGCAATGACTTTTAAAATATAATGTGGTAAAGAAAAAAACTTCTTTAAAATATTTTTGTGAAAAATGCAATCAAATCTAATCAGTTTGGCATTAATTAAGCTCTAATAATGTACTTCAGTCTCTTTTTCAAGTAGTGTGATCCGTTTCCCCTTCATCCAGGTCGATTTGTGCACATTATGGTGTCATCATAATTTTAAAACATACTGAGAAAATGACAGAGCTGCAAAATTAAAATAAATGATTAATGGTATTTTTTTCATGTTTTGTACTAATAGGTATTACTAAGCCTTTAAATTAATAGAGCTGTCAAGCTCAGAGGTGTTACAGATCCAGCAATGAACCAAAATGGAAATTATATATTCCACAGACACCTAAAGATGACACTTTGGAATATTTTAAATTTTAATTAGTAGGTGCAATTGTTTTGTTCCCCTGTAACCACCGCAAATTAATTGGAAATTAGTCACAACCAATCCTCTTCTTAACAATTTGAAATGAAGAGATTGGTGCTTCACACCTTAACATTCTTGTTTGGGGGCCAGAAAGCATGCATACAGTAAATTGCATTGTCAATTACAAAAACAACAACTGTTGTGAAATTAGGAAAAATTATGCACAGGTAAACAAAACTAATTAATGCATCAGTAACAGGGGAACACACAAAAAGAAAAAACGAGAAATAAAAATACCCAACTAAACACGAAGGTGCCAGTCTTCGAAAAAATAGAGGTTTATAATGCAGATTTATGCAAAACCATTTACTGATGAAGACTTAGGTAAGAGGACGCTTTTAGTTTGTGTTTTGTTTAACTGCTTTTGGAGCGTCACAGCCACTCACACCTTGAAAAATAGACAAACAATAACAGCTACCTGTTTATTCAAATGTATTTCAAGATGGCAGGGACTTAAGCAGTAATTTTCTAATCCTCAAAATACCAAGATTTAGAATCATTAAATAACAAACTGTGGTATTTCCTTCCTTAAGAGTTAGACTTATTCTGTATTTGAATATGAAGCCACATGCAATCTGCAGGCACATGAGGAAAACATTCATCATCTATACCCTACCTCATAGGCATGTTCCTAATGACAACTTATGGGTTACTCTTTTTCTTTCATGCTGAAAATACACGTGTTTCCTTGTCTGCTTATTTTTTCCTCTTCTAAAGTAAGCCAATAGAGCAGCTTAAGATTTGTTGAAAATGGTGTGTCTACCAAGTCACCAAGTGATGTTACAATAGTGGTGTGACTTTTAATGAGAAAATAATATTCTTATTAAACTTTCAAAACAAGACTAATTTCAGGATACCAACTTGGTGCATGAAAAAAGTCTTTCATAATACTTAAAGTTAATCAACTTAATGTAAGGGTCTTGATTGATGCTAGATTTAGGTAAATCTGCAGATCCCTTTCATGGCATGATTATTCTGGTTGAGTTCTAATGGAATTTTCTTTCTTAAATAATTATTAAAGATATTAAATATTGTATTGATACAATTTCCTTTTCCAACATGAATTCATCTGTAAACGATGATGGGAAAGCAATAAAAGTCACTGCTACATTTTCTGTAATACTTTGGCCAAATCTCAAAAAGATGTCAAATTTTTCCTGCCACAAAATAAACATGCATTTGACTTTTTTCCTTCCCTGCATGATTCAGGATTATAAGGAAATTAAACATTCAAGAAGAAGAAAATTCAGGTGCACTATTAAATATAACAATGTTAATATATATCCAGAATTAATACTTTCTTTCTGGTGCTAAATGTGATATATAATAATTTTCAATAACCTTCCAAACTCCTTTGTGATTTGCTGTCAGCTGGTTTTATGAATAAGAAAATAGTTTCAAGAGATTAAGTAACTCCCTGGAGCCCAGAAGTCACTGACAGAATGAAACTGAGACCCCAGACTTTGGCTCTTATTCTTGTTTTCTACCCATTGGGATATGCTTAACATGGTAAAGTACCTTTCCTAAGCAATTTCTCCCCCTCCCTTCTGACAGAAATCCCATAAAACATTGCTATCAAGGAGCGAAAAATATTTTTAACCTCAATCTATATTGAATTTCTGCCAAAGTGCTAGAAAACTTGACTATTTCAGTTGTAGATACCAGCTTGCTCAAAATAACTTTAAAAATAGTAAAACCTAGAATGGATTTCAGATAAAAAGCTGATAAACAGAGATTTTAATGAATTGCTTGAGATTCTGTAATAGAAGGATGGTAAGGCTGAATAACTTCTAACTTGTTTTCAGCCCCCAGGCCTATGATCGGTTTATTGAGAGAACAAATGCAAAGAGATCTACCAACCATGAAGATGAGCAAATTCTACCTGTTTATCTACTTCTCAAATTCACTCCTGAAGCTTCTAATCAGGAAACAGTCCTATCCCAAACTGACTTGAAAAATATCTATTATATCTTTAAGTAATAATCAAAAGAGATATAAGGACATTATAAGAAAAAGCAATCCAGCAAATACCATTATATTTTCTAATAAAATACTGCATGAACTGCTCATTAAAATGGTATTCCCAAGTACAAAGGATTATTCATGGCATTCAGCTTTACCCATCCCAATGGATTTGGGTTGAAACAGCTATTAAACAGCTTCTAAAAAGGGCTATTTGCTTCTAAGTGTGAATGCCCTATGATAGATTTGCCATGGTTAGGGATCATGCCACAGCATATCACTATCCCCTGGGCCTGGTTGCCTGTTTACACCTGAGCTCCTTTACTCAACCCTGTGCATTTCAGAAAACTTTCATACCATTGTATTTCTTCTTCTAGGAACTTTTTATCCAGAGGCAAACAAGATTGATGAACAGCTCACGGGCTTGGGAGTTGAAAACCAAAGTAGCAACCGCCTCAGCTGTGCCCATCTTTGCTTCATGATCTGGGACACCTACCTGGCCTACCCACAGTCTAAGTCTCCCATCCTACCAGACACCTTACCTGAAACAGTCTTTACATGTATTTGCCTTCAGACATTAGAATCTAACAAAACATCCCATTTGATCATATGCATCATTATTGACCTGGATGAATACCTAAATCCTTATAGGTGAGTAGAAGAGCAATGTTTTTTTGGTTAATTATTTTCTCTCAAACAATGATTTTTGTTTTCACTGCTTAAATGTAGGACCAAAGAATGGAAAAAAATTACTGAAGTTTTCTCAAAATGGAGACGATTTAAGATTCAAGATTTAGGGCAAAGAGTAGACTCGATTAGATTATTTTTGTAAGAGATATGACACGGGGAATATGCTGTAGAATCTCCAAGTCTTCAGATGAGCACTTCTGGCTAACAATACACCAACCTGACTGAGAGAAATTCAGGCAGATCTCAAATAGCAAAAGACAAAAGGCTCTAAGGGAAGTGGTATGAGTTTTAGGCAAGATGGAGTAAGCCCACCCTGTCTCTTGCACCAAGTGCAATTAAAAACACTGGACAAAATGCATAGAGTAATAGACCATATCTAAAAAAAGAACTGAATGATAATTTTACAACTGAAAAAGACAATGGTCAAAATAAAAAATAACCTGTATGTACTGAAGAGCTGAATGAAGCTAAGAGGGAAAAGTAAGTGAGCTTAAATATAGATGGATAGAGACAATATCCAATTTGAACAACAACAACAACAAAAGCAAAAAGAAAAGAACAACAAAGACTCATGGACCCAATGAGACAATGCAAAAATTGTTAACTTTCAGGTCATTAGAGTTTTAGAAGAACAGGAGAAAGAGGTTGGTGGAGGAAAAAAAAAATATTTGAAGAGATAATGGCTTCCCAAATTAGGCAAAAGACATAAATATACAGATTCAAGAAACTCAGTGAAAATAAAACAGGATAAGCTCAAAGAAATGCATGACCAGACTCATCAAAATTGAACTGCTTAAAACTAAAGACAAAGAAGAAAATCTTGAAGGAAGCCTGAGAAAAATAATGCATTACATACAGCAGAGTAATGATTCAAATGACTGTAGATTTCTCATCAGAAACTATATTATGTAAAACACACACAATGTTATTCAACTTTACCCATTTTAAGTGGATTGAAGCAACCATAAACAACTTTTAAAAACGGCTATTTGCTTCTAAGTATGAATGTTCCATGACAGATTAGCCATGGTTAGAACAAGGGGAATTACTTACTATTAAGAGGTTATCAACAGGGAGTTACAGGAATACAGTGGATTAAGCAAATATTCCAGACAGAAGGGAAGTTAAAATGGCTTCATGGAGAAATTTCTCAATATTTAAGGGTGATATTTTATTTTAATTTTAGTGTGTACATACTTAAAAACATACTTTGATATATTATAAGTAATTTATAAAAGTATATACACCCCAACAGGCATTCTGCATAAAAGGGAAAATTTAAGTATATGAAAGCAATATCCCATATGTTCAATTAGATGAGAAAAATGCATACCTTTGTTCTAGATAATTTCTGGAAGAAGCCACAGATTTTCTGTGAGCCTGCCTGGAGGCCAGAAGAATGACTCAACTTCTAAACCACAAAATAGGGAGTGGGGATTTTAGACAAAGAAAAGGGAATTGTTATGACTAGAAAAGCTCTGGGAAGTGGTCTTTGTCAGTCGTGGTAGACTGGGTTGTTGTGAGGTTTAAATAAATAATGAATGTGAACACAAAGAACAGAAACTGGCACATGTTAAGGGTTCAATAAATGCTAGCCATTATTAACATGCTTTTTTCCAAACATCCCCAGGCCATCCACATGTTTTGAAAAATCACTCAGCCTTCATCTAAAAGAAACTAAATTTCTGGGTCTGGAAAAATTTGTATTTATAGAATCCTTTCTCTATCTCAATGGCCTGAGATTAATAGGTATTTATCAAGCAGTTAAAGATAAATATCACTTTAAAATGGATTATGTTTCATAATTAAAACAACAAACATGCAAACTTCAATTCAATAGACCACAGAATACTGTTTCTCTTTTTAAAGAGTCTGCACTATTTTGAAGTTGTGCTAGAAATATTCTCTTCATGAAAGTAAGAGTCAAGATGAAGATAAATTGCAGATAACTACAGCAACCAGGGCAGTAGAGAAGATATCCAGTCTTCCTAGCAGAAGGTTCATGTGAGGTTTAGGCAAATCATCAAACATCTAAACCAAAGTGATACTTATGCCAGGGGGAAAGGTGCTAGCATTCAATTTGAAGTTGGGTCCAATAGTATGGACATCAGGGCGGCAGAAATCAGCTGCTCTTTGCTAACTAGATGACCAATTGTTCACAACAGGAACATCAGGGATCAAACTTAGGCAGGACTTCCAGGCTTGGCAAGGATTGGCTGAGGAGTATTGATTGACTGAGGACTCATGGCACATTTATCACTTGTCTTTTCATTTGTATATTCCACTTAAAGACAAACTTTAAGAGCTTCTGCTTTGCTCTAAAATTATATCTAGAGAAATTCCTTCATAAATTGAATATCAGTTTAAAGATATTTAAATTCAGTAAAGAATTTTAACACTCTACCAATTCTTATGTTTTGTAAGAAAAACACTGTGCTATTTGAATGAAGCAAAGAACACTCTAAAGTTAATCCATCCCCATGCTATGAATACTAAATATTCTCTTCAGCTAAAGTAAAACTTAAAGCTTAGAACTCCATGTGGTTCCAGGAAAAGTGGAGTATGCAGTTCTTGGCCCATGGTTGGGTGCAATAAATGTTTTAAATGAATAAATGAATGTATAAGGAGAAAAGTTACTATGAATTATATGAAATTATTAATTTGACAATTGGATAGATTATGAGAAGTAACAGGTGAAGTGAATCTGCAGTTACTAATCAGAAGAATAATTTAAAGTTGTTCTTGAATGTTTGCTTGAAATACACGAACATTATTCAAAACCAACTAATTAAATTTCAACAGATAGAGTTTTTTTTTTTTTAACCTGGAGAAAGGGAATAAATTATTTGCAAGGCATCACATCATGGAAGGTGTTGACCAGCACCCCTGGGGCCTTTCCTTTTGTGATGCCTGGTGGAGAGCAGTGGTGAAGTGTGCGGACTCTAGAGCCAGTTTCTACACCACCAGTTACTGTTTGTGCAGAATTAGGCCAACGACTTCATCTTTGTCTGCCTCAGTTGTTTCGCCCATAAACTGAGGAATATCCTAGAGTTGTCATGAGGATTAAATGAGTTATTACTTGAGTGTCCCACACTGTGCATGGCACAGGAGAGCTCAGCGAATGTCAGATATTACCATGGCAACCACTGCTGCCTTATTCCAAACCTGGCACAGGGATTAATCATCTCTTCTCTATGAGGAAAGTCCAAAAGAGTACAAAGTACAGTCATGGAAGCATTTTGTTTGATTCGCTTTTTACTTATTCTCTTATAATTACACCGATGGTAAGAATACCACGCCCACTTCAAAAACTGTTATGACCCTGTGTCATTACAGCTGCCACCGCCACACTACTATCACCATCACACCACCATCACTGCCACCCCACCATCACCAACACCACCATCACTGCCACACTGCCATCACCACCACACCACCATCGCCATCATCACCACACTGCTATCACCATCACCACCACATCACCATCACCATCACTACCACATCATCATCACCATCACTGCCACACCACCACACCACCATCGCCATCATCACCACACCACCATCACCATCACCCCCACACCGCCATCACCATCACCGCCACACTGCCATCACCATCACCACCACATCACCATCACCATCACCGCCACATCATCATCACCATCACTGCCACACCACCACACAGCCATCACCATCACTACCACACCCCCATCACCATCACTGCCACACCACTATCACTGCCATACCACCATCATTGCAACACTGCCATCAAGTCTACCCCACTATCACCGTCACCTCACTATTACCTCCACCCAATCATCACCTCCACCCCATCATCACCATCATACCACCATCACACACCCCACCATCACTGCCACCCCACCATCACCATCACACCATCACAACCACCTGCCCCTCTGTGACCACAACCTCGGTCACCTCCCTCTCCATCAGCACCACTACTAGCCTCACTGCCTTATTCCGACTGCCACTGCAACCATTTCCACTACATCACCTCCAACATGGCCACCACCAGCCACTATCACCAGATCCCCACCACCACTTTTAACATTGTGTGACTATGAATGCGAATTAGAAGCTGTCATTTGGTGAGCAATGAAAAAAAGATACATGTTTATATCTATGATGGTAGAGGGAGGGAAATGAGTGTTTGTAAAAGGACATGTGCAAGTCCAGATGTAGCAGAAGACAGAGGAACTGCCAGTCTAGGGAGTTTTTTTAGATAAGCTTCTGATTGTAGAAACAATGGATTTCACAGATAGGTAAAAAGAATATACCAGGAATTCTATACTAAACTATGGACTATAGTTAATATTATAATTATAAAAAGGTGCTATCATCAATTATAACAAATGTTCCACAACAATGCAAGATGTTATGAGTAAAGTAGTATATGGGTGTCTTGCATTTTATGTATGGTTATTTTATAAACCTGCAACATCTCTAAGAAAGAACACAAAAGTATATAAAAATGTATATACAAAACAAACAAACAAAAAATAGAGGTTTGATCCAATAACTTCAGAGTACACAAAAGTTGAGCCAATAACCTCAGAGTAAAACCTTTGGAAAAGTAAAATTTTAAATTCTTTCTTACATGATAAATTGTGCTATCTAGAAACTGTGGCTAATGTCATTTTCACAAGTTGTAAAAGAATGGGCTTTGGAATCAGAGTCCTGGGTTTGAGTCCCACATCTGCTGCTTTCCCAAGCTTGATAAGTTATTTAACTTCTCAAACCTCAAAGCTTTCTCCATCTAAAAAAATACTGATATCTATTATTTCTAGTTTTATTGACTATTTAATGAATATACATAAGTAATACAAGTATGTAGTACAATAGCACAAGGCTAAGACCACCCCTCTCACTGCCCATGCAGTTTGTCTTCTAGCCTTACTTATGTCAGTGAAACACACCATCCTTCACATTTAGGAGTTAACCCAGATTCTACCCTTTCTTTCGTCCGTTACCCCAAACCCCCAAAAATTACGCTGCCAAATTCTGCCTGTTCTGTTTGCGGGCAATAGCTCAAATCGACCCCTTCAGTTCCTGAGCCCTGCTATCATCCTGGCCTAGTCTTAGACCACTGCGTTAGACCCTGCCTTGCGCCTGCTCCTCAGCACAATCCTTTCTCCCCCAGCAGCCAAAGCGAACCTTAAAAGGTAAATCAGATGGTACACGAAGCTTTCAATAGCTTCCTAGGGCACTTAGAATCAGATGCTAGCTCTTTCCCACCATTTACTCTACTTGATTTGCAACCCGTCCACCTTTCCTAGTTTACCTCTTACATTCTTGCCTTAACTCAAGAAGCCTTGGTTACACTGTTCTTACTGTTTCTTCAATCCAGGGAGCTTTGGGCTGTTCTTTTTAAGAGGCTTCCCAGATCCCCTCATCTAAAACGGTACCTGCCTCACTTTACCAAATTAATCTTCATAACGTTATTTTATTTTTTTCCTGAACTTTTAATATCTTTTACATATATTTAATCAACTGTTTATGTTTCCTGTTACCAGAATGTGAGTTTCTTGAAGGCAATTCTATTGCTGATTTTCTTCACTTCATGATACCCAGTGCCTAGAGCCTCTCATAGAGTTGACATATGATTAAATATTCACTATACTAAAGAAACTTGAAATTGTATTTTGCCAAAACATCTAACTTAACAAATAATATCACATTACAGAGAGAACAACTATGGTAGAAAATGTAGAAGAAGGTTTTCTATGGAGTTTTTGAATGGAGGCAAACCAACAGATGCGTATTAAGTTCAGGAACACTTTATGTCTGAAACTCCTATAAATAATTTTCTCATTGGGTGTTCTAAAGTAAGTATGAGAAAGTTTAATATGAGAAAATTTAAGAAAACCTTCATTACTATTTTGTTTAGTTCCAGATTTTATAACTAATTTATGATAGCAAAGGTTCTACTTAGGCTAACATAAACATCTACAAGAAGGAAGCATCATTCATTGTCAAGGGTATATAATACTTAAAATTCAAAAGCAATGGCTCTGTCACACAGATAAGAAAAAAAAATTTAAAAAGGTATTTGGTGATAGATTTTCAAGAAGTCAAGGAAAAAAAGATTAGATGCTCCAAGAGTATCATTTCAAATGTGTTTGACCAAAGCATATCACCCTTGCAATTATCTAGTTTTAGGTGTATATGATACCTGGAAAGCAAAATGAAAGTGACATAACATCTCAGCTGCTTTGAACTCACTGTGCATGGGGTCTGCATCCATGGTTCTCCATCAATCTGCATTGGAAGAGACTTGCTAGTCCTGGAGAAAAAGATTTCATCGTCAAGTGTAACACTTAATCTGTATAGCAGATTGTACGTAAGATGGAAGACGACAAGACCAGGGAATACAAAAATGGTAATAGCTGTACTCTGAAGTTCTGTTTTCTGAAAAGGACTTCAGCTGGTGATTATGAATAAATATCCTGAAAGGTGCCTTGGTCACAGGAATTTTAAGAGCTTCCCTATAAATGTGATGATATAAATGAAAATTCTGGATGCCCAAGTGTCAGTTTATGTTTAAAAACACAATAAAACATCCCTACATCTAAGAGCCTCCTTGTTTTCATGTTTCTACATTGCAAACTTGAAAAAAAAGATGTTTAATGTTCCAGATTTTCCAGTATTCCACTTTCATATAAATAACTTCCTATCAACTAAGTATGTGCTACTTTCCCTGGTTTCACCCTTCAATTAAAATAAAACATTTTTCTGCAGGTGAAATCTTAGAAAAAGCTTCTTGAAAGGTTTAAATTGAAGTCTCATATAAAATCTTACCTTAAAATTATTCATATTTAATTTTACACAATTAATATTGCACTTCAGTCCAGGAAAGAATTTAAGTCAATAGTGCCTTCATAGTGCTTTCATTGGGTAATTTGCCCTATGGATGTTTCTGTGCCACAGTAAACACAGCTGAACCCAAACCAGCTTAGAGGGATGAAATTTGTGAGAATTGGTGCACAATGATAGGCAACAAGGGAGAACTGCATTCCAAGAACTTTATAAGAAATTACTAGCCCATAATTTGTAAGATCTGCCAATTTCCATTCTTTTTAAATGTCAGTATTAAGCATCGATCATTTGAAGCACAATAAGACAACTGTCACTATCGGAGTTCTGCATACTTTTCATTAATTTGTATAAATCCTTTTCTCAGCTATAGAGAAAGAACTACCTGATGACCACAGAGGAACACTGAGCCAGCCGCCGCCCAGCACTTTTCAGTCCCGTGTATATCTGCCCCATCTCCATGGCTCCTTCCAGGCCAACCACTTCCACCAGCTGGTCACTCAGATCTAGAAGAAAACAGATGCCGTGTAGGTTAGCGTGTAGGCACAGGCCCACAATTTAATGCCATCAGCAATTACTGAGTTACAAAACAAAGGCTCTTAGCAAAGAAAACTTCTCTGGGTTGAAAAGCAAAAGTAATGAAAATACGTCATTACTTTTGAAACTCTCAGTTTTAACTAAACCTTGAGATTCTATGGAAAACAATTTGCAGTCAGCTTATTCTAAAACAAAATTGGAAGAACAGACTCTGAGCCAAATAATGCCAAAAAATATATACCAGTAGTTTTTAACATCAACAAACTTAATGTTATTCCACATGTAAATATGAAACATTTATACATCCCACATCAGACAGTTTGGCAGCAAATATGCATTTCAACACTATAAATAAAGTATGAGGATATGCTGTCAAACATGATTTTGTTAAATTACTGGAACAAGGGACCTTTGAGATCATCAAGTTGAAGCTTCTTATTTTATAGACAAGAAAACAGAATGCTAAATCATTGAGTGAATTGTCCAGAGTCATAGGTAACTTTGCGTGGAAGTTCAAGAAACCTTATTAGTTTCTTGAAATGGTTTTCGGATGTTAAGGAATATGCCTCAAAAATACTATTTGGGAATAGACTAGATGATTAGCACAGTGTAATCTTTTCTTTTTTTTAACAGGAGACAAGTGGAAAATGGCTAATAGTAATAAGTGTCACTTGTTGAGTGTTTACCAAACTGCCTGTAACTGGACTAATTGCTTTCTGTATATTATCTCATTTACTCCCACTCACAACCCATTTAAGACAAATAATATTATCTCTGTTTACAGATTTAGAAGCTGAAAATTAGAGAAGGTAGCTAGTTTATTCATACTCCCATTCCTAGTAGGTAGGTGACAGAGTCAAAATTGAACCCAACCAAAAAAATTAATTAATTGATTAATTAATTTTAAAAAGGAAAAAAAAAAGGGCGGTGTGATGGTAGGTTCAGTGGCAGAATTTTCGGCTGCCATGCTGGAGACCCAGGTTCGATTCCTGGTGCCTGCCCATGCAGAGAAAAAAAAGGAAAATTGAACCCAACCACTTTGACTCATAACCACTGCAGTGTGTTTAATAAATCAGCCATATGAAAAAGAGAGACTTTTGCAAATATATAGGAATGTTTCCTACCTTGGGAAGGTGGTAGTACTGTGTGAGTGAGCCCCAGGGTCTCTTTCCAAACTGAAAATTTCCTCTGGGCAGAGAGCAGAGGGCTTGCACTCAGGTCAAGGAACCCAGAGAACCCAGCCCAGGGACACGGTGAGAGCCGGTCGCTTACATGTTAGCTCAGAGTGCCCTGACACTTGATTTAGAAGACCGAAGGATAGGTCCACGTATACAGTGCTTTATTATTTTCATATTTCCTTGTATTTTCAAATGTCAATTAATAGTCAATAGTATTTTTGAAGCAGGAAAAACAGGAGGGGTGGCATAGAGTGGGCAGTAAGTCTGCAGGTCACCATGTGACAGCTGGTGCTAGCTGAGGTTGGACTCAGAGAAAAATGAACAAATGTGTTTTGTATGGAATCTGTTTTGTATAAAAAGCCTCATGCCCCACTAATGACTCCACTTCTGCATGGAGTTCAGCAATGTAAATGATTCATTTTCAATGTAATTCAAGTGTGTGCCGAATATCATTTTGAAATCTCAAAGTTAAGCCCAGGATCTTTGACAAGATTAATAATCCCTTAAAACAAGAGTCTGTGACCAAAGCAACATATTTCTTTAATTGAACTGATAATAAAATCTATTATTTTCTTAAATTTAAGTATAACCATAGCATAAGATTGCTCCAAGTAAAAACCACTTTCTAACTACAAAATCAAATGTTAACAAGTCACAATAACTTAGAGCATTTGTCTTGCTGTACCAAACCCTATTTAGACTTATTTCTCATGAAACTTATTCTGTGTTTCTAGTTTAAATTTATGTTGCCAAGAACAGATGGACAAGGAATGGAAACATATTCTTTCAGCTGTAGCCGGCACTAAAATGTGCCTGGCTCTATAGCCTGGGTGTTAATACACGCGTTTCTTAGCTATATGTCAACCAGAAAACTGCACTGTGGCAAGCACTAAAATCCCAGATGTGTGCCTGGTGATATTTATAAAACAACAACAACAATAACAGCAACCACAGGATCAGCGCTTACATTTAGTAATGTATGTTTTGAACCGCCTGATTCTTAAGTAGGTGAAATTTCATGCTAATTTTTGTAATGATCTGAGGCTGGTTGATGAGAACTATTCTACAAGAAATGAAATACTTTCTCACAACAGAGTTAATCTGTGAGCCCTAACTTTTCCATGAATCACAGGGATTTGTCTACACCCACACCATATTGCTGCTGTCTACCACCCTCCTTCTGATTTTCTTCTTTCTTCTAATTTGTCTTTGTATTCCACCCTGCAAAAATGCCCTGAAAACCAATTCTGAAGTTATTGGATGGTATAGTATATCTATATAAAATTTTGAATCCTTTATTTCTATATGTGGCATCATTTAAAAACATCAAAGACTTCTTCACAGTCAAATTAAAATCTATTCTAAATGCAGCTCTCCTGGAATGTCACAATCAATCAGATTAACCTACTTAATTCAGTTGCTACCTGCCAATTGATTTCATACTTAACAGTAGGAGTCAGCACACTACAATCCATTGGTCAAATCTGACCTACTGCCTATTTTTATATGGTTTGCAAGTTAAGAATGTTTTTTTACATTTTAAATGGCTAGGGTAAAAAATCAAACAAAGAGCCCCACTCTGATCAAGAGGGCTGAATGAGGCACTTCTGAGCTCTCTCCTCCCCACCCCCATAGAAATTTTGAACAATCAGCAAGAACGAGCAAAAACATCTTTTTCAAAGCTCCACAACACAGTTAAAGGACTGCATAACAGGGTAGGTGTCAAATAAAGAAAAGGTCCACTTAAAAGTGGTAGGATCTTCTGCACTCTGGTTTACCCCTCACCACCCCTCTACAGCATTGGCTCAGTGTGGAGTCCCTGGTCCCAGTTCTAGAGGGAGCAGAGTGACCCTCATGCAATACTGGGAGCATGGATGTCTGGCAGAGTCTGCCTGGTGGTGGCTCAAGGGACTTGTAATCTCAGAATTTGCCCTGCATATAAAGGCAGCTACAGAACTCTCCCTCCAAAATTCTGTGTGAGAGCAGTCAAGTCACATTCCCAGGGGGTAAGGGATGGTTGGCCATAGGACATACAATCATGGTCCCAGGGCATAAGGAAACTTTTCTAGACAGTAGGGGACACTAGTATCCATGTAAATGGGGCAATTCCTAGGGCTACATGTGCATTCTTAGGACAGGATGCATTTGCAGAACTGGTCAAGTAGGATCTATGCTTGGCCTGGAACTATTCTCTAAGCTTGTTGTATGGATGAGCGCTGAAGGTCAATTTGCAAAGACTAGAAAATGTGTTTTCTTTTCTCCTTCTTCCTCTCTTCCACCTCCTATTCTCTCTCTTCCTCCCACCCCCATACACTTTTCTTCTTCTTCCTAGCTCCTGACAATCAAAGAAACCTCCTTCATAACACTACTGACAATCAAAGAAATCTCTGTCATGACACTACCTATACATATAACCATAAGAAACAGACACCTCAAGCTCTAAATTTCAGCAATAATATATAAAATATAAAAAACTCCAGGAATAGTGGTCCTGAGACATATCAGACAAATAATTTTTAAGAAAAATGGTACTAAACATGCTCAAAGAGCTAAAGGAGATCATGCACAAAGAACTAAAAGAAGTTAGGGAAATGACAGATGAACATGAAGAGAATATCAATAGAGAGATGAAAATCATCAAAAGGAACTAAACAGAGTTGAAGACCACAAAAAACAGAAATTAAAAATTCTGTATAGGGGTTCAGCAGAAGATTGAAACTGACAGAAGAAAAATCAGTGAACTTGAAGATTAGACAATTGAAACCATTCAGTCTGAGGAGTAGAAAGAGGAAAGAATGAAGAAAAGTGAACAGAACTTGTGGAATCTGTGGCACACCATCAAGTGATGTGCATTGTAGGAGTCCTGGAGGGAAAAGAGAGAATATTCAAAGAAATAATGGCTATAACCTTTCCCCAATTTAATGAAAGACATGGATATACACATCTAAGATATTCAACAAGCTGCAAATAGGATAAACCCAAATGGACCCACACCAAAACATAGGATAATCAAACTGCTGAATTCCAATGATAAAGAGAGAATTCTGAACACCACAAGTGAGACACAACATGCAACATACAAGGGAGTATGCTAAGATTAAGTGCTGATTTCTCATTGGAAACCATGGAGGCAAGAAGATAGTGGGATGGCATATTTAACATGCAGAAAGCAAAAAATGCCAACCAGGAATTCTACATCTAGCAAAACTGTCTTTGGGGCCCTGCCTGAGCTCTGTGCATGTGTACATCAGCGTGCAGCCCCACCAGATGTGTGCATGCACATGAGTGCACCCCTGGCACAACCCCTAGCTCTGGGCAAACACTGACCTGTGAATCTAGGCCACACCCACCCCTGACCCATGCAGGTACAACTCTGGCCTGCTGCCCTGAGTTCTGTGCATGTGCACACTGGGGCCCTGACCTCCAGAACCACACACACAACCATATCCTCCCCACCAGGCACCCATGCACCAAACTTTTGAACTCTGCACCCCAAACCACTGCCCCCCATACATGTACACCCTTGCCCCATGCCCAGCACAGGTGCCCTGCTCCTACACCTAATAGGTGCTCATGTGTCCATCTGTACTACATAACCCCTGCCCTGCACATGCATGCACATCTGCCCCAACTCCACTGCACCTGCGCATCCATGCCAGGGACCCACCCACCTGACATTACCTGCCCCTGATCTATGTTCTGCAACCCCTATGACCTGTACTCTACCCCTGCACACTCATACACCTGCATTCCAACCCCATGGATGCCTCCCCCCGAGCAAGAACACACCACATCCTGCCTACCTTGTGCCCTGACCTCTGTGTCCCATACCTCACGCACTGACACCCATGATCCCCATGTTCCATACTCCCACCCACATCCTGCCTGTACACCAGCCCCTGTGCATCTGCACAGCCCCCATCCACTTCCTGCTATGCCCTACCTCTGTGTCCCCCACACCTCCTGCTCCTGTGCCTGAGCTGCACCCCTCCTATAGACCCAGCAGTGCACCTCCACAACTCCATGCCCTGCACTTCATGTTCACAGATACCAGCTCAGCATCCCAACCCATGCCTGTACCTGCACTGCAACCTGTCATAACACTATTGTGCCCCACCCCCACATCCCACATCCTGCTCCACATCCATCTGACAAATACAAAGCTTTAGACTACTGAAGGAAATCAACTTCCAAAATAACCCTGTAAAGACATTTACATGCCTCGAAGGCAACAGAAGATCATTAAGCATATCAAGATGCAGATAGATATATAGCTGGATTATGTTTCTTAATATAACATTCTGCCGATCTGTATCTTTTAGTTGGCAAGTTTAGTCCATTAACATTCAAAGTTATTACCGTAAAGGCATTTCTTGAATCCACTATCTTGTCCTTTGGATTTTATTTTACAGATGTATATATTCTTTTCCTTCTTTCTCTTTTTATTGTTTAAGTTACCATTACTGGTACTCTTCAATTCTTTGCTGTCCTCCAGACCCCCCACTCCTGTCTTTTTTGTTTGTTTGTTTTTTTCAGCCAGCAGAACTCTCTTTAGTATTTCTTGTAGGGCCAGTCTCTTGTTGACATATTCTCTCAATATTTAAACTTAATGTAATTTAACTTAAACTTAATTATTAAACTAACTTAATGGCCAAATTAAAACACCAGAGCAGACACAGACTTTGGAATAACTAATCAAAGACGTTCATATTAATTCTACTAAATAAAATCAATGGGATGGCTACTGACATGAAGGAAATTAAGAAGACACCAGAAGGGAATAAGAGGAATTTGAAAGAAAAAATAGAAAAATGGCACATATCACAGAGATTAAAGAGGCTGAGGACCAAATAAAAAATATACTAGAGACACACAACAGCAGATTTGAAGAGGCAGAAGAAAGAATAAGTAAACCAGAGAGCAGGACAGCTGATTTTGAACACACAAAATAGCAAATGGCAAAAAAGATGGAAAAGTTTGAATTGTACCTCAAGGAAATGATGGACAAAACAAAGCACACAAATTTAAGAATCATCAGTGTCCCAGAAGGAGAAGGGCTAGGAAGATTAGTTGAGGATATAATGGGGAAAACTTCCCAATCCTTATAAAGGGCATGAGCAACCAAATAAAAAACACATACTAATCAGTCTGTCAAATGTTGAAGAGAAGCAGAAAATCCTGAAAGTGGCAAGAGAAAAAAAATCTACTACATACAAGGAAAACCACATAAGACTGAGTTTGGAAATGTTCATTTGGCACTATGGAGGGGAGAAGGCAGTGGCATGGTATAGTTAAAATTCTGAAGGAGAAAGACTTCCAGCCAAGAATTCTGCACCCAGACAAATTGCTCTTCAAAACTGAGGGAGAGATTAAAATTTTCACAGACAAACAAATACTGAGAGAATATGTCAACAAGAGACTGGCCCTACAAGAAATACTAAAGAGAGTTCTGCTGGCTGAAAAAAAAAAAAGACAGGAGTGGGAGTTCTGGAGGACAGCAAAGTATTGAAGAGTACCAGTAATGGTAACTTAAACAATAAAAAGAGAAAGAAGGAAAAGTATATATAGATCTGTAAAATAAAATCCAAAGGACAAGATAGTGGATTCAAGAAATGCCTTTACAGTAATAACTTTGAATGTTAATGGACTAAACTTGCCAACTAAAAGATACAGATCGGCAGAATGTTATATTAAGAAACATAATCCAGCTATATGCTGCTTACAAGAGACTGATCTTAGACATAAGGATAAAAATAGATTAGAAAATGAAAAGTGAAAGGATGAAAAAGATGTTCCACACAAGCTGTAACCAAAAGAAAGTGGGAGTAGTTATACTAATATCAGACAAAATACACTTTAAATGTAAAGACATCATAAGAGACAAAGAAGGACACAAATATTAATAAAAGGGACAATTCACCAAGAAGAAATCACAATCATAAATGTTTATTCTCCCAATCAAGGGGCTCCAAAGTACATGACACAAACATTGGCAAAACTGAAGGAAGTGATATACATTTCAATAATAATAGTAGGAGACTTCAGTATACCACTCTCCTCTATAGATAGAATAACTAGACAAACAAGGAAATAGAGAATTTAAACAATTTGATAAATGAATTAGACCTAATAAACATATATAGGTCATTATGCACCAAAACACCAGGATATAAACTCTTTTCTAGTGCTCATGAAACATTTTCCAGGATAGATCATATGCTGGGGCACAAAACAGGTCTTTATAAATGGAAAAACATTGAAATTATTTAAAGCACTTTCTCTAATCAGAATGGAATGAAGCTGGAAATCAATAACCACCAAAGAATGAGAATTTTCATAAATATATGGAAATTAAATAACACACTGTTAAACAACCAGTCAATCAAAAAAGAAACTGCTAGAGAAAATGGTAGCCATCTGGATACAAATGAAAACAAGAATACAACATATCAGAACTTATGGGATATGGCAAAGGCTGTGCTGAGAGGGAAATTTATTGCCCTAAAACCCTATATTAAAAAAAAGAATGAACAAAAATCAAGGCCTTAACTGCTCACCTGGAGGAACTTGAAAAAGAACAGCAAATTAATCCCAAAGCAGAAATAGCAAGAATTAAAAAATAGTTAAATGAATGGGAGAAGAAAAGAGCAATAGGGAGACTCAATAGTTGGTTCTTTGAGAAAATCAATAAAATTGATGGTCCACTAGCAAGGCTGACAAAGAAAAAAAGAGGATCCAAATAAACAAAGTCAGAAATGAGATAGGGGTCATTACCAAAGACCCTGAAGAAATAAAAAAGAAAATCATAAGAGGATACTATGAACAACTACACACCAACAAACTAGACAACTTAGATGGAATGGACAAGTTACTGGAAACACAGGAACAAGCTATACTGGTTCAAGAAGATCTCAAAAAACCAATCACAAGTAAAGAGATTCAATCAGTCATCAAAAATATTCCTACGAATAAAAGCCCAGGGCCAGATGGCATCATAGGGCAATTTTTTCAAACATTCCAAAAAGAACTAACAATGATCCTGCTCAAACTTTTCCAAAAATTTGAGGAAAAAAGAATACTACCTAACTCATTTTATGATGCTAACATCACTTTAATACCAAACTGGGTAAAGGTGCTATAAGAAAGGAAAACTACAAGCTAATCTCCCTAATGAACATAAAGATGCAAAAATGCTCAACAAAATACTAGAAGATAGAATCCAAAAACACATTAAAAGAATTATACACCACAACCAAGTGGGGTTTATACCAGGAATGCAAGGATGGTTTAACACAAGAAAATCAATTAACATAATACAGCACATTAACAAATTGAAAGGGAAAACTCACATGATCAAACTCATCTAGATTGGTGCTGAAAATGTGTTCACAAAATTCAACATCCTTTTCTGATAAAAACACTTCAAAAGGTGGAATCAAAGGTAACTTCTTCAATATCAGAAAGGGTATAAATTAAAAATCAATAACCAGCATTGTACTCAATGAAAAGAGAATGAAAGCTTTCTCCCTAAGATCGGGAATGAGACCAGGATGCCCTCTGTCACCCACTATTATTCAACATTGTGCTAGAAGTTCTATATAGAGCAATCAGGCAGGAATGAGAAATAAAAGTCATCCAAATTGGAAAGGAACAAGTAAAACTTTCATTATTTGCAGATGACATGATACCACATTTGGAAAATCCTGAGAAATCTACAACAAAGTTACTTGAGCTAATAAACAAATTCAGCAACTTGGTGAGATATAATTAATGTACCAAAATCAGTTTCTATCGCAAGCAATGACCTTACTGAGGAGTCAATTAAGGATAAAATTCCATTCAAAATAGCAGCTAAAAGAATCAAGTATCTAGGAATAAACTTAACTAGGGACATAAAGAACTTGTACACAGAAAACTATATGACATTGCTAAAATAAATCAAAGAAGATCTAAATAGGTGAAAGACATTCCTTGCTCATGGTTAGGAAGGCTAAATATAGTTTGCATGTCAATTCTACCCAAACTGATCTACAGATTCAATGAAGTACCAATCAAAATTCCAGCAACCTTCCTTGAAGACTTGGCAAAGCTAGTTACCAAATTCATCTGGAAGGGAAAGAGACCCTGAATAGCTAAAAGCATCCTAAAAAAGAAGAATGAAGTGGAAGGTCTAACACTTCCTGATTTTAAAACTTATTATAAAGCCACAGTGGTCAAAACAGCATGGGACTGGCACAAAGATAGAAGTATTGACCAATGGAATTGAATCAAGGGTGCTGAAATAGACCTCAAATTTATAGTCAATTGATTTTGACAAGGCCGCCCAAATCCGTTGAACTGGAACAAAATTGTCTTTTCAATAAATGGGCCTGGGAGAACTGCATATCAAGAGCCAAAATAATGAAAGAGGACCCTTACCTTACACCCTATACAAAAATTAACTCAAAGTGGATCAACATCTAAATATAAGAACCACTACCATAAAGCTTGTAGAAGGAAATGTAGAGAAACACCTTCAAAACCTAGTAATAAGAGGCAGCTTCCTAAACTTTACACACAAAGCACAAGCATCAAAAGAAAAAATTGGGGGTGGCCACGGAGGCTCAGCAGGCAGAGTTCTCGCCGGCCATGCTGGAGACCTGGCTTTGATTCCCAGTGCCTGCCCATGCAAATAAAAAAAAAAGAAAAGAAAAAAAATTGATAAATGCGAGCACCTCAAAATCAAATGCTTTTGCGCCTCAAAAGACTTTGCCCAAAAGGTAAAGAGATAGCCAACTCAATGGGAGAAAATATTTGGAAATCAAACATCAGGTAAAGGTTTGATATTCTGTATACATAAAGAAATTATATAACTCAACAACAAAAGAACAAACAACCCAATTATAAAATGGGCTAAATATGATTAGGCATTTTTCTGAAGAGCAAATACAGATGGCTCAAAAGCACATGAAGAGATGCTTATTCTCATTAGCTATAAGGAAAATGCAGATCAAGACTACAATGAGATAGCACCTCACACCTATAAGAATGGCTGCTGTTAAACAAACAGGAAACTACAAATGTTGGAGAGGATGTGGAGAAATTGAGACACTTATGCACAGCTGATGGGAATGTATAATGGTACAGTCGCTATGGAAGACAGTTTGGCAGTTCCTTAGGAAAATAAATATCGAGTTGCCCTATGACCTGGCAATACCACCACTCAGTATATAGCCAGAAAAGCTGAAGGCAGTGACACACACAGATATTTGCTCACTGATGTTCATAGCAGCATTATTCACAATTGCTAAAAGATGGAAATAATACAAGTTTCCATGAACAGACAAGTGGATTAACAAAACGTGCTCTATACATACAATGGAATATTATGCAGCAATAAGATGAAATGACATCCTGATGCATATGACATGATGGATGAGCCTTGAGGACATAATGCTGAATGAAATAAGCCAGACACAAAAGGATAGATACTGTATGATTCCACTTTTATGACCATGGTAAAGATAAAATCAGAATATAGGGGAACTAGAGATACAGAAGCTAGAAATGGGTGAACAGTTAGCTTGAGATTGCACTTAAATGTAAGGGAATAGATGGAAATATAGGCAGTCCACTAATGGGCCTATAAGGAATATTATCATATTGAAGGTGAGTGAACTTGATTGAGGGGGATTGTATAGGACCAAGCGTCCCACTGATTAACACTCTAAATATAAACAAGTTCTTGCATGAACTACTGCAAAGGTATGAATCATATGAAAAAAATGTATAAGTTTGGGGTATATGGGGAAAACTGCTATTGCATGCTATGGACTATATTTAACAGCAAACATCAACAGTACCACAGCAACACCAGGGGTAAATAATGGGGGAAAGGACAAGAGTTAAAGGAGGCTTAGATTTTCTATTTAGTGAGGGTGTGTTTATTGGCTATCTTTTTCTTGGGAATAATCAAATTATCTAAAATTGAGAGTGTTGATTGACTGTTGACTTTGGACATTGTACATGATGCCTAATGAATGCAGGTGGCTGAAAGATGCACTGACTGAGAAGTAGATTGGCGAACAATGATGCATACATATGATCGAATATTGTGCTGCTATAAGAAGGAAAGAATACGTGAGACATGCAACATTGTGAATCAACCTATGGGAAATTTGATGAGGCAAAATAAGCCAGAAACAAAAGAGCAAATATTGTATGGTATCATTTAGAAAAAACTTGCTATGAGAAAGCAGGGGCCTAGATTGCCAGCTCTTATAGCAGTCACATTTAGTCTGGAATCAGTTTCTGAATTTTGACAGACTGTTTTATATATGTATAACCTGGTAATTCAAGATAAGTATGAAACCAATCATGTCAGGATTAAAGTAATTCAGAATACAGGGGTAAGGAAGATATTGTCTATATTTTAGAACCTCAGCTACTCTTCCAGACCAAAGGAAGAAAGGTTTATTTTTCCAGAACCTAAATTTTCTGTAGCACATAATCTAACTCAACCTGTCTGGATAGATCATTTAAGCAATCCAAATACAGGGAGCCCAGAATAAGAATGAGGGCCTTTGATCCTGTATAGCTTAATGTAATGCCTAGATACATCCTTGAGTATATTAAGCAGATAATAAAAAAGTATTGGCAAAGTCCCTTGAGGGATGGGAGAAAAAATATGGAACTATTAAGCTTTACCACCAGGGGATCCCGTAACACTGTGTCAAACATTAGGGACCCACAAATCAGTAGACCAAGTCCTTGATCTTGAGGATTGCTCTTGTGGAGCTTATGTAGGTAGTGGAGAAACTTTCTCTACCTGTAGAGAGTTACTTCTGAAGGACCTCTTTTGTTGCTCAGATGTGGCCTCACTCTCTCTAAGCTCAACTCTGGAAATAAAGCCATTGCCCTCCCTCCTATGTGGGACATGACATTCAGGGATGAAAGTCTCCCTGGTGGTATGGGAGATGACTCCCAGGGTTGAGCCTGGCCCTGGCACTGTGGGATCAACAATGCCATCCTGATCAAATGGGGGAAAAGAAGTGTAACAAATAAGGGATCTGTTGCTGAGAGAGTTCAAATAGTCTAGAGGCTACCCTGGAGGTCACTCTTATGCAAACTTCAGTTAGACATTTGCTATCTATCACAGTTTGCTAAACCCCAAACAAAACCATTCCTGCCAATCCTAAAGAAAATCTAGGACAGTATATAAAATTCTACAAAGTTTCCATGCACTAGGGTAACTTTCCAAAACCTATAAACTCCAGGTGGTTTCCTAGGCCAGATAAGTCCTGAAACTGAGGGGGGTCAGCCTCTCCAGAACATGCCCATCTCCCATATTATCAACAGCCCCTTCCAATGTGAAAAAGTTAGAATGACCATAACCCAAATTCCCCTAAAGAGTGGGAGAAAGATCAAAGGTGATGGTGGAGTTATAAAGAGAAGGTCGGGTTTAAGAAATGAGTATGAGTGCTGAATCATTATATTGTTATTTCTTTTAGTCTATAGTATCTTAGAGCAGATAGAAATAGAAACCTAAAACTGTGGAATTGTAACCCATAACAAACTCTGAAATCAGTTCAACTAGTTATTGCAATATGCTTTGAAACTATTGCTTTTTTGTAAATGCAATTTTTCACCCAAAAAAAGACCTAATGGAGTAACAGAAAATTCTTTTTAATACATTACTTTGATCTAAGAAGAAGAGGGAAGGAGGAGTAAGTAGAGCTAAGCAACACAAGCAGATTGCCCCAATGTTGCGAGTCACTCGCCTCTTGCCTCTCTGCTTTTCCAAGAGTGCAGGGTGCCCTTCTTACATGTGTACTTCATAAAAGTCTTACCCGCTTGTTTGAAAAAAAAAAAAACAGACTATTGTAAAAAGAAGTTAATAGATGAAGGGTAAAATAGATAAGAAATGGCAACATTAGCATATTACTTTATTAAAGAAAAAGTTAAAAGCATTGAAAGCATTTGCCTCTGAATCATGTTTTTTGTTAAACATGATTACAGAGTTAAATACTCTGGGCAATTTGATTTAAACTGTGATTGCGTTTTCTCTGTTAAAAATGAAAACTTAATTAAAAAAATAAAAGGTTAAATGTTAAAAAAAATAAAATATCAAGGTTTAAGTAATAAATTATCTTTAATAAAGAAAATAAGATATCTGGGGGGACCATTCTCATGAAACTGGCCCTACATGGGACGCTAAATGGAGTACTGCAGTTTGAAAGTGAAGGACAATAAAGAGTAGATGGCAGCTGCATGAAGATAAAAAGATCTCTGCGACAGATCATGACACAGGTTAATATGAATGCTAGTCCATTGTATTTTTTTGTCTATAACTTCACTTTCATATCCTACAGGATTTAAAAGGCAAATGCATAAAATGTAATGATAAACTACTGGTTTTGGACTCATAATGTATAAATATGTAATTTGTAACAAGAGCTACATAAAGGTGGGATGATGGGGGTGTATAAAACTTAGTTTGTGTTTACTATTGAAGTTGGTATCAAAGCAAATGAGACTGTTTTGGATTTGGAATGTTAAATTTAAGGACGATGGTAATTACAAAGAAAATATTGAAGAGCATACAAGCTTAGAGACAGAAATCACAGTATAGGCTTCAGGGAAGAGGGAAGGGCCAGGGGAGTTATTGCATACTGAATGCTGGGTTTCTGCCTGGGGTGATGGGGAGGTTTTAGGAATGGAAGATGGTGAGGGTACCACACTAATGTGAATGTGGTTAGTCTCATGGAACCGTATGCTTGGGAGTGGTGAGATGAGAAAATGTATGTTTAATCCCACAATTAAAAGAAAAGAAAGAGGGCAGGCCATGGCGGCTGAGCAGGCAAGAATCCTCGCCTGCCATGCCAGAGGACCTGGGTTCGATTCCCAGTGCCTGCCCATGTAAAAAAAGAAAAGAAAGAGCAACTAAGGAGACAATGACAATTAAATGCAATTCTTTATTCTGGATGGGCTTTAGCAAGAGAGAAGAAAAGGCTCAAAGGGGCATTTTTGGGACATATGAAAAAATTAGAATATAGTCTGTAAACTTTATATGCATGTTAAATTTCTTAAACTTGATAAGTGTGCTTAAGACGGTTACATAAGTGAATATCTATTATTAGGAAATATACCGGTAGTGTTAAGTGCTCAAGGAGCATAGTGTATACAACCTATACTCAAGTATTCAAAGTTTAATGAAATTCGTATGAAAGCAAAGTGTAAACTGTCCCATGCTATGCAGACATAAGAAAGTGTTCTTTCAAGGGACCATCCCTTAATTTCCCTGTGTCTTCTCTCACATGTCTTTGGAGCTCTCATCCCATGTCTTGAGTTTTGAAGGGTTCATCTGTGAGATTTTTAAGGGTAAATGGGTTAATAAAGTAGCCCATATATTACTAAATAAAAATTTTAACAATATTTCAATATAATAGGGTTCTTTTGTTATCCTATACATTTTATTTTATGAATTTAAAAACATTATTCTGAGAAGAGTCAGATCTTCACCAGATTCACCAGTCTGCCAGTGGGGACAATGGCACCAGAATGATAAGAACCCTCCTTTGGAGGGTAAATCTTTGTAAATCTTTTCCTGAGCATTGCTCGTGCGGCGTTATTCTGTTGCACAGGTAAGCAGGGTCTGAATGTCAAATCGGAACGTCAAGGGCACAGTGTAGATGGGAGAACACAGGGCTGCACAGCTAACAAGTGGGGGATATGTATTCATACCCTAGTCTTTTCATTTTTGACAGTTATGTCCTGATAATAGGTCTCATGTGATTGTTTCAGACTGCCAAATGTGAGGGAACAGAAGAGGGGGCATTACAGACACAGACTGAGTATGGGTTGTAAGGTTTCATGGAATGTAGTTTGTACCAGTGGGAGCAGGGCAGGGCCTGGTGTCCAGCAACAGGCTGAACCGCGCAGAAGCCATGTGCTGGGAGCACTCAGTGACTCAGCAGAGGTGTTTTGCAATCGCCAGAAATTGTTGATTATATCACATCTATTAAGTCCTGATTTTGCTACAGTGAGGTGAGCCTACCTTTGTGGCTCAGATTTCTGAGCATATGTATATTAAATGCCTTCCAGTAATGCCTAGCTTACCTAGCAACTATTTGTAACATGTCTGAGGATGAAGAACAAACTTTTTTAAAGCCAAGGTACATATGACATGCATCTATCAATGTCTGATCATCTTCACTTAGATATACTTCTTACACGCATACAAGGCTGCTTTCCCTGATCTCCATAAATTAGAAGAAGCAAATTAGGATAAAGGGGTGAGTGGAGAAAATAGTGGCAATAATTTGTTGATAAGAACACGGTGATATGTTTGTAAGCATATAATCAGTAATTTTGTACCATTAGGGAACACACATATTGTAGCTATGTTAACAAGGAAAAAAGAAAAATCCACTCTGCTAATGAATTTCAGTTATTTTTCCATTTAAGACTCCCAACAATCCTTTGAGGCTGGTATTATCTTCATTTTATTGATGAAGACACCAGGTAACTTGCCCAGATCCTTGCATATAGTAGAAAATCTTGTTTTTCAACTAAGTATATTTGACTCTAAATCCCATGTTACTATACATGATGGCAGTAGTAAGAACTGACCAATTAAATGTTATCAGCTATGAAAGAGAAAAAAATTCCACAAATAAATAGAGACAATAGATACTGGTAACATTAACAATTCTACTGCTCAATAGTTTCAGATGCTATCACCACATTAAAGCACAGTACAAAAATTCCCATTCATAATGATTAGTCCAGGTCACGTGTGACTTATACTCTGAAGAATCTATATAAGAAGGCTAAGAAATGCAAAACACTTTTTGGGAAGATTGCCATTCCAAATGGTTAAATGTAAAACTAAAAAAAATAGAGTCTGTTACATAAATGAATAAATTGGAATTATTTGGAAAATCTTGCAGAGTGAAATATTATATTCTCTGTTGTAATCTAATGAATGAAGGGTTAAGGTTCATATACAGAATTGTACACACTCATACACATATATATATGTTTATATTTATACGTTCATAGTGGAAACACATGCCTGACTTTAAAAATGACTTTTAAAGAAAGAATGAATTTGATCATCTCTTCTAAAGCCATCTGGTTTTTGAAAACCACCAGGCAGAGCTGACTATAACTTTATGTGTTTTGATTCTAAAATTCTGAACTTCCCTAAATGGATCCAAAAAAAGGAGAGAACAGAAATCACAGACAATATGGCATGTTGTCAACAACCTCCCTATCAAGACAAAAGTGGTTCAAGGTCTGAAATCACTTGCGTATGGGGTACTCGAACTGTGATCTTCAACCCAGGACATATAACCCTAGAAATCTTAAGCATTTCACTCACATGGCCCAAAGAGAACAAATTTAAAGACTTCCCACAGCAATCCATTGCTGCAATTGGCAACGTGTATTATCAGTAAATAAAAGCGGAGAGTTTATGAGCACAAGCTAGCAGTGAATACCAACGCCGCTGCTTCTGGGTTCTTGAGTAGTTTTTTTCCCTTGTTAAGCTTTGTGAAGGGATTGAAGGCTCTCACTTGTTTTCAGTGTGAATGAGCCATTAGTGTGTGTGGGAATGTTTCCGCAGTGCCCTGCCTCCCCTGCCCTCCTGCATAAACCCAGTCACTTCACGTGTCCCTTCATATCAGTCCCATAACAAGACAAAACCAGTGCCTCTGAGATGAGGCTGAGCTCAGCAAACCCTGAATAGCTCCTGGAGGGGCCTCCTGCTCCCCACACTCATGCCTGCTAGGGGGATGAAGTCACCAGGGAGATCACCAACCCTTTTTTTTTCCCTAAGAATTAAGCAATTACAGCAATTAAAAAAATCTAATTTAGTAAGAGCGGTTGCCAATATTACTTTATATAAGACTATGCATGTAGTCTTTATGTTCTCTTTGCAGAAGCACTGTTAAAATCGGTCATGTTTCTGAAATATAGTACAGAATCTAGTAAGAAAGTTTAACTTTAGTTTCAGTGAAATATGAAAAACACTTAGAAAAACAACGAAAGGTCACAAATGGCCGTGCATTTGAAACTCACTTGTAAACATAATGCTGATAATTAAAATAAGGATGGAACATGGAGTTGTTTTTGATATCCAGTTTATTTTAGTTACAGTCTAGCAAATACGTACTCCCAGGAAAAGATGGACTCAGTCATATTGGGGGTTATTGTACTTTCTCAGACCATTTACATAAAGAACACTTTTGGGTCAGAGGTAAATCTTTCTTTCCTGGCAATTAGACTTTGGAGAGGAGAGTCTACACGTATAAACAGAATTAAATTTCAGCTACCTTCATTTGGAACTTTTTGGTACTGGTAAATAACAGATTATATCCCCAAATTTAGCGTCTTGCCAGAGAACCCTTTAAACCTGTGGAGTCAGGGCTCTGCCCAACAGGAATGTCATAATTTCTGCTTAGAACAATGTGTGTGTTTAAGGGGTTCTGCTGCTCTGCAGGGCTGCTGACCCCCCTCATGAACCGGCGCTAACAACATGCTTCATTTCATCCTTGCTGCACAGTTTAAAGATGAGCAGTTCTTGACTCATCAATGTCTCTAGAAAAGAGTTATTAGAGTCATGGAATACTTTGCTTAATTTTGTTTTTTCATTTTTTTAAAAGCTTTTAACAGATTGTGGACAGATGGAACATCGTATCTAATAGGCTATCTGTTAACAAGTTAACACAGCTTAGGATACACCTCAATTCTTCTCCTTTGTATATATACTCCCTTTTTTCCCTTTTGTATGCAGTAGGATAATTTTATTTCCTGACCTTGTTGCTACAGAAATAGAATTATATTACCGTCTTGGATTACCAAATTGAATTAATGTTGACATAAATAGTTTTATTTGGATGAGATTTTTAAATTAATCCCATTTGTAGATACTTATAAGAAATATAATCTTCTTTGTCATGTCAATTATGAAGTTAGCAGAGAAATCATTCCACACATGAAATCACTTAGGAGAGAGAACTTACGAACTACCAATGGATGTAAGGTTTTCAGTATCTATTCACCTCATGGTTCTTATTAATCGTGTACTGACAAATTTCCAAAGAACTTGAATTAAAAAGAAAAGGATAAGGCCTTGGATATAGACACATTGAGGGATTCACAAAAATACAAAAGGTCTCTGTGAAAAATTTTCTCCTTATGTTTTAAAAAACATCTCGTTTTCCTTTTATCAAACAATTCATTGATATTAATCTAGATATTAGAAAATACAGAAATGTCCATGACTAATAGTATTGTGAAAAGTAAAAATGGAACATTCAAAACACACTGATCTCTAATAACATTTGAGGATGTAAGAGATGATGTTCAAATGCAAACTTTCTGATTTCCAACACTGTGAAACTAAGACTTTAGCTCCCTTTCTGAAGAGTTGGCTTAGGCTGGGGGAAGCCAAAACCTCTCTTACAGTACAATCTCTGCTACTATAACTCTGTCTTCCTCTACCTCTTCTTATAAAAGACACATCCTTTCAATACTTTCAAATACAATTGCATTGATACTCAGAGTGCAAAGAAAAAATATTCTATTTAACCATATTCTTTTAAAAGTTAACTGTTTAAAAGGGCCCCACTGTATTGGTCTTCTAGCCCTCACACAACGGAACAAAAGCAGTTCTATGAAAGAAGGCTAAACTTGGACAAAACGTAAAAAAAAAAAAAAGCAAAGTTCCTCTCTGTTTTTATCAAATTTGATTGCTGCAGCTGTTCCCAGTTTCTGTATTTTAAAAATAGCCTTATTCAGTGCCTTGTTGGCTAAAGGCCAGAGTGCCATTAGAACATGCTGTACGGGAAAACCTCTATTCAGTTACAGATACAGAAATATATTTAAGATCAGTGGGGGTCATCTGCAGCAAACACTTGTAAAGGAAAATAGAATTTTAATGTGCGTGGACTGATCTCCTCTTTTAGCAGATCATTTAAAGCCCCATGCAGAATCTAGCAATTAATTTTATTTCTCTTAGGTGAAAATGCAGAATGAGTATCAACTTCACTGGGAACATATTATTAAAGAGTTCTGTTTCTCAAATGGCAGTTCTATAATTGAGATACACATTTCAAAGAATACCTACCAGTGGTTTTTGTTTGCCAAGCTCACAGGCATCCCTCCAGTCGAAAGACAGGAATTATTGAGCAACCGCTACCAATGAGATCACAAGTTCTCTCTGTCATGATCTACCTCACTAAGACCACCAGTAAAAGACACCAGTAGGCACTGGATGTGAAATACACCAATCTGCCCAAGGAAAATAAGTCTACAGAGTCATTTTAGACTGATAAATTCATACCTTTGAGCTTAAAGTGAATAGGGATAGAGTCAAAGCACTAAATTATTCAGTTGAGTCTTAGAGCTGAGCCCTACATCTACTCAGTTCTTTCCTTTTTTCCATTCAAGTGCAACAAAGGATAGAAACTAGCATTTGGTACTGAACAGATTTATAAAGGAATGTTAATTGGAGTTGCAAGTAAAAAGAATCTGTTCTGCATGGATCATCAATACAAAGAAAGGATTTTTGAATCCAGAGAATGAGGGTAGTGAGAAAAAATTAGAAAGTAAGGGTTTAGGGAGAACATCTAGATAATAAGATGAGAAACTGAAAGCATAAAGAGTAGAGGAAAAGTTTGAACATGCATTAGGGAATGTATACCAACCGTCAGGTAGTGAAGACCTAAGATTTTACCTTTCTTGTAGCCTCTCATTTTTATGGAGGGGCCAGAAGATATAAAACTCTTGGGTCAGAGGCCAAGGCCTTATTACTCACAACAATAACAGTAGCTGAAGCATCAGCGTTTGTGCTAGTTCCCAGAACCTCAGTCTCCACAGGATGAGACAAAGAGGGCTAGGTGGCATCTGCATACACCATGGGATGCCTTATAGGACAGGAGCCCCATCTTAGAGATCCCACATGTCTTATAACAGGCTATAAGTCTGCCTGACTGCTAATTTTTATTTTTACATTTTATTTTTTTATATTATCTCAAGAAGAGACACTATCTCTATCTTCCAAGACTGTTTACTATACCTACAGCCTCGAAAAGATATTTGAAATAAAGGTAGTCAGTTCCTTTGTTCATACAGAAACATGAGGGAATTGCGTGAAGAATTGTCTCCCAACCTCAATACTTCTCCTCTTTCACTTCTCTCCTCTGCATCTTAATGAGCAGGAAAAGCATTCAAAATTCTAAAACTCAAAATCTCTGAAGACCCTTTTCTGATACTCCCTGTTTCTGAAGGCTTTCCTCCGAGCCCTCTGTCACCTTTCTGGCATTGTGTTTCCACCATCTACGGATATAACAAACACAGTGTTTTCCATCACCTTTGAGTCAGTTTTCCACCTGCAGTAGATTGCTGGTTTGTTAGTCCTGAGACTCTATCTTCTATCGTGTTTTATTAAACATATACCTAGCATGGTCCCTGGAAGATAACAAGTGCTCAGTAAAATTTAATTACATCTTTGTGCTGATTCTTCCATGAATCTGATCTATTTGACTATGTTTTGGTTCCTGGAAGATAATTAAAACCAGCAGTAATAAATAAGAAGGGCTATGGGTCAAACAAATTTAGTTGTGAGTAAAATGAATCTGTATATAAATACCTCCTTATTACACACATACCTCTTAAATTACAAATGAACTTCTACATGATCTACCCAAACAATGCCACTAAGAGAACACCTCCTTTTCTCCTAATAAAGCAGTTTACACCATATAAGAGATTCAGCAATTTAATGTACAGACTGGGAAGTATATTTTTGTTAACTCTTGCTTTGCATTAACTTAAAAAAAAAATAGAATGGTGCAGTGGGATGAGCATTGGATTAGTGGAATTTTGTACTAATGTCTTCTATCATCAGCTTTTCTTGGGTTGTTCTCATTTAACTGTCTGGGACACTTAAACATCAATCGATGAGTTTGATTTTGTTCTAGTTTGCTAGCTGCCAGAATGCAATATACCAGAAATGGATCGGCTTTTAACAAGGGGAATTTAATAAGTTGCTGGTTTACAGTTCTAAGGCCGAGAAAATGTCCCAATTAAAACAAGTCTATAGAAATGTCCAATCAAAGGCATCCAGGGAAAGATACCTTGGTTCAAGAAGGCCAATGAAGTTCAGGGTTTCTTTCTCAAGTGAGAAGGCGCATGGCAAACACAGTCAGGGCTTCTCTCTTGGCTGGAAGGACACATGGCAAACACGAAGTCATCTGCTAGCTTTCTCTCCTGGCTTTCGGTTTCATGAAGCTCCCCGGGAGGCACTTTCCTTCTTCATCTCCAAAGGTCTCTGCTTCATGGCACTGCAGCATTCTTTGCTCTCTCTCTGAATCTCTCATTCTCCAAAATATTTCCTCTTTTATAGGATTCCAATAAACCAATCAAGACCCACCCAAATGGGTGGAGACATGTCGTCCCCTAATCCAGTTTAACAACCACTCTTGACTAAATCACATCATTCAGGGAGATGATCTGATTAGTTTCAAACACACAGTATTGAACAGGGATTATTCTACCTTTATGAAATGGAATTTATATTAAAACATGGCTTTTCTTAGGGGGCATACTTCCTTTCAACCCAGCACAATTTAGACAATATTTAAAGTTTATTCTAGCTAAGAAAAATAAAATCATAATAGATTTTTATCTCCCCACAAATCTGAAGTATGTTTGACTCAGTTCTCCTTCCCAGCACCACAGAGCATAGTTAGCCATAATTCAATGTTATATGTGGTAGAACCTGCCTTACTTATCATCTGAAAAGATATTCACCTATCTTAACACATACAGAAATGACCTAATGTCAAAATATGCACTAAAGACCAGCTGCCAAACTAGTAAAACATGAATTGGTTATTGATACTTTCCTGAACGTATGTGAATTGTCACCATTATGGATTTGAAGTAGGGGAGACAATCAAAATATGTCACAATCGGCAAGAACACAGGCCTATCATAGTGACTTTCCCTGTTGCAGGGAAGCAGGGTCCCAGGGCTCCAATGTGCCAGGCATTGACCCTTTAGTTGCTGGCTCTGGGGATGTCTGGTAGGCCATTGGGATGAGAATAGGGGTGGGGTGGGTATGGTACTTGGAAGCTCAGAGTCAATTGTTTGGACTATTTTAATAATTGAACATTTATAGCAGCTATGCTGAAGAGGAGGCCAAAGAGGAAGGTACTAAACTGAAACATGACTCAGAAGTTCTGATTTCTAACCATGAAGTTCTCTTTAACTACAAGGGTAACCTCAGGCAAGTGATATAATATCTTTGGGACCCAGTTACACTGTCTCTGAAAGAGAAATGGTCCTCACCTTACCTTCTGTGATTAAATCTCCTGTCTCAATCAGTCCCACAGCAGTTTTCTTTGCTCATTCTCTTCCTTTCTCTCCCAGACTAAAGATGCTTTATGCATAAATAATGCTATTATAAATTCTGTGACTGCTACACTTTGATGGACTATGATTTCCATAAGAGTAATTTGAACAATATTAAAGATAAACCATCGAGGGTATGAGGCTTAGATGAACGACACGTGACTGCGGATATTGACGTTGAGGGAGGAACACAGTCAGAGTGACTAGAACAAAAGCGTAATAAAAAAAAGAATATAAGAAAGCATTTGGGTCAGATAAATATGAAATGCAATTAGGCTGGACACCTAGAGAGAGTACAAGAATATGAGCATTCCCACCTGGAATCAAAGGAAAACAGAGCAACTAGGTCGGCACTCTGCAGGCTGCTTGGGACAAGATGGGGCTCACTGTGAAAGCAGGGGCAGGAACAAGAACCAAACTGGTCTTATTTCCACAAGGAACTAGAAAGAAGAGATGATGCCCAAGTGTTCTAGGTATAAAATATATGAGAACCAAAAAGTTAATTGAGAGTCAAGTGTTAAGAAACAT
This sequence comes from Tamandua tetradactyla, assembly GCF_023851605.1. Lineage (NCBI taxonomy): Eukaryota > Metazoa > Chordata > Mammalia > Pilosa > Myrmecophagidae > Tamandua > Tamandua tetradactyla. The sequence continues at coordinate 110,180,734 of NC_135327.1, read as the reverse complement.
GAAGCTATATTGTAATGAAACTCTTTATTAAGGCCTACATTAATACAATTGTCTTCTATGTTATTGCTTTATGATTTCCAAAATAAAAGTAGTTGTGATGAAAAAGCATGTAAGTGCTTAGCTCACTGGACAAGACATTTGCTATTTACCATATTATCATTACGTATCAGAAATTACAAAAACAAAAAAGCATTATAGAAAAATATTACAATCATACATATCATATCCTAGGCTTGTTGCTGAGTACATAGGGGGTGAGCATGAAATAAACCAGGACTCTCACTACAATAACTAGAAAGGAGTAGCTCAGATCTGGGCTTAAACCCAGAGCTCTGGGAGTCCGATTTGCTACCATATGGGAGGAGCTTATTGATTATTAAATTGTTTGTGCACTTGTATCTAGCCACATCTCAATGAACCTAGTCATGGGTTTTTCAGATACATGAGCAAATATATCCACCGTCCATCTTTTAAAACCATTTCAAATAATTTAAACATTAAAAAAATCGAATATTTTTTTAGTCACATGAGTTGCAAATGAATGACTTGGACTTGGAAATGAATGACTCCTGAGCCACATGACTTCCAGTTCTTAATATTGCCAGACTCATTGTCATTAAAATGCTCTGATGGTGTCATTCACTTTCATTCCCACCTTCAGTTGATTCCATTCCTATAACAGGAAGAACCTTGGCATTCAGCTATCCATAATCTTAACTTTATTTCAATACTCCACGAAAATTCTCACATCTTATTCAAAGATCTGTTTTCTGTACCTTAAATAGGTCTGGTTGCCAATGCTCCATTCCGGAATGATTTAGAAAGCTTTTGCATACTCTTCTATTTAAAATCTGTTAGTCCTTCAAAGCTCAGTTTAATAACAGCTCTTCTTTAATGCTTTTTCATATGTGTCCAGACCTCTACTAAATGTTGTAAAAACACAATGTCTTTATGATGCTTTTGGCACTCAACTTTCACTCTGATGCAGCAATTAGGGAAGCAAAGATTCACACAGTTTGCTCCTCAAGTGGCAAGGTCTACCAGTTAACAAATGACACATAACTTTGGTCATCATGTTGCCTAATGGACTAAAGGACCACTCCTTATTGGTTGAACATAATAATTAGAAGTATTTTACTCCAACTCTGAGTTTCCCCCATATTTCTCATAAAAGTAATCCTAATTTTGACATAGCCATTATGAATTTGCAGTTGTCTCATTTTGTGCACACTTGAGTAGGAATTTTTGCAAGAATTTTTGTTTACTTGGCTTAAATTTGATCTCCATATTTAATTGATTATGGCCACACATCATTGTTTCATAATACCACATAACATTCATTTGTTCATTTATCCATTCATTTCATCGAACAAAGTTACATTGGGCACCAATAGATGTTAGTAGGTGAATGTATGTTAGGCATTCTGGAAGGCAACAGAAATGGCTGTGGATATAAAAATAGTTTCTAACCTTAAATGATTAGTCTCTTTGAGAGCAGTGACATGCAAAGAAAAAAAATGTAATAGAGTATCATTAATATTATAAGATATATGTGTTCAAAGCATACTTTGTCAAAAGTGGAGGGTCTTTAACTCTATGGAGGGTAGTTGGGGGAGGGGAAATCTGGGATGGGAGGAGCTTAAGGAAAGACTTTTTGGAACTGATGATATTAAAAGTAAGTTTGCAGTTTCTGGTTTTGGGGTGGGTGAAGTTTTCCAGGACGAGAAATATGTATATAGAAATATCATGAAGTTTAAACTCACATGGTATGTTCAGAGAATTATAAAAAATTCCATTTTTTTTGGATTATAAACAGCAAAGGAAATAGGTGTAAGAAATGGGGTAATGAGGAGTCAGTCACGTAGGGTCTTATAAACCTTGTCTAGTAGCTGGCATTTTCCTTGTCCTTGTTTGGGGCTAGTTAAGCTTTCTAAGCTAGGTAGAGTAATTATTAGATTGAATTTTTAAGATAAGTTAGGAGGTAATATGGATGATAGAGTGTGAATTTTTAAGATAAGTTAAGAGGTAATATGGATGATAGAATGTAAAGAAATGAGGCAAGAAGCAGGGGATCAAAGAGAGAATCCCCACAATAACCCAGGTGAGGGATGACAAAGACCTAAAATAAGGCCGTCTGTCATTGTTGCATGAACAGAAAGTTGTTGAGGAGATGGAGTTAATAGCAGCATGAATTGATGGGTGGGGAGTGTTAGAAGTCAAAAGATGCTGCTCTGAGTCAGGCTTGTGAGACAAGCTGATGATGACACCAAACAAGATTGGGAAAGCTGGAAGGAAAGTAAGTGGGCAAGTGGAAAACATGATAAGCTTGGTTGAGGTTATACAGATATTGTGGAGTTTGTGGGACATTAACACGGAGCTCTCTGAAACCCTAAAAGAGGACTGTTTGGAGAATATATATATGTAGATATGAAAACTATTTCCAAAATAACTTGAATCCTTAAAAGTAAGAATCATGTATTGTATTGCTTTAGAGTTTGTTGTTGTTTTGCTTTGTTCTGTTTTTGGATTCCCAAATGTACACCCTGGCACAGAATGACAATCAATAAGCATATGATGAATTAATAATAAGGTACTGTATTAAGCACACTTGAAGTTTTTTTGATAGTCTTTTATAAGTGTCTCTAAAAGAAAGAAAGACTCACCTTTAAATTTGCTTTACAATGAGCAGTACTAGCTGAAAAAAAATTTCATGATTTCAGATAAAATTTCTCAAAGTGACAAATGTGTTCCTTTTGATTAAAGGTAAATATTGAGAATTTATCAGTCACATAGCAATTATTTCTTACATTTTGATAGCTATGTTTAGTTTCCAGTGTTTTTACATTATTTAATATCCACATAATACTTAAGTACTATGCATGCATGATAAGCCATTCTTAGTTTTTGTGTGTATGTGTGTTTGTTTTTTACTTGCAACCCAAAACATTTCTTACTGATGCAATTTTACTGATGCGACAAGAACCAGAGAAGATAAACTGTTTGCTCACAGTTATAGAGCTAGTATGTAGCGTTCTTCCTATGATATGCCAATTCCTTCCTGCACGTCAAGGACACTGAGGACAAGATTCTTTGGATATCTGTCATTAATAATATCTTATCGAGTTACTTTGTGAAGAGAAAAGCTATTGTGAATTCTCCATTCTATCTGTTGGAAACTCTTTTGTCATTACTAATTCTACTTCCTCATCATGATTCAAGAATACTGATAATCTTATTGTTTTACCGACTAAAGATGGAAGTCAATTTGCCACATTCTTTGGTATCTTTTAAATAGCATAAATAAATTAGTAGTAAGTATGTGACAATATACTAAAATGCTACATAGCTACCTGCTAAATGCTTTGTATCTCCAAATATTTCCAAAAATGATTACCATTTGATAGCATTTTAAAACTTAAAAATTCCTTCTTTGAGTCAGAAATTGCCATGAAGTTGTCTGTCATTGAAAGAGGCCAATTATATCATCACATTGTTAGTTGTTAGAAGTGCTACATGAATTTTGAACTCTATTAAGTGATGATTTATTTTTTTCCAGATAGTCACCATGCAAGAGGCACTTACTTATTACACATGTTTTTCAGCATATGTTGCAAGTTTATTTTAATGCTGAAGAGGCACATTATGATCAAAGCAGAATTCTGCCCAATTTAAACTGTTCCAAGCTATTTTCATACATTCACTCATGTAATACTGTAAGATTTACATTAAAATGAATGCTTGTCTACAATTAAGTGATTCAGTCAACATTAAAAAAAAGGTGCAAGTGTGTGCAACGTGAAAAAAAAATCAACAGATGTGCGAATAATCTCTGCTTGGGCCAGTATCAAAAAGAACAGCGGCAGAAAAAAGTTCCAACTTTTTTCTCTCTACCCTCTAAGGTTTTTCTGCATCTAGGTTAAAGGACATACACACAAAACTATCCCAGGATTTTCCCTTCTGATTTTAATTGGATTATCTAATAAGAAATGGGGGTGAGAAGCAAACAATAAACTACAAATCAACATAACTCTTAGAGATGAATACACATTTTGGCTTCTCCTCATTCTCAAGCTCCTTTTTCTCTGATGATGAATAAATTCCAAAGACAGCAAAGGGTCACGAAAATTGAGGGAAGGCACATGTGTGTAAACCAGGCTATTTTGCATTAAGGCTTTGAAATAGTAGGTGGCCAGATGGGAACCACAATAACAAAAAGAAGAGTTTCTGAATCTGGAGGTCAATAAACCTAAGGTGATGTGTTTAGTTGTGTGGGCTGTAGACTGCCTAACTCTAAGGGTCACCTTCACATTCTAGTCTAATCGCATGGTACCTGCTCACATTTTACAGAGCACATCCTGCACAATCAGGTACACCTCTGTCCTTGGAAAGATCCTGTGGTTGTAGGAAGAGGTTCATTCTCATGGGATCATAGGTATCAAAGTGTTTCCTAAAACTTCATCTGTTTCTATGAGGTGTGTTGCTATGATCATTGGAAGAATGTTCAGTCTTCATCTGCTTCAGCAGGTGTGGAAACAAGAGGAACCTGATACAGATTGACAATATCTCATATTTAAGGAATCTGAAACTTCTGGTCAAATAGCACAGATAAAAGGTACATAAGAGTCATCTCATCCTCCAGGGAATTGCAGGGTATTTGTCTCTTCATCATTTTAACTGAGCTTTCCAGTGCTATCTATGTGAGAAACCATAAAACTGGAAATGCCACTTACAGACTAGTGCATTCCTAAAGAGTGGGAAATATGAGTTGATGTAATTATAATTAAAAAATTATTGTCTATTAATGTTTTTTCAACATAATCAACATTTATGGAGGATCATTGATTTATATTAAATCACATACTTTACAATGAGGGCAATTTTTTTTAATACACAAATTTTGATATGCTCTGTTATAGTTGATGAAATTTTAACATGTAGAAACTTACATACCAGGGCCTTATATTTGTGGCCATGTTCAGCTTTGACATGACCCAATGCTTCAACTATTTTAATTAATTGTAGCTCTTCTATGCAGTTCTCCAAGTAGCCATAGTATGTCTATATCTGTGTCTATATAGATAACTCAGAGTGAGAAAATGATTAGCCTGAGGTCTCTGGTTAAGTCACTGACCCCACTTTTATCCATTAGAAGAGACTGCCTTTCCACACACGATTTAAATTGGGTAATATAAAACTACTGAGAAAATACAGCATTTATGATTTGGTGAGGAGTTAATATGACCTAAATTGTCTCATAAAAATCATTGGCTCTTTGCCCACGAGAATTAAAAGGTTCAAGTTCTCAGTCAACTGGCTAAAAAAGAAGCTTAAAATGTTTCTAGATTGTTATGAAATACCTAAGACCTGTGTTGTAACTATAGGGCAGCAATTATTTTCTACACAAAAGGCATGTTAAAAGCAGGGCCCTGGGTATGGGAGGGGGAGTTATGCTCATGTGGATTAATTCCAGGAGAAAATATGTGTTACCATGAAGTGCTTCTGTTCTTAATCTCTAGTAGTAACTTTTAATTTAATTATTGGAAATTAGGGAAGTTTTTACTTGGAAACACTGAGTACTTAATGAGCTTTGGTGCATGTGTTTGTGTGTGCACATGAGTGTTTGTGTGTGTGTGTGTGTGCATCAATCCACAACCTTAGGTGTTTACAAACTCCATTTTTTATTTCCTCTAATGAATTTAATTCAGAGTCCTTGTTTCCATCACTTCATGCTATCAATAAATTCCATCTCAGATATTTTAGATGCCAGTTTCTCCTGTAATAATTCATAATATCCAAGAAAATTTGGAAACCGCTTCTCATTCCTAGTATATCATTTTACCACTCTGATTCATATTCCACAAGCTGTCGTTTAGAGCCCTGCCATGTGTGGGAAAGGAGACCTGCTGAGACTGGTCCTGGGGTCACCTGTCTGGACGCTCCCACAGCTCTTCCACCTGAAGTCTGGCCACTTCCTCAGGACTCCTCCAGACGGTCAGCTGTGCTTTTACAACGTTCCTGGGACCCATCCACAGTAGCCCTCTTTCTTTACCCTCAAGAGCTTCTCTTTCCTTAGGACAACTTATATTTTCTCTTCATGGGGCAGAAGTCATAAACTGGTGACTAGGAGGCTGGATTTGGTTCAGATAATTTTTTGATCTATACCATACCATGTTCTAAATAAAAAAAAAATTGTTGCTAACATTTTTTAAAATAAGGAGAGTCCCTTTAAACCTCTGATTTTGAGCATCTTTTGAAAGAACTGGAGGATCTGACAGCACTAGACATGCCCTCCTGCCACCTGTAGACAAGGCAGGCCCTCTTCAGTCCACCAAGTTCCTGCCCAGGGTGCTTCACTTTTGGCTCCACCATGCATTTGTGATTTTGTCTTCAGAGTTTAGACTCCTAACTGCTTCTACCACGTCCATGTATTCTGCAAAAAATGTCTCAAGACAAGCATGTGGGAAAGCACCTTGCTATGTCTGTAAAACTGAGAATGAAAGAATACAAGAAGGCAAATGAATTAATCTCTCAATAAATCATATACATGTGAAAAACTCTGGACTTTGAATAAGATCATTTCTGATATGTGACTCTAACATGTTGATAATTAATTCAATAATGTACATATTAAAAATAAAATTTCTGTGCTAACTATAAGTTGCTAGCTCTGCAGAAAACTGGCATTACTGAGGTGAGTTGTAAAGACGTGGTATGCATCGTCACAGAGCTTACAGGGTATGGAAGAGGGCAGGCTGTATGTGGACTCCACACAGACAAATAGCTTGTTAAAACTCTTTGTCATAAACAGTGATAGGGGTTAAAACAGGGCTAAGTTCAAAGTTCTAAGGAGTATGTGCAAAAGGAAATTAACTTTCCCAGAGGAACTCAAATGTAAGGAACTGCCTGAAGAATGTGAGATTCAGCCAAATGAACAGGCAGGCAGTGGTGGTTTCGGGCAGAGAAATAGCAAGTGCAAAGGCACAACAAAAGGTGAAATACAGCTTGGCACTTAAAATGACTTAAAGATAGTTTAATATGGCTGCTGCACAGAATTTCAAGGGCATGAGGAAAAAGGCAGATTAGGCTCAAAGAGTAAGCAAGTCTTTGGGTTTATGGTTTCATAAGCCATGCTAAAGAGTTTGAAGTTATGTGAAAGCTTTTTGGCCCCCAATAAAATATTTTATGCAATGAACAGCATAATCAGATTTTTGCTGTTGCAAAATGACGTGACTCATTTGAAATCCAGTTTCTTTTTCTGTCAAATAAGAAATAACGCTGTCTGTTCTTCCTGCCTTGGATTTTTGCACACACCATAAAATAATATATGCTAATGTTAAGCAAACTCTAAGATAGAAGTAAACCTTACTTTGGATAAAATTCATGTAAAGCTGCAATTATTTTTGTAGGAAGTGAGTGGGCACGATCTGTGAAAGGTAAATAAATTTTACGTAGAAGACAATGGTAGTCAAGTACAATTTATATCCGTTTCTAGCAAATATTCGATTTAGGGAAAGAGAGCTATAATGAAGAAAACATAACTATTAGGGTAGAAAAGGGTGACATGGAGTTTATAGGGAATGAAAACACTTTTCCATTGACCCTTTTTCTCATGCTGTTTCTATAATTGGGTGTGGAGGATATTTGTTATGCTTTCTCATTGCCTAGTGCTTTTTAAGCACTTACCCTGGGTTTCAGGAATAGAAACTGCCTTAGCAGAAGGTAAAAGCTCACTGCCCTGCCCTCGTGTAGAACCAGCTGTGGCCCATCAGCATGTAACCAGCCAGCATCATCGCATCAGCAGGGGCTTCACCTGCCTGCGAACCATCAGAGAGCAGCCCCCAGCGTGTGGCCTAGGCCTTGGAATGCAGGGAGGATGCCCTGGAGACATTCGCAGGGAGCGGAGGCCCCAGGGGTAACATCTCATGGTGAGCTGCAAAACCATGTCCTGAAACAGACTAAGGGTCCTTGTGGAAAAGTCAGGTTTTAGTGTGGTTGCTGGCTGCATGGCTTTTCTAGATTTTTACTTTTTATTCTTGTATTTCTAATAGCTTTTATATATTTGGGTGCAAGATTACTTTGTGCCTATCAGTTCTTGAATTCTACTTTCATTGTAATGCATACATTCCACCAATAAAATCCAGGTGCAGGGCTTTTAAGCCCGAATCTTTGTCCGTTGGAAAGACCTTGGAGCTACAAATATGATGAAATTAATTCCTTTTCTCCTTAAACAAGTAAGTATGGATTCTGACATTTGCAACCAAAAGTCTTGACTGACAAATGTGTCAAATAAGAGCTGCCATTTATCCTGAAGTGGCACACTTTTTTAGACCCACTCCTTTATTATACTTGGAAATAGGGCATTGAAGCAGGGAAGATGCGAATGTAAAACTGGAGCAAAAAAGGAGAAAGAAATGAATTCCAATACTTTATCCCCACAGTAACCTAAAATATATATATTTTAAATTAACAACCTTAAAACAAATATAATAACATAATTTTTCATGTCCTCCATGAATACTTCCACAGAAGTTTGTTTGTAAAACCCCACCTATGATCTTTTCAGCAAAGTTTTATAGTGATTAAATGATTAAAAAGCTAGTATAATATAAAATTCCTGGGCCCAGAATTTTGCTCCTTAAGTTATTGTGTGACCTTGAAAAACATATTTAACCTTTGCAAGTACCGGGCCCCTTCATCTGAAAATGAAATAAAAATACCTAGTGAGAGAAAACATTAACTTACTTAGCATGGTGCTTGCTTGACACAGACGGGCACGTGAGGGTTGTTAATATCATTAACAATAAAACATTTCATTGAACATGAAAAGTATTCCAAGGATGGAATAGAAACAGTGATTACTAAGTACTCTGGCTTCCAGGACTGTGGGTGAGAACGCAGTATTAGAAGGCCCTAAAAACTCAAAGAGAACAAAGACTAGTCAAAGATAAAGAAGTATACCTTCGTAATCTTCCTGTTTGAAGTAGGGGACAAGAAGGATTAGTGAGGGCTCAGGTTTTACTTCAAACAGCTCCCCTCTCTTTGACCGGATGCAAGTGATTTCACATGGCACCACTTTCTCACTCTATACATTTCTCCCTCCCTCTCTAAGTTGTGGATTAATGTTTCTTTGTGCCTATATGTTCACACTTCAGTAATTCCACATAGAACAAATTAGTTCAAAATGAAAAGAGTTGTAATGATTTCATAATATTTAAAGACGCTGCTTTGCACTGGATCCTTTCTTCATGCTTCTCTTTCTAGCTTTACATCTTTAATTCTAGAAAATATACATCCTAAGTAGCCTCTGCAGCTAGCTCTGTTTTCTGAATAATCATTGAGTACACCACTTGTGTTTTGTTAAGTTTTATCCTAAAACTCCAAGAGCTGTCAGAAATAAAAAAAAAAAAAAAAACACTCAAAGCCTCCTGGACCTGACTTTTTAAAATTTCCCTTTTGCTCATTCCTTCTTCCTTTTAGATTCTCTTTTTTCCACCTCATCCCTTGATCAGCTGGCTGCTGGGTATGCCACATATCCTCCACAGTGCATTACTTTATTACTGGAGCAATAGTGATATAATGGAAGGCGTGGTTTCTCTTTCCTCTATGGGGTGTATGTATAAGTGTCAAATAGGATACTACTATGGCTAAATGCTGAGTAGGAAATAAGCAGTCCTTATAAATTGAGGACAAAGAGTAGAAACCTGAGTAACTATAACTACTGATGAAAAAAAAAACTTAAAAAAAAACCCATCACCACTCATGAATTTTTAAAATTGTAGCTCATGTTTAAACATTTATTGGTTTCAAATGAATAATGAAAAGCAGTTTCATCTCCTCCCAAACCAAAATTAAGTAGCACTGAAATTCCTTTTCACATAGAGATCTATGACAAAATTAAGTATTTGAGAATAGACAGATACTGCTTGCAACTATGAAAGCAAGATGAAAAAAAACATTTTGATGCCCTTTCCCCACTTGAGTAGGACAGCAACTGCACAAGGCTGCTCTCTAGAGTAATGAGCCTTCTCCCTCCAAAGGCTTTTTTATCCCATATTCAGGGGTCATTTCGGTCTGCAGCTACATAGAGCTTCACTCCTATTAATTTAAAACGGGGGCTGCAGCAGTTCACGTACAGAAAAATTTATCCCTTAAGATGTAAGTTCTCCTGTCAACTATTTGAAGAAAAAAATGGGGAATTTAGCTCTGAAAGTAATCTATTTATACAATTTATCTTCTTCACTAAGAAGAAATTTAGAGCATGCTTAAATCAGAAATTAATACAATATCATTTTGCTTGAACATTTCAGTTTACTTCAATTCTAGATATTTTACTTCTTGTTTAGCACTCTTGCATTGTTATTTTGTTATCTTTACCATCATCATCATCATTTTGTTATGCTATCTGGCATATAGAAGAGGCTGCTCACCCTATCACTGTTGCTTTTTTTTTTTTTATGTTGAGCATTACTGAAAAGAATGAAAGAAATCTGGTTGAAGATGCAGGTGCACTAATAAATGGGTGGTCTTCGGATTACAGTATTTATGTGTACCATGGCAAAGCTGAACAGAAACCTAAATGTTATACATACAAAGTGGTACAACAAGAACATCTGTGTTGGGGGGATCGAACTGGCATGGCTAACACCTCCAGTGCCAGGTGCAAAGGAAATTTCAATACAGCTTGAGTAATCTTGACTGCTGGCATCTGCCTGCATCAGATTATTTCCTATGTTCCTGGTCCACCACTACCCATTAGAGCATTTAGATGATACATCTGGTGGTGCAACAGCCAAGCAAGAAGTAATGATGCCTCTATTACTGGGGGCAAATGCCTGACTCTTCAACACAAAGGCAAACAGGAATTTTTTTCATACCCAAGGGCAGCCAGCCAAGTCTGAAACTGATTAGCAGATAGCACTCCGGAATTATGGCTGCTTTGTCCTTTCAGCTTAGTTAGATACTGATCCATGTGTATAATCTGGAGAAGCCAACATTGTGGTTTAAAATTCTATTCCTAAATATTATTGCCAGAATCATAATAGGGTTTTAATGTGACTTGGCTCCATCCAAAGTTACCACATACATCTGACCTGAAGAATAAATCAGTGTGGCAGGGTGGGGATGATGGAGCACACTTATCCACTAGTGTCCATGACCTGAAACCTCACCTAGCCCAGCACTGGTCCTACATAAAGATTATGCCCCTCTCCTCAAATCTCCATATGCCCTCCAGCTCAGGAGATGACCATGCATCCCACTGCAGAGAAAACAGAAGTCACCAAGTGGCCTGGTGGCAACAGTCCACCATCTTAGAAGGTACACGAACCAACATCCACCCTTTTCCCTTGCTTCCTGTTACCATAGATTTGTGGCCTCTTTACCTTTAGAAGGTAAGCCCATCTTCTTCTCCTCTCTTTAGCTCCACATTTCCCTGATTTTTCATACATTCTTTCTCTTTCTGTAGGATCCTTGCCCTGGAATTTTAACATGCTCAGGATTCTCTCCCTGAAATAAAACCTGTCTAGAGGCTATGCTGTCCTTCAGTTACCAAGTTCACCACTGTTCCTCCTTTTCACAATCAAATTCACAAGTTTCTTTATCTCAGTCCCCTCCCACTCACCTCTCAAGTCATTTACATACACTGTATTACAATTTATCGTATTAATTTCATAAGTGATTTCTCTCTATGCTACTAAAACCAAAGGACTCCATCATTCTAATAGATGTTTCTGCAGCATTTGGCATATATAATCACTACATTTTTTGCAGTCTCTTTCCTTAGCCTCCACTTTGTGCGGTTCACTCCCATGTTTTGCTTTATTTTCTACTCAGCTGGCTGCCACTTATCCCTAGTTTCCTTTGCTTCCTCCTTTACCTCTATTTGACAATTAAAGGATGGACTCCCTCAGGGCTTTGTCCTGTGTTCCCAGTTTTCCTTTCACTGCATTCTTTCTCTACAATTACCCTTTCATCTTTATCACATCAATTACCACCATTTTGCAGATGACTTACAAATATTAATCTCAGTTTAGACCAGGTATGTCTTTTAAAATTCAGAGCCTAACATCAGACTGTTCACTTGACATCTGAATTTTAATGCCTCATAAGTACCTCAAACCCAATGTTTCTGAAGTTAACTCATCATTTTCATTCCCCTGAAAACAGCTATTTCTTTTCTAAAGTTCCCCGGCCTCCAAATTTCATTATCATCCACCTAACGGATTAATCCAGATAACATAAGTAACCTTTGACTCTGTTGTTTTTCTCATTTCACAAACCAATCAATTATTAAGACTTGTCAATTAAGTTAAAAAAATTAAACATGTAATACACAACATGGACTTCATTTTAAAACAACAAAAACATCCTTTGACCATCACTCTAATCCTTGTCCATCTCTTCTTTCTCTGCCTAGAAGAATTATCTTTTATGAATTTGGTATATATCCATCTGGATCTTTTGTCTATTCTTATATATATTAGTTCAACTTAAAGTATATGGGATATTTTGTATGTCAATTTGTACACACAGGAATGGTCACATAGTCTGTACTTACCTTTATTCAGATAATATATCCTGTAGAGCTATTTTTTGTTTTATATATATATATATATACACATATCCACACACATATTTGCCTAATTTTAATTAGTGCATAAAATACCATAGTATAAATATCCCACAGTTAGATTTTTTCTATATGAAGTTAGACTTTCTCCTTTTTTCTATTGCCATGCTGCGATGAATATCTTTATGCACAGCTCTTTAGATGAGTGTTTCTCAAGGTTTCAGAATATCATTTTAGAAGATACTGTTAGATTATACTCCCAAGTGGTGTTAGGAGATAATTCTCCATGAATCTGTCACATTTTTGCATGACTTGCAAGCAAGGCACTGTCTGTTCTTTGTTCAGAATTATCATTTCAAGGATATATAGCAAATAGCCTCAGAAGATAGAGTGTCTCCCTCTAGAGAAAAGGGAAGACATCTTTCTATCCAGCATAATGAAGATAATGTTTCCCCTGAGTTCAGGGTTCCTTTCTGCTGATGGAATACCTCACACGTACAGGTGTCACCTGGTCCTCTTGGTGTTGGCCTGTCGGGAAACTGAGGCTGGGGGAACCACTGCAATAGTGCTGATACTCTGTTTACTGCTATTGCTTCGAGTAATAAACTGCACTTAATCTGACCCAGGAATTTTGTGTCTTCTATCAGCATTAATGCACATGCGGCAGGTTGTGGTACAGTTCATACTCTCATCATAAATATATGGTGAATATCAGCTTTCTCACATTATAGACAATGATTGATAGTAACAAGCTTTCATTTTTCATTATCGATGAAGTAGAAGAAAAGTGGCATCTTGTTGTTTTAATTTACAAATCCGTGGTTATTAGTATAGCAAGGTTGTTTACCTGTTTTCCTCCCTCCTCCTCTTCTCACTTTCTTTTGCCATGTTTTTGCTTCCTAAGTACTACTCATGCTTTATCACTCTTGCTCATCTCTGATGCACCATCCCAGCCTTAACTGCAATACCTTCCGACCAGCCATCCCACATCCACGCAATGGCCTTCAAATGCAGCTCTTCTCAGCTCAGTGCTTTCTGAAGGTCCCTGGAAAAATCCCTAGGTAAAACCCTTCATGGCCCTATACTATCTTGTCCTTGCTCACCTCACTAGCTTTATCTCACATTTAGTATCTCCACCAGACATAGCTTTTCACTTTCTTGAGAATGTCATGCTTTTTCTTATCTGGGGGATATTCATCTGTTAATGAAATGGAATTCCATTTACTATTTCAAATTCAACTTTTCAAAGAAATTTCTTAAATTTTATGCTTACGTGCTTTGGTTGTAAATTATAACAAAAACAAAAGAAAAAGTATAGGAAGAAAATATACCTAAGTGTTATATGGCAGTTGTTTCTGTTTAGTAAGATAAATGCATTTTCTCATTTTGGTTATTTTAATTTTCCACTATGTTCCCATATGTGACTCTATTAATTAGAAAAAAAGTTCTTAAAAATCTTCTTTTTATCTCCGTGCTGTTACCTTCTATAACACAATTATATCACAAAGAAAATAATGCAGTTTCAAAAGTGGTGCCTAATTCTACTGGCATAAAAATACCACAATTTTGAAAATATCAACAGAATATTAGGTTCACAAAGTGCTTCTGCGTCCCCACCTAAATTAACTAAATTAGTAAGTTAGTTATTTAAATCAGGCACTGAGTTGACAGGAAATCTCATTGACTGTGTCACCGGGTTTACAGTCCCACAGAACTTCTGCTTTCCTTTATGTCTCCCTCCCTCATGCTCCCTTTGTTCCTCCTTCCACTCAACTTTTAAAAACACTATGTGCCAGGGCCCTGCTGAAGGACAGAGCTATGAAATTGGACAAATTTCACCTTGGGGAGGCGAATGGAGAATTTAATGGAGAACTAGACGCACGTAGCTCAAAGGACACAGTCTCACACTGATGCAAAACATGACAAAAGCATGAAATCAAGGACTATGGTTGGAGGCAGCATTTGAGGGGAGTCTTGATGAGACTGTGGACTCCTGCCTGGTAGCTGAGGGATGTGGTGAGATCACCAGACAGGGAAGTCAGAAAGCATATGGCAAGGCAAGTATAAACACTCCATGAGAGAGGCGCCCAAAATACAGGAATGCAATGTGACATGGAGGTTGATGACAAACCTGGGGGAGAGTTAAAAATTTTGTCATATTTTTCTTAAGGGTAAAATAAGGATGATGTGTTTAAAGTGCCTAGTGAAGTTTAGGGCCCCATAGTAAGCATAGATATCAATCATTCTCCCTTTTCTAACTTGGATATATACATTCCCTTCCTCTCAAATTTCATGAGTCTGTGCATGTAGATGAGCCAGAATAATAATGATGGAAATATTACAATAATAATTACCCCTAATACTTTTGAGCACTTAAAAGCAGTTAGTGTACAAAGTGTTTTAAATGATTTATCCCATTTAATACTCAAATAATGCTATAAGATGGGTACTGACATTTTCTCCATTTTATGGATGAGGTAATTGAGACACAGACAGGTTAAGTAATTGGTCCACTTCATTAATGATGCAGCTATGATTTGCAATCAGGTGTTCTGATTTTGGATTTAAGCTCCTAGCCAGTAGCCAATATCACTTCTCTATGCACTGACATCATATGCATATGACAATAAACAAATAAAAAAAAGGCATTTGATTCGCAAAAGTCAAACATTATCAATAAGGCATGTTTCCTTCTATATATGTGCCACTGTGTATATATGGAACTAGATAGTATTTCTCTAAGCAGATTAACTTGGAAATTCACAAGCTCTTAAGTGTGATGCTTTATGCTAGGGTATAGGGTTGAAAAAAAACCTTCCTGGAGTTCACACTGTAATGAGTATAACAGAATTAACACAAATACTAAAATACATAATTGCAAACTATAATAAATGTTAAGAAAGAAAAGAAAACTATCATATGATGAGAAAGAAAAATAAGGATTTTTTTCCCTTTATTTATCTGCTCAGAAGCTGGAGTAAGAAATATGCTTAGGAAGGATGAAAATGACATGGTAAATATGGGTGAATACTACTCAAATCTCAGCCATGCCCAAGGGTTTTTTGGACTACTCGGCCCCATATCAAGATATTGTTATGTGTCATGAGCAACAAATTTAGTTTAAAATATTATTAAAAACACAAATTATAGAATGAAAAAGGTGATGACAAGCATACATATAGTAAGATAGCATTTTTGACAATAAAACTGGGTGTGTGTTTATATTGTGTGCATTCAGAAGAGAACTGAAAGGATTTGTACCAAAATGTTGGTCATTTTTATCTCTGAAAGATGGAGCTATGTGACTTTTTTGTTCCTTTTCAACAATCTATATTTTCTATTTATTTTGATCATTGTTTAGATATTATATTTAACAAGAAAACCACACCGATGTATTATTTTTAAAAAGCTCTTCTGAACTGACCTTTTAACTTAGCTTTGTATGTCACTTACCCATTAAATAGGAACTTGAATGGGTCAAATCCCTTTGCAGGTTGCATCCCAGCCTCCACATCAAGTGACAAAGGAAAGGGCTAGATGGCCATTTAGGTCTCTTAGAGATCCACAGTGCACTCTATTTCTAAAGAATATGTAGGAGGGTTCTAAAGCACTACCTGGGTGTTAAATTTTAAAAGGGATAGTAATTCAAAGTTTATTTATAAATAACAGACTTTGTAAGTAATAATTTTCATATTTGTGAGCAACTTTCCACTAATTTTCCCTACCTTTAACTTAATCTAATGATTGGATTCTTGTTTGCTTCCTTGATACATGGATTTTTTCTAGATGCCAAATCACTGAAGCTAGTGCTCATTGCAATCTCTGGAACTCCATTTTTTCCATTTTCATTAAACTTAAGAAAACAAAAATCAAAACATTTTTGATTGTTGATTTGGCCCAATATTCTGAGCAACTCCAGAAGATTGTCAGTTTCTGAAATGATCAGCATACCAGGTTCATATAAAACTTTATGGTTAACACAGTGGAAATTCCAAAATCCCAATTGAGAACATCGATGGAGAAGAGCAGAACAGCCATCAAAAGAAGCTAAGAGCAAGAAAGATGCAAGTAGGGAAAATAACATCTTTCTCCTACACACAGTCTTGTACAAATAAGTTCTATGTAGAGATCAAGCTATCTGTTTCCTATTTTCCCTCCCTTTAAGATCATCTTGGGCTTCCAGGTAGACTGGCCCTTGATGGAATTTCATGCTCCCTTTAAGGCAACCAGCTCTCTACAGTTCTCTCCTCTCTCATTTTTCCTTTTACCTCTTTTTCCCTTAGTCCACTGAGGTCTAAATGTTGATAACTCCATTATGTGTCCTCCCCATATCTTTGCAACAAGTTCCTTTGTAAATAAACTCTTTAAATATATTTATTTGAGTGTTTCATCTATTTCCTGCGTGGTACACTTATAAATAAGCAAATGCTAGATTTTATTTGGACTTTCAATAAATTATGGTGTATTTAGTAGATTATACTCATAAAAACTCTCAAATATATCTACGGGACATAGCTTTGTGTTCATGACTGCAGTCATCAAATAGTTTAGGTCAGGTAGAATGTAAACACAAAGAACAATTGCTTTCAATTGAAGGCATTCTAATAATAATAGGCTCAAAATAAAGAACAGAATAAGAAATGCACTGGTTAACTCAGGGGAAGTGCCCAAAGAATTAAAATCTCCAAATTGATAATAAATTTGAGCTCTCCCCTAACTTAGCCATGATACTTGAAGTCACATTTAAAGGTCATAGATTAAAGAAGAATGATAAATCTTGATCACGATTGCTATATGTTGCAACACTAAAACAATCTTGTAAAAGCACTCAATAGTTAAGTAAAAATATCGCTCTATTAAGAAATGAGTGAGATGCACACTGATAGTTGTTTAACTGCGTAGGTGTGTTTGTTGGTGGTCTAAGATGTCAGCCAACAAAAGGCCTTTGTGCTGTGAATTGACCAAAGGCCAAATGCTAATGGGAATGAAGACCTGGTTGGCTTTGGAAGTGGCTCCTGGCCCACAATGAATAAGAAATGGCTTGAAGGAAAATAAAGAGCTGATCATATTTTGTCCATATATAGGTTTTCTAAATAATATATCCTTTGAGAAAGAAACCGAACCATCATTCCTAAGGCAGAAACTTTTTTTAAAAAAAGCTTTCTTGAATTATAATTTACATAACATACAATTCACCCATTTAATGTATATAATTCAATGTTTTTCTACTGTATTCACAGATAGGTGCAACCATCACCCCAGAAAATTTTAGAACACTTTCCTCCCCACAAAAATAAACCCCAGTTCTAATATATGTTGCATATGATGACATAGATGAACTTTAAAGACAACATGTTGAGAGAACTAAACCAAGCAAAAAAGGACAAATATTATATGTTCTCAATGATATGAAATAATTTGAATAAGAATATTCAGAGTCAAAAATTAGAATACAAATTACCAGGGGCCACGGTTGGGGTAGGGAAAGGGAAGTTAGTGATTATTTGTGCAGAATTTCTGTTTCAGGTGATGGAAAGGTTTCTCGCAATGGATGGTGGAATGGTAGCACGACATTGTGCTTGTGGATGACACCACCAAACTGTATGTTTGAATGTAGTTAAAAGTGGAAAATTTTAGATTGTATATATGTCACCAGAATAAAAGTTAAAAAAAAATAAAGCTGTATAACACAAATGATAAACCATAATGTAAACTATGAGCTATAAATAATAGAGCAATTATGATAATATTCCTTCATCAACTATAACAAAGTTACCACATTTATGCAGAGTGTTAATAATAGGGGGATATATGAATACTCTGTAATTTCTGCATGGATTTTCTGTAAACCTACAATTTATCTAATAAAAAATATTATTAAAAAACTAAATCCCATACACATTCAGCTATTACTCCCTTTTCCCCTCATCACCTCACTCCCAACTCCCATCCCTAAGCAACCACTAATCCACTTTTTATTTCTATAAAAAGTACATTTGCCTATTTTGGACATTTTACAATAATAGAATCATATAATATGTAGTCTTTTGTAATTGGCTTTTTTCACTTAGCATCATGTTGTCAAAGTTCATTCATTCTGCAGTGTGTATCTTATGACTTTTTATGGTTGAGTAATATCCTATTGTGTTTAAATACTGTACTTTGTTTACTCATTCTTCCTTTGATGGACATGTAGGTTGTTTCCTCCTTTTGATTATTATGAATAATGCTGCATACAAATTTTGGCGTAGATGTATGTTCTCCTTTCTCTTGGCCATATATTTAAGAGTGGAATTCTTGGGTCATATGCTAACTCTATGTTTTCTATTTGAGGAACTGCAAGCCTACTTTGCAAAGTTGCTGTACCATTTACATTCTTATCAGCAGGGTTCTGACCTCTAAACATCCTTGCCAACATTTGTTATAGACTGACTTTGTTTATACCCATCCTATATGAGAATGCAGTGGTATTTATTGTGGTTTTGATTTGTATTTCTGTGATGATTAATGTGTTTTTTATGTACTTGTTGGATATTTATATATTTTCTTTGGAGAAATGTCAATTCAGAGCCTTTGCCTATTTTTAAATTGGGCTTATTTTTCCTTTTATTAGTGAGTTGTAAGAATTCTTTATATGTTCTAGAAACAAATTCCATATCAGACATATGATTTGCAAATATTTTCTCCCACACTGGATTGTATTTTTACACTGATGGTGTCATTTGAAGCACATTTAGAAAAAATTTTGATGAATTCCAGTTTATTTGTCTTACCTGTTGTTGCTTATGGTTTTGGTGTCAAAAAATGATGCCACATTTTAGGTATTTTAGTTTCCTTGGCTACTCAAGCAAATACCAATGTATTGGATTGCATTGAACAACTGGAATTTATTAGTCCATGGTTTTGAGGCTAAGAGAATGTCCAAATAAGGCACCAGTGAAGTGATGCTTTCTTCCTGGGGCTGACTGCTGGTGATCCTTGGTCCTTGAGTTCTCTGTTATATGGCAATGCACATGGAAACCTCAATTGGACTCTCAGTTTTCTTCTAGTTTTGTTGATTTCAGCTTCTTGCTTCTGTGGCTTTCTCTTTGTCTATATGAATTTAATTTTCTTATAAAGTTCTCTAGTAATAGGATTAAAACCCATCCTGATTGAGGTGGGACACATTTAACTGAAGTAAGCTCATCAAAAGGTCCTGCTTATGATGGGTTTCTACCAATAGGAAGGGATGAAGCCTAAGAACATGTTTTCTAGGGTACATAAAGCTCCAGACCACTATATGAAATCATAAAGATTTACTACTATTTTTTCTTTTAAATTTTATAGGCTTAACTCTTACACTTGGGTCTTTGATCTATTATTTATTTATTTATTTTTAATTTTTTTTTTTTTTTTCACATGGGCAGGCACTGGGTAGCAAACCCAGGTCTCTGGCATGGCGGGTGAGAACTCTGCCACTGAGCCACTGTGGCCTGCCCTCTTTGATCTATTTTAAATTAATTTTTGTATATTGTGGGAGCTAAGGATGCAATTTCTTTCCTCTAAATGTGCCTATCCAGTTAGTTGTCTCAGCACTATCTGTTGAATAGACTATTGTTTCCTCATTGAAAGGTCTTGTTATTCCTTTTCTTGTAAATCAGTTGACTGCAGAGACATGGGTTTATTTTTGGATTCTCATATCTATTCATTTGCTAGTACTACACTGTATTGATTACAGTTGCTTTGTAATAGGTTTGAGATATGTGCACCTTTCAACTTCATTCTTTAATGAGATTGGTTATTCTGTGTCCCTTGCAATTCCAAGGAAATTTTAGAGTCAATTTGTCAATTTCTACAAAGAAACCAGATGGGTGTCTACTAGGAAATGCAGAAAATCTGTTGATTTATTTGGGTAGTACTGCCATCTTAACAATATAAGCTCTTCTAATCCATAAACATGAAATTTTAAAAATTTATTTAGACCTTTAATTTCTTTTAAGAATGCTTTGCATTTTAAGAGTATAAGTTTTTTACCTCTTTTGTTAAATTTATTCTTAAGAATGCATTTTTTTGATACTACTGTAAATTAAATATTTTTATAAATTTCATTTTGGATTATTAATCGCAAGTTTAATATACAGTGTATATGTTGATCTTTTATCCTGCAACCTTGCTGAACTCATTTATTTGTTATAATAGCTTTTTAGTGGATTATTTAGGATTTTCTATGCACAAGATTATGTCGTCTGTGGACATAGTTTTATTTTTTCTTTCCCAGTCTGGATGCCTTTTGTTTCTTTTCTCACCTTATTTTTGAGACAGTGCCTCCAGTAAAATGTTGAGTACAAGTGGTGGGAATAGACAGCCTAGTCTTAGTTGGACAGCATCCATTCTCTCACTATCAATGGGGTTTTTCATAAAATTTCTCTATTCCTAGATTGTTGAATGTGCATGTGTATGTGTGTGTGTTTTAAGAAGTTAAGGTATTGTGTTTCATCAAACGCTTTCTCTACATCTTTGAGATGAACAAGTAATTTTTGTTTTTATTTTATTATTATGTGATACAATAATTGATTTTTATATATTAATTCAATCTTGTATACTGGAGATAAATACCATTTGGCCATGATTTATAATTATTTTTGCATTTTGCTGGGTGTATTGGATAGTAATTTGTTGAGGATATGTGCATCTATACTTATAAAATGATATTGGTCTGCAGTTTTCTCTTCTCTTTTTGTGATGTCTTTGTCTGGTTTCAGTATCATGATAATACTGACCTCATAGAATTAACTAGAATGCATTCCCTTTTGTTTTGTATTTTGAAAGAGTTTGTGAAGGTTTTGTGTTAATATTTCTTTAAATATTTGTTAGAATTCACCAGTAAGCCATCCAGGCTTGGATTTATCTTTGTGGATAGATTTTGAGTATTACTTCAATCTCTGCACAAGCATATTCAGATTGACTATTTCTTTTTGAGTCAGTTTTATAGTCTGTGTCTTTGTCCATTTCATCTAAGTTGCCTAATTTATTATGATTATAAACAGTATACAATTGTTCTTAGTATTCCTTTATAATCCTTTTACATTTCTTAAGGTTGGCAGTGACACCTTCTCTTTCATTTGCATTTTTAGTTAAGTTTTCTCTCTCTTTTTTTCTTGGCCAATCTAACTAAAGGGCTATCAATATTTTGTCTGTGAATGAACTGACTTTTGTTTTCATTGATTTCTTCTATTGTTTTTCTGTTCTCCATTTTATTTAGGTCTGCTCTAATCTTTACTATTTCTTCCTTCCGCTTGTTTTAGGTTTAGTTTGCTCTTCTTTTTCTAGTATCTTAAGGCAGAATGTAGACGTTCTTTCTTTCTTTTTTTTTAATACATGCGTTACAACCTAAACATTTCTCTCTAAGCACTGAGTTAACTGAATCCCACAGGTTTTAGTATGTTGTGTCTTCATTTTCATTCATCTCAAATTATTTCTAACTTCCTTTTTGATACCTTCTTTGATTCATTGATTATTTTGGAGTATGCTGTTTAATTTCCATATATTAGCTTTCTAAATTTCCTTCTGTTTTTGATTTCTAATTTAATTTGTGGTCAGAAAGCATATTTTATATTATTTCTATCCTTTTAAATTATTGGGATTTTGTGCTCTAGTATATGGTTTATTCTGAAGGATATTTCATGTGAACTTGAGAAGAATACATATTCTGTTGTTGGGTGGAGTTTTCTATGGATTGACCCTTTTATCATTATAAAATGTGTCTTTTTTATCTCTAATAATTTGCTTTGTTTTTAACTCGATTTTGTCTTATATTAGTACAGCCATTCCAACTTTCTTGTTACTGTTTGCATGGTATCTATTTTTTCCATACTTTTATTTTCTTTTTATTTGCATCTTTGAAATTATATCTTAAAGAGATCTTTGAATCTCCCATAGACATCAAATTGTTGGATCTTGGTTTAAATTTTTCTAGTCTGATACTCTCTGCCTTTTGATTGTATTACTTAATCCATTCACATTTAATGTCATTGTTGATATATTTGGATTTATATCTACCATTCTGCTTTTTGTGTTTGATAACTTCTTGTTTCTTTCTTTTCTTTTTTTGTATTTGTATTTTCATTTTATTGCTTTCTTTTCTATTAAATGAATATTCTAATGTAGCATTTTAATTCCTATGATTTTCACTGTATTTCCTAGAGTTATTTCCTTAGAGGTTGCCTAAGGCCTAACATATACTTCTTAACATTATCAGCTTCAGATTTATGCTAACTTAATTTCAATGTGATGTAGAAATGTTAGTCCTATATAACTCTTTCCCTTTTCCTGTGATATTATTATATACATATATATTACATCCATAAATGTTACTAACACAATGTTACATTATTATAATCATTAATTTATATGATTGCATGTCTTTTAAAGAAGCTGAGAGAAAAAAGGAAAGCAAGAATATATTTACATTTTTTTGTTAACCTTTTATTCATCATTTTTGGATCTCTTCATTTTTTTCCTGTGTACCACCATCATTTTATTAGCCCAATATTACTTTGCTCCCACCCATCTTCTTTTTGCTGTTATGGGAAAATGTTATAAATTTCTATATGCTCTGGGCCCCAAAATATATTAAATAAATAATGTTTTATGTGATTGGTTTTAAATCAGTTAAGAAAAGATAGGAGGATAAATCTGCACTTACATTATCTTCTTATAATTACATACATTTTTATTGTTGCTCATTTTTTAAAAATATGTATTTGAGTTACTGTTGGGAATCTCTTACCTTCAGCCTGAAGAATTTCCTTCAGCAGTTCTTATAAGGCAGTCTGCAAGCAACAAATTCTCTCAGTTTTTGTTTATTTGAGAATGTCTTTATTCTACCTTCATACTGAAAAATAGCTTTGCTGGATATAGATTTATTATTTTTGTTTTTGGTTTGTTTGTCTAATGCTGAGCCCTTCTAGTGAATTTTTCAACTCCAGGAATTCCATTTGGTTATTATTATTTTTTTATTTCTACCATTTTATTGCTATATTATCATTTATTCAACATTGCCATTGTACTTTCCCTTACTTATTTAGTGTGCTGATTAGAAAAGATTTATGTACCCTAAAAAAGCCATGTTTTAATCCTAATCAATCTTGTGGGAGCAACAGTTTCTTCTAGTTCCTATTCAGCACTATAGGTCGGAAACATAATTAGGTTATCTCCTTGGAGATGTGACTCAATCAGCTGTGGGTATTAAACTTGATTAGATGGAGACTTGTCTTCACCTATTCTAAGTGGGTCATGATTAGTTTACTGGAATCCTATAAAAGAAGCATTTTGGAGAAAGCTTTAGAATGCCACAGAAGCATGAAGCAGAGAGTCCACCAGCCAGCGACTTTTAGAAATGAAGAAGGAAAATGCCTTCCAGGGAGCTTCATGAAACAAGAAGCCAGAAGAGAAAGCTAGCAGACTTTGCCATGTGCTCTTCCAGTTGAGAGAGAAACCCTGAACATCATCAGTTTTCTCGAATCAAGGTATTTTTCCCTGGATGACTTAGATTAGACATTTCTATAGACTTGTTTTAACTGGGGCAATTTCACAGTCTTTGAACTATAAACTAGCAACTTATTAAATTCCTGTTTTTAAAGGCCATTCTGTTTCTGATATATTGCATTCTGACAGCCTGCAAACTAGGACATTTAGGTATTGTTTCTTTTAGTTCTTTGGGCATATTTATCAATGTTCATTCTGAAGACTTTGCATTAAATTCAACATTTGGTCACTGTTACAGGCAGCATCTTTCGCCTACTTTTTTCTGGTATATGGGCCATACTTCCCTGTTTCTTAGCAGGTCTCCTGACATTTAGAAAATAGATTGCAGTAATTTTGGGTACTGGTCCCCCTCACCCTGGGGGTTTGCTATTTTTATTTGCTTATTTATTTGTTTAGTAACTGCCTGGATTACTTCAGTGAAGTCTATTTCCTGCCCCCACTGTTCAGTGCAGCCTTGGCTATACCTGCAGTCACCATGGGACGTCAATGGAATGGCAGGACTGTCTCTTTCCCTGACTCCATCCAGCTCCACCAATTGCTGGCTGATTATTCATGTTATTCAAAAATTCCTATTATTCAAAACTTCCTGGGGGCATAAATTTCTCTATAGATGGAGTCAATCAAATTTGAGATCCATAGTTTCTGAGGGAAGTGTCTGGAAGTTTTTCTGACCATAGGAGGGTCCTTCCATCTGTTGATTTCTCTTGTTGTCTCTGGGAAACTATTAGGACTATAGACTATAGCTCTGACCATTCTGCCAACCTTTTCCCCATTGCCTTTCACCACAATTTTTTAATGTTTTGCAGAGTACCGTTAGGCTTGAACTTCTTCACATTCTGTTGCAAACAAAGTCAGTGCTTTTGGGAAGAGATTTAGAGGTCTCTGTTTTATGGCCTGCTTTTTTCCCAAGGCAAAATCTCTGAGCCACAGCTCTGAAGCTTGTGAGAAATAGTGTGCTTTTCTCTGCTGGACATTCCCACTTTAGTAGTTGAGCTCTCAGTGAATGGAGGAGGAAGTGGCCTCAGGTCTTCTCTCACAGTGTGGAAATGCTACTTTAGGAGCTGGAGAAAGAATGGTCAGAGTCCAACATTCTCCTTGCTCTCATGCCCAAGGAAGAGACTTAATCTCACGAGTGGGACTGAGCATACATAGGGAGTCTCTAGCTTCCTGTGGCAGAGAACTGGAGGCTCGATGAGATATCCAGACACCCTCCCCTCTCAGAAGCTGGGCTGCTGACCGGAGCTGGGAGAGCAGAGAGATTCTAGTCCAGTGTACATCATGCTGAGCTCAGAATGGGGACAGAAGTATCGGGTCTTGTTTCAATATCACCAACACCCACTTTTCTTACTAAGTTTTAGTAGATTTTTTGAATAATTGTTTCATTTTTGCTGTATGCCTTTGGAACATGTATATATATATAATAATTTTTACCATTTGCATGTTGTATATCAGAAATGGAACTTTGATTTTTGTGTGTGTGTGTGTGTGGGGTGGTGGTGATGGTGGTGCTGAATTTACATGATGCAGCCACATGTATTACTGGGATGTTTGTCCCTGTCGATGTTTTCAAGATTACTCATTTGTATGCAATCAATGCACAAAACAAATTATTATTAGATATAGACATTAAAAAGAGATTGACTAGTAGAACACTGTGTTGGATGAATTTTGATCAGATGAGCTGCTTATATAGACTATCACATTATCTATTAAGAGGGAACAATAGTTAGAAATCATAACAATAATTAAAATAAGTGGAATAACTCAAAGTACAATTTACTGCTTTTCCTACACCACAATGATCTAAATTTAGGCTCTAAATACAGTCAGAGGCTTATGTATGTGAATGTGCTATTCTTATATAAAAGGAATTTTATTTTTAGCAGAAGACTTTAGGCCACTTAATCTTATAATTAGTTTCTCCAAAATGAATTAGAAAAATATTACTCACCTCCAAAAATTATAGAAGTTCTATTTATTTTAACCTCTTCATGGGTCATTGATTTTCTAGGTTTAAGAGTAGTTACTAAGTTTCAGAAAATATCCAAAGGTCAAATTATTTTAACTCAGCTATAGAGCGCCAAAGGTTGAGAAAACGCCTAATCATATAAATAACCTTTCAGAAACCCGACAAGGTATAATAGAAATGAAACAAATATAAATAAATTCACACACATGTACACAAGCATATCAGAAATCATTACAAATGGTTGTGTTTCAGGGGAAAATGCTATTACAAAAAGTAATCCCTAGTTACTCATTTTTTCCTTGATTCTTGGATTTAAAGCCAGATTCCTTCATTATTCTCACCTGATAGGAAACACCATTTGGAATGTGCCTATTAAGAAGATTATATGTAGGCAAAATAGATATTTTCTTTTGTTTCTTACTCTAATTTTTAAAGGCATGCACAATCTTTAGATTTGATACATGAGTGAAAACCAAACTGGTAAAGAGAAAAAGATTTTAATATCTGTTTTAAAAATTAAAGCAACTATACATTTCAGTATTTTAATTGACATTCTGTAATTCCCCTTTTAAATTTAGCCTCATAACTTTTTTTACATTTATTTTTTAATATTTTTAATTGCGAAATATATATACAAAGAACAATACATTTCGAGTATATTTAAACATATAATTATAGAACAGATTTCAAAGTTTGGTATGGGTTATAGTTCCAAGATTTTTTCGTTTTTTCTTCTAGCTGCTCCAAGACACTGGAGACCAAAAGAAATATCAATATAATGATTCAGCAGTCAGACTCATTTGTTAAATCCTATCTTCTCTGTTATAATTCCTCCTTCTCCTCTGGTTCTTCTCCTGATCTTCAGGGATATTTGGGCTATGCCTTTTTTAAACTTTTTCATGTTGTAAGTAAGGGGTGTCAGCAAAGTGGGATAAGGAGAAGGAACTAGTTGATGTTCTGGAGAGACTGGCCTCTATGAACTTCAGAACTTATCTGGCCTAGGAACCATGTGGAGGTTGTAGTTTTCTGGAAAGTAATCTTAGTGAGCGAAACTTTTGTAGAGTCTCAGATAGAGCCCCAGGTGTTCTTTAGAGGAATGACGTTGGTTGGGGTTTGGCAACTCGTGGTCATTAGCAGTATCTAGCTGAAGCTTACATAAGAGTAGCCTCCAGAACAGCCTCTCTACTCTGTTTGAACTCTCTCAGCCACTGATACCTTATTTTGTTACATTTCTTTTCTCCCTTTTGGTCAGGATGAAATTGTTGATCCTACAGTGCCAGGGCCAGGCTCATCCCTGGGAGTCATGTCTCCAATTGCCAGAGAGACTTTCATCCCTGGCATTGTGACTATTTTCCTTAAACAACTACTATCCATTGAGACTCCAAAGAAAGAATGATAAAGATTTTTATAATTACCTTATGATATAGACATATCCCACTGAATCATTAAATTCATCAAATCTGTGTTGGCCAAATTATCCAGATAATTATTAAATATTTATCAGTATCCATACTTGGTATTATTTATAATACATTAAGTGAATCATTTATATGAAAAAGACAATGTGGCATTAGAATCCATAGCTGTGTTTAGTGTTGAAGAGGAGTAGTTCCTGCTGTATTTAAAATTTACTTGAATTATGTCAGTTAGTAGCTTATAGGTAATCTGATTTAAAAAAATATTTGAAAAATAAGAAATCTATCATCAGGAAAGGTTATGCAATTATCTAAGTGTCCACAGCTAATTAGTGAGAAGTCCAGGGTTAAAATACAAGTTGCCCATGTCTAGCTCCAGTCTATTTTTCACCCAACTGTGCTTCTCTTCAAATCCTAATGAACTTATGATCGGAAAACTCTATAGTGGAAGGCTTGAGAAAATATCTAGTTATCCCATCCTCATGCACAACATACTAGAAATTGAAACTAGATTTGCTTTTAGGAAAACTCCCTTCTTTTAAATTTTTACTCAAACAATCATAGTGCTAAGTGTTTGAGTTCCAAAATATCTCCCAAATGTGCAGGCTAGTAGAGAAATCTGTGAGAAAATAGCCAGACGAAATTAACCAATGTAAATAAAAAGAATGGATGATAATAAAAGGAACGAAAAATGTCAACTAAATTTTCATTTCAAATATTGAATAAATAAGGCTCATTGGGTTTGTCTTGAAAAAAAATTACACAGGAAAGAAGTGACAGAACAATGGAGGTAGAAAGGACAAAGGGAGTCAGCTATCATATTCATTGACCCAAATATTTATCATGGACTTTACTTAAAGAAATATATACACATACTAAAAGCGTTCTATGACTGTTTTGAATACATTTCATGCAATCTGTGTGATACCACTGGTCCATCATTTCATTTAATAAAAACAGCACAAAAAAACTATGAAACACTTAACACTTGAAGAGATACTAAAGTTTAATCTACTCGCTTTCCACTTCTGCATACAAAATCCAGTCTGTCTTCAGAATTCTGGATGATGCATGCATGCCACTGGAACATTTCCTCAATTTGAGGGAAGTAAAGCAAGAGGCTGACAACACTGGAGGATAAATGCTAAATTGTTGCTGGACGTCACTTGGCTCCCCATCCACTTCCCATTGCAACAGGCTCTAAATTAATTCAGAAAAGGCACCCATTATTATTTTAATGGTGTAGCCTTTTTAGTGGCCTGTCTATTGTGATTGGGAGTTTCCACTCAATATTGCTTTTGTAAAATCCAAGTCTGTAATTTGAAAAGACACTAATTCTAATATGTGTAGTCTGAAAACAGCTAAATAGCTTTAGGGCTACATTAACAGCACACACACACATACAGACATGCACACACGCTGGTACACTGTGTAATTCTGTGCTCGGTACCTTGTCATGATGGCCACATACACAGTGCTTCTCACAAGACAAACTGGCTTTGCCATAACAAGTGGATATGACATAGGAAAAACTGGCGGAGGATTTTGTTCTTTCTAAGAAATCAGAGAAATCATAAAATGAAAATGTGCAGCAAGGTTTTTGGGGATAAATACTCAATTTCTGCCATTACACTGAACATATTAAAATTTTTCTAAAACCCTATTTTCTTCCATCTCAAATCCATCACTCCTATCACCACCAAAGAAAACTAAAGCTTAAACCTACCTAGAATCATGGTTTTTATTCTTCTGTTCTCTTGTATCTGAGTTTTAAAATATTTTCCTATGAATAATAAAAAATTTAGGATTATTCACAACACATTTGATTGTATAGATTTCATTAAGAAAATGATCAGGTTGTACCGAAATTTATTATATTCACATTAAGATTTGAAAGCAAACTTAGTATTTATTCTAATCTTAACCTTTACAGGATGAAAACCAAGGTACAGCTGTGTAAAAGGATAATTTTATACCTTCTAGGTATACCAGAAAACAAGGACAGAAAAAAAATGTATATCATCCAAAAGAAATGTAAGTATCATATATATGAATATCAGCAGATTTGATTATTTATTTGAGATATTCTCCAATTTTAATCATTCTGTGTTATTTTGTTTCTAAAATTTTGTCATTGTTATTGATATATATCAGTGTGTTTGTAAAATTCACTTTTTTTCCTTCTCTGATGATTATACCATAATAAAAAAGTAAGAAGATTAAGCCATTCAAGGAGAAGATTTTTCTTCAGTTACCCAGTCTCTAGGGATATTGCTTTTTCAACAAGTACAAAATACATCTGTCTCTTGCTCAGTGTCAAAACAACTTCATAGTGAGCGATGGTTGGTGAAGGGAAGTTCATTCTTGCTGCACTATTTTCTTTGTCATTTTTAAGGCTCATCCTGTAGTTCAACTGAACTTACAATAAGTCATAGCCCAGAGGGGAAAAAGAAACCTTCATTAGGGCAAAATAATGTTTAATACAGAGTGTCTTGAAGAGGAACAGAATTTGTGTTCAAGAGCCTGAAGCCTGTATGTGATGCTAGTTTCTCATCCTTTCACTTGGTGAATGCACACAGAAATGGCACACAATGCAAATTTATTCTGTATGATTTATCATACTAAAATAATGTGACTTTACATAAATTGGTGAAGATATTTTTGTCTATAATGTCAAAATAATACTCTTATGGTCTAATCACTTAGTGGGTTTTTAGGATAATGTCATTATATCAGAGGAAAAAAAGAAAATCTTGCTTGAAAAATGGTATAAATTTTCAGAAGCTGTTATAGTGAAAGATATTAATTGACGGATTATTATGTAAGATAATCTATAGAGTCAAAAATCCTCAATTGTCTTAAGGATTAATGGTGTCAAAATAAGACAATTAAACAATTAAGCAATGATTAAACTATTACAACTGAAAAAATTGTATATCTATTGAATTACTATAATATTAACAACATTGCTGTGCTTTATTATAGCACTATAGATTCGAAAGTATTTAAAAATGTTCATTTAAACTTCAGAACAAACTTGTAAGATAGGCAGATGGCTCTCCACCCCACCCTGTTCAGTCACGTCTTTTTACTTTCTTTGACATTTGCTTTCTTTATTTCCATTCTTCTAAAGAACCAAGGTCCTTGCTGCACTACAGCCTTCGTTTATTCTCTAAGCTCAGTCTGGAAAGTGACCTCTCCACGTTTTCTGTTTAGTCCAGGTACATCAAGGCATTTGTCCTTCCTCTCCTACTAGACTAGATTTGCCCCCCAAAACACATTTATAAATAAATAAAGATATATCCACAGCAATTAAATAATTGCCATTTAATTATTATCTTCATTATTGTTCTATGACCCTCTATGAGGAAAGGGCTACGTCTCTGTTATATATTGTAGGTTGACAAATGGGCTCAACCAACGTTAGAATCCAGTTTTTAATGTCTATTTCAGTGATGTTATGTTTTCTGGTGGTATTCTATAAAAGAAAACTATATTCAGTAAAAGAGAAATTTATTAACACATTGAAGAACTGACTATATTAGAAAATCATGGAGAACTTCTCATATAGGTCATTGTTCACCATGTTTTAAGATTAAGCATATTTTGTTATGTATAAATACAGTGTATGCATGTGTCATAGTTTCTCAGCTGCTAAAACAAATACCATACAATAGGATGGCTTAACAATAGGAGTTTATTGACTCACAGTTTTGAAACTAGGAGATGTCCAAAACTGAGGTGTCAGCAAGATGATGCTTTTCCCTGAAGATGGTGGCATTTTGGGGTTAGCTGCTGGCAATCCTGGGTCCTTGGCTTCTTCATCATTTGGCAGTGCACATGGTGGTATCTCCTTTCTTTCTGTACACCATCAATTCTAGCTTCTTCCCCTGGCTTTTTCTCTCTATGCCTAAATTTCACTCTGGTTATAAAGGACTCTTTATGAGCAGATTAAAGCCCTACCTGCTTTAGTTGGCCACACTTAATCAAAAATAAAATCTTCAAAAGTTCTTATTTACAAAGGGTTTATACCCACATACATTCATGGATAACAATTTTCTGCTATCCAGAAAAACATTGTTTAAAACTGATTAATGTGTTCTGTTCCCTAACAATGCCTGAAAGTTCACTATATGGTGATTGTGAGTAAATGCATTCATGCTTACAGGTTTTTAAAGAGAGAAAAAAATAAGTTTAATTGATGTGAAATTTTGATATTTCTAAGGAAAAGAACATATAGTGTTGGAAGTTAAAAATATCAATAAGTTCTGTTCCAAATTGCTGCTTTAGAACTAAATATTGTTTCATTGACTAGGTTCTCTGGGAACTAAGAATCATTTTTTTCCATAGAAACTCCTATAAATGAGGTTTAGATTGTTCAGTGACTCAATAAAATAATGATTAAAATCATTGGAAGATGCTGTATCAAGTTAGCAATTAAATGAATTCTTGTGATAAAAATGGGATTGTTAAAATGCTAATAATTCAAATAGAATATTTTTATTAACTGCATAAGAAATTTTTAGAAACACATATTTAATGCTGAGGTGGGAGAAGAATTTGGGGAAAATGCAGCAGGGACTTCTGGGCAATTTCAAAATTTTAAGGGTTTTGATACATTCCTTCTGGTAATTTTTAAAATTTCATTCACCTTCTAGATATCCATTTCCTTGCTACAGATGGATCACTAAAGTTATTTAAAAATCCCAAAGTTATCAAGTCTTCCTTGGAATGTCCAGTTTAGCCAAAGCACCTATCAGGAAGGAAATTGTTGCCATTTATGGGTTTCCCTATGTTAGTACTTCTGAGAATTCCTGGGAATACTTTCCCACCACAAAAATCTGCTGGGTGGTTATTTCCTACAGACCACTGTTCAGGACACTTCTTCAGATTGCTGCCTTTCTTCTGCATCACTTTGCCCCTCCCTAACCCCCTTTCCATATTTGATAAAATTAAAGTAATAATTAATAACATAAGGGAATTAATAGAAGAAAAGTAAAAAGTTAAAGATGGATATTAGATTTTCTCTTCCACAATCCATCAATTTTGCCTTTTTGGTCCCTACTTCTTGGTCCTTTTTATTCTCACTCCTTCAATGCTGCAGTGTTTCAGAAGCGATGTGTCTTACATAGACGGAGGGCAGCTCAAAATACATTCCCTCTAAATCCAAAGTGAATTTGAGAGAAAAAAAAAATCCCCTCAGGAATCTAGGGTTGACTTCTTATTTTCCTTCAACCTAGGATGATAAGCAGTGTGAACAAGTAATAGCTTGAGGGAAACATTCCAGACAACCACATAGGGAGGTCCATACCCTGCTGAGAAGTGAGGGCATCATTTGGGTGGATCAGATGCTTTGCAAAATCTGTGTGATTTCATTTTACCTTACCTAGCACAGAGCATGCACTAAGACAGGGCCAGTTCAAATTCATCAGTTCAGAAGCTGAAAACTAAAAATTTTAAGGGTATGGTCCTGCTAAGGAATCACCCAAAATACATTACTAATTCAAATACTTAATATTTAGTGGAAATTGTCTGATGCTTTAAGTAGCTCGGGTTTATCTCAAAGCAATGAATAGGTATTTGTAAGATGCACTGAAGTGGTTACTCCCTGAACTCTGGGTGTGCCTGCCTTAAGGACAAATTCCAGGCTCCACCCGGCAAGGAAGAATTCTTTACAAACCCTAACACGCCAGTATCCACGCTCCAACAATTTTGAGATCTTTATCCAGAGCAACAGGGAGAATCTGCTGGCCACTTTAAAACAGCATTTTGTCCTTGCTACGCAAAGACTTCTCAAGCTTATGACCCATGCTTGCTAGTTTGCCTTAATGGCTGTAAAAAAGAAGAGTGTTTTCTTGAGGCGTCTTGGCTAGAGTTGGAAGAAAGAGAACACGTGAAGGGGACTCAGGACAATGCACGCTTATGTATAAAAATGAGCTTGCCTTAAGCTATGTGCAGGCAAAGAAAGAAGAAAAGGGACAGAAGGAAGTGGCAGGGAAACAACTTTGTCAGACAATTCTCCACCCTACTCTGGTCAGCCAATGACAAGAGGGACTATCCTGTGAAGAGCAGTGCAAAGATCTCTCTGTCTCTCTTTTCATACTTTATATCTTAGCCAAGGGAGGATGTTCATATTAGCGATTTTGTAAAGCATGATATGATGTCAGTGTCTTTTGTTCTTTCCCATAATTTAAGGCCCCAAATTTCCTTTTTGATGTTCCTCTGGGCCCCAGGCCTTGTTATCACCTCTCTGAATTGAGTTACAAACTCCTAAGTAAAGATTCTCACTTGCTGCTTATGTTTTTAATTATAACTTTTTTTTTTAATTAGGGCAGTTATAGGTTTACAGAGAAATCATACAGAAAGACAAAGTTCTCCTAAACCCACTACCTCACGCACAAAAACATTTTGCATTGGTGTGGCCCTTTGTTACAAATTATGAAAAAAGTTATTAAAACTAAAGTTTGCATTAGAGATCCTTCTTCGTGTTGTGCAGTTCTATGCTTTTTTTTTTTTTTTTTTAATTCTGGTAACCTGAAATTTCCCATTTTATCCACCTTCAATTATATAGCTTACCAGTGTTCACTGCATTCACAATGTTATAAAATCCTGGCCACCATCCAGTTCCAAGATGTTTCCTTCAGCCCACATGAACCCAGTACTGATTAGGCATTATCTCATTTCCCAGGAGCCCCAGCTCTGGTAACTTGTATTTTGGTTTCTGATTTTGTGAATTTACCTATTCTAATTCTTTCAAATACATGAGATCAAATGATATTTGCCCTTTTTAGTCTGGCTTATTTCACTCTACTTGGTGTGTTCAAGGTTTATTCATGTTGTAGCACGAATCAGAAACGCGTTCTTTTTTATGGCCGCAAATTACTCTATTGTCTGTATAAACACATTTTGTTTATCCATTCATCTATTGATAGACACTTGGGTTGTTTCTACATTTTGTCAATTGTGAATAAACGCTACTAGAAAGATCTGTGTGAAAATACCTGTTTAAGGCTTTCAATTGTTTTGGGTATGTATCTAGTAGTGAGATTGCCAGATCATATAGTAATTCTATACTTAGCTTTCGGAGGAACTGACTTTTCTATAGCAGTTACACCGTTTTACATTCTCAACAATAATGTATGAAAGCTCCTAATTTTCCACACCCTCTCCAATGCTTGTTATCCCTCTCCTTTTTTTTTTTTAATAGTAGCCATTCTAGCTGGTATGAAATGGTTTCTCATTGTGGTTTTGATTTGTATTTCCCTAACAGCTAATACTGTTGAACATCTTTTCATGTACTTTCTAGCCATTTGTATATCCTTTTTGGAGAAATATCTATTCAAGTCTTTTGTTCATTTTTTAATTGGGTTGTTTGTCTATTTGTTGTTGAGTTGTATGAACTCTTTATACATTTTGGATTAAAACTTCATCAGGTATATGGTTTTCAAATTCTGTGGGTTGCCTTTTCACTTTCTTTATAAAGCCCTTTGATGCACTAAAGTTTTACATTTTATGAAGTACCATTTATCTATTTTTTTCTTCTGTTGTTTGTACTTTGTGTACAGTCTAAGAAACTATTGCCGATCAAAAGATTCTGTAGCTTTCCTAGGTTTTTCCTGTAGCAGTTTTCTAGTTTTGATTCTTATATTTTGGTTTTTGACCCATTTTGAGTTAATTTTTGTATACTTTCTGAAGTATGGAGTCTACCTTTATTTTTTTGCTTATGGCTATACAGTTTTCCTAGCACCATTTGTTGAAGAGACTACGATCCCTCAGAGTAGACTTGGCAATCTTGTCAAAAATTCATTGGCTATAGATGTGAAAGCTTAATCCTGAGCTCTCAATTCAATTTCATTGCTCTATGCCTGTCCTTGGGCCAGTATGACACTGTTCTGATTACTGTAGCTTTGTAATAAGTTTTAAAATCAGAAAATGTGTCTTCCAACTTTGTTCTTCTTTTTAATGATGGCTTTGGCTAGTTTTCTTTCTTCCTGCAAAGAAAACTGTTTATGTTTTGATTGGGATCATGTTGAATCTATAAATCGCTTTGAGTGGAACTGTTATTTTATCAATATTTAATCTTCTAATCCATGAACATGGAATGTACTTCTATTTAATTAGGTCTTCTTTACTTTCTTTCAGCAATGTTTTGTGGTTTTTCAAGCACAAGTCCTTTATATTCTTTATTAAATTTATTCCTGGATATTAATTCCTTTATTTGCTATTGTAAATTCAATTTTTTGTGTGATTTCCTGTTCAGACTGTTCATTACTAGTGTATAGAGACACCACTGATTTTTTTCCAGTTGATCTTGAAACCTGCCACTTTGTTGAGTGTGTTTATTAGCTTTAATATTCTTTGTTGAGGACATTTCCAGATTTTCTATATATAGGATCATGCCATCTGCAAATAGGGAAAATTTCATTTCTTTTCCAATTACGATGCCTCTTCTTTTTCTAGCTTAATTGCTTTGGTTAGAATTTCCAGTAGTGTTAAATAACAGTGGTGATAGTGGGCATCCTTGTTCTTTGATCTTATAGGGAAAGTTTTCAGTCTTCTACCCTTGAGTATGGTATCACCTGTGGGTTTTTTCATATATATCCTTTATTATATTAAGGATGTTTCCTCCTGTTCCTTGTTTTCTGTGTGCTTTTATCAATAGGGTGTGCTGGATTTTATCAAATGCCTTCTCTGCATCAATTGAGATGACCACGTGTATTATTTCCCTTCATTCTATTAATGTGGGGTATTGCATTAATTGATTTCATGTTGAACCACCCTGTGGTTCATTCATAAACCTTCATTCATTCAATTCATAAACATTCATTCATACTGGAATATATCACACTTGATCATAGTGTTTAATTCTTTTAATGTGTTGTTGGATTCGGTTTTGTTGAGGATATTTGCATGAATATTTATGAAGGTTATTGGCATGCAATTTTCATTTCCTGTAATATCTTTAGCTGGCTTTGGTATTAGGGTGATATTGATCTCTAAAAGAATGAATTGGGAACTGTTCCCTCCTCTTCCATTTTTGGAAGAGTTTGAGAAGGATTGCTGTTAATTCTTTGAATGTTTAGTAAAATTCACCAGTGAAGTCTTCTGTCCTGGGTTTTTAGTTGTTAGGGGGGTTATGATTCATATTCAATCTTTCCACTTGTTATTGGTCTGTGAACTCTTCTATTCTTCTTGAGTTAGTGTAGGTAGTTTGTGTACACCTAGGAATTTGGCCATTTCAACTAGGTTATTAGTTTGTTGACATACAAATGTTCCTAGTACCTTTTCATAATCCTTTTTATTTCTGTCAAGCTGATAGAATACACCCTTTCATTTAAGTTATTTGCATCCTCTTTTTCTCTTTGTCATTTTAGCCAAAGTTTGCATATTTATTCACCTTTTCAAAGCACCAACTTTTGTTCCGTTGATTCTCTTTATAATCTTTACTTCCTCCCTTCTGCTTGCTTGGGTTTACTTTGCTCTTCTTTTTCTCATTCCTTCAGCTGTCAGTTTAGGACTCTGATTTGAGATCTTTCTCCTTTTTTTAATTTAAGCACTTAGGGCTATAAATTTCCCTCTCAACACTGTCTTTGCCATATTCCATAAATTATGGCATATTGTGTATGTTTTATTTTATTTGTCTCAGGATATTTTCTAATTTCTATTGTAAATTCTTCTTTGATCCACTGTTTGCTTAAGAGGAGGTTGTTTAATTTCAGTGTTATCAGTTTTCCATCTGTTATTCATTTCTAGCTTCAGTTTTTGTGGTTAGAGAAGATATGTTGTATGATTTCAATATTGTTAATTTTATTGAGACTCGTTTTGTGACATAATATATGGTCTCTCTTAGAGAATGACCCATGTGTACTAGATGTGAATGTGTACTTTGCTGTCATTATGTGAAGTGTCCTATATTTGACTGTTAGGGTCCAGTTGGGTAGTTTATACTTTCATATCGGTCTTCTATTTATTGATTGATCTTATGTCTAGATGTTATATCCATTATTGGAAGTATTAATATTAATGTAGAAACATCTATATTTCCCTTCAAATCTGATGATATTTGCTTGACATATTTTGGGTCTTTGCCATTAGATGCATATATACTTATAATTTTTATGTCTTCTTGTTCAATTGAACCTTTTAGCAGTATGAAGTGATTCTTTGTCCCTCATAACAATTTTTGGCCTAAAGTCTAGTTTATCTGATATCTGTATAGCTATTCAGCACTCTATTGGCTGTCATTTGCATGGGATATTTTATTCCATTATTTCATTTTCAGCCTACCTGTGTCTTTTAATTTAAGGTGAGTCTCTTGTAAACACAGTTTAGTTTAGTTTAAACATAAACATAGTTTAAACATAGTTTAGTCATGCTTTTTTATCCCTTTTCTCCATCTCTGCCTTTGACTGGAGGGTTTAATCCATTTATATTTAAAGTAACTACTGTTAATGCAGGACTTTCTTCCATTTTGCTATCTGGCATTTGTAAGTTTTATAAAATTTTATCCCTCAATTCTTCTGTTAATGTCTATTTTCATATTTACTTGATTTTTTTTTTTGTAGTGAGACATTTTGAGCCCTTTCTTATTTCCTTCTGAGTATATTTTTCAGATACTTTCTTTGTGGTTATCATGGGCTTAAAATTAACACCCTAACTTATAACAATCATGTGAATTTTGATACCAACAAACTTCAACAGCATAATCAAACTGTGTTCCTATATCCCTCTGTTCTCCTACCTTTTTGTAGTACTTGTTACAAATTATATTTTTACACATTATGTGTCTACAACCATGTATTTATCATTAATTTTTATGTATTTGCATTTTAGAACTGTTTTCCTGATTTGATGCTTGAATCCCAGACTGCTATTAGGAGCTCAGAGGAAGATTCCTCCTCCAGCTTTTGATAGTTGTTCAAAGATTCTATGTGGGGACAGAATTCTAGACCTTTGACAATACTCTTTTTAGACTGGAAGTAGTTCCTTATGTTTTCTTAGCAGGTGTGAGATGATGGAATTGGGAAAAATCCTCTCCCTTTGGAGGTCCATACTGCTCAGTACAAACTTGTCTCTTTGAGGTGATATGACTGAATCTCTGAGGTAAATGTTATAAAGTAGAGATGCATTCGTATCCATCTGTATCCATGGAAATTCTGTGCAAAGTGCTTAATCGCCTAAAGTTGATGATCACTACATAAGAATATTGAGGACAATTTGGGATTGAGAGGCAGGCATTCCCAGAAGAAAATTATCTGCATCTCTGAGCACCAAATGTGAATGTAGGGGGTCCAGGATACAGAGAGAGTGGGTGGGGTGGACTTACAGGCAGATGGAGTGATGACCATTTCCTCTCTGAGGAAAGGAAATGAAAGCTGTAAACAAAGCTTCTGTTTATCACCACTCACATTGCAATTATACCCTATTGAGCCATGTTTTAGTTTGCTAAAGCTGCCAAAATGCAATATACCAGAAATGGGTTAACTTTTACAATGGAGATTTAACTTACAATTTATACTTCTTAAGCCATGAAAATGTACCACTCAAGGCATCAATGGGATGGCACCTAACTCTGAAGACAGGCTGCCAGCATCCAGGACACCCCTGCCACATGGGAAAGCACATGACTGGCATCAGCTGGTCCTTCTTTCCTGGGTCTCATTGCTTTCAGTTTCTGACTTAAGTGACTTCCTCTCTGTTTTCTGGGGGTCCTTTCTTAGCTGTTCCAAGTGTGATCTTATCTGTCAGCTTCTCTGTGGCTTTTTCCATTGAGTTTTTCCAATTTCATCTCTTAGCTTCTGTATGTTTTATCCTTCTATAAAGACTCCAGTAAGAGGATTAAGACCCATGTTGAATGTAGTAGGGTATATTTCAGTAGAGATAATCTAATCAAGAGGTTTCACCTAAAATAGGTCTGTCTACACCACAGGAATGGATAAAATTTGAGAACATACTTTTTTGGGGTCCATAACACCTCTAAACTATCAAAGTGGATAAAAGTTTGGCAAGGGTAACTTAGCCATGAACCCTAAGGTGAGCTATGCAACTATGGTAAATTGAACAAAATAACTCCAAATGCCTAGAAGACATGCTATCCTTCTGGGAACACTTTCTAGGTTTTGAGCAAGTGAACACATAATAGTTCTTCTGTGTCGTAGACCTCTGGCTCAGTGTCCCTCCTTCCAGCTAAGCTTGGTTTAAAACTGTATACTTACTATGGAGGAAAAGTAGGGATTTGTGATGGGGTTTGAAATTCAACACAATACATAAATAGTAAAGAAAAAAATCCTCTGCTACCCCGCAAACACAGTCCCACACACCCTTGTCATTGCTTATTGACTGAGGAAGTAAGGATAAGTACTAGCTATTAAAAGAAATTTTGTACATGGTAGTTTCTGAAATTTGTGATATCTATAAACACACAAGCATACATGTACATATGTATATGTGCTTACGATTCTTAAACTAATTTTCCCTTCTTAGCAATGTCTCCCTCAATAAAATATTACTCGCCTTGAAAACAAGAATCGTACAACATTGAGTGAAATACTTGTTACAACTATCTTTTCAATCATTTAAACACCCCAAATGCCAAATTGATTGCTAAGAATAAATGTAATATGTTTGAGAATAGTTTTATATGCATGGCTTATTCATGCAAACAAATATTTTAATAATCAGAATCCAAACAGTAAAAAGTTTGTTCAAAATATTTCCAGTGTAGTTTACCACCTTATCCAGTTTGTACCTACAGATAAGATCCCTGAAAGTTATTTCATATTGATGCTTTTACACTGCAACACAGTAAAACCCCAAGGGAGTTAGAAAAGGTGATGGAGGGGGCATATTCCCCATCTTATATCATCACAGTATTCACTTTAAAGCAATGTAATCCTTTTCTGTTTTTGCCCCAACATTTCATAATTATGTCATTTTACAAGAATTGTGTAATTTACATAACCACCTAAATTGTCATAATTGCTAGAAAGTGCTGAAAAAGCATACGTTAAGCATTTCAGATTCATTTTTGCTCTCTGTTTTAAACTCATTTGAAATGCTTTTTGCATAAAAATGCTTCTGGTCAACAAAAAAGTAACTTAGGCTTGATTTTGCAGGAGTCCCCTCTTTCCCATCGTGGGCCAATTCTTCTTCTTCTAGGAAGCCGTTCTCTCTTCTCTTTGTTCCAGGAAGCCTTCCCAGGTAGATGCTGCAGTTGTGCCTGAACACTAGAAGGCTTGCCATGGTAAACAAGCCTCTCCTCTTGATTTTACAAAAGAGGAAACTGAGATCCTGGCAGGTTAACCAATTTGATCCAAGTGAAACAGACCACCTCTGCAGAATGGAGGCTCTAACTCACTTTCCTGTACATGCATGGTTTTCATTGCCCCATGCTGCATTTAGAAGGAGGAAAAAGGAAAGATACAAGAATGGAATGGTTTCTCAACAGTTTTCTCAGCATGCCATTTCCATTATAATTATCTTAACCATCTGTTTTGCTTGGAACATGCAAAGGAATTTGATATTAAGAAACGAAACCATCATTCTGTACAACAGACAAGGGCTTCAGAAACAAGACCCTATTTCAGGATAAAGGAGTGGAAATCAATTTTATCAGAGATTATATCAGTGAAGCAAAACGCCAGTATTTGATCAGAACTGATTTGAAAAGAATTGGTTGATGTAATTTTATAAAGAAAAATCATTGCTGCACATTGTATATAGTATTTGCTAAACATGTAATTGGTAAATATGTGAAGTAAAGCAACCCTAAACTCTTAAGGGTATTTCAAAATGCCATCTAATTTTCTTTATCTTACTTTGCTTCAAGTTCTGTAAAAAGCTAATCTATCCATGCATTAGTAAAACACAATGTACTAATGTTTAGGTTCCTGAAGCTAATTTTGCTGTTATGTGAAGCTATAAAATTTCGTGGCAACCTAAGAGATATGCATAAATAGCAAACCACATTTCTGGAGTGTTCACTTCCTGCATGTGTATGCATATATGAACACACACAGCACACAACACATACACACACAGAGCTACTTCGTGCTGCTAGAATTCAGACAGTTTTGAAATGAATAAAAAATGAGCTCGTTCATTTATTTGTTCATTTTACACCCCCAAACACTATTGCAAAATATATATTTTAATTCTGATTTGAAAATAAAATTTTATTAGTGGTATATATATCTTGCAGGTAAAGCTTTTCAAATTACAGTTATTATTTAGAAGAACCAATGATATTTCAAAACTATCACTTAAAATGAATTCTAATTGTTACAATTTGACAAAACATCAGAGCAAGTAGCTATTAATAGGAAAGGCATCTTATTGCTTCCCATATAAAAGACAAGGTAGAGCAATTTCATAAGAAAATAGAGTATTCAATTTAATTAAGGAAGAAAGTATTATTTTTGCAAAAATTGGAAGAATAATAGCAAAGCTAAGAACTAAAGACCATTTCATATAAACCTCCTCCAGCATATGATTTATCATAAAGACACTAAAGAAGGCAAAACAAAAAAAAAAGAAGAAATAAAAGATACGAAGCAATATATATTTTGATAAAGGGATAATTTTGAGCATCCAATGAAAATCATATTGAGAATCAAATTTTATACAAACAATAGAAGTAACATAAACCTTTAAGTTTCATCAAATAATTTTGGAAATGGTGAGAAACCTTCATCTGAAAAAAAACAAATAAGGTTCACAAAATTTTCTAAAAATCAAAGCAATTAAACTTCTTCCAACTGTGAATTATATGTGAGGAAAGAATAATTTAATTCCAAATTTCTCTTTCCTATGATCATTACCAAATGACTTATCAACCAATAATTTGACATTTGTAAACAAATTTAATTCTTATACCGGTGACACTAGCAATTTGATAAAAGCTCAAACAAATTGAAATTAAATGAAAAAAAAACATAGTGAAGCAAGTAGACCATTAAACGTACTTTTGGAATTTTATATTTATTGATTATTTTTTTCTCATGCCCACTTTTCATTTCTTTCTTTCCTGTCTTAATGGAATTTTTACCCTTTATTTTCTCAATTCCTTGGGAATGAGGTAAAGGACCAAGAAATCAATGTGTCTTACAAACCCTAATAATCAGTATAGAAAAAGTTCTTTCTAAGATGGCTTACATCTATGCTCTTCTTATAAATAAGATTTATTTATACAACCGCAGGCAAAATCCCACAGTCTAGCATTACTTTCGCCTAACAGATTTCTGCATTAATCATTTATGATACTGTGTGAAATATATATATATATATACATACATATTCATATTTGTATATAATACTTATATATAAATATATAAATAAAATTGAAACTGATTCCTGCACTGGTATAAACAAAATGGTCTGTGAATAGTATGTTGGACTTGTTTCCTTCTCTTTTCTTTCCTTTCTTCCTATTACCTTTGAAACTTTCTAGTTCATGCATTAATTTATTTTTTTGTCCCCTAAGTGGTCAGCACTGAAATTGCTAATAAATGAGATATTTATTCTTTAGGTAGTATGTTCAGTTCATGTGAGTGCCCACATAGCCACAAATAGCCATTAATGTGAGAAAATATCATCTTGAATAATGTAAATCATAAATATTTCATTTTCTAATACATTACTACTTCTCTAAATAATTTTTTAAAATGCCATTTGAATTTTAGTTCATGTAAGGTTCATGCAATTTACTCAAGATATGTTGAATATGAGTCAAAAATGGGTCTGATAGCACAAAATAGTTTATTTGGAGAAATCAACATGTTTTATTTGAGATATAAATTCAGATATTAGAATACATCATTAACTTGTCAAAAAATATAAGAAATTATTGCCATTTTAAGTTCACCTTTATAAGATGATAAAATGAACACTTTTTTCTTTATGTATATGTTTTTCTTGATAATTTTTGAAATGTTTTGGAAATGCAAACCATTGCTCAATATTAATTTAAAAAATGAAGATTATGACAACTCTATCAGAAGATGGTGAAAGGAAAAGTTTCTTTTAAGCTTATACATTTCCTTTCATCAGAACTAAGAACTACTGAAAGCTATTTCTTTTGTTGCCTTGGTGGTCAGGAATCCCAGGACTAAATTGTGGGTCCCACCTTCTCGGAGTATATTTTCTGATTCATTAAGAACGAAATTCAGCCACAGTGACAGTAAATCCTATTCCTCAAAATAGTGCAGGCAAAGGGTTTAGGTTTGTCTTCTGTGGAGGTGAAGCACCTGGCAGAGAAGTTGCAGGTGACATCCTATTATCCTATATTGGCTGTCTGGGGTTGGTGGGTTGATCCTGCCGTTCCTAAGAGCCTCCTGGCTGAGGCCCCCTGGGCATTTGGGGACATTCCTGACATCACTGCTGATTGCCTGGAAGCCCCAGTCAGCCCAAGACCCAGGCCATGCCCACTGCTGTTTAAATGGGAGCAGACAGCTGTGTGCTCATGACAAGGGCCGGACGAAGCAGTAGAAGAAGATGACGCAGACACACCTGTGCATCTCCCTGTGTCACTGCATTAACTTCACAGTGATGCAATCCTGCATTTTTTTTTTTTTTTGTGGCATTGGAGTCATCACAGTATAGCATGAATTTACAGAATTTTCCCTTTGCAGCTCTCTACTATTTTAACCTTGCATTTTGATCTCTTTATTCCTGCTTTAAAGATTTCCAATTTTATTGCATCTGTAACTTTTACTGCAAAACTTTAAAATCAATGTTGAAAATAGGAATAGTCTAAATTCATAGTACAAAAATGTACTTGGCATTAATTTTCAAATACTTGTTGAACT
This sequence comes from Tamandua tetradactyla, assembly GCF_023851605.1. Lineage (NCBI taxonomy): Eukaryota > Metazoa > Chordata > Mammalia > Pilosa > Myrmecophagidae > Tamandua > Tamandua tetradactyla. The sequence goes on along the minus strand of NC_135327.1, from coordinate 110,136,451 downwards.
ACCTAGGGATACTAAGGCTGAGAGAGTTAGCATGCCTTGGTTTAGGTCTTTACAGTTTGTTTTTCTTTTTTAATGTTTACTTTTTCATTTGTCAAAAGGAATTAGAGACTTCTAAAGCAATGATTATATTACAGTGAAGAGGGATTTTGTTTTGTTAGCAGCAGAGCATCTTCCAAGGGAGACAGACGAATGCCCACTCCCAATGCCTAACTTTCTAACTGCCTTTGCTATTTGTTTCCTCTCATTCATTTTGCATCCATGTTAAGCTTGCATCTGTTTATGTGCTTGTCTATTATTCATCTACAGGATAACTGCTCAGCAGTTGTTACTCCCTTTCATATCTTTTCTGCATCTTTTGTTTCCATGGGTTGTTTTGGCAATAAAATGAAGAAAAGGGTAAAAAGCTTATAAAAAAATGCAGTTGGAACATCATGTTTTTACAGCTCTAAGAATGTTACTGCTGATTTCAAAAACTTGAAAAAATGCTAAAATGCATTCAGGAAAGTTTAAAACTCATAGGTATGATAGATATGAGAAAATGCAATTTAAAAAGTATTTTCTAAAACAGCTCACTACTGTGTGATCTTTACATGGCTTGCTGTCTTATGCAATTTTCCGTAGGCTGTATAGTCTAATACCAAAATTTCGAGCAATGCAATCACAGTAATTCCTTACATTTTATATAGCACTTCACAGTTTTATTATATCTTTTACTCATTCATTATGTCCTCTGATCTCTGTAGGTAGCTCATTAGCATCTTCATTTTAAGGATGAAATAAGGAGAGTAAATATGTTAAATGATGTGCTGAGGTCAAAAGGTCAATGAATCTCTGAGTCTAGATCACAATCCACATTTACCTGACGTCTACACAGCCTGGTGTGTGTCAGAGGAATCCTCACAATATGGAGTTGCCCCAGATTTCCTGTGGGCCTGTGGGGGTGAGACGGAATTTGAGGATCTTGGGTTATGTAAGAACAGCCTTGCATGTGATTTTAAACCATTAATGTATTCCCAAACACAGTGAGATTCCATTGATAATTAAGGCCCATTACCGCAGAATATAAAAATTTTCCTTTCTATTTCAGGGGGTTCATGAACTCTCCAAGGCCCGTCCACGCACTCAGAGTAATATTGGCAATTGGGTATGATTACTTCGGTCTCCCCAAAGTATACTATTTCTTTAGCATCTGGTTCAATATGCCAAATAGGGCCCAAACTATAATTCTTAAGGTATTTGCAGCAAAAACAATGAAGATACACAAAACCAATTCAAAGAAAAGGAAAACATCTCTATTAGCACAAGTATTCAGGCTATGCTTATATATGTTCATGTATTTATATAAGATAATGTGTTAACTATCAGGAAAAATCGTTAGATTCCTTATTCAGAAAATCGTTAATTTCTCCAATGAGCCTTTGTAACTATGAAAAACATGAAGAACTAATCAAAGGCAGCTGTAATGTAATTCTGCCAAACCCAAAATGTGAAATTCTTTACATTTTAAGCACAATAAAAGGAACAATGAAAATCATGATAAAGTCCTTGCGGACTATTTAGACCCAAGGAGTTTAAAACGTTAAAAAAAAAAAAAAATGACAGGCTGTACTGATTCTGACTAGGGCAGGAATTTCTATCTGAGTGACGCAAAAATATCCCAGGTTTTGGAAAGCCTAAAGGACTTCTTAGACTTGGAACAGGCTAATTCTTTCATTAGATGCCGATTACTTCCACCGGACCATGTTAAACTAGATTATGTTTTCCAAAATAATGCTGAGTTGGCATTAGGATGATGAGCCTGTCCCTCCAGCTAGCCTAATTATTATGGGATGGGTCCATGAAGATAAATCTACAGAGATATATCCAATTTACAATATTATTATTTGTGGATCCTGATGGTTCTAATTACTGACATGCAGGGATGATTGAAAAGGACTTTAATCTTACTATCTCACTGGCCACCATATATAAATTTCGTTTGAATCATCAATGGAAAAGAACTGAGGAAGTGAAGGAAATAACAGAGTAGAGGTTCACATATGCTCCACAGCCTCCCCTCCCCAACACATATTGTCAATACTTAGGTGCCCCTTAACAAGACAATTTTTTTCTGCCAAGGGTACTACATTTTTAATCTCCTTGTTAATTTATTTCCTTATCTTTCAGTTCCAAAAGAACAAGAAAATAATCTCCCAAAGCCTGGGTCCTATTAAAAAAAAAAAAATCAGAGAAATAATTTTTTTCTATGAAAAGTTATAGAATTTTAAGCCATGCTAGTTCAGTCTTGCATGGAAGCAAGGGTTGCACCCCAAACCACCAACAAGTGCCAGTGTTTAAACACGAGCTTAATATTTTTCATTTATTATGGCTAGAGCAGTTGGGCTACCATGAAGTGATAAATGGCGGAATGATTTTTTGTTTTGGCCTGTGACATCCAGGGTTCCCCTAAGAAACCTAGCTTCCTTGCACTGTTGGAGCGGTCATCGTCAGGTAAAACGACTCATAAGGAAAAATAAACTACCTCCCTCTTTCAATCCTCTCAGTCAGAAATGTCAGAATGTGCCCCTTTACCTTTTGTTCCCTCTCCAAAAGAAAGATCTTCAGCAAAAGGGCTTAATTCTGCCATTTGGGTCTCCTATTTATTTATAGCAATAAAAAGAGAAAAATCAAAATGCTAAGAGACAATGCCTCTCTGCTCTGACATCTTGCTCTTCATGGTTGTCTTTTAGAGTCACCAAGTAATTAACTCTTAATAAGCTCAGTGACATGTTCAGCAAATGGTTATAATTTAGAAGGATTAGCTGAAGTCTGTAATTGTTAATGAGCCATGGAGGTATCTAAAAACTTTATTTGAATTATTGGTTTAGTAGAATCTCTGTTTTAATCACTTCAGAAAGCTTTTTTGGGGGTGTCACACTAGCCCTTTCAAGCAGCTACAATCATATATGTAGCCTTAATGCTCATGGAGCCTCCGACCTTCGTCCTCTTATAAATTCTACAAGTGCCTGCAAACTCATTGGAACACAAAAGATGGTGAACTAAATTGCATCCTGACCTCGATTTAGTCTTGCAGAGCATTAATTAGATGTATGAGGCTTTCTTCTTTTAACCAGTCCCATGAGTATCTACTAAATGTAAATGTGAATTACTATTATTATACATTATAATATTAATAATTCCTTTTCATGTTCTATATCAGATGACAGTTTACAATATCAGAAACAATTATTAGTGTGAACTTCATTTAGTAGTTCAAATGCGACTTTTTCTAATTAAGATTTTTTAAGACCTTAACATATTTCTTCACAGCTATACATAAATTCTAGAAAAGTTATCAAAATTCTGCATGGCTTTGATCATGTGAAGAAGATTTTTACATAGATTCTAATATGTTAAAGTTAAATATGTGGATGCTGTGTTTCTAAACATAGTGTGAAAACTGACATTTTAAATAATATCCTATAGCATAGATGAGTGTCATAAAATTTTTCTTAGGGAGTAAGTACACTTTTAATGGGTTTATAAACATTTAGTCAGCAATAGAACAAATAAAATGCTATTTTTTTTTAATGTCATTGAATTTGAAATGTTTTGTTATGACTGCTTGGCTGTTACCTCAAAGTAAGAAAGCAAAGTAAATTAACAAGCAAATTCGATTGGCCTGAACTCCAGGAAACTTACAAATATAGCATAAGAACATTTATGTAGATACTAGAATAAAAGAATGAGAATTTTAGATATATAAAATATAAAAGTATGGAAGAAAATATTAAGAGAAACAAACATTTTAATGAACATTATAAAATCGTTGCAAATGAGTGATTAAATTATAAAACAAAGAAAATGCCCTGCAAAAATTATTTTTATTAGCAATGGATATAATATAACTGATTAAGTCTATAGGACAAATTGTATTAGGTTATTGACAAGGAAATTTGCATGTTTCCACACGTTCTGCATAAAAAGGCCGACATGGAGCAAACTGACATTGCATTCTTTGGTCTATATCTATCAGGGAGATGATGCCTGATGCATGTGAACACCTAAGCAGGTTTCATTTGATTCTGTCAGGCCCCGCTCTGGCTGCAGGGTGATAGAATTTTCCTTCGCACAAATCAATCTCCGGTACTTGCCCGTCTTGATTTCGCCAGTGAGTTCTCTTTGAATTACTGGAGCCATGTGGACGCCAGGGTGGGTAAACCAGCCAAACATAAAGGCCCAATGGGGCAAAGCAGCAGCAGGGCACCTGTCCTCACAGTGTCCTAAAGTGACCTCAAGTGTGCCTTTCTGCAGCGGAAGAGGCGACTCTGTCTCACTGTGCCTTAGCTTCTGTCTCCCACAGCAGAGGTCACAAATCCTGACACTCTCTAGGCTTGAGAAGCAGATACTGCTTGCTGAGAAGGAATGGAGAGCCATGAGGGCTGCTTCTTTTAGGAATCTAGGTCAGAATTCATCCAGTCATGCTACCCTGGCCCTTCAAAGCAATATCTTACATTGTGGAAATGCTTTGAGCAAATCCTGACGGTTGTTCATAAATTATATTACAACCCGAAGGGAGAAAAATTTATTCTGTCCCTTTTTTTGCTCTGGCTTTTCATAAGGAAAGTCATAAAATTTAATTGGTGACCTCAGAGTAAGGTCATAGTTCTTAAATTCAACTACACCCTTCATAACCTCCAAGTCAATAATAATAACTGAAGATGATGTTAGTGCTTCTAAATCCAATTGAAGTGTCTGCAGCAGTAAATATACAAGAATCACATCCCAATATATTAAAGCTTTTTATAAAAAAATATAGATGTATACAAAGCTTGCTGTATATAAAGTTTTGTCCCCAAAACACTGCAAATGTATGGAATTTGGACTTTATGTAAATAGGAAGCATATGCACATTTGTTAATAAATGTGGCAATCTGAACATTGGAGATTGTAAAAACGTATGATAAAGGGAGAATATTGCAGTAATAGAATGATATTTTTTAAGAAAGGTGTTTCAGACATTAAATGTAAATAAATGAGAAAGTACATCAGCCAAAGCAGCAAGCCTACTTTCCTAGGACAAAAAGAGAGAAAAATAAAATAGAAAAAGAAAAGCTTAAGGGGAAATTTGCTTATTTGTTTGTTGCCAAAGTTGGGTCAAAGGTAGTAAAGTTTGGGAAACAGAGCTGGTGTGTAACAAAGGGCTATGCAATTATGACTTTTAAGGGCTAGAAGGCTGCTGCTAGGGTGACTGGGACTGAACTCCCCACTTCTAGGCAAGTCATAGAAAGTGAATAAGCAATGGGACTTAGTGGCACGGAACAAGCAACAGAGAGATGTTCACAATTCCTAGAACCAGATGATGCTAATATATTGGCTTTTATAGAGAATAACCTAATTCAAAAATCCTTACTGTCTTTAAAAGTCAAGGTCATTTGCTAAAATCACCATCATTTCATCCACCTAAGACACCATCATCAGAAGTGGGGGAAAGCACAGTTTTAAGCCCTGCATGGTATTTCATTTTCCAAAACAAATATATTCAGGAATGTCTTTTCAAACATGAGTGTATTAAAGCATACTGCTTTTCAAATATTTTATTCACAGATAAAATAGTCCAGTAGGATTATTTCCTATTCACATTGCATCTGATAAATAAAAATCCCCATAAGACTGAGAAATAAATTGTCTTTGACTGTAGCCTCTCCCTCAAGTAATCCACAATACTGTCAATTATTTTTCCAAAATTATTTTTTGCCATAATTTGAAATTAAGTGCATCCATGATAACTCCCTAGCTAAATCACTTAACGTCATAAATGAAGGATTGAAGTCCTCTAAATCTAAAATTCTATAATTGATCCTTCCTTCTCTATGCATAAGGTATTATGGATACCTTATGAGTTATCACCTCATCCAAGCATCTATGCATAAGGTATTATGGGAGGTTCTCAGAGAGAGAGAGGAGAATGAGAAAGGGAAAGAGAAAGAGCAAGAGCTATCCCTTCCTTCCAGGTGTTTAATATCAAATAAGTGAATGAGATGAATCCTGCAGAATGAGTGGGGGGATGTAAAGAGGAAAGAGCACATGGATTGGACCTTGAATTATGAACAGAATATTAAGACACTGGAGGAGAGGGGGAGTAAGAATGAATTTCCCCACCAGTATTGCTTGCTTTTGTTAAAAGTTCTCAAAATTCATTTGATTTCATAGCATCTTCTAGCACAATGTCACTAAGTTCCAGTGACTCTATCTCTCTAATTCTGCTTTTACTCCTTGTATGTCAGTAAGTGTGTAGAGGGGGATATGCAGGGAGTCAGTTTTGGATGGAAGGAAGGATGAGGCCTACTGCCTACTCATGGGGGTGTCATAGAGAAGTCACCCTCCAATTTGAGACTGTTAGCCTTTAGATTTATTTCTACTAGTGAACTACACACACCCACACACACAAACACAGTGGCATCCTTCTTTGAGAGTAATAGGAGAAGAGATTATCTATTATAGTAAATATCCTGCTGAAATCTGCTGAAGCCTTAAACTTTAATTATGATTATTTAGAGATTATGGCAGAATCTCATTGTAATGGATTAAGCAGAAATATAGAAAATGTGTTTAATTGCCATAAATCCTGTTGGGAAAAGACTCTACGAACTAAAGGAAGAGAGCTGGTTAACTCAGGTAAGTACAGGAAAAGGGGAATTAAAGAGGAAGTTCTGGCCAAGGGTGAAGAGCCTAAGTGGCCTCCAACATTCAACTTTGTGGTTTGCTTGGCGAGACTAATGATGTAATTGGTAAGACTGGTTCAAGTTCTATTAGTTAAAGGATACGTTTGCCAACAAAAATTATGATAGCTTTTATAATGATTGTATCCTCCATTTAACATGCCTTCATGAAGAGAATATGTTGGCTAGATCAAACTGAAAAATAAAATCATTTGAAAATTATTTCTCATAGTAAATAAGCACTGACATTCTAGTTATAATTGACTCTCTAGGTAGAGAGAAATAAGGCTTGTTAAGGAATATTTCTTAGCTGGCTTCTGTGCAATATTCATGGAGGGTTCAATTAGCCCAAGTTATCCACATGGAACACTGCTTGACTGGGTTTTTAAGTACTAGTGTTTTGTCAAAAAATAGAGTCTAAATGTAAAGGCTGATATTTATTGAGTGGTTATTATTAGCTAGGTGCTGCTCCAGCTCCTTTACATTTAATCTTGACAATAACTTTATGTTATACATTTAAAAAGCACTTCCATTTTACAGGTGAAGAGACTGAAGCACTGAAATTTTAAGTAACTTTCCCAATATCATATATATGGTAGGTGGAGGTAGTAGAATTCCAAGAGATAAGCTAGTTTCAGAAGTCACATACTTAACACTGTGCAAAACTGTCAGTTTGCAACAAAAAAATGCATAAATCCATTTTCTGTGCTGAGAAAGATAAATAATTCACTATAAAACTATGCAACAAATTGCAAATAATTATCCAGTAAGTTTTGAAATCAAGTTCAGTGTTTTTGTTTGGGTTTTAGTTTACCAAACTACCCAAAGCAAAGATACCATGAAATGGGTTGGCTCATAACAATGGAAATTTACTAGCTTACAGTTTGAGACCATGCGAATGTCCACAACAAGGCATCATGAAGGTGGTGCTTTCATCCAGAAGGCGGGATGCTGGCGCTCCTTGAGTCCTCTGCTACATGACGAGGTACATGGCCAGGCACATGGCAGAGTCTGCTGGTCTCTCCCTTCTCTTCCAGGTTTTGTTGCTTTCAGCCACTTGCTTGTGTGGCTTTTTCTCTCTTTCTCTAAATTTCACTCTCATTTAAAGGACTCTAGTGAGAAGATTAAAGCCCACCCTGGGCTATGCCTTAACTGAAATCACCTCATCCAAGCATCCTATTTATGGTAGATTTACATCCACAGGACGAATTAATTTAAGAACAAGATTTCCTGGGGTATATACAGTTGCAAGCCACCACAGTTTGTTTGATGAAGGAACTAGAAGTAACTTTGGCCAGTGTGTCTCAGAAATTAGTCTCCTGACTTTGGGTTCTGTGTCCTTTTATGGGTCTTTAGTCATCTTGAGGGCTCTTGTAGACTAGTCTTACTAACTAATAAGGAATCCATGAAATAGCTACAGTTACAGAGCTCTAGGCTTAGTGATTTTATGTCTGAAATCTTTCTGGCAATTTTTTTTTTTTTGGAATTTTGAATATTGTGATGATGATACATTTTTCTTCTTGTAATTGTATATTTAAAATGCTCTACCTTCTTGTCATCCTCTTAGAAGTGTGTATCCACTTTAAGGACGCATCCTTACAACTCTGTTACATTTACTCTCCTTTGTCTGCCACCCCTTTTCCCTCTTCCTCTTTTCTTTTCAAAATCCACAAGAAAAAAGTTCCACTTAGGTTCAAAGTGGAGCACTTTCTTGGGCAATATCCTCATGTTAGGCCACGTCCAAGGTACCTTTGGTTGAAGTACTCATTCCTAGGCCAGTGTCAGTCAGGAGAAGGTAAATAGGATGACATGTGGAAAAAATAGTACTTTATGCTTAGAAAATGAATTATAGCTGCTTAGTTCAAGAAGGTCACAGATGGAAATCTCCTGAGGTAGTCATAGACTCTCCAATAGAGCTAGTCAACATTTCCTGGACAGCAAGCCATTTTGATTCCTTATTATGTGGGTTTAAATTTCATTTATGCAAATTCATGGAGAAAGAAGAGGGGGAGGAAAAGAAGAAGGTGATTACATTTTATAGATGAAATGTGAGATCCAGAGGGAATAAATAACCTTCCTGAAGGTACAGAACTAATAAAGGGAAACACCAAGATCTGAGTTGAAAGCCTGATGCCTACCTCATGCTACCTTGCTGCTGTGTCCCACAGTAGATTTCCTTGACCTCACTGGAAGTGTGCAGCCATTTCTTTTTGTTTGTTTGTTTTTGAGGATATGGGAAGATTTAAGCAGCTGGTGAATTACTGGACAAGAAGATTCTAATATTCTGATTTTGATGTTAAAGTTTTACATTGGAATAAAAGACCATGGAAGTATCTTCATTAAGGAGGCAAGCTATTAGTCCAAATGGACTTTGGGATATAGAATCAGATGACTTACATTTAAGTTTCAATTCAGATATACATTAGCTATTAGGTTGTTCATGTCAATCAATGACTACGAATATCACTCAGTTTGCACAACTCTGTAATATTAATAATATCTAATCTTCTATTTTAAACTGTGTGCCTCACTGTATATTTATCAACACTACATGCACAAAAACTTTTCTAAATGTCCCAAATTGTGTTTTTGTTTTCCTTCTTTTTTCAATCAAGAGCAAATGCAACTGTGTGTGTGATCAAGTTTATTCTGAAAATAAGTCAAGAAATGCAAAATGGAACCCAACTGAGTTTTTCTTTCTCTTTGTCCCATCTCAAGCACTTCCCTAATTCCTTGTAAATAATTCTTCCTATCATAAGTATTCAGAAATATTGATGATACTCTTAGAGTGAACAATGTTTCTTCACATCAAAAATTGTCAAAATTGGACTTTTCTTTCCTGTGGCATGGCAGGCAATTGAATCTGAAGGAATCCCACATTGGATTCATTATCATGACCTGGAAAATACACAAATTCTCCAGGTAAAGAATGAGTTATGGAAGGAAAGATGGTTATAAAATAAAAGATAGATGTGGATGACAATGTGATGAGGTCTAAGTTTAGTGTCAAATCAATTAAATTAGTCCCATCTTAAAATTATTCCCCATTGCCCAGTCAAAATTATTTGCAATCACCAAACCTGAAAAGTCATACTGAAAGACAGATGTAAACGTTGCAACTAAAATGAAAACATTCTCATTTTAAGCCTTGAAAAAATAAAATAATTTAATTAGACTTGTTCTAATGATTGAAATATTTTAATATTAATCACCCTCCTATTGCTACTACACATAATGCAATCAGCAGAGTCAATATGTGTATACTCTTATGATGATAAAGACCAAGACATAGAATTCAATTAAAGATATTTCTCTCTACTTGAAGCATCTCCCTTGGTCCCTAATTAAGTAGGAAGGAAAAAAGAGAAATCTTGAAATCTTTTCAGAGAACTAGAGAACATGAAGCATATGCAGAGGTTAACTGGTGACCTCTAAACTGTTGCAAAGGTAAGAATGAAGAACAAGGCTAAAGTAATGTCTAGACTTTCATACACATGAAATAATACTGTGTGTACCTACTCATAGCTTCTGAACTTACCTCTCTCTACTGACTTCTTTTCTTCAGTTTATTAAAAACCCTTCATCTTTATAATGCCCTCCTCTCAGTAACTTTTTCTCCTCCCTTCAGCTAAACTTTTAGAAAAGGCTCCTGCACTTTCTTTCACTTCCTCACCTACCATCCACTATTCCAAATAAACTACAATCAGGTTTGACCACATACTCCAGCCCCTTTTAAAGAGTCCTTCCCAGCAAAGATCACCAAAGTGAGGCCTAATGGATATTTCAGTCCCTCTTTACTTGACCTTTTGAGGTTCATGGAACAATTCTATATTCCAGATACACTCTTATTTCTATATCTCTCTGTGATAGTCTTTTATGATTCTTGCCATTTCTTATTGATCATTCCTTCTAAATCTTGGCAGTTTTGTCCATTTCAATAACCTTTTGAAGAACCAGTTTTTGAATTGGGTTTGTTTTATTTGCTTACCTATCAAATCTTTGCTTTCCTCCCTTCCTTTTTTTTTTTTTACATTTATTTTGAAGCTTTTGTAGCTTTCTGAGTTGGTTTCTTAGCTCATTAATCTTCAGTCTTTCTTCTCTTCCAGTACCTATATTATGTCAATATAATGTTCCCTCTAAATACTACTTGAGCTGTCTCCCTTTTTATCTACAGTATTTAAAATTTAATTCCATTCTAAATATTCTCTTATTTTCATTTTGATGTCTTAAAATTTCCAAATATATGGATATTTTAAGTGATACTTTTTATATTTCATAAAATGTGTTTTAAATGAGAGAATGAAGTATGTTTTATATCTTTTAAATATTACTCTGGCCCTTGTGGTGATAGTATTTAGAATATAGCCAGAGTAGAGATTAGTTGACAAATTGGAGGTTATAGCAGTAGTTTGTTTATGAAAAAATGGTGGTTTTTATTAGGAAAAAATAATAATAAAGATAGAAGAGAAGTAGACTCAAAGTATACATTGAAGGTACAAGGAACACAGTAAGCATAACACCATGAAAATATTAAGAAAAAAGTGCAGGAAGGATGCGCAGGGACTGGAATAGAGTAGCTATTTCCTGACTTTCATATATATGTATTTCCCTCCTAACTAAATAATGAAAATAACTAATTTGGGTCTATGCTTTCAGTTATATGGGTTCTAACTGCACTTGTGATTTCTACTTTCAACACACACAAGTCTGATATTTTTATTAACTTGGAAAACATACTTTAATGATGCAGGTACAAAATATAACATTCTTTATTTGGAAGAGGTCATGAGTAGAATAAATCAGCAAACTGAAGGACTAGGATGAGGAAAATTTGCTATCCATAATAATAGTAGTATTTTTTGCTGTTACTATTTGCTAATATAAATTCTGCTCGATATTCATTTTTTTGTGAACCAGTAAGGTTTTGTGACATCATTTCCTTGATATATATGGTGGCACGCATTCTAATGGGAATAAAGCTTTGTGTAGGTGTTGGGGATTAGGGAAATTGTGGTGGGGTAAGGGGCTTTGAATAAATACATATTGTCTTTGTTGGTGCATTATGATTTTTTCACAGTCAAGAATCAATAAACACATTATTGTTTAATCTGGATTTAAACACATTTTAAATTTGTTGCCTACAGGAAAAACTAAAGATACATTTCAAAGACTACAGATGAAACAAAGATAGCTGAAATAAGGATAAAATGCCAACAGGACAGTCTCTGCCACTCTGTCCTATAGCTTTCTTGCCTAACTCATGAACATTTCATTAGTTCATATTTGTCTGAATGGAAGAGAACAAAAATTGCTAGAAGGTAAGAGGGGTGGGAAGGAAACATTCCAAAAATGGTGAATGCAGCTGTAGTTCTCCAAGGGCAACAAGTATTATGGAAATACACATAAACACACTCAAGGCTATGTACTGCAGGAACTTAGTCTTTGGTGCAAGGAAGACCAAACTTTTCACAGTTGAATTAATTTGCCTATATTACAAAATGGAATAGTGTCTATAAAGGCGGTGAGGGGGTGGAACAAAAACCCACAGCTATAGAATAAGTGTGCTTATTCAACCAAGTACTCCCCGCCTCTCCCAAATGTGACTAGCCCTAGGAATACCTGCAGATCTTCAGTTATTGAAAGAAACTTATTTTAAACCAAGAAAACTCTCATTCTTAAAGCCTGGGTTAAGGCCTGGTCTGATTTATATCGTAGACTTCTGATGGGTTTATCAGTGAATCTCGTTCAATAATTTCAAAGCAACTATCCTACATCAGCACAACTTTTTTTTTTTTTTGGTAACTCTACACCATTACTTAAAAAAAATTCCTTGGACAGTCATCTCTTTCCTCCTTGGACTACAGTACAGATTCACTAGCATGCACTGAGCATCTCTGCTCTATCTCATGAAATTTTTCATAGAAAGACAAGAGTAAAATATGAATTCAAAAGAGGAAATTGCAAGTATGTGCAGTAATCTTTGACATATAAGGGTCCTTTTTATTTTTTTACTGACAAGGATTATGAAAAATGAATATTGGTAATGTAGTACTATCTGTTAAGTCATTCCCCCCCATTAAACCTTTTATATTTACTCAAAATATAGCAAATTATCATCTAATGAAGTAAATACATTGACATTCTCAGTCATTGCAGTTGTCTTATGGAACATGTGGGATCCTCACTGGGTAGCTATGGGTTTCTCTTTCTTGGTAAATAATAAGAATTTCTAATATTGTCACTGAAATATTAAATTATAGATTTTTAAATCTTATTTCATCCCATTTTCTCTTTTCACCTTTGATACAATACTAAATGGTATTTTTAAATTGCACAAGCACCTTATTATGTAAAATAAACACATTTCAAGTTTTTGAACACTTTTATCTTCTAAGTTTGCAATTATGCTTGCCCTGACTTTGAAACTTTATTGCAGATTAAAAGCAGATTAAAACACACACACACCTCCACACATATACATACAACCTTGAATTTGTTTAGGAAAGAAATCCATCAAAATAAATAATTCATGTTGAGATGGACTGAAATCTAGTCTTTTAGAAGGTGCCAACAGATGGTTTACATTTATAGAATGCACACTTGCTGACTTCCAAACAGAAATTAAAATTCATAAAGTATATCATTAGTACTCCTTATAAGCAACATTATGTTTATGGCATGAATTTGGATTTTCCCAGGTGAACAGTTTTCCATCATAATTTTACAAGAAAAAAAGCGAAACAAATTACTTTCCAGTTTCTACTTTGTGCGAGCAAGTTTAAAATTAAACTTTGCTTGTGATCATACTGCAGCACAAGCCAATAGGCTCAGAGCTTTGCGAAGCTGCTGTTTTCATTATATTCATCATTTTTATAGGAAATATTAAACATTTTCATCATTAAAACAATAGTCATTACTATACCTAATAAAATAAGGCAGTCTCTAGCTTTCATTATCTATTATATCAGTTAGGTTAGGGACTTTCAACCACTATAATTAAGAGTGAGACTTCAGCTTATTAAAGGTCAAGCAAGTAGGCATTTTTAGTTAATTTTAGTAACTCTTTGGCCTAAGTGTGGCCACTTAATACCATGGAATTATGGAATCATTTCACTTTAGTGAACCTTTCTACTAACTAAAATGTTAACACTTATCTCAGTTAAGGTAATGATTAAAACTTACTTTAACTCACAAAAGAAATGACTTACTGCTCATCAAGATTTTTTTGTCTACACAGTACAAAGTGAAATGAAAGCCTGCCAGTAATTCATTTAATGCCATCAAAAAGTCAAGAAAACCATTAAAAAGTAAAGTCTGACACTTTATTCACTAAGTTTCTCTAGTGACTTCCTTGATCAAATTAACTAAATAAATGACAATGCCTTTTCAAAATAGCTGCATTTGTATGTGCAGAATGTGAGAAAACTAATGAAAGGAGCTGTGCAATTACTGCATGTTTTAACCATGTTTTAACTGGTTTAAATAATGCAGGCAGTTGCTTTCATTCTCTTCTTCAACATCTTGGATTCTCTAATGCCAAAATAATTTAGACAGATATTACAGAGACAAAAATCTGTCACTTCAGTGAAATAAAAAAGCAACCATAATACAAATATTTTGGTATTGTACAAATAAAACAATTAGTGTTTCGTACAGAATTTTGTCTTCAAGGATTTTAAACATGTATAGACTTAATTTTATCATATTTTTAGGCAGAATTACCAAAGTACTGGCATGAATCATTCCAAGAAAATATAATATTCTCCCGCTGTAAACTTTTAGATACCATGTACCCTAAGATGAAGGAAGAGGGACAGACATATTGGACACATCTATTTAATGAAAACATCTGGAGTTGTGTTGATATTTGTGCCTGTTCAGCAACTGACTTGATATGCTTAATCAGGGCAAAAATAGAAAATATATTTAAACTCAATGGATCTATATTCAATTCAATATATGGTGTATCCATGACCAAATATAAGCACTTTTCTCCTTAAAATGGCTGCAGGAAGGAAATTGAAATGTATATTTTATATAGCTATATTATATTTTTTGGATAAAATATAGAATATAATTTTTGATGTATAAAAAGATGAAGTGATACAGTGGCCTGGTGATGCTTTCATTTTTTTTTTTTTTTTTTTAACATGGGCAGGTGCCGGGAATTGAACCTCGGTTTCTGGCATGGCAGGTAAGAACTCTGGCATGGCAGGTAAGAACTCTATGTGCTCTGCTGAGCTACAGTGGCCCTGCTTTGAGTTTTATATACCAAAATTCAATATTCTTATCCATCAGTGTAATTCTTTTTCAGATAGCCATAGTATTCCAAAAAGCTTGCATTCTAATTCTTTTTTGAAGGCAATTGTCATTAAATGCCTTTAAAAACCCAAAGCAGATATGAAATAAATTCTTCTGTGCAGAAGCTCTTCAATTAAACAATTTAAGAATAAAATTATGTGCAGTGAAATGTGTTTTATATACTTCAGGAGGATTTGTAGACTCCTTAGTGTTATGGTGAATAATTAATGGGGCATATTCCTCTCTGGACTTAGGTCAGGAGAACATGGGAGTGATGGCAGAGAGGGCCCTCTGGGAAGCAGGCATACCCCAGATGATACATCAGTTGAGTTTTCAGCTTAATGAAGGAAATCCCAAAGTCCAAGGACATAGGGTAGAAAGGTAGAAAGTGTTTAGCATTCCTAGACTATCTGGCAGCATTGATGGAACCCAGATGTACTCACAGCCTCTGTAGGACGTAAGGACTTTTGGGCTCAGAGTCAGGCGTCTGCCACAGGGCTATTGCAGAGGTCAGTCCAAGAGGATGAAGGTGGAATGCCCAGGTAGGGAGTGAATGCAAGGTGGTAGGTTCAGAGTTCAACTAAACCAGCACTGTCCAATCACCACATTATTATGGAAACAAACTACAGCTTATAACACCAACTGGCAAAAAGCTATGCATGAGAGAAGGTCTTGACTTGAGGACCTACAGAGCCAGAGGTCACCTTATTCAACAAGTCAGATTTTCCCTTCCCACCATGAAGTGACTTAACCATAATCCTTCCATCACAGTTCCAGATGATATTTTGGAGGAGGAAGAGAGGTAGCTGAGGACTCACAAAGGGCTGCACATTTTCTCCTGAAGACTGAGCACTATGTAAAGGAATTCATTAAGTGTCAGAACAAGCACATTTTAAACTACATAGGACTATATGTTTTACTTTATCTGCTACTCATCAGATGAAGGCTAATTAGACAAGATTATCGGTAAAATAAACTACATATTCCTTACACACCTGAGTAAAGTGTGAATGAATTTGCATCTGTATTATTATTACAGTATTATTATGATAATCACCATCATAATTTTTATCATCTTATAGTCTCCTTTCAGACTAATATTTGTAATACTTTATAGTTAGATCACTCTTCAAAATATATATATATATATATTTTTTACATGGGCAGGCACCGGGAATCGAACCTGGGTCCTCTGGCATGGCAGGCAAGCATTCTTGCCTGCTGAGCCACCGTGGCCCACCCTCTTCAAAGTATTTTGATGGACACATAATGTCAGGATGGACCTTCACTTTCTCATACCTGCTTCTCTATCTAAACTAATTTATTGCCATTTCCCCCAAATCAAAGTTCATATTCTACCATACTTAAACATTGCTGTTCCTGAAGCCTCCATTTTCCCTCTTGCCCCAGAGTCTTTGCACATGCTCCTTTGACTTCTTGCATTCTATACCTTGAAAACCCTACTACTCTACTTGGAATCAGCCCAGACATCATCTCCTCCAGAAAACCTTCCTGGTATATATAGGCCATTATTAGAAGCGTCATTGTTTTTGTCACTATGGAAAGCCAAAGGAACCATCTATTTTATACCCAACTTAACACACTGGAGTTCTACACTGAAACATGAAGTCTAGGTCTTGAAGTAAGGGAGATTATTTATTCCTAAAATATAACAAGGCTTCTGTAGGAAGCGAGAGTGTATGTGTGCAGAGTCTTGGCATCTAGTTTTTTGTGGAGATAGCAAGACGTCTATGACAGAAGAGGCCTCAGTGATTAGAAGTCTGGTTATAGAGGGAACGATGTTATATTTTTTGATACTTATCCAAGACTTCCAGTAGCTAGGCACAAAGCTCCACTTGATCAGGACAGATTCACCTTGAATGGCAGTGATTGGGTGAGGGAGCTCTTTCAGTGAATGATTAGGGATAGACACTAGCAGTTAGTACTGGATAGGCTGCCTTACATTCTATTCTCTATTTTGTGGTGACATATCCTAATTCCAGGTGAAGGAGAGGTCATGGCAAGACTAATTTCTTAGGATTCATACACACTTTATCTGAAATCTGAAATAGCATTAAAATGTTCTCTCAGGTGACCTTAGTTTCTACATTAAGTAGGCCTTAAAGACAAATGAAGACACCTGCTTCTGGGAACTCAATAGCATGACTGTGAGGCATCTGGGGATGCTTCTGTTGCTGTATTTCCCAGGATGGGACCCTGAATGATATAGAAAAGCCCTGACCATAACTAAGTGTTAAACCACCTAGTATGTAGACTCAACTATTTTGAGTGGTTGAGAACATCAATGATAAGATCTAAATCTTAAAAAAATCCAGCAGCTTCTGTTTCTTATTTTTTGGAACTCTGAGTCATCATGTAGAAAGTCAATCTAAAGAAAATCTGGAAGATATTCTTCTAGAGTGACCATTTAGAGAAGGCATGTGGAGAGGGAGCATTCCTTAGACTACATGGAAAGAAACACAGACAAAGCCATCTAACTATCCTGGCATAAGTGCCATCCCTGTGAACGAACCCTCTTGGACCTTTCAGCCCACTTGGATACACAGATATCACAGCCCCAGACAGCATCACATGGGCAGAAGAATTGCCAAGTTGAACCCAGACAATGTATAGAATCATGAGAGATAATAAATGGTCACTGCTGTTTTAAGCTACTAAAGTTTGGGATGATTTGTCATACAGCAATAAATAAACAGAAAGATTACCAGAAGTAGGATTTCACTGTAATATAAATTAAAAATATGTGACATTGGGTTTATGATGGAGGTTGAGCAGAATCTGATAGGAGGTTGAGGGGACCATTAGTGAAAGCTGGAAGGGCAGCTAGGAAAATGTTATTGGGGATTGGAAAAAGATAACATAAATTTTCCAGTGGGAAAAATTGGGGAGTAGCCTGGCAAATAGAAAATATACCCAATAAAATTTGGCTTTGACTAAGGAGATTTCCAGGAATAGTGTTGAAAGTGCCTATTGATTTATTTTATATTCAAATTTAAAATGTGGTTAGAGAGAAAAACTAAAGAAGGAACTATTCAGTTTTAAGTAGAATCTTAAGGAAACATTTCCAAGCATTTGAAATTAAAACTGTTACTTAACTCTAATTTCTCTTTGCAAAAGGCTCTCAAAGTGTGACATGAATTCAAGGCAAAGAACAAATTTATGAAGTTGTCATTAAAAATGGTCTCAGTTAGAAATTACAATTCAGGTGCTGGGGTGGGGTGGAGTGCGGGGAGGGAATGGGGAGTTGTAACAATTATAACAAAGGCAACATATTTAAACAGAGTGTTAACAACTGTGTACCTGAAGTGTGTATATGGGAATTTTGTACTTTCTGCATGATTTTTCTGTAAGCCTACAACTTCTCTAATAATAATAAAAAATGGATGGGTCCTCTTTTTCCTCCAAGCTCCAACATTCATTGTAAATCTTGATGTAAGAGCTACATTCTAAACTAAATTCCATGGAGGAAAGCAGTAGAACTCTGCCTCCTTTATGACTGTTGGAATCATTAAACTTTCCTTGGACTACCTATGCCCTTTTACTTGGGATATATATATATAGTTTAGGCCTCTAAGAAAATCATCTTTATACTCAGGGTCTCAAGTATGCAGCGATTGTGACCTCAGAAAAAGTAAGTCAGTGCCTGGTAAGCCTTCTTAACTTAGACTGGAAGGCACCTAAGAATTTGAAGACATACAGTTTAGATGCCCTTTGTTATAAAAGAAGGACTTTAAGAATCCTAAGGCCATTGTCCCACAGCACCTGGACTTTCAGCCCAAGGCAAATAGGGTGCAATCTAAAAGAGAATTGTGGGTATAAAATTTTTCTAATGGAGCAGGTTAAAATCTGATGCACAGGAAACATATAATATTTGCTAGAATTTCTATCAGCTTGAACTGAAAAAAGAAAGAGACTGCTCAAAACAAAATGAAAACCGTGATCCCTAACTTCCTAGAGCCATGAAGCAGGTAGATAAAGTAATTTCCCATGAAAAAGGAAGGACGGATCAGAGAGGAGCCAACGACCTACAGAGCAGAATCAAGAGCCACAGAGAAGCACTCCCGATGAACGTGAATGGGCCCTGGCCTAGGAAATGGTCACATGTCCAGACTGGATTTCACAATTACTATGAACCAATGACTGCTTTGCGGCACCTGAATCCCCTCCCCCCATACGCTTTAATTTCTTTTTTCAATTAGAGAAGCTATAGGTTTACAGGAAAATCATGTATAATTTACAGCATTTCCATTATTAATACTCTGCATTAGTGTGGTACATTTGTTATAATTCATGAAAGAACATTTTTTAATTGTACTATTAACTACAGTCCATAATTTATAAAGGGTTCTTTGTGTTCTACAGCCTAAGTTTAATCTTTAATTTTTATTGTAGTAACATATATATGACCTAAAAATGTCCCCTTTTAACCACATTCATATATATAATTCAGTGATGTTAAACTCACAGCATTGTACCATTGCTACCATCCATTCCCCAAAACTTTACAAAGAACCTAATAGAGATTCCATACAAATTCCCTATCTCCAACTCAGCCCCTGCAGAACTGTATTCTTTAATCTAATTTATGAGTTTGCTTATTTCAATTATTTCATATCAATGAGATCATACACTATTTGTCCTTTTGTCTGTGGCTTATTTCACTCAACATAAAGTCTTCAAAGGTTCATCCATATTGTCACATGAACCTGTACTTCATTCTTTTTTAATGCTGTATAAAATTCCATTGTATGTATATACCACATTTTGTTTATCCATTCATCTGTTGATAGACTCCTGGGTTGTGTCCATCTTCTGGGAGTTATTCTACTATGAACATCAGTGTGAAAACATCTGTTCAAGTCCCTGGGTATACATTTTTAATTATTTTGGGTATACACCTAGTAGAGGGATTGTTGGGTCATATGGTGAGTCTATACTCAGCTTTCTGGGGAACTGCCAAACTGTCTTCCACAGTGGCTGCACCATTTTACACTGCTACCAGCAATGAATGAGCATTCCTTTATCTCCACAATCTCTCTAACATTTGTAATATTGTGGGTATTTTTTCACTAGTAGCCATTAAATGATATCTCCTTAAGGTTTTGATTTTCATTTTCCTGATGTCTAATGATATTGAGTGTCTTTTCATGTGCTTTTTGGTCCTTTTTATATCTTCTTTGGAGAAATTTCTATTTTTGAGTCTTTTCCCATTTTAAAACAGGTTGTTTTTTTATTGTTGAATTGTAGGATTTCTTTATATATTCTGGATATTAAACCCACATCAGATGTGTGGCTTGGAAATATTTCCTCCTAGTGAATAGATTGTCTTTTTTTCCCCTTAGTTTGTTCAGTTTTTCTTTCTTTAGAAATGCAGTTGTATATAGATATATTCACATACCATACAAAGCACTCAAAGTATATGATCAATGGCTCATAGTAGTAGTAGATTGTCTTTTTACTTTCTTGTTAAAATATTTCTGTGCGCAAAAATTTTTAATTTTAAGAGGTCCCATTTATCTATTTTTCTTTTGTTGCTTGTGTTTTAGGTGTAAAGTCTAAGAAATCATTGACTAACACAAGATCCTGAAGATGCTGCACTGCATTTTTCCACTAGGAGCTTTATAGTCCTAGTTCTTATGTTTAGGTCTTTGATCCATTTGGAGTTAATTTTTGTATATGGTGTGAGATAGGGGTCCTTCTTTAGTATATGGATATCCAGTTCTACTAGCACCAATAGTAGAAGAGACTATACTTTCCACATGAATGGACTTTGCAGGTTTGTCAAAAATCAATTGGCCATAAATGCGTACCATGGTTTTGAATGGGAGTTTCTATTGCAGTTTGTCTGTCCTGGTCTCTCACCATGGTTGGGTATATGTGAAGCAAATAATTTTTTCTTTAGATCCAGATGAACTCCACTCAAGGATCTTCCCACACTAAATCAGGTATTTAGATGTCAAGCTTCTGGACTTTGAGTTGGATATTCTATTGAGATGAAACTTTGGGAGATCTCAGCAATGAGAATTTTTAGTGGTAGAAATATTTCAAATTCATGTTCAGAGGAAAAATTGTGGTGTATTAAATATAGCTGGACATTTTTTTCCCTACTATCAGGAGGTGGGAATTTATTCATTTTACCTTTGAATCTGGGCTTGCCATGCCATTACTTTAACCAAAAAAAAAAAAAAATGTGACAGAATCTCTAGTTCAATAATCAATGATGGCTGTTATTTAGTAAAGATGTGAGGACAAGGTGAAAGTGTCCACAATTTTGAGAATGTCCAGAGTGATCAGATGTCAGCAGCAATAAGACAGCATTTCATAAATGGCAACACATGATTAAATAGTTTAAGAGTCTTCTGAAGCTGGGGAAATGGTAGGAAATGCAAGTGGAGGAAAACATGGTATGGGTTTTGTTTGAAGTATTTTCTAATCTAAATGGGGGTTACTTGGCTCACAAGAGAAAGGGGAGACTGTGTCCTAGAAAGTCTGTATTTGCATCAGCACAATAGTACCACAAATTCAGAAATCCAATGGGAATGTAGAGATTGTAAAGTATGGAGGTTGGAGGTATGAGGGAAGAAGGTGATCTCTAGGAAGACTTAGTGAATGAAAGTGCAACTACTCCAAATTTCTGAATTTTGTAAAAAGATGGGAGTGTTGGGGATGGTACTTTTGAAGGTAAAGATAATTAGAAAAAATGAGGATCCTTCTTCCAAAAAAAAAAAGAAGATATGGTAAGAAATAACTCTATTAAAGAAAAACAGATGCTTCATATAGGTACTTGAGTTCCACTATGGAATGCTGTCAATCACTTAATAATAGGGCTCTAGCTGATGATGTATTGTTCTATAAGTTGAATCACAATATTTTATGAGCCTGGATGGACACAGAGTAGAAGCAGAAAAGGGTATTATGCTTTGATAGTCAGTATTATCAGCTCTGAAGTAAAATTTTGATAACAATCCACCTCAAGTGCCTCTGAGATAATATCAACAAGGCATTAACAAAAACCTTGCGGGGGTGAACTGTTGGTTTCATTAGTACCAAGTGTATTTGTAATAGTGAAAAAAATCAGGAATACTATTCCCTATGCAGACAAGTGAGACTCCCTTGACCTTTCACTGTCAGGGACAGATTGCCATTTCCCTTGCATTCTGCTGGAGTCTTATTTTCTGGGGGCGGTATCCTAGAAATTAGAAAACTGGCCTAAAAAGGCTCTCACTTGCTACTCCCTAATAATTGATGGGAATGGAAAAGGTAATTTCTGAGTGGGGGAAAAGGCGAGACCTGGTTAGCTTTACCCTCTTCAGGAGTATCTTACTTAGGCAAGGGAGTTACCTATAATGTCCAGCCTGCCTACTTGCTTTTGCTGTGGAAATGTTCCTTTTTTGTTTGCTCTGTCCACATAATACTCTGAGGTGACTCCAAGGTGGAGCAGAGGTTCAATAGGAGGATTCAAATATTCTTATACTCTGGCCTAATGCCAACTTAATCTCACTTATCTCTCTCTTTCCTGTATCCTAATCCATGTGTGTAAAGCAGCACTATTTTGTGTTCCCACAGTTCCTAGAGTAATGGGAAGTTCCAGTTCCTGAAACTTCCCATTAAACATATGGTCACTGCATAACTGAATGAGCCAATGTATGACTGGGTTCAAGTAAAACTTTCTCTCTTCCCAACTATTTGGTGTCACAGAGGCTCAATCCACAATATCACTAAACAGTCCTTTCTCTTAGCTCTATGCTCTATTCATTTGATTCAGTTACCTTGAGCTGAATTTCCCATCTTGAAAAACACCTCTATTATTTCTCCCAGATTTGTCTCTTTCAAAATATCTGTATTTAAAAAAAAATATTTTAAAAATTTAATCATTTTTTTTTTAAGTCTCCATCATCCAGCCTATTGAAAGATTGGTGGAGAGCACCGAGAAAATACCTCAATTCATCTATTCTGCCTGGGTGTTATTTTTTAAAAAAATAATCATCCCCACTTCAGATTGGACTAGATTATTCATCAAAAGATGTAGGAAGGGGCTATATTTGAGACTTGAAGTATTTCTGGACAGGGATTATTTCCTTTCCATTTGAGAGAAAAAAGCACTCTCGGTTTCTTTGGAACTACCTTTGTTAGATTTCTATTTTCCATGCAAATTTATATTACAATCTCCTGACCTTCCTGTCTCTGATCCATTTTTTCCAAGTCTAATCTCATTCCAAACACAAATATGATCATGTTACTTTATTATCTGAATGTCTTCAAAGCTATTCCACTGAGCATTGGATAAAACTTAACACAGGAGGCTTTATGATCTGGCTCTTGCTTAATCCCTCTTATCCTAAGTATCTCCTTGTGGCTTCAGGAACATTTTTCTGTGTAAAGAATACTTTCTTTTCCCTTGTACGCTTTTTTTTTTTTTAATCTTTATTTAATTTTTACAAACACTTCCTGTCCATTTCTCCCCATCAGCCATGACCTTTAATCTGCTTTCTGACTCTTCAAATTTGCTATTTCTAGTCATCGCTTATAATATTATATAAAATTTATGCTGATGTCCCTTACTTATTTCACTGAGCATAATGTTTTCAGATTTCTTCCATATTGCAGCATATCTCATAAGTTCATTCTATCTTTTGGCCAAATGATATTCCACTGTGTGTATGTGCCACATTTTGTTTATTCATTCATTTGAGTTGTTTCCAACCTTCTACATTTTTTCCAAACTAGTCTTAGTTCAGATATTATTCATCTTATCCTTTAAATCTCCTCCCTTCTCTACTACTCTCCCATGTTAAGCTAACTGCACCAACTAATACTTTTTCCCCAATTTATTGATATTTTTGCATTCCTTTCTTTCTCTTGTGCTTTCCATGCCCTTTCATTGCCTAGGCCAATTCCAATATGTCCTTTTTGTCCTTCTTTTAGGAAATCTTTCCCTACTTCTCCAAGATTGGGTTAGGTCCTCTTCCTGTGGACCCTATGCAGCCCAATCCTTGCCCTAATAATTGCATTTTTCAAACTATGGTGTAACTAGTTCTTTATGTCTACCTTTCTCAGTAGACACTCAGTACATTGAGGACAAGAGCTGTGTCTATTTTTCTGTATTCCCAGTGTTGACAGTAGGTCTCTAGTAAATATTTTTCAATTTAATGAATGAATAAATGGTTGTTGCAAATATTTTTGCATTTTTCCCCAAATATCATGACAATTCTGCCAGAGTAAACATACATAAAGCCCCTCAAAAATCAGATGTTTATGTGTGTTATAGGGCACTTCTTGCTTTTTATTTATTTGTTTGCTTGCTTCTTGCTTTTTCTGAGAGGATTATGCATTGAGAATGGTGGTTAAGTAGGGTAGTTTGGGTTGTTTTGAACAACCCTTTTCCTTCAGCCTCAGACTAAGTAGGTAAATGCTATTGAGTGCATGTTGGTGCTACATTAAAGGCAATCTTTTTTATGGTGGCCTGTTTTGTGTGCACATTCAATTGTTATTTTTTACAAGGCAAATAACTATCGTTGTGTAGAGAAGCCATCAAGCTCTTGTAGATGATTTTAAAATACTGTTTTTAGTTTGTATGCCTTCAGATTGCGCCTAAATAACAGAGTTATTTTTGACTGATTGATTCTAAGAATTTTGCTATTACAGCCAAACTATGACATTTTGCATCATGTATTTTTAGCATTTTTAAAGAATGAAATGCTTTTCTATTTTTTAAAATGATTTTTCATTTTGAGTTTCAGCCAAATATTTCAAAAATCCATAGCTCCTAGAACTCAGAGAAAATTAGCAAGGCCAAATAAAATGCATGTGGCTTGCTGCTGCAGCTGTACATTTTAAAGAAAGCTAATATATTGACTAATTCTTAGAAGAGCATCCATAAATTGCTGCCTTTGAAAAATGTTTGTAGCTATAAAGGCTACAGATGATGTCATTTTTGCTGCTACAGGTAAAGAAGCTTCTATATGTTTGACCTTTTAAGTATTTCTATTGAGATTCTAAATACCAATGTATTAAATATATTTATCATCATTTATCCAACAATGTTCAAAATAAAATCATAGCATTCTACTATATCAATGTATATCTTAATATAGTTTACACTCTGGTTATTTTAAAGGTTTGGCTGGCTATTAATACACAAAGGAATAAACAGTAGTTCTACTAATTGGATAATTCTATTTATTTTAATACAACCTTATGATTAAAAATGATGGCTTTCTGGGCAGGCCACGGTGGCTCAGAGGCAGAGTTCTCACCTGCCATGCCGGAGACCCAGGTTTGATTCCCGGTGTCTGCTCATGTTTAAAAAAAAAAAAAAAAAAGATGGCTTTCTAATTTATTACCTTGATATTAAGATCATCACACAAATTAATATAATATAATGTGTTCCAATGATACTTTAATTTTTAAAAACTGAATTTTCTTTTATGAGGTCTACCTCATAATTTAAAATTAATTCCATTTATAGCATAGATGCTGAACCAGTTAATTTCCCTCTAAAGGTATTTGTGATATATAAGACGTATTTGTGAATGAGTGTGTATTTTTGAGTGTCTTCTAAGATGTGACAGATTAAAAATGCTTCAAATTCTGTGATGCTTTTCTTATCAAGTCTTAGGAGACTCTGACCAAAAGAGAACGTCAGAAGTGATATTGTGCCAATTTCTGGGCCAGGCTTATGGAGAGACTGGCAGCTTACACCTCTTCACTCTTGGAACATTTGCTGTTGGAGCTCTGAACCGCTATGTAAGAAGTCCAGTTACCCAGTGAGAGAACCTCATGGAGGGGTCCAGAGACTACAGAGAGGGGAACATGAACCCAGAGGAGCCTGGGCTTTTGCCATCTGCCCCAAGATGTCAAGCTGAATGCATCCGAGGGACCCTGCTGTGCCTCATGGAGAAGAAGCATCACCAGCCAAGGCCCATCCAGACCCCTGACCTACACAAACAAGAGGTGTCATACATGGTTGTTGTTTTAAGGCACAGTTTTGGAGTGGTTTGCTGTACAACCATGGGCAATCAGAAGATAAAGTGCTGTAATCTCTGGGACAACTCCTTAAGAATTTGCTAACACTCTATTTTGTGATTCTATGCATCAACTACTTCAGAAGAATTCTGCTAACAAGGCTACAACAGGACAGACATCTCAATATCAGAAGATGATTCACGAGAGTGCATGGAAACATTAAAACTATTATATTTGTGATTCCATGGCTAAATAAAAATCAGGATTTTGCCAGACAAGTACTACCCTATTTCCATATTTGCTTTGGAGATCTCAGGTCTCCTAGCTTCTAGTCTACTGATCTAACCAATGAGTAGAATTTTCTGACTTTTAGATTTCAAAACCTCTATCTTAAACATTGAAATTACATACACACATACACAAATATACCCCAAATACATCTCTCACATTACCAGATTATAAAGCACTTTATAAGTCATCTGCTTCAAGATAAGATGTGAATTCACCCACCACCCACAGGCAGCTGCTTCTGGGGAGGAATTAATCTACAACAGCAATAAATAAATAAATAAAATGAAAATGGAATGGAAAACAACATACGCACTTTAGTATTCATATATATGTATTTAAGTACTCAGAAATACTTCAAGCATATGCAAAGATATTGATTTAGAATTCAGCATGAAAAGCTGCCCAAAGGAATCTCAGAATAACAATGTAGAAACAAAAAGAAAATATTCTTCCATTTGGTTTAAGATTTAAAAATGAAACAAGTACAATTTGAGAATGAGTATTTCTCATTTCTGAGTAAAAGAAATATGGTAGAAAACACAGGCTTTTTGATTTGGGATTCCTAACATCACTAACTGGTTTTGAATATAGTCAATTTTGCTTTCCTTTAAGAAAGTCATGTAAATCATATGTTAGTTGAACAATATAATTCATTTAACACCTACAAAGAAGAACATTTAGAAATACACTGAACATTTGGAAAATAAGTTATTTTATTTAACAATTCTGACAGGGAAGGAGTTACTGAAAAATAATTTGAATATTAGAACAATAACTTTCACTTATATGGTGTCTCTGTAGGAATAGGGCTGGGTATTTCTTAAATATTATATGTTACAAATTAGCTTGAAATTTAGCAGCTTAAAATAGCAAAAATTTATCATCTCATAGTTTCCACAGGTCTGGAATTTGGGAGTTGTTTAAATAATTTCTGGCTCGGAGTCTCTCTTGAGATTGGAGGTAAGCTCCCACCAGCAAATGAAGGTTTAAGCAGGGCTGAGATGCTTTGAGGCTGGCTTGCTCACATGGCCAGTGGCTAGAGGCCTCAGCACCTCCCAGATGCTGGCTGAGGCCAGAGCTCCTTGCCATACTGACCTCTCCATAAGACTGCTTGTGTGCCCTCACGACATAGGTAACTGGTTTCCTCCAGAGCAAGTGAATTGAGACAGAGAGAAAGACGAAGCTGCCACACCTTTAGGACCCATCCAATGTGACCTTTCTGAAAGTACACACCATCACTTCCATTTTAATCTTTTGGCTAGAAGGGAGCCCCTAAGTCCATTCCATACTCAAGGGGAGGGGAATTAATCTACAACTTTTAATGGGAGAAGTATCAAAAAATGTCTGACTATATTTTAAAACCACCACAGACAATCTCAAAGACTCTCCAAGAATTAACTTCATTGGTGTGCTTGGTCCTGAATTAGAGGTGATGATATACTCAGTGCACATTTCATTGCTGTGGGTCATAGTTAGCATGTATTTTTGAAGACAACATTCTTCTAGGACTTCTCTCTGAATGCACCTCCGATTCTAACACACATCAAACATATTCTTTCAAAATACAACCCCATATTCTGGTAACATGGGAGTAGTGCAGGTCAAGATGTTAGCTACATCAGAGGGCTGAAAATAACCAGCACTGAATTGCAGTTCATAGATTTTGAAACTTCTTATTTAGATGCAATCCATTCTCTTTAGTTTATTTGTTAGGGAAATTGTATTTTCTTTTCTGAGAAATACTATAATATTATCTGAATCCAAAATAAATCATAAAATCAACTACAAATAGAAGCCCTCTAGACCTCATAATACATTTTGTTTAAGTTTTTGATAACCATTTAACTGCACTAAAATTCCTTTAATATGCAATAAACTGAGGACTTAATAGGGAGGGATCATGGCAAGGTGGAAAAACACTGACCTTTCTGAATCAGGAGTCATGGCTCCTTATGCCTTTCACAAAGTTTGTTATTATAAGGCTTTTATTGTGTTTTTTTTTCTTTTTTTTTTTGCAAGAGAAGACCATTCCCCACTTTACCTCATGATGAGGTGGGTTCATTTCCAAGATACAGGTGGATGGTAGTAGAGGCAAAAAAGTGCTGGGTCTGGTCTCAGGCTATTCTCTTGGTTTTTCTCTTATAGGCTGCATGTTCTCTCAGGGCATACACACTCTGTACTGCCCATGTGCTATGCTCTCCTCCCTTACTCCCTCCTAATCAGGTTCTTTTGCTTATTTCCGGTTTCTGTTCCTTCACAGCCTTAGCTAGCATTTGGACCACTGTGGTCTTGCCTGCTCCACTTTACTTCATGCCTTTCACTTCTAAATCACAGATCAGCCTTTGTATAATCAGATTACATATGATTGTATGTAATATGGGTTGATGACCCACCCCAACCTTCAAACATTCCACTCTGGTCTGCAAATCACTGCTTCTTCAGGAAGGTCTGTAGAATAATTTGCTCCTCTTAGAAGGGGTGTAGGAAAGACAGGAATTCTGAACGTTGCCCCATGTGGTTCGGTGGTACCATATCAAGAAAAAGATGAATGTAAATTCTAATTCTATATCTTCTACTAAGTCCCCATGTAAACCTGAGCACATTTATTTTGTTCTAATGTGTATATTTTGTCAAAGAAATATTCATTTAGTTATTTCCTATGCAAAAATATATTAAAGACCTACTTCCTATAAACCTATATGCTCAAATTTGTGGGCCATCAATGGATGTTTAAGAAGCTGCCTTCAAAATCTTTTAGTGAGTAATAGTGGGGGTAAGGTATCTGAAGCAGGCTAGTAAAATATGAAGTAAAAAGTGATTTTAGAAAGAGAGTTTAAACATACAGCTTTTGAGATTCAGATTAGAATTAGGTAAATCAGAGCTAACAATACTTGCCTTAACTACCTCACAAAACTGATGGCATGCTAACTGATATAATGTATAGGGCTAGTTTTGAAAAGAACAGGTTTCTTCAGTAATATAGGCTCTTTTAGGAATAAGCAATGACTTAGCAAAAAAATTTTAAAAGTCACCTGGGATTATTTAAAATAAGATTCTCAGAACATTTTCCCAAAATACAGAGACAAAATTTAAAGTAATTATGTCTAATATTTCAACAGAAATCAGAATCTTACTCAAAAAGAGAGAATCTGATAAGCAGAGTATGTAGTGCAAACTAATTTGTGGTTTGAGCTACACTGCTGGCTGCTTTAATGATTTTGCGCAAGTCTTTTAACTTCCTAGGCCTCAGTCTTCCCTGAAAAAATGAGATGATGAGACCAAAGAACCCTGAAGATCCTTGTAGTTCTATGGGTCTGCTGAGTCTGGCCCAATTAGTCAAGCTGCTACCTCTCACTATAGAGGCTGTGGTGTATGCAGTTTAACACCAAACCACAATTTAATAACAAAGCACAGAACCGCAAACTTCCCCACTCTATTCCATTACTAATTTATCAGGGCCTAAAAGTAACCAAAATGAGGATCTAGAGCAGACAATAGGGCCTTTGAGAAGCAAGGGACACGTCACTTAAAGGAAAAGCATTTCCATTCTAAAATAATGGCAAAGTGCAAAACAGAAAGCCTGCAAGGAAAAAAAAAGTATTCTCAACTTAAATGCCCCGAACAGAATATCTTTTTATTGGAGAAAGGAAAGAGAAAATAGCTCCTAATAAATTGGTTTTACCAGTATCCTTGTGTGTGTGTGCATATGTGTTTGTGTGTTTGATGAAGGGGCAGCAGAAAAGGTTAGAACTAGGTAAATAATTTTCCAAAGTAAAACAATATTCTGTTTCTTACTGGAAAAAAAAAAAAAAAACAACCCAATATTTTGCTAATGTGGATAAGGAAAACAGAAGAGATATTCTTGTGTTCTTGCCTATTTTGCTTACTGAATGATGATACACACAATACTTGTTCTGTTTTATCTTCTCTAGAGTTGCGTGCCTTTTGCCTTCTACTTTCCTCGATAATTTGATCTAAAACAAGTAAATAAGCATACAATACCACAGGTATACATATAACCTGATTTAATCTGATCTATAGGGTAGAATGAGACTAAAAACCAAGTAACTCTTGCTAATTAATTTGCTATCATACATTATCCTTTATAAACCATACATGATACTGATGTATTTATTTGGAGAATTAGAAAAATTAATGGTCTGCCAATTTAAAGTAATACAATATATACATGTGAAAATAACCTTTTAGTATCCCAATCAAATTAGCATATGTTCAAAGAATCTCAATAGTAATGTTCCTTGTAAAAAATTCTACACAAATGCCAGGCCTTATTATTACCAAAAATGCTGGTTTGAAAGTGTTATGTACCCCGAGAAAAGCCATAACTTTTAAAGCTTTGGTTAGATTATTTCTATGGAGATAGAACCACTCAGCTGTGGCTATGACCTTTTGATTAGATTACTTCCATGGAGATGTGGCACACTTAATGTGACTCTGCCCATTCAGAGTAGATCTTGATTAGTTTACTGGCATCCCTTAAAAGGGGAAACATTTTGGAGAAAACAAAGTTGCTTCAGAACTGACAGAGATACAGACATTTGGAGATGCTTGGAGAGCTGAGAGAGAGAACAGACACTTAAGACACAAATGTTTGGAGATGCAGAGCCAAGCAGATGTTGCCATGTGCCCTCCCATGAGATGCTAAGCAAGCCAGGAACTCAGAGTTGTGTCCCAGAGGAGCTAAGTGAAGGCCCAAGATGCTTAGAGAGGAAACCACTGGCATCAGAAGCTGGAGGCAAAGGAACCATGAACAAGGACCAGCAGACACCAGCTACATGCATTCCCATGTGACAGATATCAGCCTTTCTTGAGTCAAGGTATCTTTCCCCGAATGCCTTAGCTTGAACATTTTTATGGCCTTAGAATTGTGAACTTGTAACATAATAAATTTCCTTTATTAAAGCCAACCCATTTCTTGTATATTGCATTCTGGCAGCATTAGCAAACCAATTCACCAATAAATGTATGAAAAATTATAATTCAGAAGGAAAATTTTCTATAACAACAGAAGAATGAGTTTTATAAATCTGCATAAATGATGCTACACTATAGAAGAGCATTTAAAGATTTAGTTCAGAAAAAAAAATTTGCAACCATTTTTCTAGTGTGATTTATGCCTTTAAAAAAGCTATTCATACAATTACCTAAAGACTGCATTGCCTGGTCATTGTTATTGGCCATACTATCAGAACTTCCTTAATTATATATGTTGTCATTCTACTTTTGTTGTTTAAACCAGATGCCATCCATACTGAAAAAATATTCTCTCAGTCCCATTGGCATCTTCAAATAACAAAACAAATCCCATAAGAACTAGAAAATGTTTATGCATGTTGTTAATTTTAATTAACTATTTCACCTATCTTGCAGAAATGCTGTTGCCCTAACAATTTTAAATGAATGAGGTATTCTAATTACAAAACTCTTTTATGATGGTTAGGAGCTATACATATCCTAGAAAAACATGTTCTTAAACCTAATCTTTTCCTGTGTGCTTAAAAATTGACATTTTGATGAGGTTATTTTAATTAAGGTGTGGCCTAGCCCAATCAGGCTGGATCTTAATCTTATTGCTGGAATCTTTTATTAGGACAGAGGAATGGAAAGACACAGAGGGAGCTGCTAGAAGTTGAAATCAGTAGAACTCAGAAGACAGGGGAGAGGCCAGGATAGGCTATGTACCTTGCCCTGTGACAAGCTGAGGAACAAGGATTGTGGCAACCAGCCTCAGAACACTATTCTATGGGAAGAAAGCATTGCCTTGATGATGCTTTGAACTTTTTTATAGCCTCAAAACTTTGAGCCAACAAATTCAAATTGTTTAAGCCAACCCATTGCATGGCATTTGCTTGTACAGTCCAGGAAACTAAAACACCATTCAAATAATAAAAAAGTTGAAAGGGAAAGAAAGATACAAAGTTTGTAGATTTTAGTATTGAGAATATGGAATCTATTTTGGGGGAATAGACGTGATAGCTGAATGAGAGGATATTTCTGATAAAGGTCAGAATGGTCTGAAAACAAGGAAAAGAAGATAATGTTACTCAACATGTTTTTGTCTCATTTCTTATTCCAAATTCATAAGAAGAAACAAGTGTTTCTGAATTGGACATGTGATGACAGGTTTGGCAATCTCATTTCAGATGTAATAATAATGGATATGAAATTGACATGCATGTGTACTTTATGTATTCAGGGTCATTATTTTATACTCATAGCCAATATATTTATATCAAGAACTGTGAGCTTTCTGGTTTATCACAATGTTGTGCTGACAGCTAGACTGAAGTGTTGGGTTTAGGAATGCCTAGTGATCTGACTGTTCTGGTTAGCATAGTTTAAAGGGTGGATGTTCTTGGGATATGCTTCAGAAAATAGATTTTAATTAAATGATAACACTACATACAAATGCCATGGATGTTATCACTGGCTAGCTTCTTTTTCTTCTTTTGAAAGGCATTTTCTAGAACTGTAGAGATATGATATCCCTCACTTATTAACTAAGAACTAGTAAGTGGCTCTAACTTCATCCTTTATTTCATTTGGTTATTTTTTGTATTAGTTCTTAATGAGGCAAGTGTGTATATATGTGTGTACAAAAAAGATTTCTGAATATTAATTTTTTACTGCACCCATAGATCATATGATGGTATCTAGAAATATTATTTAATTTTTTTAAATTTTAATTTAGGAATATTTTAAAGAGATTTAAATTATTGGAAATACATTTATATTTCATTGTTTTCTATATAAACATCCTAGATCTTGACAGATGTTCTATTTTGATAGACTGGAGCAAAGAAGTTAATAAAGTATATATCTTCTCTTAATTTGAGAAGAGCAGTAATCTTTGGAGGTGCGTTAGCTAATAGGACCATGCCATGATCTGACATGCTTAATCACAGGAATAGTCCAGGGCTGGGGTGAAAGATGACTGTCTTTGTGGTCTTGATTTTCCTGCTTGCTCCAAAATAGCTCCTAAAAAGAATACAATGGTTCCTCCCTTCCATTCTTCCTATGACTATTGACACAGCATCCAGGATGCACCTTGAAGGGTGATATGCAATGATAGGTTCTGTGTTTAGCAGTAGCCTCCAAATTTTATCCTACTTTCTCTCTTGATGACATCTAGTCCTGCCTTCATACTCCTGGCTACAGTTTTCTCACTAAACTGCAAACCTCCTCAAATCACTCCCTATTAAAAACCTCCAATGGTTCCTATTTACCTCACATCTAAACTTGCTAGCATAGCATAAAAGATCCTTTATAAACTAAATCCTTACTGCCTACCTTTATGCCCTTGTTTTAACTTGCTAAAGTTGCCGAACACAACATACCAGAAATGGGTTGGTTTTTATAAAGTGGATATATTAAGTTACAAGTTTACAGTTTTAAGGTCAAACTAAGGCATCCAGAGAAACATGCCCTGCCTCAAGAAATGCTGATGACGTCTGTCACATGGGTAGAGACGTGGCTGGTGTCTGCTTGTTCTTGCATCTGATTCCAGTGGTTTCCACTCTAAGTGTCTGTGGGCCTTCACTTAGCTTCTCCAGGGTAAAAGTCTGTGTTCTGGCTTGCTTAGCATCTCATAGGAAGATACATGTTGAGATCCACTGGGTTCTGGTTTCTAACAGCACTCCAAGCATCTCCAAATGTCTGCATATCTGTTGGCTCTGAAGCAACTATGTTTTCTCCAAAATATCTCCCCTTTAAAAGAACTGTGGCAAACTAATCAAGACCCACTTTGAATGGGTAGAGTCACATCTCCATCTAGTCGAAGGTCACATCAATAACTGAATGTGCCACATCTCCATGGAAATAACCTAATCAAAAGGCCACACTCACAACCGAGGGGGTCATTCTCTATGGAAACAATCTAATCAAAGGTTCCACCCTGAACAATAGTTCTGGCTCCACAAGATTGGATCAGGATTGAAAGAACATGACTTTTCTTGGGTACCTAACAGTTTCAAACTAACACAATCATCTTTAACATTTAATACCTTCCTCTACAAACACTAGACTTACAGTTTTTCGCTCTGTACTGAATTTGCGTGTGTATGTGTGTGTGTGTATGTGTTTATGTGTATGTATTATATATGCAGTTTCTTCTGCTCTGATGACCTTCCCTTTTGGCCTAAATAAACTCTTTTTCATCTTTAAAAACTCAGATTAAACATCATCATGTCTGAATCATCCCTTTCACTCTTTGGGAAGAGGTAATTAGCACTTTTTATGTTACCATTGCTTTGAATATATTTAACTTCTATGTTTATCCACATCTTATTATAGTTTTAAAATGTGCATATTGTTTTGCTAGGCTGTGAGATTTTTCAATCAGGTATTGTATATCCTACATTTTTGCAGTCCTAACTATCACAGATCCTGGCACATAGTTATTACTCAATACAAATTCTTTGTCTGAAAACTTGTTGAAATAAAATGTGATGTGTGTTCTTCCCCAGTAATGTAACACAAGGTCCCGGTCACAATTCAACATGAGCACATTTCTTCATTTCTTCAGCTAAACCAGGTTCACACTTAAATCTTTCCACACTTTTCCCTTCTAATTGCTCTTCATTCAGAGAGAGGAAATCTACATTTAGCAAGCACTTAATTGCAGCATGTGTAGAACGAGTCAAGTGGTGTCCATGTGTGGCACTTTTAATAGCTTCAATTCACACAGGGTCTCTGCCTGTTGGAACGAGCATGCTTCCTTTGCTTCAGACATTTGACAGAGGACAAGAAGCAGCTAAAACAGTGTTTCTAAAATAACCAACTAGAAATTCTTAATAGTCCTAGATTTAACAACAATACAATGTCAATGATGTCCTACCAGTAAAAGATTAGAAGAATTCCAGAACAAAATTCACAGTTGCCACAGGTTGATGATGAGGTCAATCAAATTCTGTTACAACATAAATTGTAAGTTACAAAATAAGCTGACATATTGTAAATGTGTTTTCATCTTAGGTGAGTGTTTACATAATGCTTAATTCAGATTTCATTGCCTTTAATGAATATAAATGCAAGAAGTTCTGAAATTCTGTTCATGATTTCATTTGCAAGCCTTATATGCTCATACTGCTAGACTCATTAGTACAAGAGAATATTTTGCAATGTTTTAATATTCAAAAATTAGATGTTATAAAGTTCATATACTGTGAGGTTAATAACTGAAGTTTTATTATTTCTTAAATTATCACAGTTATATGTAATCTGCCCTGCTACAAATTTCAGCATCACTAGTGATGGAAATTTTTCCAATCAATGATCCTACACAGGCTCCCCATCCCCTTCACTAAAGGCAAGTAAATCTACTCATCATTCTTGACGAATTATATGACTACATCTTGTCTTACATCATATCTACTCCTCTCAAGCCAGCACCTTTTAATAGTTAAAATATTTCTTGATATTCTTTGTTTCACAAAGTATTTTTCAGTTAATAAAGCAAAAAGGGGATAAAACACATGTCAAATCCATTATGGTTTATCAACACGACAGAGCACTGCAAAGCCACTGTAAACCTATTTTTACATATTATGGCATGAGGGAAATGTTGACGGTGAATTTTAAGTGAAAATTTTAATCAGGTAATTTTACAAAATGGTACAATTCTAAATTTGTGTTGTATATGTATTATATACATATATATATTAGAAACATTACTGGAAAATATATGCTAAATTGTTAGAGGGATTATGCATAGATGCTAATACTACAGATGGTTTTCCATTTTTTCTTTGGTTTTTTTCAGTATCATAAAATAATAGTTGTTAACAACAGAGATTTTATACGCTGGCTATTCTGCTATAATAGTTTTCTGTTGATTATCACAGTCAATACAACAACCATATGATGCAGTTACTGATACATCCATTTTACAGAAAAAGGAACTGATGTTTTTAATTTTTAAAAAGGCTATTATATGGGTGGGCCACAGTGGCTCAGCAGGCAGAGTTCTTGCCTGCCATGCTGGAGATACTGGTTCGATGCTGGGTGCCTGCCCATGCCAAAAAAAAATAAATAAATAAAAAGGCTATTATTAAAAGATGTGGATTGGAAACTTCTACTTTTAAACATTACATAGCTGCACTTTCTTACTCTGCACCCTTAGAGACCATTTTTGCTTAACATTCGATCAAAAGAACTTGATTTAACCTTAGTTCCTAATATAAGTAGCTTATTGATTTGACCATGTATGTACAACCTGCCCTGAGCTCTTAATATGTACCTGTCATTGCATGGGTGCCACAAAGCTGAACAAGACATGCAACTTAGTAGCTTGTCTAGAAGGCAGCCATTGATTGATTGCACCACAATTACTGCTGTAATAGAGGATCTACTAAGTGCTATTGGGGCAAAGTGGTGGGAGGGTTTTAATAAGTAAATGTCTCATAGAGAAGATGGCCTTTCTACTGGGTTTTTAAGCTGCTTATCCTGTTCATCTTTATTGAAAACATTTTAAGTTCAGAGGACCAAATAAGAAGAAAGAACTAAAAGTAAATATATAGTGGTTTAACGGAGGCCTGGGAAATGTTATTCCAGAAGAGAGGCACACACTACCTCATGGACAAGGTGTCAACTGGGTTGTAGCCACTGATAACTGTAACACCCCACAACTAATAAGTCACATTGTCTATTGATTAGACACCAATCTCGATAAAAACAAATGATTTTTAATTTGGAAATCAATCATGAGACCTATTTTTTAGAGGTTGCATGTATGTATGTATGTGGGAATATGTTATAGAAATAACCTAGAGAAAGAAAGAGCATACATAGGAGACAAACTCCCATTTGGTGTGTTTGGGAAACACTTGACTCTGAGGGCCTTCACAGCTACCAATATTTTGGGGGAAGCCTCAAATACTTAAATAGTATATCTTCTTTGTATTTTTTTTTCTTTTAAAAGGACACCTCTGTTTGGAATTATCACTTTTTACTAGAAATTGTGTACATAATTGGGTCAGTACAATTTTTGCTGTTGTTAATTAATTCCCTTTAAATGATAGCAATTAGATGCTGAAGATCTCCTTGTCTGTTGACCCACAAAGTCTGCAATGTCAGAAATCATTATTTATAATTAATGCCAGTATACAGCTGAACCTTCTCAACAACCACAGTGGGAAGCCCTTCATGAAATCTATTTCAGATAAAACACAACATCTGTGAGCCAGCCTTGCCCAAAGCTGTGTGGTATCAACTCCTATCCATCCAAAAATCGTGCCTCACTAAGCACTGCGGTCACAATCCTTTGGAAGGGCAGAAGGATCTTAACCATGCTAACTTAAAAACAATCTAACTTCACATGTTGGCACAGTGACAATTTGAACTTTTCTGGCATCTAGGTTTTGAATAGTGAAAGAATAAAGGAAGAGTATTCCTTGGGCATTATGTAATACAGTAAAGAATATAAAAGCCACGGAAATTCGGAATTGCATTTCAGAACTTCTTGGTGACTATCAGAACTCAAAAACAAAGGGAGAAGTCTGATTTAGGAATTGGGTATGTGTTCATATAATGGAAAAGTTTACTTATCAACTTACAGCTGACTTTGTTACTTAAACTTTCCATTGCCCTATATTCTCATTTTTCCCACGCTTTAAATATGTTGTGAAAAATTTTTTTTTTCAGATCTGAATAGAGAACTTTTATAAGTTCCCTGAAAATTGAATGTCTGGATAATTTCTGAGATTCCAGACTGTGTTTCAATAACTACAGTTATAAATACATAAGCATATTATATCTTAACATATTTTGGTATTATTAGAATTATACAATATGTGCCAAAAAACTAAGACAATTTTAGAAAAATGTTTCAATGGGCAAAAAGGCACCAACAACATAAAATTTTCTCCACCTGCAACCAACATATTAGCCACTTACGGGCATATATTACTTTTCTTATTTGTCACACTTTCCTATATAAATTGATGTATACACATATGGACATTAAAGAAATCTGTTTATTTTTGGTTTATGTGGGGGTGAGGGAAAGAAGGACCACATGATATCTATAATCTCATTCAGAATTAAAACTCTATGATTTTAAAATTATATAATAATGGTTTTTTCCATTGGAAATACATAGTTATTAACTTTTTATTATGGTGGAATGTATTGATCAGAATCATCTGACTCCAAATGCTATGGATTAAAAGTTAGATATTGACATATTGAATATATATAATAGAAAAAAAAGAAAATGCAGGTTCCTATACTTTGTTGGTCCCTCCACCTCCTGTCCTTTTAAGATGTTTTAATGGGTTCTTTCTTTCTTTGCGTTTAATTTACAGTTAGAGTAAGTAAATACATACATACAGCCATGTTTAAATTGGTTCTTCAGTTATGGATTTCACTGTTTCTTTTCTGTTAAGGCTAGTCTTAACTCAGAGAATTGAAATGTGTGATGCCACTTTTTCTGATCTCAAAAATTTCTAATGGAAAATTTCTAAGAATCTCAAAGTTATTCTAAAGTCTTTTACCATGATGGACATTTGATAGATGCACAACAAAGATGTGTTGAATTAATACACGCTCATTTTCCTGTAGTCACATTTTAATCACCTACATTGCATAGGCTAGGCCAACAATGAATGGAGCATTGCAAAGACATTTTAGTATGTGTGGTTGAATATGCTGACAACTGCCAGACTTTGTCCAAGCCTTTAACCTGAAACATCCTCCTACACGAGAAGATGGAGCAATGAAGGTTGAACAGAGATATGTGAGTATAGAAATCTTTAAAGACAAAGGTCCTGATATAGGACCTTCAAGATCTTGGTGTCCTGTTATTGTTTTATGTTTTATTAACATGGCCCATGCATGCCTAGATCCAAGGCATATATTAGTAATTGTAATTAATAGGAGGGCATCAATTTCAGCCTCACAGAACTTCTGTGAACTATAACTGTAAAATGAGACTGTTAAACATTTTTTTATTCCATGACATTGCCTCACTTCCACATCAGGACTGTAGGAATAGATTGGAGCATATAATGGAGGGGAAGTGGCAGCAGTAGCAGAGGCTATGACACTTCAAGAATAGTAGAAGGTTTCTTTGCCAGAAATTTTCTTGAGATTCTTAGGATGATTTTGTTGTTAGAATTAGAAGTAGAGGAAATGGCATGTTCCATGTGGGAGCCAGGAAGGCACTCTAGCCATATAAGAAACTGTACCTTGGACTTTCTGAACTGGTTGGGAAGAAATTGAAGGTTATTAGAATTCTTTATATTCTTTAAGTGTGAGTGAACTCTGAGTTTTTTACTCGTCACTAATGTGGCCTAGGAAAGAAGGATTACAATATATGTATTTTAGAATAAATTTTAGTGCCATTGCTTATGATATATTTTAAACACTGAGTTCATATACTGAATTCAAATTCCTAATTTGAAAAAGAAATCATTCAAGTATTGATTGTAAGGATACTTTTCTATTAGGCCTAATCATCTTTTAAAATAATTTCTATCATTTACTTTGACCAATTGGATAGCCCCCGGAATGAAGTTCTCCTTTACCCTCTTAACAATTACCCTCTCCTATGTTCTTCCTGCTTTTCTTTGTTCACTTTTAGCTATGCATTTTACTAATGCTCCTTCTTTCTCCTATCAACCACTTTCCTCATTTCCTCCCTGTAGAGCAGCCAACGTCAGCCTTTGGTTGCTAGACTCCATGGGCAATTTCCTCAAGGTTTTCATTGTTTACAGAAAGCATCCAAATGTATAGCAAATAGACCAGCTGGAAACCTCCCCACCGACGGAGCATCTGAACAGGACGCTCCTTGACGAGCGGCGGTGGCGGGTCAGGCTGTCTTGCGACCAGAAGCACAGCCCGCACCCATCTGCACTGGTGCTCCCGAGAGGAGGGCTTGTGACAGCGTCCACGAGGGCTGGGCCTCAGCCAATGCGTAACCCTCAGCACTCACACTGATAAAGAGGCAGCAGCAGAGTTTTGGAATCCTGTTTGTAGCATGCTGTTCTTTGGCATAGTTCTTCAGAACCTAAGAACAGACTTCTAATTTTCCGCAAGACACATTGTTTATTATAGAATCACGCTTTAAAAATGAATATAGATTGAAGGCAGTTGATTTATTTAAACATAAACTCAATATTTATTGGTGATCTTTTGGAGCTGGTTTTCAAATGTTGCAACAGAGACTCATGATGAAAGAAATTACCTAACTTTTTACTATTTCCTTTTTTGGGAAGCAGAGGGAGAATATAAGTTATTGAACAAATACAGTGATCTTTGGCCCTAAATGGAGAGAGGCTGTAACATTTATCAATAAAGGTAAAAGCCAAGTATATTTGAAAACCTGTCTTAAAAAAAGACAAATATATTTGATCACATTTTACAATCTGAGGTGGATTCTCAAGAAGAATGTCTTTCAAGAGTATGCTGTTAAAAATTAAGTACTTTTTTTAACATTCCTACATTCTATTTTGAAGATAATTGATATAAGGTGATAACACTTTTAATCAATGAATATTTTTGTCATATGTGACCTGAAAGAATAATCAATTACAAATTTCTATGTAAATTAACAGCAATAAGCCATAATTTAAAAATGATACTACCATTAATAAATCATGTCTTTATTTCAGGTTTAAAGAATATT
Organism: Tamandua tetradactyla; assembly: GCF_023851605.1. Classification (NCBI taxonomy): domain Eukaryota; kingdom Metazoa; phylum Chordata; class Mammalia; order Pilosa; family Myrmecophagidae; genus Tamandua; species Tamandua tetradactyla. The sequence continues at coordinate 110,095,528 of NC_135327.1, read as the reverse complement.
CTTTTATTTCTTTATCATTATACTTTGCAAATAAAAGTAAAGCGAAAGTAAATATGAAAATGGCTAAAAAAATAATGAAAGCGATTCTATAGGGGTATTGTTAGAGAAACATGCCTTAGGCTTCTGCTAAAGGTTTCGATGAAAAGGAACTGAAACTTTGCAAATCTGACAACATTTTTACTAAGGAAAATGGCAGCTGCATTGTTTTTGGTCTTTTTTTGTGTGTTAATCCAGGATGGTCAGGCAGGAGTAGAAACTCATTAACTGATAACCAAGAAATAAGCAAAATCAAATGCTATCTCAATCCAAAATGTATGCAGCACACCCACAACGGGAGCCCAGCAGGATTTTTTTGACATGCATCACAACCAGCATGAAGCCAGCACACTGCAGGAAAGGGACGCCGTGGCCTGACCCCAAAGCCCATCACAGGGTCCAGGAGAAAACCCGTGTGTCTTACTCCAAGAAGCCTCAGTGCTCAAGGCATTTTATTCCTAGAAAGAGTTTTGCAAAATAGAAGAGTGAATTGTCTATCTCTTCTCTCTCTTTCAGGGACTACTCAGCTGAAAGTTAAATATTTGGTCTCCTCCGATTTGAACACCAAGTGCAACAGTGACTTCTTTGACTTTTAGACAGAGCCTGGAACCTATAAACTGTGAGAGATGGGTGCTTGATCAGTCAAGAAATATTAGATTATCCTGTCCTATGAATCACATCAATGTCTTGGTGGCTTAAAAAATGTTATTTTTCATTTATTTACACATCCCTCAGAGATCACTTTTAACTCCTTTCCTCAGATCCAGGCTGACAGAGCTCCCTCTACCTGGAATATTGTTGGTTGTTGTGATCAAAGAGAAAAAGGGCATGCCAGCTAAACACTGGTTCTTAAAGCTTCTGTCCAGAGGAGGCACAAACCATTTCGGTTCAGCACACCATTGGACAAAGCCAACTACATACCACAGTGGATGTTAAGAAGACATGTGGGGGAGATATAACCCCTTTCCTATCAGGAGCAAGCATATATGAATAAAAATACAGTTCACATATATTCCAGCAGCAAGGGAGAGCAATTGTCTGCTACTGTGCACTTAGGTGGGGAGAGACAGTTGAATTGACAATCACTTCATGGTCACCCCACATAGCAGATCATTTGTGTCACCCCAGAGTATTAGGGAGGAAGTTCCAAAATACCATGTTAACTAAAAGTAGGCAAATGCTACTCAGTGTTAAACATAGGGAGAGGATAAGTTAAGCAGTTTCCTAATTTATAAATGCAAAGACTTTATTTCTGTCCCAGGTATAGGGAAGAATTTCACTTATGACTCAGGTAGCCACAAAGTGAGATGGATTCTAACGCGTCTCCGATTTTGGCTTTCTCCGTGGTAGTCCAAACTTTGGATTGGCTCAGGAATCTCACAACAGCTTCAGAGTGTATTTTCCTAGCAGTCTTACAAGGAATCTATAGTTTGGGGGGATCTAAAAGCCTAGGCCCAAATGAAGGCTTGAAACTTCTTATCTTCGGGATTTTCTTTCTGGTGGGAAAATTTTTCAGTGTAATCACTTTATGGGACCCTGATAAAAATTCCAATTTTAAAATTTTATTTTCAGAAAATTTTTATGGATTGCTTTCAAACGTAAATGCAAGGAATGCATCCAGGTGAATTATTCCCCGTAAGCAAAAAAGTTCTGCCATTACTAGTGAAATTCACAAACCCTACAAGTAGGTAACAAAGATCTTGTAGCCCTAAACGTTTTGCTTCTCTAAGCAGCAGACCACATTGTCATTTTAGACAACAAAGCAAACATTAGCTAGAAGGCCAGGAGCTAATCTCAGGAGTTTCAGATAGGGCAACTTCTGAAAATTGTTAGTAGCATCTACTATTTACCTTCTTTTCAATTGCTTTACAAAAGAGGCACAATCTCCAAGGGACAAATGCTGGCTTTTGATGTTTGAATGTTATGTTTATCAATACTATGGAAAGTAGTGGTTAAAAATGACAATTTAGTTGTTTTGTCTGTAAAAAAGTCATTTGAGTCTAATATTTTTCGGTTCAAAGAAATAATTGTGAATGTCTTTCTGAAAAAAAAATAATTATAATGTTTAAACTGAAGAGTCCCTCTACGTGGGAAGTTTCTCTCAATCCCTGTGTTTTCATCTAGGATAGGTATGCCACCTTTCATTTGTCTCCTCCTTCCTGCTGGGCCCCCTTCACAAGATGGCGCCGCCCTGTCAGCATTGACTCAATGCTGCAATGGTGGGCTTGCCTTCCTCACAGTATCCTAAGGTTGTTCAAGCTGTGAAAAGTGTCGCAGCAATACTCCCATCCTGTGTCAGCTGAACTGTATTTGCTCATATTCATTTCTTGGATCGACTACAATTCAAACCTGGTTGTTTGTTTTTTTATAAATTGTCACAAAATAGAAGGCATATTTTAGCAGCATTTTTGAAACCCAAATATGAAACCAATTTTTAGGCAGATCTATACCATTCTCTCTTCAGGAGTATCAATACTTAAAACAGCAGGCTAGACTACATTTTATTAAACAGCGCATTCTAATTCAAACCCTAGGGTGGTCTAATTTAGGGACAGACTGTGCTGCTATTCCCAGAAAACCGTTTAACCTGCTGCCTTAGAAAGCACCTCTGCTTACCTGCTGTCTGATTTCAAACATGATATGAGAGGCTCTGTTTTTGAAATCAGATGTCTCAGAGGGCTGGTTTCAACAATTACTACCTCTTTATTTAAGAAAGAACAAAACAGATACTTCTGCCACCACTCTAGGCCATCTCTACATAGTGCAAAATGCCAGATCAAAAGTGAGTCCTCCAGCTTTGGAGCTTTCTGGATGGCCAAATTATTTAGACAGAGAAAACTCAACTGATTGTGTGCAAATCATGCTAAGGGCAGGAGAAGGGAAAAACAGCAAAAACTACAGTTTTTGTGGGTACATATTTACATGGTCTTTCAGTATAGGTTTAAACAATGATTCCTTTTATAGTTTGTTTAGAGATTTTGCTATATGTGCTATATGATGGTCACATACATTATTAGTTTAATAGGTACATTATGCTTAACAAACTAGCAATTATCGAACAGTTTGGAAATAATGCTTTTTATATAGTCATATAAAAACAGGAATCTTTTCAGCGATCATGTCAAGAAAAGCGGTTTATCTGAGTTTGCAGGTGCATGACAAAAATACCTCAGCACACAGTTTCTATTTGTACCTGCAATATTATGAAATCTTCCCATGATTATCTCCCAAATGCCATCTCTTCAGTTTTCCATGTTTCACTCTATTCTTTTCCTTTCTTCTCAGGGCAGGAACTAACATCTTATCCCTGTAGCTGATTTATTCTCTATATGTTGTCCCATTTATTGTTATTTTTTCTAATTACCATGTAAAATATGTTCAATAAGGAAATTTGTAAAACAGAAAGAAAAGAATAAAAAAGAAAACAAAATAAGTCATCTGTCCCATCACCTCACAAATATAACAAATAATAACATATGGTTTGCCCTTCTAGTAAATATTTTTCTCTATGTCAATTCCTTATCTCATCCTGGGCCCTCTTCGCTTTTCTATCCATGCACTTCTTCCAGATGATAACCCTAGGCATGCCAATGATCCATCCTCCACACAGAAGATGGAATTTACTTACTAAAACTCCCCAGTTTAAAACCCTCTGATGTTTTCCCTCTGTAGTCCTTATGCTGTTCTTGCTGGAAGCCTTCTCTGACTCCCTACAGTCTGGTTGTCCTGACCTTCCCTGCTTTCTTGGTCTTCTCCTTCTATAACAAATTACCATAAACTAAGTGGTTTAACCAACATGCTTGTTCATCTTACAGTTCTAGAAGTCAGAAGTCCAAAATGAGGCTCGCTGGACTAAGATCAATCTGTCAGTAGGCTGGGTTCTTCCTGGAGGTTCTCGGAGGAGAACTATTCCGTGGCCTGTATCAGCTTGAGAGAGCACCTGCACTGCTTGGCTCATGGACCCCTTCAAAGCCAGTGATGTTGGGTGGAAGCTTTCTCATGCGGCTACCTCTCTGGTTCTTCCTCTCCTGCCACTCCCTTGCACTCATAAGGACATTATGATGACACTGGACTCACTTGCATAGCCAGGATAATCTCCTTATTTTAAAGTCAGCTGATCTGCAGACTTAATTCCATCTGCAACCTTAATACCCCTTGCCATGTAGCATTACATATTCAAAGGTTCTGAGGATTTGGATGTGGATATCTTTGCGAGGCCACTATTCTGCCTACCCCACTCACAAGCATTTCTTGGAGTATCAAGAAATGATACTCTGCTCCCAACACAATTAAGCCTGCAGACCCTGTACTATGCCAGTGGCAGCCACTGTGATTGGAAGAGGGCCATACTGGGCTAAATAAACTGAACGATTGAAAATATTGGAATGTTGCATAGGAGAAAGTGACAAAAGGTGAGAGGAACATCAGGATGGAGTGGAAGTTAATTCAGCCAAAGAGATAATAAAAGTACTTGTTTTATGGTTCCGGCAGAAGTTCACGGTGATATAGAAAAATACAGATTTTTACTTTTTCTTTTCTTTTTACATAATTTCTCAGGAACAAATAATACATTTTATTGCAACTTGGAAAGTGTTTTGTTGGCTACCTGTTATTTATTTATCGAAAGACTGTTGAATAGTTAATATGGGATGGCCCTGAGTGTCTAGAAATGAATAAGACCTAGGTTCCTTGTTCAAGTGACTCATCAGTTTAATGAGAGGATCAGACATGTACTCACTTAAAAAAAAACAGAATAAGGAGAATTTTAGCATAGGTGTCAGGGATTCTTAAGTGAGTACAGAGGACACTCATCAGAAAGAATCCCCTTAATCAGTGTAGGTCAGAGTGGTTCCAGAAATCCCTCTAAATGGAAATGAACCAACCCTTTGGAGAAGGGGATCTGAAATGGGTGCCCAGTTTCTTTCTTTATCTTTTTACCACCATTACAAAGAGCTTTTTGAAAGAAAAGATCTTATCCGTCTTGCTTCATCACTGTTTTCCCAGCAGGTAGACTATTTCCTGACACGTAGCAGGTGCTCTATAGATATCTACTGAATAAAGAATGAATGCATGTACACAAAATATATTGTCTTTATAGAAAAGGCATCATATGGAATGAACCCTTTTGTAGCATGTTTTGCTTTCAGTCAGGAATATATTACCATCATTGTCTGATTCCATTTTGACTGAAATTCAATATCATAAAAGTGTCTCTGTCTCTATTAGGCCTTTCTCTATTAGGTTTTATATTTATAATTATGGACCGAAATATATTTTTATTTTATTTCTTAATGGCGCTTTGGGGACCAAAAGTGTGTTTAGATCATAACTTTCCAAGGTCTAGAACCTAAACTGGTCTAATGTTGGGTCAATTAAAAGGTTTTAGATATTTTTACTACATGAGCTCAAGGTAATGGAACCTGCAAGCTTACTTATTTTTTCCAAGCTACCCTTTCCTAAGATGGTTTATTTCCAATTTTTTCTGACATATACTCTCTTAAAACTTGAAGCCTAGTCTTACTTCGCATCAATGAGTATTTCAACCTTCTATTTTCTATCTACCTCATTTGAAGACTTCTGTGCTATTTTTTGTAATCCTAGCCAATCTTCATAAGTCTATTTCATATTTATCAAACCATAGTGAATGGGCGGTTGTAGAAATGGAGTACTAGGAAGAAAGGTAAGTGGTAGCACAGAAAAAAATAAATGGGACTTTTTAAAGTAGTTCCATGTTGACTACAATGTATATTTTTTTGGGTGGGGGGCAGGGTAAGAAAAGGAAAAATGCCTATAGAGAAAAGGTTTTATAACATATAGAATTGAATTCCATTTCTTTTTGAAGAATCATTTTGCCAATATATCATAATCTTCCAGGACAGCTTCTGATACACTGCAAGGGCTCAGTATAAATGAATGAATGGCTAAGCTATATAATATATTAACAAGAGTTTTAGGGAAAAACTGGATTTGTGGCAATACAAAAAAAGCTCAATAAACTTAGCGAAACTACCAAGGTAGTTCATTTGGTGTGACAATTGCAATATGTAACAGGTGAAAATCTTTACTCACATTTTGGCCTCTCTGTCCTTTCTTTCTACATACATGCACACACACACAGATATAATATATATCCGTGATGACAATATTTTCTGTTCTGAAAATTGAGTCACATGGTTTGACTGGACGTATAATGGCAGAGGAAAGCACATGGTGGGGGGAGTTGTTCTTGAGAGGAACGAAAAGGGGCCACAGTGCATCAACTCACCTCCGGGATGCTCTCATCTGCCGCTTCTCTCTCTGTATTTTGTTACATGATCCTATGGGTTCTGTCTTCCTCTCTCTTCTTTCCTTGAGAGGCTCAGTATAGTGATTTACTGTTAATAATATGTGTTATATCTGTTAAACTTGTTGAGTGCCACCTCCCCCACTCTGTAACAAATAAGCAAACTTATATTTAGAAACGCAGGAGTACAATATTTGAAAATGGGATAGTCTAATGCAATACAGGGCATTTGTACACTATAGTAATGTGCCAACTATTCCCAAATACTCAGAGAAGAATGTCCTTTCACACTATTATCATTACTGAAAGACATCTACCACAAAGTTATACAAGGCCTCTAGCATGGCGTTGTATAACTAAAGTTCACCAATGTTTTAAAATTATATGTGATAAAAATACTCTCTAAAATAACTCAAAAATGAGTTATTTAGGTGTTACCATTCGTTTTAAATGCTACTATATAATAGAAAAGTATCCTTCTTTCTCCTTGTTTTACTTCTTTCTCCTCTAATGTTACATTTCATAAATGGTCAGTGATATGATTCATGGATTAATGCATATAATGGTATATCTATTAATATGTAATTACTGTATTATAATTGCTATTATAATTACAAAGCATATCACCTACTCTGTACTTAAAAACCCTGCATTAAAATGATCACTTATTTTTATTAGTAGTTAATAATTACACACCTATTTGCAAAGTAAACTACTCGGTAAATCTCTGAATATTTTCAGTCAAATCTGCAATATTCTCCTGACTTTATATTTCCTAATGTTTATATTTGTTTTGTTGTATTTCTTTCCCTAAGACTTGCCATTCTTGATTTTAACCTTAAGCATATCATCTTTATAAAGGACATCCAGAATCACAAATGTATCATTCATAATATCATCTCCTCTATGGCTCCCCTCTTTTTTAGTTTCCTGGTTTTGAGTAGTCTTATTTCTGTCATCAACAATGAACTTTAAGGTACCTCATTTCAGCTAGAGCAAATGGCTGTTGAATTCAGTGACTCACAGTACAGAATTCATTAGACATTGGTTTATCAGTCAAAGATGACATTTGTTTTGAGCCAGATGGGTTTTCTTGAGTAAATCCTTTAACTGGATACAGATTTGATTGGATTTTCACTCTTCTACATGATTAGGCATCAGAGTTTCATATGGCATACACAGTCTGCAATATATTTGTATGTAGTTTAATAGACAAGGTTTCCAAATACAAGATTGCACTTTTTTTAAAATTTATCTATTTGTAGTATTTGACATTTTATTTGTTTTAACACATGCAACATCTTATAAATATATATTTCTAAAACCTAAAATAAAAGGATATATTTTTATATCAAAGGTTAATCACTCCAAAGAAAAAAATCTCATTTGTTTCTGGGGTACCTAGAAACAATGAGCTAGGGATAGTTGAACTGAGGGCATGGTTTTTCCTTCAGTGTCTGTCTCCCTAGCTCCACTGTTTCCCACATTCTGCACATCCTATCCACTAGCGACTCCTGGCATTTCTACCTAAATTAAAAATAAATCTCTCTCTACAGCTGTCAAAACTAGCCAAAGACATCATCATCATCTGTTGTGTGAACAAAAGCAGTGTTGATCTAATTTGCATCCTATCTTTTACCCCCTAAATCCATTTTCTTAAAGCGCTCAGGGTAATGTTTTAAAAAGGCAAATTATGGGAATTTACCTACTGTAACAAGAACTAGTTAATCCCAGGGCTCAGAACAACCACTTCTGTGTACTGTTGGATACACACGCATACATATATACACACACTCATATATGTGCATTTATATATACATACTTATGTGTGCATATCATGATATTCAAGTCGTGTTTCTTGGACATATCATTTTTCTTCTACATGTTTGCCATTCCACTATCCTATTAGTCTATGAGTGTAGGCAGACTTCTCATCTTTATCGTCATCCCAAAATGAATGAGTGACTGTCGTGGGCTGAATTGCATCCCATAAAAGACAGGTTGAAGTTCTAAACCTCCTTAGAGGAGGGTTGAAATCCTAGCCCTCCACTCCATGAATATAGTCTATTATGAAATAGCCTTTCAGATAGATGGGATTAGTTAAAATGAGGGCTGGGCCCTAATCCATTAAGAGGGAATTTGGACACACAGGAAATATAGGAGAAAGCCACCTGAGGATGGAGAAGGCAGAGACTGGAGTGATGCCCATTTGTAAGCCAAGGATTGTTGGCAAACCCTGGAAGGTCGAATCGGCAAGGATGAAGCCTCCCCTGCAGATTTCAGATAGCACAAAGCCCTGCTGGCAATTTGATTTTGGATTTCAGAATATTCCCGTTGTTTAAGTCATCTGATTTAAGGTACTTTGTTACAGCAACCGCAGAAAATTAAGACAGTGGTCACGAAAAAATATTTTGGGAAGGAACTTTGTGCAATTTTTAAAGATTAGTCTATTAAACTAGGAATAGTGGGAGTAGTGATTCATCTCTCTATAATTTGGTTATCACAGGTATAGGCTAGGTTGCTAGGTGGTATGGATGTTTATTTGCCCCAGCTTTCTAGAAATATCTTAATCAAATTTTCATGTGTCCTGTGCCAATATTCAAAATGAAACATTTTGGGGGCATGCCTGAATGAAATATTTCTTTCTGAGATAATATGAAACAAGGAAAGGAAATAGCTTCCTTTAGGTAATAACGACGAAGTTTTCCACTATTGTATTTCATTTTCAGTTGGGCAATTGCATGTCTTTTAAGGAATTTTGTCTCAGTAGTTATGACTCATCTCCCTGAAGATTATTTTTGTTAAAGAAGAAGGTTTTACATAAGACCCTATTCATCTGTCCATAATAATGAACATATATTTAGCTTTGATTTGAAGAAGTTGCTTTTCTTCAGTTGATTATTGGTCCTTTTGTCACTTTGCCTTTTTCCACTTCATTAAATAAAATACCTTACTTGCCATATTTACTATTTGATTATTCACTTAATTTTTTTTCTTCATTGTTTGAAGCTTCTTTGCTCAGAAGTAAACCTGGTCTTGATCCAGTTGCTCTACGCTTGCATTCAAATACCGATGGGGCCACTTTCTATTACTTACATGTATCAAAGTAAGTCAGGCGGAGCAGGGATAGACATTTCAAAGGTCACCTGCCACTTACCCAGCAGCTCCAGGTTCAGGCAAACACTTGGTCATTTTTTTAGTTTCGACAGGGATGTGGCCAGGACCTTCCCAGTGCAGGTGGCAGGTGCTTGCCCCAGGGGTTTCAGCCCCACTGCTTGCCCACACTCCTTTTGCTAGCAGGAAAGTCATCTGAGGATTGGAAAGTCTATCAAGGACGGGGGAAGGGGTGGGTGAAAGCTAACACCTAACACGTGCCCAGGTGATACAAAGTTTAATGAAACCCTGGATTGTGAAATGGGCACTTCACTTCTTTCTTTTTTCTTTTTTGCTTTATTTTTACCTTACCTTTCTGCTATTCCTCACGGCTATCTTGTTGCAAGAACTAACATCATACACACACACACACACACACTCAGGAAAAGAAGGAGGCGGCAAACACTTTTCTAAAGATAACAAATTAACCTGTAATTCCTCATGTTATAGGTAAGGTCTGTGTTTTTGCTTCAAGTTAAAATTACTACCTTTCAAATGAATTATCTTTTTATATTTATTTTTTTGAGAACCACGTAAGCTGTCAGGATTCTACACTTGGCAGCATTACATCCAGTTAATGTAAGACAGCTTATTTTTATAGTGAGGTGTCTTATAGATTTTTTTATTGCACCATTAAAAGCATTCTGATTTCTGCAATATTTCCAAATTTTCTTGTCATAATACACAACATTCCACAGTCTCACTTTGTGCTAAGTTTCATAGCATTCATTTGCTCCCGTTTTCTGCCTCAGAAAGCCATGTAATGAGATGAGCTTTGGAAAAAGAAATTGCTAGTTTAGTTTTCACATTAGTGCCCTAGCAGATTGTTTTCTTTTCAATTGCTAGCTTATGGTTGATTTAGAGATATTTTTCCTGCTAGGTAAGCATTGCCCATTAAGTGGCCAGTAGAAAACTTACAGTTCAGAAATGTCTTTTGAATTTTACCTTTTAAACTGAGAAACAAAATTGATTTTTTCAGCATTCTGAGAATTGTAATAGGAATTTTGTGGAATTTTTCAACCACTCAATAAAGTAAAAACTTGGACATTTATGATATTGTAGATTGATTTTAAGCCTAATGAACACTATTAAAGAATTTATATTATTGATGCTGATTAGTATTGGCAATATTATAGTACTATTTCAATAACAGAGGCAGTGTCTACTTTTGGAGTTTACTTTCCACACATTTAGCTATTTAATCAATGATTTTTCACTTACTCAAAATACATACATATCTCGAAAAAAATACCATTTGAAATTCTCTCCTTATTTCTGATGATATTACACAGAGGTCTGTGTCATAGACTTCTGACAGTTAGGTTTGGGATTGACACAGGGGGAGAATGAGGCAGTCGTGATCAGAATGGACTTTTTAAAGACAGTGAGCTCTCACATATGTAGATAAATTCTTGGAGTAGATGAAATTCAAGGCTTTCCGAACATGTTAGAAGCGTTTATTATAGGCTTAGTGGATTGTGATCTACCAGATGGCACGATTGCCCCCAACCGTAAGGCACTGGAAGGTCTTTGGGCAGTGGCCCAGCATGTTGCATCAGTAAAATTTCAAGGCCCTGATTTGCCCATGATCTCATTGTGGTGGTGATTGTTATAGCCACTTTGGGTTTCTCGTTTTACAAAAGGCACAACATAAGAAAGCAGAAGGTTCTACTCTAATCACCATGGCTTGAATAGTTCTCAACAGATAAGAGGACTAGATGCTGCCTGTTTGACTTTACTTTTTCAGAGATCTATATGCAAACTTTTCTCCAAACAATGAATGCCAGTTTGCATGAGAGTGTTGAAAACAAAAGGAGATGGATTTTCAAGGGACAAAAAAAAAGAAACAAATGAGATGTGGTTTCATTCCAGGACTTAATTTTGAGGTTTACATTTATTCATCTAGTTGACTGGAAAGCTAAGTGGTTTTCTTTCTTTTTTTCTACTAGAGTTGATAGACCCAAATAGAATTTTTTTTTCATTTCAAAGCAGATAAAAATTGAGCAGTTATTTACTTATTTGGAATCATTCAATTTTATTCCAGTATATTGAGTATTGATTTAAATTTTATATTTGTACATGTATATAATTAACTATAAATATAAATATATATGGTATTGGAATTGATACTGTCAATAAAGCAAGACAACCAAGCTAAATGGACTGGAACCAATAAAAGGCCCAATAATGTATAAAACTAAAATAAAAGTAAGCGAGAAGGGCTTGACTAAAGTTGTGAACACTGACTATTGTTTACTGTCCAATAAAATAAACAATAGAATAGATTAGTGATAGTGCATTAGCCATTAAATGATTAGTCCATGTGTATATTTAGGCATTCACCAAGTCAGATGAGTCTTTTTCTCAGAATGCTTGGAAGCACCATTGGTAAACTAGAAAACAAAAGTGAAATGCTCCCTGGAACATAAAGTGCTATGCTTCAGAATTGGGAAAATGATAGGAGGTCTCTTCCTATATTGGAAACTATATGGGCTTTGGACTGAATTGAGTTCTTATCTTCACTTCACTATATACCTTCTCTGTGAATTTTAACAAGATATAAATCCATGGATCCACTTTCCTCACCTGTGAAAGGTTCATCTTTATAAATATTAGCATTAATATATTCCTGTGATGTTCACAAAGTTTGCCCTCAGCCTCATATCTTTCCAGTCCATCCCCCTTTTTTCACAATATTTATTGGATTACTACCAAGAACCAGGAACCAAGCTCAATCCTGAGAATACAAAGGGAACAGACCAGATACATTCCCTGCCTTCTCAGTGCTTACAGTTTAGTAGTAAAAAGTGGAACAAAGTCAAGTCATTAGGCCCATCATTATATAGTTTCATTATACAATACCTTTGTTTTGTTCAATGCATTCTCTTTGAGCTCCATTCCCTTACCAGAAATCTGGACTAATATGAAAATCTTCTCCTTTTTTGCTCACCTAATTCATTCTTGTTCTTCAGTTTCAGCGTAATATCACATTTTCTCTAACTTCCTTTATGCACTTTAGTAGGTTTTGTGCCCCTGATGTGTTTTGATGTCATTGGGTAGTTCCCTATTATAGACTGCCCATACTCTATTATAACTACTGGTTCAATTTTCTTTTCCACCTGCCTTACAATTTGAGTCTACATTTCACTTAACATACAATATTTGTTCAATATTAGTGGAAATATGCCTAAGATATGAGTGATATGCTTAACTATGTGTTTGAAGTAAAGGAGGAATCCAATATCTGATAACAGTTTTCACTATTTCAAACTGTACTCTCTTTCTAACTTCTGAAACATAAGAATTTAATAGTATAGAAAATGCTTATAGTCATTTAGTATTTTCAGATTTCAATTAATTGAAGTCTTCCCTAGAAAATGAAGTGTTGTTATATGCTTTCACTACTTATTCATTTAATTCTAATTTTATAGTGACATAGTAGATTTCTTTAAAAGGGCCATAAAATAAAGAGCTTAAACTGTTTTTTTTTTTACAGGCTTTTTCTAAAATTAACATATCATTAAATGGTTAAAAATATATGTTCAAAATGATAACCAAATTAAAAATATAATTTTTCTTTTAATTACAAATACCTTTGCCAAATTTTATGACCAACAGAAAGTAATGCTATGGCATAAGCATCTTCTCTAATATGTCATGTTAAAGATTAAAGACAGTGATATGAGAGTAGTTTCAGGACCACAAACATTAAATACTACTTAAAAACCTATCAGATGAACCTAGAAACAAGTGTGCAACTATAAGCTTTAATGTAGATGGGGGGAGATATTTGGGCTACATTAGAGGACATGAGAGAGAAACCAGTGATTATTAAACCTTCAGGCAGCTTAAAGGAAGAAAGCCTTTAGAAACTTTGCTAAATACAGTGAGATTTTATTTCTATAAGAAGCTGAAAACGCAGGACAAATTTTCCCTAGTTCCACATGTAGGTATCTAACAATCTTGATGCTCTTTTATTGCAGCATTTGCAATAGATAGTTTTAGTTTCTTCGGCTTTAAAAACGTTAAAATACTGCAACTTTCGCAGAATTGCTGTCAGGATTAAATGAATCATTTGCTAGAGGCAGAGTCCTATACACCTTGCTCAATATATAGGGGCTAGCCCATAGTTTGTCTTCCATACCATTTGCTTTTTGAACAATGGCTCTCTGTGAAAGCAAATACCACACTGCCTGGCATATAATAGAGTCCTTGAATGTCAGTTCTCTTCCTGATAATATAACAATGACGAAGGCATAAGAACTGTATTAAATTTATTTCTTTTCTGATGGGTAAAATATGATGGGCATGTGAAATTAGGCAGGAGTCACCCAACAGGTGGTTAAAACATACAGAGTGAAGAGACCCAGGGGAAGTTTACTGCCATCACACATTTACAGAAAGTCACCCTTGATTGTCTTCGATTGAGCCCAGACATTCCCTGCCTTTTCTTTAAGGAAGGATAAAAGCAGCCATGTGTCACACAATTTGTGAAGGTTTCTTCTTTTCTTTTTTCTGGATGGTATAATAATTAAAAAATATAATTAACATGAATTTTAGAAGTAGAGTTATTATTATCACTTTCCCAATCCCTAAACAATTATAAATTAAATTCATTCCAACAAATTTTAAATTTGCATTTTCCACATGTTTTTCATGGCAGACTATCAGTACCAAATAGTTCTATTAATTTTAAAGAGGTACGTAAGCACCTTTGGCTTTATTTTATAAGCCAGATTTTTTTTTTAAGGTGTCATCTTCATAGTCTTTGAAGTTTTGTGCTTTCCAGAGTTCTAAAATTTTGAATGAAAATATTTATTGCAATTGATTCCAGATTAAATTTATGTTGGAAATCAATACTTATAAATTTAAAAATTTACTTTTGAAACTTTCAAAACATTTAACATTCTGAATACTCAAATCTGTTGAATCCATACACTAGTCCACATTACCTTCAGTAAGCAACATTTCAAAAATCACAGCCACAAGCTTCAAATGTTTAAAATAACCAATAATCCTATTATTGCTTCTCCATATTCCTTGCATAGAAATTTCAATTTCTGCTTATTTTTGATGTGTGAATTTGGAGGTGGATGAGCACGATAAGAATTTTTTTCTTTTTTCTTTTTTTGCAGCTAAGCAATTCTCATGCAATATTAACTATCTCATATCTACTTTTTAATTAATTGCATAGAAAATTATATACAGTGTTTACAATTCAACATTATTGCTATTATCTCTAATGCCTTGATTGTTCAAATATTTATATTAGTTCCTTTTTAGTTCCTTAAACTTTCAGATTACTGCTTGGTTGGCCAGGTGAACATATTAGTTAGAAGTGCTTTTCTTTTCCGTGTAAGTCTTTCTTCTTCATGTTCTATACACTTATGTTGTCTCTACAAGGCACAGAATTAAAATAATAAATGAAATACACATAGGCATTTCAAAAAACTAATTATAATCAGGACTTCTATTTCTGGCTATGGTGGATTAGCTTGTTCCAGACCAATCTTTTTAAAAGATCACCTAAAAACTGTGCAGAGGAGACAACCCAGGGAGCAAGGTCTTAAGGAGTCAAGATCCTGGAGAGAAAAGAAGGGCAGAGAGGTGAGACAGAAAACTTGTCCTACTTTTCCTCACTGAACATTTACAATTCATTATCAGGGAGAGGATAAGATAAAAATGAGATATTTTCACAATCTTACAGGGCTCAAAAAACCATTATTAGGATGTTGTGAGTCAATGGGACGGTGCACTGGTAAACATTCCAAGCTTAGAGTTAGAATTCCTGAAGAGCTACACCAAGGGAATAAGGGTGAACTGAAATACTGAGAAGAGAATAGGATAAAAAATATAGGAAATAGCACAAGAGACATATGAAACATGATAGAAATGTTTACTATGCATTTAATTGGAGGTCCAGAAAGGGAGGTGAAAAAATAGGGAAAAACAAAATTTGAAGAGATAGTGGCTGAGAATCACATGAATGTACAAGTGCCACAAGTGCTGCAAGTCTCCTAAGTGTGATAAATAAAGGAGAAACCACTCCTGAGCACTGTTGAAAAGGAAAAAAAAAAACAAAAAACAAACCAAACATAAATCTTAATGCTGCATGCAAGAGGGAGGGGAAAAATACTTAAACTTCAAAGGAATCAAAATAAGACTAACAGCTGACTTCTTCTCCGTAAGTAATGGAAGTGAGAAGATCAAAATAAAATTACATCTTCAAAGGCCATTTCTAAAAGTCTATGAAAGCTTCAGAACTCTTTGTGGGATCAGTTGAGACCAAAATGGCAACCTCATTACAGATCAGCTTCTTCTCCTGCTCGACCCTGGTTTCCCATTATCTAATAGGAACATCTCCCAAGAACCACCACAAGAATCCTCTATTCAATTTTTCATTTCAGAATCGATTTCCCAATGTCAGTTAGTACCTGGAATATAGCAGATTCTGAAGTGGGATTTTGAAAATGGAACATTTCTAGATTATACTCAATGAGGACTCCGTAACTGATGGTTGGTGGAATATGACTAGCTCCTGGGAATACTATAGTTGCACAATTGTTATAACTTTTCACTAGTGGTAGACTGGGGTGAAATATGGACAAAAGGAGATAATCAACTGGTGCATTATCTCTGTACCTGAGGGAAATGTAATTATAAAAACCATAAAATTGGGCGGCTATTTCTGAATGCTATTCATTCATAGAGCAAAGCTTGTGACAAGCTCAGGGTGATTAACCACTGACTCAAGGCAAAAAGTGAAAGCTAGAGGGCTTCCTTTGCAGTATTTAAGGAAATCTAATCACCTGCAGCTGAAAAACAAGGAAAGCAGAGGATAAGGCCCAGAATGTAAACATAAGATCAGCAGACTTTAGAGAAGTCTTGTCTTCTAGGCCAAGATCACTATCCTAAAAGTTGTGATGTTGATATCTAGGATATCTGAATAGATGCAATTCAGAAACAAGAACTCCCAGATTCTTGTTGGACCTGTAGAAGTTACCCACTCCCTCCTTTTACATCATAGTGCTCCCGACTTTAAGATCATTTAGAAACTTCAGAAAAGGGTTGGAAAATGTTTCTAGATTGTAAGCATTTACAGAAGTCACATTCATTCCTGAGTTTTAACTGTGGTTTCTATATTCAGAGATGCTCCTTGTAAATAACCTGGTAGTTCTTTGAAACTTTAGGTATCTGTGTAACACCTGCAGAGTTAGAGTTCTGCAGTTCTAAAAGATAGCATTATTCCATATAACAACTGTTAGAGAAGCTGAAAAAGAGACCAGACTTCAATTAGAGATTTGAATGAAGCTGATCTGGTTAGGACTAAGGTAAATTAGAATACAAGGTAAAGGGTAATATTGTCCGTATTTTTAAACTTTAACTTCTTTGTGAGACCAAAGGAAGAGTTGCTTATTTTGTCCAAAGTTTAAGTTTTCTTTGGCATACTATCTAATTTAACTTATCTGGTCAGTTTATTTAACAGCATAATTACATGGAACCTAAATAGGCAGTGAAATCTTGTTATTCCGTAATGGTTAATGTGATACCTTGAAACATTCCAGAGTATTTGAGACAGAAAATATATAAAAATTTGCAAAATTCCCTTGAGGGACTGATGAAAAATGTGAAACTATTAAACTGATATTGCATTAAGGAGTTCCAATTTAATAAGCCAAGTCCTTGATCTTGAGGATTAGCCTTACGAAACTTATTTCTGCAGTGGCAAAGCTAAGACTACTTATAATTAGGCTTAAGTGTCACTCCCAGAAAACCTCTTTTGTTGCTCAGATGTGGCCTTTCTCTCTAGGCCAACTCTGCAAATAAACTCACTACCCTCATCTTTACATGGGACATACCTCCCACAGGTGTAAGTCTCCTTGCCAATGTGGGACATGACTCCCAGGGATGAGCATGGCCCTAGCCCTGTGGGATTGAGAATACCTTCTTGACCAAAGGGACATAAGACCCTAACTGAAGCAACTATGCATCTAGGTGTGTCCTGTTTTTATGGTAAGTGGATAAATGCAACAGCCATGGCCTGAGAAAGATGAGCATCTGTGCAACTCCATCAGGCAAGCTGCCTAGCTCAGTAGAGGTGCTTTCTGAGTGAGGATGATCTAGAATGAGGTAAAGAAGGAGGAGAATTAGTATCACTTACAGCCTGGAGATAAACTGTTGTAGCAGGGATAACTACTGTAGCATTGTGCATCCCATAAACACGTCCTTTGTAAATTGCTCAGGAAATAAAGTTGAACTTTATTCCTGTAGAAGCTGTCTTTAGATGTGGAAAATTTACCAAAAGCAAGAGGAACAAATGTGTGGACTGGATACTCTGTTGGCCCACCCAAGTCCACATTTCAAGGCCAAAGCACCCAGCTTCCAGCCCTGAGGAATTTCAGCTGCTGTCACATCAAACTGCTCATGGGGATTTTCCATCTGCCCCAGGACACTGCCAAGATTACTTCACCTTCCAGAAGACACAGAGCAAGTGACAAGTTGAGAGAAGATTCAAAAGCCCAGCCACCTTGAATCAACTTGGGATGAACCAAACGCGCATACTAGTCTGGGAAGGATTAATTTGATGTCTTGGTTACAATGTGTGGGTCCACCCAAACCTGATTTCCTTAAAGGCATAACTTAAGAGTCTTCTCCAATAATTTTCTGCATGAAACACTCTCTTCACAGTCTGTTTTCAGGAAATCCAACTTAAGTCATCAATATACCTGGACTAAAAAAATAGGTGGATCAATGTATAGAACATTGATTGAAATAAAGTATTATTACTATAAGTTAAATATATACATTGCAAAAGAATGCATAATTAAAAAGTAAAAGGGAGAGATGGAATAAATAAAATATACTTTCTTAACCCAATAGAAGACAGATTAGGAGAGAAGTAACATAAACCAGATCGGCAAAATAGAAAACAAAAAGGAAGACTGTAGATGTATTAGTAATTACATTAATGTGAAAGCATTAAATCCTTAACAACAGTCAAAAAGTGTCAGTCTTGGAATTGACCAGAGTGACATCATCAAGATAGCAGCTTAAAATAACCCCAGGAATGTTCTTCTGTAGAGACAGCTAAATAAAAGGGCAGATACAACTAACTGGGAACTCTTGATGATGAGAGAAATTGAAGAAAGATTTTACAGATGCTGAATTAAAGTAATAAAAAAAGAAAACAAAGGAAAAAGAGGTGGGGAAGTTGCACAGGCCTGCCAGTCTGTACCACTCCCCCATGCTTGGTCCTATATGGTTTAAGAGACACCTAGTGGCAGCATTCTGAGACAGGCATCTCCTTCTGTGGCCACTGATCACAGCGCCATTGCAACAATGACTTTAGAGTCCCACACATTCAGGGACAGGCACCCAAGGCTACACAGTCCCAAGGCAAGGCCTTGGTTGGTGTGTATGAGCATACAAAGTGGTTCCACTGAACTCAGAGTGACCCAGGGCAGAACTATTGATAAGGTGTGCACATTCCTGGCCTGGTCCTTACTGTTGTTGTAACTAAATGAAAATTTTGGATTTTTTTTTTAATTAAGCCAATTTAGCTTTGTGAGCTGGAATACCCAATGTGGAAGTTAACAGAAGCAGAAAAGTCACATGAAAAGGGGAAACTGAACTGCTGCAAGGCATGGCAGACCCATGGCTGAAAGCTCCCAGAGTTTGGGAGAACAGTTGAATAAATCATAGCTGATGGGGAGGATTTTTGCATTAAAAAGGTGAATAGCCTAAGAGTCCCAGGGGAGGAAAAGAGGAAAGGAAATCCTTTACTTGAGGGGGCAACAGTCACAAATAATAGGATAATCTTAACAGTTACTGTGCATGCCCAGGGCAAGAGGCAGGTGCAGAAAGATCTGAGAAAATAGAAACTATTAAACATGACTATTCTAAAGGTTCAATATAAACTGGACCAAGCATTGAAGAAGAACCTTAATGAATGGCCAGTCTACACTGAAACCCCAGGCAAGAGGAGAAACTGACTCCCACATCTAGCACATTAAAAGAATCAAATGACCAAGCATCAACACAATTTCACAAGCTGTAGAAAGAAATGGGGAGAAATGGTTCAGTCAGGTGAAAAATTAAAACTTCAGAGGAAACATAGACAGGCAGACAACTTATCAAAGATGTTTAGTCAGATCTCTTAATTCAAATAGCAAAAGCAAAATATGGTTAGAAATAAACTAAATTTGGTTATATAACTAAAGGATATGAGGAAGATGATATATGAACAAAAAGAGGAATTAGAAAGTATACAAAGAGACAAAACAGAAAGTTATGGGGATGAAAAAAACATAATGGAAATAAAAAATAAACTGGAGGGCGGGCCGCGGTGGCTCAGCGGGCAAAGTGCTTGCCTGCTATGCCGGAGGACCTCGGTTCGATTCCCGGCCCCAGCCCATGTAACAAAAAAACGGAGAAACAGAATACAATAAAACAAGAAAATGTTTAAAAATGTTTCCCTTTCCTCCTTCCTTCCTTCCTTCTATCCTTCCTTCCTTCTCTCTGTCTTTCCTTTAAAAAAAAAAAATAAAATAAAAAAATAAACTGGAGGCATTCAACAGCAGATTTGAACAGGCAGAAGAAAGAATCATGCCAGCATTTGGATTAAAGGTGTCCTAGAAGGAGAGGAGAAGCAAAAGGGAGGCAGGAAGGGTGCTTCATTGCATACAAGCAATTCATTGTATACAAGGAATCCTCAATAAGACCCAAAGCTAATTTCTCACTAGAAAGCATGGAAGCAAGAGTGGTGTGATGTATTCAAGGTACTGAAAGAAAAAGACTGTCAGCCCAAAATTATATACCTTTTCTTTTTTTCAAAAAATGAGACATTCACAGATAAACATAACAGGCAAACATTCATCACCAAGAGATCAGTCCTACAAGAAATGCTAAAGGGAATTCTTCAGGTTGAGAAGAAAGGTCAGGAGATAGTAGCTTGTAGCAGTATGAAGAATGAAGATCTCCAGTAAAAGCAATTACAGAGGTGAAGCCAAAACCCAATAGTATTGTATCTTCAGTATGTAACTCTACTCTTTATTTCTTATAAGATTCAGA
Organism: Tamandua tetradactyla; assembly: GCF_023851605.1. Lineage (NCBI taxonomy): Eukaryota > Metazoa > Chordata > Mammalia > Pilosa > Myrmecophagidae > Tamandua > Tamandua tetradactyla. The sequence goes on along the minus strand of NC_135327.1, from coordinate 110,074,986 downwards.
ATACAATTAAATAGGGAGTAATCATAGTTCCATATTATGGACACATACAATATAAAAAAGTGATGCGTGACAAAAACTAAATAAAGGGTAGTTAGGGGGTATAGGAGTAGAGACTGTGAATGCTACTGAAGCTGATTTTTTTTTAACTAGTAGATTATAGACAGGTCACACAATACAAACATCAGAGTAACAGATAATAGAGTATTTACAATAAACACAGAAATGGAAAATAGAAAGGGATCAATCAGTTACATCACAAAGGACGATTACACACAAATCAAGCCTGCATTAAAGGAAAAGAGGGTCAAAAAAATATGACATGAAAAACAAAGGACAAAATGGCTGAAGAAAGTCCTGCCTTATCAGTAATAACACTGAATGTATTAAGTTCAGTGTTATTGAACTTAATGGATTAAATTCCCCAATCCAAAGACACAGATTGCAAAAACTATAAAACAACAGCATAACCCAAATATGTTGTATACAAGAGAATCACAAAGACACAAATAGGTTGAAAGTGAAAGGATGGGGAAAATATTTCATGCAATAGTAACAAAAAGAAAGCAGGGATAGCTATATTAGTATAGGACTAATGTACTTTAAGCAGAAATTGTTACAAGAGACAAAAAATAACACTATATAAATAAAGGGGTCAATCCACCAAGAAGTTATACGAGGCAAATTGACACTTCATATTAACAATTGGGGACTTCAATATAGTACTTTTATCATTGGGTAGAACACCTAGACAGAAGATCAATAAGGAAACAGAGAACTTGAACAACACTCTAAATGGACTAGACCTAAAAGAATATAAAGAATACCATACTCCGAAACAACAGAACAGACATTTTTCTCAAGTACACATGGGTCATTCTCCAGGAAAGACCCATGGTTGGTCACAAAACAAATCTAAATAAATTTAAAAACACTGAAATTATACAAAACATCTTCTTTAACCACAATGGAATGAAGCCAGATACCAATAGCAGAAGGAACACTAGAAAATCCACAAAGATATGGAAATTAAACAACATGTTCTTAAACAGTCAATGCACCAAAGAAGAAATCACAAGGGAAATCAGGAAATATCTTGAGACAAATGAAAATGAGAAAACAACATTCCAAAACGTATGGGACATGGTGAAGGCTGTCCTCAGAGGGGAATTTACAGTTTCAAATACAATAAAAAAGAAGACAGAGCTCAAATCAGAAAACTAACCTCACACCTGTAGGAACTAGAAAAAGAAAGCAAAAGAAACAGAATGAAGGGGAAAAAAAAAAGATTAGAGTAGAGATAAATGAAATAGAAAATAATAGGGAAAAAAACTCAACAGAGAGAATAAACAAATCCAAAAGATGGTGCTTCAGAAAGATCAATAAAATCTGCAAACCTAACAAAGAAAACAAGAGAGACGATGTAAGTAACTAGAATCAGGAATGAAATGGGGGGGTATTACAGATATAAAGATCAGATTATAAGAGGATTTTAAAAACTATTGCATGCCAACAAATAAGATAACCTAGATGAAAAGGACAAAATTTCTGGATGCACACAAGTTACCTAAACTAACTCAAGAAGAAATAAAAGATCTCAAGAGATCAGTAACAGGACATTGAATCAATAATCAAAAACCTCCCAACAAAGTAAAGCCAAGGATCTAATGGCTCCACTGGTGAATTCTACCAAACATTCAAGGAAGAAATAACAGCAATCTTGGTCACATTCTTCCAAAAAAAATTAAAGGGAACACTTCCTAACTCATTCTGAGAGGTCAGGATCACTCTAATATCAAATCCTAATAAAGATATCCCAAGAAAATAAAATTACATACCAATACCCCTCATTTACACAGAAGAAAAAATCTGCAACAGAAATACTAGCAAACTGAATCTAACAAGCACATTAAAAGACTAATATGCCATGATCAAATGGGGTTTATCCCAGGTTATAAGGGTGGGTCAACTTAAGAAAATTCATTAATGTAATAGACAACATTAGTAGAATGAAGGAATAAAATCATATGATCATTGTGATTGATGGAGAAAGGGCATTTGACAAAATTCATTACCCTTTCCTGATTACAAACTCATAAAACAAGAACTGGAAGGAAACATCCTTAACATGAAAAACCCATAGCTAACATCATACACAATGGTGAAAGACCAAAAGCTTCTGCCCTAAGATCAGGAATAAGACGAGAATATCTACTGTTATGAGTGATATTCAACATTGTGCTCGAAGTCCTAAGCAAGGCACTTGGGCAATAAAAAGAAGTTGGAGACCTCCAAATAGGAAAAGAACAAGAAAATCTCTTTCTGTGTACATATGACATATATAAAGAATCTTTAAAAAGTCCACAACAAAACTACTAGAGCTAATAAACAAATTCAACAAAGTGGTGAGATACAAGAGCAATATGAAAAAATCAGTGGTGTTTCTATACACTGGTAATAAACAATTCAAAGAGTAAATCAAGAAAAAAAATCCATTTAAAATGGCAACTATCAGAAGCAAATATCTAGGAATACATGTAACCAAGGATGTAAAGGACTTGTACAAACTACAAAACACTGCAGAAATAAATTATGCAAGACCTAAAAAATGGAAGGAATTCCATGTTCACGTATTGGGAGACTGAATATTGCTAAAATGTCAGTTCTACCAAAAGTCATATACAGATTCCATGTAGTAACAATCAAAACTCCAGCAGACTTCTCAGAAATGAGAAAGGCAATCATCAAATTCATATGGAAGAATAAGCATCCCTGAGGAGGTTTCACACTTTCTGATTTGAAAACTTATTACAAAGCTACAGTAAACAAAACAGTATGGTAGTGGCACAAGGACAGACATATAGACAAAATTGAATTCAGAGTTCAGAAGTAAATGCTCACACCTTTGGCCAAATGATCATTGACAAGGGTGTCAATTACAACCTAGTGGGGGAAAGGATAGTCTTTTCAACAAATAAGAAAAAAAAAAACTGGATATCCACATATAAAACAATGAGGGTGGACCCCTACTTCACACCATATACAATAATTAAGTCGAATCAAAAACCTAAATTTAAGAACTATAAAACTTCAGGACCTTGTGTAGAAAGTGGTTTCTTAGATTTTATACATAGATACATACATAAAAAACACAAGCAAAAGGAAATAGCATATAAATGGACCTCATAAAATTAAAAACTTTCGTATGTCAAAGGACTTTATCAAGCAAGTAAAAAAGGTGACATACAAAATGGGAGAAGGTATTTGGAAGCCACATATTCAAGAAAGGTTTAACATTCAGAATATCAAAAGAAATCCTACTATAAAAAGACAAATAACCCATTTAAAAAAATGGGCAAAAGACTTCAACAGAAATTTCTCCAAAGAAGATATTCAAATTTTTTCAGTAGTATAATTCTAGAATAGCCAAGAGGTTTTCAGAAAGAGCAAATTAGAATTTAAAGTTTTTTTTTTTTTTTTTAAACAACCTAGTTGAAAAATAAATACCACCAATGAGTTGGCTTTAATAAAGGGAATTTATTGGCTCTTGATTTAAGGCTAGGAGAAGTCCAAAATTGACCGTGAAGACTGTGGCATTCTGGGGCTGGTTGCCAGTGATCCTTAGTTCTTGGCCTTTCTATCACATAATAATGCACATGGAATGTCTTCTCCTTTTCCCTCAGAATTCTGTTGACGTCTGGCTTGCTTCCTCTGGCTTTTTCCTCTCTTTTTCTGAATTTTGTTCTGCTTATAAAGGACTCCAGTGAACTGGATTAAAGTCCAACTTGATTCAGTTGGTCTACCCCTTAACTGAAGTAACATCTTCAAGAAATCCTATTTACACTGTGTGGGTCCACACCCACCAGTATGCTAACCAAGAATAAGAAAATGTCCAAAATGGAGTACACAATTCAATCCACCACACCAGATGTGAACAAATATGTGACATATAATTCAACTTATACAAAATTCAAAATTCAGCACCACAGGCTCATACAAGCCTGTTACACAACAAGCATCGACTTGACGGGCTTCTGAGATGCTGGCAATGTTCCATTTCTTGATCTAGGAGAGTGGTTACAACACTTTGTCAAAGTACACTTTGTCAAAATGTATCAACTGTATATCTGTTAAAGTTTTTTTAAACTGCTTGGGTTGTAAAACAGGGTAACACAAAGGAGGGGGCTAGGGTAAGGTGGCAATAGCACAATATTTTAAATGGATGTTCAGGGAAAGCCTTTCCTATGTGGCAAAAAAAAAGTAAGGGAAAAGACATGGGAAACCATGTGAAGATCTGAGGTAAGAATATTCTCGGCAGAGGGAATATCAGTGCAGAGATTCTGAGATGGTTTACTTGGTCTATTTGATGGGCATCAAAAAGCTGGTTGGCTTGAGTAGAGTGAATGAGAGCATGAGTGGTCACAAATCATATTGGCTGTGTACATAATCAGCTACTGAATGAATGACTTATGTGCATATTGACATTTCTGGTGTCATGTGGTTGTTATTTATGCATTTATCCATCAAATATGCATAGCTCATTGTAAAATGGTTTTCAAAAACCTATTAACGAGTCTTGGAAAAAAATGAGTTAATACAAAGGCAATCCATTTGTTCAATTCAAGAGTTGAGCACAATTTTATACAGTCTTTAAAGTTCCATACATCCCACACAATTACTCATGAAGCTAGAACTATCAGTTAAGCAGGCAAATAGGTCAAAAACGAAGTAATAGAAACATGATCTTTTCATTCACTGATCATTCATGGCAAAATAGCTATATGTACATTTTTTGTACATGTGAAGATTTTATATAGGCAGAATGTTAGATTTAAGACATGATATGCGGACCACTGGAAACAGAACAATGGAAACTCATCATTCTTTAAGCAGACATACTATTCTTAAAGATGAAATCTACCCTAGGGTTGTCTATGAAGATTGGAGAATGATATTTGAGGTGGTAGAAACATATTATTCTAAGATGGCAAGTAAAGATGAGCTATGATTAAACTTTCTGTTGTATAAGACCCTGGAATCCTATACTTTAATCCTGTGAGATCGTTTTCCTTTTTAACTTAAAAATAGCAGCATCAACAACAATGATGAAATGCTATCATATGCAAAGACGATAAAATAAAAATTCAAAGTCTTGAGCTTCTTGCAACCCTGCTTCCAAGAATGTGTGACTTCAGAAGCAAGAGGCACTAAACTTCAAACAAAACAGAACTCCTTCAACCTTTCCTCTCTTGCTGAGTCTTATGTGGAAGTACAGTAAATCTTGTTGACAGTGACTGCCACATCTATTGGCACACAGTCAGGGCCAGTTTGAAGAGAATTTTTCAGCATAGCTCAGGACCATTACCTGTCCCCTGTCTCCCAGTATAATTTATTTTCACCCCAGCAGGCAGCATCTCACAAGGAATTAATTTGTTAGGCAGCTCATACTTACTCCTACAGCTTACTTTATAGAGGCCTTTTATAAATAGCCCTATGCAATACCCCAGCAATGCATTGCACCTCCAGGAGGGAAACAGAAATTGAAAAGCAGCCAGTCGCTGAAGTGCCTTAGTCTCTGCCACCAGGTCAGCGGAGTCAGTGCTGGGCAGTTTGTTTATGTGGCTTCCAGAGAGCAGTTCTTGCCAGTACCATCTTTGTAAGAAAAGGGAGAGAAGGAAGACGTGCAACCAAAGGGAGAGCAGAAAACAAATACTGTATTCCATGATCTCACCACGAGGAAGAAAGTAACACAGGAGGAGAAGAAATACCAAGAATATGTCTTCTTATCTCTAGGATGAATCCAAAGAATCAATTATTATTAAACGATCATGTGTGGTAGAAAAAGGAAGTGAAGACAGAAAAGAAAGAGTTCCTTTCTCCCCTCTGCCAATTTTCATCTTTCTTTTCCCTTGGAGTAACTGAGATAATGCTTTGTTTTGCAGAGAAACTTTTGTTCTCCCAGAGTCCCTCCTCCCACAATTAAAACACAAACAAAATCAGTTTACTGATTGGGCCTTCCAAAATAATTTGTGTTCAAATGATGTTTTTCTTCTGTCCTTCATTATGATACTTATATATCCATTGGCCTTTCCCCATAAGCCACAGTGAGCACATATGCAAGCGGACACACACTCTCACAGTCATCTGTGACCTACAACGTTCACCTGGGCACTCACTAGTAAGTGCCTTTATTTATTAACGTCTGCGAGAAGGTTTAAATATAAAGGTTTTTAAAGTTTAACTTGACTTTTATGCCTAAATTAAGGCCTTGATTTTATTTTTGTTTTATTTACAATATTTCAGATAACAAAATGTTTTTTTATTTGCAAAGGAAATTAAATTTCAGAATACACCATAAACATCACATTCATTCCTTTCCTCAAGAATGAAAACACCTGTTATAGCTTCTTGTTAATCACTGACTTTTGTATGAACTTGTGGATGAAAAGTAATGTTTACAATAACATATATAAAACATCTAGAAACCAAACAGCATAAATTTAAAAACAGCAATGGAAATATAAAATAGTTATAATAAAATAATTAAGATAAAGGCCTTCTGTAAACCTTTGAAATAAACATGTTTCACTAATATGAAGGAGAAAAGTATATTAGTGAGGAAATTAAAAAATAATGCGTAACCACTAAAAAGGAGGAACCCTCGGATTCAAGCCCCAATTCAAAACAGCAGTGTTAATATGGCCATAGATTTTAGTTACATATGTTAAAAAATGAGACAGACATGTTAATTCATTGCAAATATCTGAGAGCTCTTCAAGTCCTACACATATTTTAAATTGCTATTTAAGTTTGATGCAATTACTGTTTTTTTTGGGGGGGGGTGTGCAGGGGTTGGTGTATGGTCCAGGAATCGAACCTGGGCAATTATTGTTTTCTTTTTTAAATAAAAAAAAAAAAGTCTTTTGCACTTTCATTCTAAGTGTAAAATATATTGACTCCTTGCTTCCCACTAGGCCCACTAGATGTTCAGTCTTAGGGAACTGGCTGTGCTGTTAAGAAAGGACTACACATAATGAAAGGGAAGAAAGCGCTTACCATAAAGTATAGAAAGTATAGCAAAACCATCACTGATAAATGCATCATTTCATTATTGCTCACACAATTAGTTACCAGAAAGATTTGGGGTAAGAGTTACAGTACCCACTCACATTTGATCATGAAAGTTTATTACACAGGACAAACATGCTAAAATATGAAGTGACCTGTCCCAGACATATTTCCTGTTGAAGTCACTTTTTTTTTTTGCATAGGACTTCTTAATTTTGAAAAGATTCTAATCACAAATCTCAGGAAACTTTCAGTAAATCTAGAAATGGAATGGTCTTCGGTATTGGTTGATTTTCTTGTTTAGAGTAACTCTGAAATTTTGAATGCCAGAGACTTGGTAGGAAAACATTTTATTTAGCTTTTTTGGATTGGAAAGCACATATTCTTAAGAACCAGTAGGGAAAGAGTCAGTATGCTAGGGTTTTATCAGAGGAGATGTGAGTTTAAATCTTCGTGCATAAGAAGCATCTTTAATGTCTTTTTAAATTAAATATTTTTTAAAAAAGTGCCATATTTGTGTTTCATTCACAGAAATTGAGTTCCACAAATAGCAACTTATTTCATTAAATAAGAATCATATTACTAATTTCAGTATTAATAGTTAGTTTTGACATGTTTAAAAAAGGGTAGAAGGTACTTAATAGACCTGTCTTCCACCCTGAAATGAACAAGTGTTCAGGGAAATAGAATTGTTCAAAAATACATTTTCTTTCTGCCAATCTGTAAAATATAATTATTCTCTTTAATGAATCTCAAGATGGAACAATTTTTCAGAGCTTGAACAGGTAAAATAAAATGATAATAGGGACTACTTTGTAAATAAAAGGATTAAATGAGATTATTTCATGCCATATTATGGGATAATTAGAATAACTGCAAGGCATTCATCAGACATTTGAGTGTTTTCAAAAAGCTCTCCAGTGCTCATTTAAATTAGTCATGTTTGTCTGTGGAGACTTTCAGCCTTATTTTACACGACTGTTACCTTGCAATCACTATTCAGGCCTCAATATTTAGCTTAACCTGATAGCTGATTCTGTACAGCAGCCAATAGACACTGCCTAAAACAGACACACCATTAAACCAAGTGTATAAGCAGTTTACCAAAGGAAGAGCGATAGAACTATTTTTATTAAGCCAGGAGAATGATTATTCAGTGGTGGGTTGTTGATCTATATTTTACTGATTCCCACAAAAATAAGGTGACTGGCCACTACCAGAAGTTATCAATTATCTGTTAATTAGCTCTATATAACAAATACCTAGATTCATGGAAACTAAATTCATGGCAATGGAAAACCAGTTGTCAGATGCCTTAGTCAAATTCATACAACTCAAAGCCGATGCAGTAGAAGTTATGGCTTAATTCTCTCAAGAACAGTTATGGCTTAATTCTCTTAATTCTTTGCTCTCTACCAGATACCTTTGGCACCCCCTCAGGAGCTGGACAAATGTATGCAAAGAAAACGAGATGCTCAACTATGGCCATCTTATTACATTCATTAAAGTAACTGGAAAATTATATATATTAAATAAAAGTCCAGTAGCTTTCCTGGTGTGACTTGAAATTTCTAAATGAGATGTCTCTTCACAACATGGTACAACTGAAGTTTCATTCTCAATTAGTTATAGTTTCTCATAGTTATTAGTTTCTATCTTGATGGAAAAGAAAGAACAGTTCTTAATACCAATGCAGAAAAAATAGAACTATGACTTATGCTTAGCACTTATGCAGCTGACTTCATGCCATTTTGATAGTTTTTCCAAGTTCATAATTTTAAAAATACTCCCTAATCTATTGTCATATGTCCTATTTGAGGAAAAATCATTGCAATTTTCTGGCAGACATCTATTACATGATCTCCAAATTATAACCCACCAGTGGCAAGATATCGATAGAGCTTTATATTTGAGACAATTTTATATGGTTGTTCTCCTGTCTGGAAATTTTATGTCCCTAATATTTGGAAGAATGCTCTAAGAATTGACAAATATAAAATCAGCCAATATTTATTTAACTTGGAAATCAATTTTATATGTTTTATATATAATTTCCACCACTATATACATTAAATTTAATTAAAATTATCAATGCAGGCTTATCCTGGGTAGATGACAGACTTGGGACTGGATCCCAATGTCAAAGAAACAAGATGGTAACTTTATTACTGCTATTAGACATCAAAATCTTTTAGTAAATGACTTATTAAAGCATGTACTTTTCATCATTTTTTTAAGTTACAATTAAACTAATAACTAGAAATGTAGAAGGATCTTAGAATGACATTTAAAATTTCTAAGACAGAAAAGGTATTCCATTTTAGAAGTCAGGTAGGATAACAGCTTGTGCCATAACTTCAAGGAAGCAAATCCCTTTCCGTCTTCTGCTTGCACTATTACACTGATTGCCAGACCTTACGTTTTCCAAAATGCACTGCTCCTAAAAAAATCATTTTTCTAAAGTTTCCTAGATTCATCAGATGAAGGCAAGTGACTCCTTGTTCAGCCTCTCCTCCCTACTCATTCTCTGGATTTTCCCCATTTTTGTAATTTCAATTTCAAATAAGGACTCTATCCCTTTTGGCAATGAGCTCCTCGATGCGCTAGAATACACTCTTTTTTCATTGAAGTGATTATTAAATTTTTATATTTGACACAAAATGATTTCGCCGCCTTACCAATTTTTTCATAAGAGGTCCACATGACAGGTTGTATCTAGAGTTATACTATAATGCAAGTCAGATTTTGAAAATTTGACTGTTGAACAGGGGAAAATGGCAATGATGTTAGCCATAGAAAGTTATTTTACATAGCTCCAGAAGGAATATAGGGGTATCCCAAAGATTTTCTTCTAGAGTTTCCATTGTTCCCAAAATATTCTTTTATTCATCTTTCTGATATCTGCTTTACAAATTTTTAGGAGGATAGCAGTTTCTCTGCAGTATTTACAGTACCATGCCAAATAGACATTTTAACAACACTTCTTAACATGTAAACTTTAATAGGATAGTCAGACCAAAAGTCAACAATAGTTGGAATACATGGTTTATTATTTTGAAAATACATTTCTATTTTTATGATCAAGAATTATGGTTTTATATTCCCTAATTTATTTTTACTACTAATGCATAAACTTTAAAAGTGTGACTTTGATGAAAAATATCAGAGAGCAGTGACATAAAGATATGTAGGTATATGTAATATTGATATTTAGAGAGATTTATTAAATATGTGCAATTGTTTGCAGTAGCAATTGCTGGAAAATTCAAACGAAATAGTTTGAAAAGACACAAGTAGGAACCCATTCTGAGACTTCTCCTTAAAGGTTACTAGATACCTTTGGATCTATCTGTTTCCAACCAATGAAATTATGATGATATTATTATCTGCATTTTTTTGTGTGTGCGTGTGAAATACAACATCTTAAATGCCATAATCTTTTTTTCAACTAATTAACATCCAGGTAAAATAATGCATCATGAAACCCTTTTCTTCTTCCTAAATTCAATTGATTTAATCACTGAATTTAAATGCTTGGAAATTGTTCTGCTTGCCGGTGTTAGGATGCCAAATACATCATCTACAGCTTTAAAATGAATGTCGCAGTTATATATAGACAACTTAAAACTCTGACTTCTAAATTACCCTAAATAACCCTTGCAATGTCTAGAAAAAACTTGATAATAATGGATGACAAATATCCATTACTATAATCTTTCAAGTAAGTATAACTTTTACAAGGTATAAAAAGTGCCAGAGACTTACCATTTAAATGCTCCCTGTGCAGTTTTCCAGGCAATACTATGTACAGCACGTAAAGATTAATCATGCTTCTACCAGGTCTCACTGTCCCCACTTTTTAAATGGAGATATTAAAGCCAGTTACCTTATTTATCCTTATAGGCAAAAGAAATCTGAGTTTTGCAAGCGTTCCCAGACATCTCATTTATTGTCTTTGATTAAAATGGTTATTCACTTAGTTTTTTTCTTCCTGCTTTATATATATATATATATAATGTGTGTGTGTGCATATATATATATATGTGTGTGTGTGTGTGTGTATATATGTATATACACACACACACACACACACACCCAGTTTGTGAAGAGATTCCTGATTGCTCCATTAGATGCTCAGTCTCATTCCTCTGACTCTTAGGAAGAATGAGGGTATGGTCTTCTCTAGAACAGTACATAAAGACAACATACAGAGGTGGAGTTGGGGGGACATGTTGGGTGAAAAGTTTACTGACAAGCTTATTCTAGGAGAACTGAGCCATAGAAAATTTTATTCAAGAAGATGCTGAAGAATAAAAATAATGTTTATAACATAACAAGGGTTTATAATATAAGGTGGGGAGCTGTAACAGTAGCTTAGTACAGTTTTCTAAGCTTCAATCTTTCTTGTACCACCTTCACAATTTTTGCTGTATCCAGGTTCCTCCTGTATCATTATTTAGTTTATTTTTTCTCCATTTTTACATAAGTGGACCTATTCAAAAACAAAAATTGGGCAACTACTGCAAATAAAAATCAGCATCACTTGCCATAAACAGAATGCAACTACAATAGTAAATATAAAACTATTAAATTTTAAAATATTCATCCATGCGTCATCAAAACGTCTTTTTCCATCAATGGAGCACATGCTGCACTTTGGGAAACTGCTCAAATAAAAGAATTAGAATTGGTAAATGTGAATGGAGTCAACTAAAATTTCTTGATGATATATTATTAATTAGTTTTTTAAACACTCTTTTGTTTGAAAAATACCTGGCTAGTTGTATCCGGAAGCAGACTAGATATTCACCTTCAATGAGCTTTCAAGCAGGGAGTCCAACCACACGGGTCAGGCCTCCCTTAGTGACACTCTATCATTTGACTGTAATTATTTTGGTTCAGTGGTTTTCAAACTTTTTAAAAAAGGCAGAAGTTTATTTATTTTTTTATTTTTGCAAATGAAGCAATGTATCTTTAAAAACTGTAAATAAAAGAGAATTCTATTTGTACAAATATATTTTGGAGCTTGACATGAACATTTTCAACACAGTCAGTCTGCAAGAGTAAAGAGGCTATTTAATGAAGATATTTGCAATGTCATGTCTGTCCTATTACCTCAGTGACTGCAGCATTTTGTTGTGTTTGTTGTGGCAATGTGAACACCCTGAACAGGACAGAAGTGTAGTCATAAATGCTATGAACTTTTTTACATCTCAATTGCCAATTAAGACCTATTCTGATGCCATTCCTGGAAAGTAGAATTGTTTACTCGAATTTTCCAAACTAAATTGATTAAATAACTATAAATGGCTCACTTTCTTTAAGAAATCCTCATTGGCTAAAACATATTTTCAAAAGCACCTCAACATAGTTTTTAAACTTTGTCAGTAATAAATATGATAAAATGTTTTGTGCTGTCAGATATTCACTCATAGTTTCAATTAGTCCAAGTTATTTTATTTTGCATAATAAGTTGAAATGCTGATTTTCAATTCCATTGCTGGCTCCTTAACTGCAGTTGTGGGCATGCCTACATCACAACTCTTCTTTGAAAAAAGTGAGCGTAATATATCACCTAGTACAACTATATTATTTAGGGGAGATAATTAACTAATGCAGTTTCCATATCAGCACAATTTTTCCTAAAAAGTGATTCTCCCTGCTTCATTTAAAATATTGCTATAGTCATCTTGTCTTTACTTCCATCACTTGTTATGCACTGTTTGGTACTTTTGTCAAGCAAAAGCATATGAGCTTGCTGGTCTTTTAATTGCATGTGGCTCACATGTTCTGCAGAGGTAATGTACCCATTTCTACAATAGTCCTCATTAAATACACACAAACACACTAAAAAAAAGATCACCACAGAGTCACAAACTTTCCAATTAATGCTATAGTTATTTATATAAATATACACATATTATATATATATATATATATATATATATATATATATATATAGAGAGAGAGAGAGAGAGAGAGAGAGAGAGAGAGGGAGACAGAGAAACAGAAGGAAAGGAAGAAGATGAAAGAGGAGGAAGAGGATGAGAAGAGGAACTATCTGGTAATACAGGCTAATGATTTGAGAATAGTTAATAAGACAAAATGCTTTTATAGAACTCACTTTAGTGTATGTTCTTATTATAGTTTTTTTATTGCTCAAAAATATAGCAATAATGAAGTTGAAAAAAGTTTTTACAGAACTGCTGAAACACTGCAGCTATAACTCATTGTAACATAGTTTGAAAAATAACGTTTTAGCTGAAGGCCTTTATTTCTTTCAAAATGCAAATATTCTACTTTCATCTGCAATCCATCATTTATACATTAATGTGAATGAATTTATTAGACATCTTTCTGAGGTTTGGATTTAATTCAGAAGAGGGTGAGACAAAGATGAACTCAGCAACTGAAGGAAATTAGAAGGAAGATTGACTATTAAAGCTAAGGACATTGAAGACCAACTGGGCCTGCTTTACAATTTTCCTTAAAGACCATGCATCTACATATAATACACTCATATGTATTTATAAAAAAATAAAGCAAAGGAAATATCTACTGAACTAGATGAGTGTGAATATGTTTAAGAATCACAGCCAAATGTTTTAGAATATTTTGCTGAAATAGTAATTTAATTTAATGAAGTACTTATAATTTTGGCAAACTCTAAATTAAATGAACAGAAAAATTTCCAATCAATGAATTCATTAGTTGAAAGTATTCTGATCTTATGCTGTGAATGTCTTTAAATATTTCATGCAAATTAACTGTGCAGTCCCAAATTATGTGTGGCATAATGTAATAAGTATTCAATTCTCTAATCCTGATACTGTATCTTTTGTCTATGTCATTAAAAATTTTTTTAATGTGGACTTCTTAATTTAATTTAAACCCTACTATGAAATAAAATAATTTATTTCTATTACATGGACAAAGTTATATAGGCTTAACAAAAAAAAAAAACAACTTTCAAAAGTTTATGCAAACAAGTTTCCATTTCAATATAGTTAATAACATAGCTTAAATTTCTGATAGAGGCCTATCTGAAAACTTTTAATTATTATTTCAAGAAAGTGCTTCTTGAAAAAGAAGGAAGTTCATCATTAATTTTTAAATTTCTTTCCTTATGTTTTTCTTACATATTAACTTAAATATGCATAAAACCACAACTACAACAACTTATTGGACTAGAGCCATTTTTGCTATTATTCATTCAAAAGTCAGTGCTTATAAATCAGTTTGTGGAAATTTGAAAGATTTAAATACTGTTTTAAATTTAAAATACAGCTGACCCTCACCGTTAATACAAATGCTATTTTGGCATAAAGAATTTGAAAACCAAATCAAGTAATAGAAAATATTATATTTAGGAAAGGGACAAATGTAGATATTTTAAGTAGCAAATTTCATTTCTGACTATTAAGTATAACATTAAAGAACTAGCAGAATAAACATGAAATCAAAACTTAAGAAAAGCATTTTAAGACATATTTAGCTCTTCTACTACAAAACATATAAAAATGAAAAATATTCAATGAAATTAATAAAAAGAAAACACTGATTAGTACATAGAAGTCTCTTTTTTCACACTCAACTCATATGGTCATATTTAGCACTAAGGTTACATATGTACTGAGATAAAGCTAAATCCAAACTGCAAGCATAGTTGGTTAAGAAAGTGAATGAAAAAATGAGCCTAATTGGTCATAAAAATGCTTCTGCTACTGCTCATCTTATGACTTTCAAAAATTCTCTGAGTGGTTATTTTCTCCATCTGTACATTCAGAAAAATGTGTTCCTAAGACACAAATCCACTGTACCCCACTTTTTCCTTTCCCACTATTTATAGGAACATGGTGTTAATAATTTCATACTAGAAAGCAAGAAGACATAATGGGAAAAGAGAGCTTTTCTTACAGTTTGGGTCCTGACAGTCTGTGACAACACCCATGTGACTTTGTCCTTTATCTCAAACGTGCATTCCTGAACAAAGCATACAAAGGGGGTGAGTGAGTCCAAGCAAGCAGCATCTCGGCCGTGGCCCTGTGGGGGTGTGACTGACACCTGTCCTAGCAGACCACGGCCATTAGTCTTACAGACTCTGAACAGTCCAGTGAGGAAATATGGTTGAGACCTGAGTCACTGAGAATCCATTCAGATAAATATCTGGAGCATACAAAGGACATCCCATATATGGAGATGTGATGGTTCACTAGAAAAGTAAGCCTGGAAATTATTTTGTATATATACAGAATATAAAATATTGCAGGAAGGAATCAATAAGGATATATCTATCACATAATAGGGTGTGTTCACTTAAAAAGAGATTTTTAAGTTTAGTCTTAGTATGGACAATTTTGGAATGAATTTGAATACTTATACCTTTTTCACTATTCTTCTTAGAAATCTATTAATCTTGAATTTAAACATAGATATAATACAATTGGTAATAATTTCTAGAAACTAATAATTGTATCTATTTTCCTCTCATCTAAAAATTCACATAGCAAAACCTACTCAATTTTTTCCTATATATTTCTCTTAGGAAAACTAATTCCTCCATGTTTTCATACAGTTGTATCCCATTTATGAGTAGAACATTTTAAAGTAGAGATTGTGGAAACCTGCTTGTGTTAAATGACAAGACTTCGTCAGGATTTTCTATACATCCCAGGGAAATCAAAATCTACCATCATTGGCAGGTTTTACTAAATACTTCCTTCAAGAGGAGATCTAACGCTTTCCCATGAAGCTCTGCCATCCTTGCCAACAAATTCCATATCACAGAAGCCACTACTTACTGCTGATTCTGGAATCAAGTACCCAAAGTCATCACACATCAAGCTATTGCCCACGACCACCAAGGCCACCAACCTCCCACACTTAGTTATTTTTAAATAAGGTCATAAGGCTACAACCTCTTCATGTTTTCTCCTTGCTACACTGAACCAAGCCAATACATTTTCTTTACCTTCTCAATGCCATCATCGCTAGAGGTTAGTTGTGGAAAATGAAAGAGATACAGAACAAAATATATAAATTGTTAGGGTCATGATCTGTTATTAGAATTCCACCACTTAGATATCTTCGTTCATTAAAATATATCAACACGAATTAACTGTTATGTCCCAGTGTGAGCTATTTTACAATACAGTTGAAAATTCTGACCCAAATACTTTCGAACCAAACAACTGCATAGAAGATATTCTTTGATCCATGGCTACTCTAACATACTTTTTAGTCATTTGTTCTGATTCCCAGTTTAGCTACATGTATAAGTTTCTTTAAAAATTGGAATAGATAACCAAAATTTATTCTTGGATATTTAAAGACGCCATTATACATGGTCTTTAGAGCCACAGCTTAATGTAAGATAGTTTCAGTATCACTACCTGACTGAAGAAGGCAAAGCATAAAATCTTGTGTAGCACAACCTGAGAAAAACCGTAATTGGACCTTTATTACAACAACTCAAACATCTGACCAAGACGCATTCATCCTAGTTAAAGTGTTCAATAATAGGAATACTTTAATGTACAACAAACCCTATTTTATTAGATGATAAATACTCACATGTATTTCATTTCATATAGCAAGAGCTATATCCAGAAATGGAGAATAAAGAATAAAATTCCATTTAAAATATAGGCAGCTTGTACATGATTTTAGAATCCATTATGATAAAATTTAATCATACATGGTAATCTGATAATATGAAAAATACAACTGCAAATATATTATGAAAGTCTTTATTTGAGAAGCCTCTGAAAGCAAATTAACAAGCAATTTGAAAATTAACAATGAATTGTTAGAGAACTTACCTTGACTTGCAAACTTCAGCTCTTTGGCATCTGTGAGTGTAGGCCTCTTGTCAGACCCTTTCTTCTCTATTCGACGATGGCTGCGTCTTTTCTTAGACTCTCCCCATAGATTGGATCCTCCATGCATGCTCGGTATATTCAAAATAGCAATTCCTTCCAGAGAAATGTTTATTAAATCTATCTGTACTCCATCACACTAATCAGTAAAAAGAAAAGACCAGAAACAGTGAGATTTTTTTTGTTCTTTCCTTGATTGTTTTTCTTTTGTATTTTCTTACCTTTTAATAAGCACTTTTAAATGCATAATCTTGTCATTTGTGAATAAATCTTTTAGGGACACTTAGATGACTGCCTTAAATGTCAATAAAAAAAGATAAAGCAGACACTAGCATTAACAATTTATCATCAATAACCCGTAAAATGATCAAATTAAATCATAGGTATACCTTTGTTACCAGAGAGCCATCCGGAAAGACTCAGGTTAGTGTCTACATATAACCAACTACAGATTCTAATGTGTCACAAAGAGATTTATTTTGGAAGGTTTGGTCAAATTTCAGGGAGAAATTTTAATAATTGCCTTCTATTTATATAAACATACAGCTAGGAACTGTTGGGGGAAAGTAAGAAACAGAATTCACTTTTCATGGTCTCAGCTTTTGGGCAGAAAGACTTGGGGAAAAAAATAAAAGATAAAGTACAAAACTGATTCAAAGAGATCTGAATTATAGTGAAGTTACCAGGGATGAGTTTTTTGGACTAGATTAAGCTCTAAGCTGCATGTCACAGGCAATGAAAGGCACAGGAGGCTGAACCAATGGTGGGCAGGGTAGGCTGAGTGGGGGAAATAACAAGAGTAGCAACAAAATAAATCTCTTCCTATTATTATTTATTGCTGCTGCAAAAAAGGTTGAAAAATAAAAATAATTAGGCATATTTGTTTTGTTTTGTCTAATAACCAAACTTTTTTTGATAATTAAAAATTATGGAACTCACAGGCAATGCTTTGTTATAGTCAGATGCTCACTATTTTATTTTTTGAATTCTCTCTTCATTTCCACCCATGAGACATTCTTGGAAAGTGATAAGACTATTTTGTATTTTTGAAATTATTAATTATTCATTTGCTTTGAGTTTTCTAAAATTTTCAAATTATAAATGTATCCCAGAAACTATTCACCTGTTTTCAGTGATAAGTGAGTATGAGAAGAGATTTAAATATAGAATGCATTGTTTTACAAAGAATTTTTTTGAGGATATGCATTTCATTAATTGAACGACATCTGCAGTGGGATTGTTTCATTTGCCCCTTCTTAATACAGTGAAATTCTTAATACTCAATTCATTATTCTCTTTCTTATGACAAACATGCTTCTTGAACTTAGAATAGGTAATGCTCCACTAAAATGAAGAAAAACTCTCTTTTCCCATGTTCTCCTCATCACACTGAATTTAATATTGCATCTTATTCACAAAAAATAAGAACCGTGAACTAAAGCAACACATCTTGAACCTACTTGGCAGTGGTAGAAACAAATTCAAGAGAAAGTGCCAAGTTTTCATTCAATTTGTTTCAATAAGGGTGAAACCAAGGTCTCGATGATGTCTTTTTGTTGCTTTTTTTTTTTAGAGGCAAGTCATTTTCCCTCCTTTTTTATGTATTAAATTAAGATGATTTCTTTTTACTAAAGAATTCTGCTCATGTGTATACTCACTTACCACTATACATTCTGGATAAACAGATATTAATTTCATAATTAAAAGTAATCTTGTGTAAATACCCTGCAGGCCTCAGTGAATCAAACACATACTGTGTGTCAGGCCCCCCACTGGCTTCAAGTGGAATGTACTGGCTGGATAATTAGATAGTACATATTTTTTAACCTTATTTGCATGCATATTATATCTTTTGCACACTGACAAGCAGCAGTAACAACAAAAGTCAGATTACCACAGGGAATTCCCACAAAGAAGTCTTCATTCCTTATAATTTGCAGCCTAAATTAAAATAATTTGATCTTTGACAAGGATGAAATGTCAAGCAGAAGGGGGGCCTCTACAAGCCGTGGCCTGTGGCTTCTGAAATCTGCCTAATTTATGTCAGTCACTTCTTAATACATATTTAAGTATTACACGAAAAAGATGATAAATATGCAATCTGACACCTTTGGTATTTCCCTGCTGTTAATTTATAAAGGTCTGGCTTCCCCCAAACTGACTAAAATCATTTAAATAACAGAAGAATTGTCAAATAAGCTGGAGCCAGGGCCTGGCTTCCATTTTCACTCAATATTGAACACAGCAGGTAGTACACTAAGACAATTATTTGACTAGGCCCTAGAACCCCATGGTGACAAGTTACTTTCAGAAGTAGTGTAGGAGCAGTCCTTTGTTCATCTGTGGAAATAGAGTGTATGGTGCAAATAGATTTTTTTTTTATTATTTTTATTGAGCAAGCAGAGTTACATGTGATGATTGAAAAACATCAGTGTATACTATTATTCATGTTTTCATTCTTCAGAGCCTGGCCATGTGTGGTTTTAAGGAAACAGAATAAGTAGTTCTGAGAAGTGCAAAGAAAAAAATATCCTCAAGGAGTCACAAAGAACAAGGACTGATGAAGAACCCTGCAATTCCTGTAAAAGCAGCACAATGTACTTGAATAAACCACAATTTATTAATGGTTTGTTTCCACTAGTTCTTGACCCTGGGTTACCTTCCTCTGTTTGCTTTAACATTATATTCATTAGTCTGGAAATTTTCAGTGCTAGTTCTGATGGAGACCACGAATTGTACACACCAGTTGAGTGCAGGGAAATAAAAGCTGAGGTGAAGGCTATGAAATATAAACAAGTTATGATACTGTGTCAGATAATATTTTCATCTGCTTGGAAGATTTATGATTTTTAAAAAGGTAGCTACAGAGGAAAAGAATATAAAAGCTTAAAAGCTAACAGCCTCAGTTAGTCAATAAATCTTGAATATTTTTATTACGTAGAAAAAAAGGTCGTTAACATATAGTACTACAGGAGCTATTTGTAGAATACAATGTTGTGCTACCATTGTCCACTCTTTTGAGTTTCAAAATAGAATACCAGAAATAAATTTACCTAAAAGAAAAGAAAATGGTTTAATTTTTCTTCTATACTCTCTTTAATTCTATTTTGCAAATGTGTATTGGCCCATATTATATAGAATTGTTAAAGGCAAGTTTTATATGTGAATTTGATGAGAAAATTTTTAAAAAATGTGTAGAACTTTAGAGAGATACAATTGTGGATAACTACTTTGATGAGATGCAACTAATGATAAACTGTAAATATTTTTCCACAGTGAGCCTGATTCTACATGATGATCAGATAAAATACATTCTTAATTTTACTCAATGAAACTTAAAAACATTTTTTTGTTCATTGCATAAAACAGCATGGAGGGACATGCGTATCCAAACCTGCTTTTTGAAAAGTTTCTGCAAAAGTATATTTAATTTGTAAGACCAAACTACTGATGTTTTTGTCAAAAACTACAATGGCAATTAAAATAGACACATATTATAAATGGCTTGACAATCTCTCTTCTGAGATTTGAGACTATGCTGCTCCATATTCTCCATATTTTAAAAAATACATCTTGTAAGTGTTATCTACAATACACAGTGTGATATAGGAGATCATAACGTGACTTCTAGGTAGAGTTTGCTTCTCTGGCAGTCAGTCTAATGGTGGTGATGATGCTGGTCATGGATCAGAGTAGAATGGGGATGTGGCAGGTAAGCAAAAGGGAGTTAGAGGCAAATGTGGCCAACAGGAAACTTGAGACATGTAGACTGTCCACACGCATGGCTGCTGAATATATTGATAGTAGCAGTAATAATACTACAAGGTATCAAGCCTCAGTTATAAGTACTAGCAAGAAACCAGTACAATTCTAAGCAATGATTTCCTTTTGAATTAGAGTCAATGAAAGTTAGAATTTATTGCTAGAATATCAGAATCCTTACCAAAAATTATCTTATTGAAAATAATTTCTGATAAGGAGAGAAGGTTGTTAACTACCCATCTATCCTCTCTCATTTCTCCCTACTCTCCTCACAAAGGAAAATTATCTATTTATCTTAATGAAATGCCGACATTCCTTCCTGCACCTGTCACCTTTCCTCTTTGATATTGGAATAAGACGGTCTTCATTTCCCACTTCATGGGTTCAGTTTTTCTGCCCTTTCACCCACTTTGGTGAAGTCCACACTTTTACCTGTCTTCCTTCAGCATTGCTTCTTGAATTTTATTGCAAATAAAAATCACCTGATAAGCTTTCTAAGAATGTAAATTTACAAGTGCACTTCCCTCACCCCAAGGATTCTGTTTGAGCCAAGGTCCTCCATATGCACGTTGATTTCCCTATCAGTGGGACACATAGTACCCTGAGAATTCTTGCTTTACTACCTTTAAAAACTCAGTGCTTTCCATGTTCTGAGCAACAAGAATCTTGCCTTTCAAATCTTGCAAATTTATTTTGTGTTCTTGACACTCCTCTTTTGTGATATGTTATAATGTGTTGTATTATGTTATGTTAACTCTTGGGAGCATTCAAAGTTATTCAAAACAGATCTCAGTATTTTGGGATAGATATTCTTGGTTTTAAAAATTTGCCATACCTTCTCATTCTTATTCTCCCATTAACTTTGCCTGGGGCATGGAGCAAAATAAATTAAGGATCTTTATACCTTCAATTTCAGATCCTGGCCTGAGATTCATAGGTACACACCTTCCCTCAAACACATTAATACTAACTTTGTGGGTTGTTTTTTCTTTTTTTTAACATTTCATTGGATTTTAATTTATTGCTTGTTTTAATAATAAAGTTAGAAGATAGCTGAAAAATGTACAATAAAAATGTCTACTTTGTGGATCTCTCTCTGTGTCTGTACATTTCTATTTCAATTTCCAATTGATTTATTTTCTTGGATTTAAACATTTAGCTGCAACACAATTTTTGCATCTCTTAAATTATTAAAGAAAACTCAATTCTGCAATGGAATTATAATAGTATAGGATTTTCATGAAGAATTAGTCAGATGACAGGTGTACATCATGCTTAGCAGGAAGCATGACGTATAGTCAGTAATATATAAATCTAAGCTATTATTATCAATTATTATCTCATAATATTAATATTATCCCAGATATTTCCACCTTTTTGGAGGGGGCTCTGTGTATTAAAGAAGAATGTGATTTATTTATTTATTTACTTATTTTGTGTATGTGTATGATTGATTTTTGAAGAAGCCGCTCATAAAACATAAATCCATTACCTGAGGTTCTCTTGTTGCTGAAATGGTTTATTCTCTGAAATGTGTTTTGCAAACCCTAGCTGGTATAGTTTTAGGCCTAATTGGAAGCAACAGCAAATAAAATCAAATTCCCAAATTGCTGTTTTTGTTTTATTAATTACAAAGTAACCTTAGGGTGGAAATTCATATTCTGCTAATATGATAGACTGGGTTCATTAAAAAGTGAGCATAGAGGCAGATTTTGCAGTAGCATCCATCACATAGACATACAGACCCCAATATGAGGATTGAGAGAAATACATAAAACTATAACAGTTTTTACAGATATCCATCAGTAGAATGAGGAACACACAACCACGGCTCTGATTTATAAATGCCAACGCAATGGTGCCCAGAATCAGCCAGTAAATGAAAGAGGTGGTTTGGAGGCGACGTAGTAACATGAATCTAAGAAAAATAACTTAATCCTAGCCTCCAGGTCCCAAGGAGAAGTCTAAATAGTTTTACTGTAAAATGTAAAGCTCTGTGGGTAAAAACCACTCAAATTTATATAATTTTAAACTTTAAAAATTAATATTTTAAACATTTATTTTTATGTGACTGTTTTACTTTATAAAAACATTTTTCTTGAACATTAGTTATTTTGTAACTAATATTTTTCTAAAGATCGGTGGTTTTTCAATCTGTGCTGAAGGGTGGGGAAGGTAAAGAGAGGGAGAGGCAGCAAAGCCTCCACTTTGAATTCAACAACAAACCAAAGCTTTTTATTTAATTTTTTTCATTTTGGCTTCTGTTACAGATTTCTATGAGCATAGGTTTCTGGGGGTAATAAACACTTGAAATTCACTAAATAAAGCAACTTCAAAAAAACAATGATATTTGAAGATAAAAAAGATGGTAGATGTTTTATATAAGTATAAACTTACTTTACATGTAATATAAATCACATAAATACGTGTTTATATTTTATATATAAATACACATCCTATAAATATATATTTATAAATATAAACACATACATAAATATACCTATGCACATTAAGAATAGTGATCACAAAAAACAAAAGTCCTTGCTGAGCCCAAATTCTTCACCTCTGTGATCACTGTCTTTTTAGTTCATCATCTGACCCAGTTATGAAGGGCTCTCTACATTCCATAACCATCAGCTGTGCTACCAATACTAGAACTTGATGGGGAAAATTGTTACATTTGTGAGGTAGCAGCACCCTTGATATTATTATCAATAACAGTAAACTAGAAAATTAGGATAACCAAGAATCTAACCAGGCCGTTAGATCTTATGTGGTCCCAAACTACTGTTTACTGAATGTATTACCTGAACCCATGCAACCAATACCACTTGAACATTTCTTTAAAAGTTAAAATATCAGCTTGTCATCAAGTGTTTGTATTGCTGCTTAGTTCTGTTCCTTTAGTTTTGTCTTTACCACCTATCAAAATATAACTTTTCCTTTTTCTTTAACCTCTAAAATCCTCTTGACATAACTAAGTCATTTTCTTTTATGATCTGTCTCAAAAATTTTGACTTTTATGGTGCCTACATTTTTTTTGGAAGGCAGACTATTTGCTCCAAGTCTTTTAAAAGTGTGTCTTTCTTGCTATCTTTGCTCTCTTTATTGGCTTTTCCACTTCCTATAAATGCAATGGGAAATAACAGGTTTGGGAACTGAGAAAACCTTGTTAATGAATGGGAATGAAATGAAAAGGTATATATTTTAAAACTGTAATCATAAATGTAAGTACAATTTTTGTGAACCATGTTTTAAAATTTATAAAATATTGAGGATTGAAAAGTTTTTAAGTATCTTGCACTATTTTTCTTTCTTTTCAACTACTTTCATCTTAATTCTTCTATCTATACTATGGTCAGTAACTTCTCCATCGATCGCCAAAGATATATTTCACTTCTCAGTCTTTTACACTGTATTGAAACAACACATTACTCAAGTTTAACTTCATGCTAGTATTTTAGATAGTGCGAGATTCCCCACCAAGAAACAGAAATGCCATTTAAAATCTTGGGTAAAGCCACGTGAATTGCTTACAGCGTAATTCATCCCATGCAAACATTAACAACCAAAATTGAACGATTTCCTAATATTATAAAAAGTGATTAATTTTTCTTACTTCTATTTCTACAGATTCATGTAGCTTCTTGCAGGTGGCTGAAAAAGTCTCAGATGTGCCAAATTCAAAATACCAAAATTTGTTCTTCATTCTGCAAAAAAAGAAAGGAAGAAGCCTATTAGGTAACTGTCAATAACAGAAGGGATTTTTTTTTAAATGGGCTATCTTATCTTGTGTCATAAGTAATTGGAAAGGTTTGAGAACATGTGACATCCAAAATGTAATAGATGATCCCATAATTTTCAAGCTTAAAAGTTGGTGTCAAATTGTAATGCTTGGCCCCTGAGGGGGTTACAGAAATGTGTTGATCTGACAGACTCAAGTATAATTTTGACTTTTCTATCTACTGATTGAACAGATTTTTAAAGGTGGTTTTACTGCTTACTATTCTTAGCTTGTTCTTAGACAACTTGATTTTAGAACCAGCCACTCTGTAACCATAAAGACAGACAAATCTGGGTTTTTCATGAGGAAATAAAAAGGTAAAACTCATATATGCTAAATATTTCTAACTGGATATGCATTCCCTAGAAATTGACTGGATGACTGGAAAGCATATCAAAAAGAAAAGAATACCAATAAATTCAGTAACTTTGGGGTAGACACTGATTATTTTTAAGGCACTGTCTTCTTTCATATGACCAACACAAGGAAATTATAACATATATTGAAAGAAATAAAGAAGGACTACGAATGTTGTGTGTCTAAGAACACTGCAAGGAAAATATGTTTAATCAGATTTCAGTATTGATGGTCTTGAAATGAGATGCTTGAAATTTTTGTTTGCAATAACCCAATAACCATATCTTTGACCCCTGTTCCAGGTAATTAAACTTATGATCATTAAATATAATTTCTTGGAGGCTGACCAAATTCCTGTATTATCCAGGATTGGATTTAAAATCATCCTCATTAAAAAATGTACCATTTTTAATTATATAGAATTCTAATAAAGTACTAAGCCCTAAATTAGAGGAAAATAAGGCAAAATATATACATATTTTCACACATAACCAAAAAAGCAGAAACTTTTGGTTTGGTTTTCAGATATATTTCTCACAACAAATTATTCTCTCTGACTTGCAAATATTGGTATCTCCTTTTTAGATTGGGAAACTTATGAAAATCAACAATTAAAAGTACATTTGGCAAGGACCTTACTACTGAATTCAACTTTATTATTAGTTATAAAAAATGGCAAGCAAGTTAATACCCAGTTTATTAACATACTCTATGAATAAAGTTAGATATAAAATTTTAAAATGTAAAAGTAATTTTTTTTTTTGGCATGGGCAGGCACTGGGAATCGAACCCAGGTCTCCGGCATGGCAGGCGAGAGCTCTGCCCGCTGAGCCACCATGGCCCTCCCGTAAAAGTAATTTTGTATTATCTATGCAGACATGTTCAATGATATTTAGGTTCACACAAGGTTTTGTTTGCTCACAAAATTTTCACTAGGTCCTTTTGCATTGGCGTATTCAGTTCTCTTAAAGCAATCTTAAGACCAAAATACGGTTTGTGGGATTCTAGCATCCTGAATCCTTATTCTCTTCTAGAAAATATGCTTCCTTAAATTACAGCCTGATTTCATATTTATTAGCATAGATAGATGATAGCTAGTTACATAAATAGAATAGATATAAATATATACAAAAAGACCTGTGGGTCGGTGCCTATTTACAAGTCCATGTTAAATTAGTACAAATATCTACTTTATAGAATGTATGTGCTTTGCAAATTTACAACTCACTGAAGTTATGTAAAATTAAAACTATTTTTCTATTCTCACTGGAAAAATGGAAGTATATTCTGATGGAAAATATGTCACTCAGTAAATATGAGAAGAAAATATTAGTATGTATGACTTGGCCTCAAGACATCCTTAAAAGAATAATTAGTGGATATTTTATGACGCTGGAAATTGTTTTCCTACATTCAAGAGGGTTTTGCTGGTTTTTGTTTTTTTATGCTGGCTTTTCTCCAGAACTTCCTAAATTCATTCATTCATTTATTCATGCTCTCAATAAATATCTAGTGAGAATATTCTTTTCCATATGCTATAGTGTATTGTATTAAACTCTTAAGAAGATAAATATAATTTTCTTTGTCCCCAAGGGGTTCAGAATGTGGCAAGATTATTGGTATATAAAAATAAAAGAAAGTTAATTTTCTAAATGAAATATGAACAAACTATTGTGATAACATACCTCAATGAACCAACTAATTTTGCCTCAGGGAGTCCAGAAAGCTTTACATGAGAAGGTGGCATTATAATGGATAAAAGTAAAAGGAAGACGAGACAAGTTCTAGGCATTTTAGAAGTGCAATATGATGTAAAGAGATGCTGATGTAGTAGGGTCTGTTTTGGAAAACATATGCCAAGTTAGGTTGTCTGGACTTGAATTTATAGATTAATAGAAAGTTGGCAGAGTTTATTAGCAGTGGCATAATCTGGCCCATGTTGTTTAATGGGGAAATAAGTCTAACAGAAATTTTTAAAAGTGGGCCAGAATATGAAAATGCTGGCGTTGTTGACAGAAATGTAGCTAGCAAAATTGTGCAAGTGACATATAATTGAAGGTCTAAAGTGACAAGGGAAATGGAGAAGAGAGGATAGAAGCAGGAGATAAACTGAGTAGAATCAATAGAAATGGGTGATATCTGATTATACCAATTTATGCCATAAATTGGCTCTCTCTGAATGCATGCATGAAACAGCAACATGCTACTACAACAGAAGTGCTGTGGGTTTATATTTTGACAGGTGCTATTATCTAACATGTATTTTATTCCAGTTTGAACATTAAATAAACAATGGAAATTTATCAAGCTTTCAGTTGAAAATAGAATAAATGCATTAGAAATAAAAGAAAATTTATTAAATAAATATATTTAATAAATATAAAAGCATCATCCCCTATTTTTCCATTCTTTCCATAAAGAATCTTCATACTTTCTTTAGAATAAGTGGTGTTTATTTGAGTTAACTAAGATTCACTCATCTTAGCAAACACATCAAAAGAAACAGAAATTCTGAGAATTTACATTCAGCTTTTATTCACCATATTAGTTAGCATTACTGCTCATGTGCAAAAGCTACTTTAAATTCTCTATTATTACAACCATTTTATGTTTCACTTAGATAAATATATGAAGGTAATAAAAAGCACATAGAATCAGATACCTCATGACAAATTAAAGGCTGTTAAATTTTATTTTTAAAATCAAACTGGTCTTTAGGTTGTAGGAATGCAAAAAAGCACATTTAAACATGTATGCTGTTTATTTTTATGGGTCACATTAGAAACCGATCCAAATAATTCAAACTCAAATTTGTCAGGAAAAAAAATATATAACTTTGGCCTTTAAAAATAAGGTACCTGAGAATTCAACCCACTATGAAATGTTCGTGACAAAGTCAGATTTATTATATTCTTGGACAGGTTTGTGATTCTAGGTCTGATGAAAAATGTCCTACAAACTCTGCAAAATTTCTTCATATAATTATAACCGTAAGTCATTATATTAATCCCGATTTCAATGAATTTAATTATAAACTACAGATTTCAGTTTAATATTCAATGCACTTGGCTACCAGATGTTCAGGTATATATAAAGAAATTACTTCCATTCATCAGGCAGTTTCTTCTTAAAGGTAATTTTACCTTTTTTACATATCCTCAGAGAAATGTGAATTATCAGAGATTTGTTCAAGCAAAACGCATCATTCTAATTATGAAATTTAGTTAATATTTAGTTTCTAAAGTTCATAATTTTAAAATAGGTAATTTAATTCCTAGGAATATATTTTAAAATATATCTTCCTGGCTTTTTTTTTGTATTGTGTGGGGGGGGTGTATGTGTTTTGGCTTTCGTATCTAAGTAATATTAACGCATCAAATATAAAACAAACCAGTCAAACAAAAATGAAGGGGCTGTGTATTTCTTAAAATGATACAAAAGTACTCAATTAGATATGAAGCTCATTTCTAATAAAGATACAACATAAAGTGGGGCATGATATTGGTTCATTCATCTTACTAAGTATGCTCAGAAGTCATAAACATAGAAAAGGTGCTTTTAGTGAAATCACTCTTAAAATAAAGGTCAATTTTTTCTCTTAGAGGTGTATTTCTTTTATTATTTTTGTGTGTATTTAGTGGGAATTAGGAGACATAGGAAGATCATTTAACACATAGAAAACCGAGAAGACCTGTATGAAACACATGGACCCCTTTTCCAGCAGTCTTGAGGAAGAAAGACTGCTGCGTGGGCAACATGCTCATAAATTCCTTGTGACCTTTGCTTTCAGATGAAAGCAAAACTATAATGTCCTAAGTAGCTTACTTAAAATGGAATTAAAACCAATATACTTTTAAAACTTATTTAAGGATGCTTCAAAAATCTAATCTTTAAAAAAAAAAATCTAATCTTTTAAAATTTGCTTTTGTATACTTTTGTCCTACCCTATTTCGATCTGGTTTTAAAATAATTTTATCATGGATTATAAAGTTTCTAATAATTTAATAATTTCATCTTATTAATAAAATTCAATCTCACAATTAGGTGACATAGCTTGAATGCCTTTTAGGACTTTTGGAATTTGCTGATGCTGGTGATGGGTGAAGTGGAACTGTTGACTTTATTAATGTAATAGCATAAGTAGATCAGTTCAGTCTTAGTCACTACTCATTAGCAATAATGTCACACCAAACATAGGTTATGGAGTTTATGCATCTAGACTTAAACATAGGGAGGTACTACTTGTAAAGAAATGCCGTGAGTCAAATTGAAGGGCCCCTGTGGGACTCGATTTCACCAATGAGCAGAGTGGAAGCAGCAGCCTGAGGAAGAAAAAGGACTTCCTCGAGTAGCTGCAACAGGAGAGCACATGCAGGGTAACTGGATTTAACAGTGCAACAACCCTAGAGTAGAAGCGGGGGGATAGTGAGGCACAGTTGCACCTCATGTTTGTCATCTCTTGACATCTCCTTTGGAAGCCAAGGGCCATCTGTGTGGCATTCAGCAATGTGCATATATTGAGAACTAAGTCCTGACCCAATGCAAATAAAATCAGCCATTTTTTTTCTTTTGATTGGCAACTAGAAATTCACTGTTAAATGGTAATGAAAAAAGTTGTTCAAAGTATTAAAAAATGGAATGATTGAGAACTCTTATGTCAACTTATAAAAATTATTGTAGCAAACATCTGAGTATACAAAGGTTACATATTTGCTTGTAGGAACTTGGAATTACAATTATTATGGTAATTATTATTCATATGAACATCCTAGTGGTGGAAGTGACCTGATATTCTATATCATTGTATCTGTATCATAAAGAGAACAACTAGGTTTAATTTAAACCCTCAAACCCAAATTGGGTTGTTTTTTTCACAGCAATTTATGCTTCTCTCACAGTAAGAGAATAATGTTGATAATATTATTTCATAAGAAAGAAAGACTGCTACAACGACTACAGTGGGGACATTTTATATGCACTCTGAAGAAAGCAAACATTTCTCATGCTTTTAAACAATAAGGAGGAAGCTAAATTTCTTTAAGTGACATAGAAAAATGCTTGTATCTGATGCTCATTCATAAGATGTGCTTGTGAATCCCAGGGAGACAATGAAACAAGCTATAGAAACTTCAAACAGAATCATATAATTCTCCATCTTAGTTTCTAAAAAAAAGATGTATAGTCTAAAAATAACAATTCTTAACCTGAATTACTTTTGTAAGAGTAAAGAGAGTTCCTCATACTTAAATATATGAAAATTATGCATCCAAAATGAAATATTCTAGTATGATTTTTCAATTATTTCAACAGTTCTCCTTCAAAAAGAAAAAAATAATATGTGGGTGAGGAAAAGTGGCTGGATGGATCACGATATTTTCTATCATAATAGTAACTGATTATTTCTTTTCTGAATATTCTGTTTTTCTCTATATTCTATATTACATATTAGAATTAACTATTAGGAGAGTTAAAAAGGGGAAAAGTTTAAAGCAGTGGCAAAATCACCTTTTCAAGTTCATATCAAAGAGGGCAGTGTGTGTGTGTGTGTGTGTGTGTAGTAAGAACCTTAAGAACAGTGATTCTATTTGGATATGATTATTTCAACAGCAGCGAGTAATATGGTAGATATATTTGGATAAAGAATCCCCTATATTACTTCATGAAAAATTTTGGATTCTCTTTGCTATGATGTAGATAAATTAATAATGACCTAAAATATAAAATTAAACCTATAAAACGTTTCAATGATAACCAGCATATTTAGAACAGAATATCTTTCAATAATAATTAGACATTTAATATTAAAATAAATATTTCATAATGATAGAAATGTTTCCCTAAGAAAATTGTTATGAAGATTAAGATTTACTTCAGTAGTAATTGCTTTTGTTAGAGAACATGGCATTGTCATCGGAGAGCCCACTGAGGTTTAGAAATGATTTTCCCAGCATCTCATGGGAAGTAGCAAATTCAAACTCAGGAAATCCTACCTTCTTTTCCATAGGGTCCCTAATTAAATGCAACAAAGGCATTTTTTTTTCTAAACCGTAAGGAAAATGTCTAAGGTCAGATGGGTCATCATTATTATATATTTTTAATTTTAAAAGTTCTTTTATTCCTCTTTCCTGAAATAAGAATCTTAAGACGACCGAGTATTCTGGACTGGCCAAGGACACCTTGGCGGCTTCTAGGAAAGATTTTCCTCCTCGAAAAGAGACAAGCACAAATGACAGCTCTGTCCCTTTTTTCCTATGTTTGCACGTTGTCAAGGTATTAGTCTACTGGGGCTGACATGACAAAATACCACAAACCAGCTGGCTTCAACAAGTTATTGGCACACAATCTGGAGGCTAGAAGTCCAAAATCCCACTCTGAGTAGACCACGGGCCTTCCCTGAAGCCTGCAGCTCTGACGGGGCTGGCTGGCTCTCCGCCTGTTCGTCCTGCACTTTGTCACACAGTTCTTTATGTGTGCTCCTGTGGCTTGTACTTTGGTGACCAAATGTCCTTTCCTTATATGACTCCAGTTGTACCAAGCGAAGGCCCACCCTGCTTCCGTGTGGTCTTTTCTTAATAGGATCTTTGAAGATCCCATTTATAGAACAATTCATATCAACAGGACCAGGGATTAGGGTTTGAATGCTCTTGTGGGGCATGTAATTTGATCTGCCACATAAAGGAAGGCATCATCATTGGAACTGAAGCAGCCTTCTTGCTCTAAGAAGGAAAAGGCAAGGGAAATGCAGAGATTCTGACCCAGATCCCAGAGAAAGTTAAACTCCCTAATTAGCCAACCTTGAAACAATCTGTCTATGGATTTCTTCTTACATGAGATTTAAAAATAGACTCATAGTTTGATTTGTGTATTCTGTTTCTTACAGCCAAAAGCACACTGACAAAACAGCCCATCATAAATTATTGGAAAATTTTTACTTATATTATTATCAATGAGTATATTTTGAAAATTTAAATGAGGTGACACAATACTATTTCTCTACATGTAAACTTTGGAGGTGACTCACATAAAGGAATTAAGGTGGAGAATTTCTGTTCAGCATAATTCCTTGTGCTTGTCTTGAGATCAGATGTAAAAATACCACTAAATACATTTTTTTCAGCTGACTTGCTATTCCCCTGAATTTCCTAAGAATTATGTTTGAAATAATCTTGATTTGAAAGCATAACACCTCTTTTCGAAGTGCCTTCAATTTGCATCTGATCCTGTTCTCATGGCCCAAACAGTCTATATAGACTAATAAGCAACTAGGAAATTCATTTTGCTGCCACATTATTCTATCATATATCCAATAACTTGGAAATAGAGTCATCTTTTGTTATTTGTGTTAGTAAAATACACCCTGATGTATGATCAGCAGAAATAATAAAGGTATAGGAAGTCTCACTAATAATAGGAACATGTTGAGCCTAGCCAAAATTGACATTGAAAAAGTTGGAGATTATAAAAATGTATTATAATTTTCAAAAATATAATTTGTTCAGCTCCATATAAATGGTCTTCAATACATTTAAAATCAAAATGGGGAGGGCACTACACTGCAAGAATGAGCTTGTCTCCAGGCCTGACTCTGGATGTCAGGGGAAGCTAGTTTCCTCCCCTCTCTGGTAGGATAGGAAGACTTTATTCAACACAGTAAGCATCTACTCCAGGCAGGGTACTATGATACGCAGTGGGATGAAGTTTGTACACAGGACAGAGGCAGTCCCTGCTTTCATGAAGCTTACTTTCTAGTCAAATAAAAATATTTCTAATTATTAAACACCATTTGTGGTAAATGCTAAAAAGGTGTGCAGGATGATGAAGGAAGGGAAGTGGTCAGGTTTTCCAAAGACGCTGTGTGATGGAATTCCTCACCTCATCCTATTTCTTTTGCACTAATTCCATAATTACCCAGGAATATGGGAGTTAATTTGGCTTTCCATGGATTTTGAAATAAAAAACGTGATGTTATGGATTGTGAAATTGTGTATTCTAATCCTTAGACAGGAATTACCACCACCAGCCTTCTATTTTATATTTTGCATGACTTACTTTGTAAGCTTCAACAGGTCATTAAGAACTTCTGGATGCCATGATGCCATTTATGTTTCTGAACTCACCCATAGGAGGATAAGACCCTCCATATTTGTGTGATGGTCACACGAACAAGACTCTATCTGTTGAGACACCTGTGGGAAAGCCCAGCCAGCCTTCTTAGACACCAGAGAACACCAGCAAGATAATACTAATTGAACACATTGTGCTGGCTAGCAAAAGAATCGCTTGCACCATTCTCTTTTTTCTACCATCACCCATTGCTTCCTCACATATATTTGCTTTCACTGAATGTATGAAGCTAATCAATTATTTAAGCCCACATATAAGAATATAAAGGTTCTTTAGCTTTGGTACAGTTCACAAGATATTTAAGGAGCACCTACTATGTTTTAGGAAAATAAATTAAATGTAGAAGTTTCAGTAGATTTGTCAATAAACACTGCCTAATTAAAACAGTCAATTCTATCAATTCCTGGGCAACACATTACATTTAGATTGTAAATGACTGCTAACTTCAAAAATAGCAAAAATTGCATGAGGTCCCCCATTATTAAACCAAATAACCTTGTTCAATAGCATTTGCTTTGTATGTTAAAATATGAGGATACCTGAAATCATTGGATTTTACACATATTTTTGGAAAATATATTTCCTTCATCACAGAAAAGCCAACTAATTTCTATTAATATCCTCAGTGTCATAGAATAGCAGTTTAAATCAATAATTATGCATCTTAAGAACATATTCCTTCTTGGAGCAGCTAGAAGAAAAAACAAAATATCGTGGAATTGTAGTTCATATCAAACTTTAAAATATGTTCTATAACTACTTGTTAAAATGTACTTGGAAATTTATTACTTTATATATATATATATGCCATATTTTGCAATAAAAAATAAGAAAAGAGCACATTCCACCATGTTATATTTTAATCTGCTTTTCCCCAACCAATTTTTAGATACCATATTTTGTAAAACTTGCAAAACAATTGCACTTCCCTCACTCCTTCACACTTTATTTCCCTTACCTACATTCAGTGAAGACTATCACAGTTTCACAAACTAAAAAATACTTCTAATAAAACTTGTTTCTATTCTCTGAAAATTATTTAAGTGTTTTACCTTTTGTTTTACTTCACACATCAGCAATTCTTTTACAATGTAACAAGAAGTACAACTTTGCATTTTGCAAATGTTGTTCACCTTAAAACTTCTCTCACACTAAAACTAAGAAAAAAAGACAATTCTCTTTTTTTCCAATGCTATAAAAAAGTGGTTTTACAAATACATTAACAATCTTGCATAAAAAGATAGGTGAGGGGAATTGGACTACTTGAATTATGTTGCAAAATATTGATATTTTTATCAAAATGAACAATTATATGGTCTAGCACATGAATCAGTGAATCCATTATTTGGATTGCATTTTTTTGCCACTGATTAATAGCTGGAGGGACTCAGATGACTCCCTGAAATATCATGATGTTTTTGTTTCCAGTCAAGATGCTATAATTTAT
Source organism: Tamandua tetradactyla (assembly GCF_023851605.1). Taxonomy (NCBI): domain Eukaryota; kingdom Metazoa; phylum Chordata; class Mammalia; order Pilosa; family Myrmecophagidae; genus Tamandua; species Tamandua tetradactyla. The sequence goes on along the minus strand of NC_135327.1, from coordinate 110,040,569 downwards.
ATAAAATATTCAGGCAGACTTATACATAAACTAATTGACAGATGTAGGCATTATCATTTGGGGATTAATCATTGTGCAGATACATGCAAGTGCATGTTGGGTAATTCTAAGATGGATGTTAAGGAAACATTTCCTTTCTTTCTGTCCCCAATAGTGTCTACTGTTATATTTTTTAAAATATGCCTAGCTATATATTATTTTCTCCTGTTTACAAGTCTGCCTAAAGAAGCAAATAATAAATAGAGACAAATTCTATTTGGAAACAGTCTTATAAGACAAAACTATTTTTAATTTGCATTGCCTTCTACAAATCTGTAAACCATCAGTTTTTTCCCAGTATTAAAATATTAGCTGCATGTGGCATTGATTTCCAGGTTTTAAATAAAAATTTATCTGTATTTTTCAACTGCAGCAGCAAATAAAATGAGGTCCTTTCTTATAACAGTTGTACTGCAACCTGGACCTAGGTCAGGATTGGAAGTCATCACCTTCTGAATGTTAATGGATATAGTTACTCAATTGACTCTTCATTTAGTGGTGTTTCCTATTTTCAACATATGTCAGCATATATTGATAGATTTTAGAGACTGAAAGAATAGCACATTGTCATTGACTTTTTAGTGGGTGGCCAAATATTAATGAAATAAATCTTAACTATTATTCTTACATATGCAACATGTTTTAGCATCACTAAAACTTGCCACAGCTCATTATTATGGATACATGGACACAAATATGTGAGTGGGACCTCTATTACTCATTCAGCTATTTCCAGAAATAATTTCCAGAAATAACTGATCCTTTGAAACAGATCACAAGGATAATAGGACAAAAAAAAGACCAAAGAAAGATGTCTATTATTTTTTCTATTTCATTCATTCAACAAATATTTCTTGAGCATGTATTATGAGTCGGGACCTATTACTATTGCTGGAAGTTCATGAGTGATTAAAACAGATAAAGTCACTGTTCTTATATTGTCCACAGCCATTATTTGCCTAAACGTGAAATTAGATTGCCTATCATCGCTTAGGGTTAAAGAAACTCTTCATTTCTCCTCATCTGTATTGTAGAGTGTATATAAAATAAAAGTCCCCATAAAACATAGAATAGTTAATTGAATCAATGCCTGAACTGGTCTTTAAAAGTAAATTGTGATTATATTCATAAGTAATGAATTAATTAAAATATTTTTGAAAATTCTGGTAAATTGTTTAATAGAAACAAACTTTTCCTATTCCAGTATTCATGCCCTTTTGTAATGGGATTGTGCCACTTCTTCCTTCCAGAGGTGAAATATTCTTCTCTACCACCTTGTATTTGGCTAACCTTGTGACTTGCTTTGACCCACAGGATGTAGCAGAAGTAATGTCAGGGGACATCTGGAATCTAAGCATCAGGGGACTTTTAATGTCCCCTCCTCCCTTTTGGAATAGTGTCCTGAGACCTCTATGTTGTAGAGAAGCTCAGGATGGAAAATGACATGGAGAGGAAACTTAATGTCCTAGCTGAGTACAGTCCCCAGGTCATCCACCAGCGTACTGTAGCAGCAAGAGAGACAAGCAGGAAAACAATCAGCCAGCACAGAAATACAAGAAATAATTAATTACTGTTCTTTTAAGCCACTATGTTATATATAGTTGTGCTGTGTTATATAGAAATAGATAACTGATATAAAATCTTATTATGTACCAGGGACTGTGCTATGTACAAACATAAAAGTCAGCAAAAGTTTCCATAAGCTCTGCCTCCAGTCTCTGCCTTACAGTATTATGGAGAAAATAGTAATTCCTCAAAAACTCACAATAATACTGTGACATTGCTATGTTAATACATGAAAGAAGAAAAAATAAAAATATTTCATAAGGAGTTATAAGTACTGAGAGGGAAACATATTTCTTGTACCGGTGGCTGTAAGAACAAAGGCCCTGTGGTAGAAAGAAACAGATACCCAAAACCAATTGAAGGAAGACCAAAGAACCTGGAGCAGAAAGACAGCATTAGCTTATTGTGAGATAAGATTGTGCTGGTAGGTTATGGACAGACGTTTAGCCACAAAGCATATTTGTGTTATGATGGATACTGGTTAGTACCAATGCCTATATAAAAATATGCATAAAATGTATAAATTTACTTGTGTACATACACTTTAGCTTTAGGATGTCATTATTTGCTGCATGAGCATTCAGGCAATGGCAGTAAAACATGTTTCTAAAAAATCAATTGCATATTCCTAAAAAATCATAAGAAGTCATGAAAGAAGTAATGAAATCCTGATGCATATGACAACATGAATGAACTTTGAGGACATTATGTTGAGTGAAATAAGCCAGACACAAAAGGACACATATTGCATAGTTTCACTAATATGAACTAATTATAGTAGGCAAACCCATGGAGTTAAACTCTAGAGTATAGGATATCAGGGGATAGATTGAGAATAGAGAATAGGGAGCTGATGCTTAATTTATACAGAATTTTTAATAAGATTGATTGTAAATGTTGGGAAATGGATAGCGGTGATGGTAGCACATTATTGTGAGTGTAATTAACATCACTGAATTATGGGTGTGGTTGTGGTTGACAGGAGAAGTTTAGGGTTGTATATGCCACTAGAAGGAAAGCTAGAGGATGAAACATGGGACTGTTAACACTGTGACGCCTGTTGTGGATGACGACTCTGGTTAATAGTACAAATATAAGAATATTCTTCCATGAATTGGAACAAATGTACGCACTATTACAAGGTGTAAATAATAGGGTGGTATATGAGGAAAATACAAATAATGCAAACTATGGACTATTGATAAGTGTAATGTTGTACTATTTCATCAGTTGTAACAAAAGTAACATAACAATGTTAAGGGTCAACAATAGGAGGGTTTGAGAGGTATGGGACTTTTATTTTGGAGCAATGAAATGTTACCAAATTGATTGTGGGTGATGGATGCATAACTGTGATGATACTGAAAGCCATTTATTGTGCACTTTGGATGGATTGTATGGTGTGTGAATAAAACTGTCTAAAAAAAGCAGTTGATGCAGTGCTTGAATTTCATTGTCAAAAATTCTTGCATCTCAAAACTCTCAGAGTTGAAGCTAAGCAAACTAAATAAATTTAATAATGAAAATGAGTTAGAGAGAAACAAAGTTTGGTAATTGTTGTATTTGTTTTCCAATTGCATAAGTAGACTTTTATATAGAAGAAAAAGAAAATGTTAGGGCAGATAAATACAGTACTATAACCAGGCAAATCAACAAGGGTCCACTATATGATTGACTCTGTATTATGTGGTCATTAACTTCATTAATTCAGTATAATACAAGGGGTTTGTAACATACCGAAAGAGTAATGAAATTTCTCACACTCATTTATTGTTCACATAAAAGTAAAGTGTTAAGGTGAAAAAGTAACGTCAATTATTTCCTATCATATAAAACTAGCAAAATACTTCTGTTGGGAACAAAGTCTTGTTTTCCTCCAAGCTAAAAAAATATAGTCTATACACCTAACAATGAACAATCCAGGGAGTTCCCCTCCTTTACCTACTAGATGCATATTAAAATTATTTACAGTAGGACTTCAGGTGATCAGAATGAGGATGCATTTGGGGGGATTATGGGTTTAAGTAATAACTCTTAAAGCAAGGCAAGCAAAAAAAAAAAAAAAATCCTGAATACTTTTTGTAACATTCAATCGTCACAATAGAGTAATTTTCTCTCATCAGCCATAAATCTATCTTCTTGATAATACTTAGGTAAAATCATTTTCATTGTAGCACATAATATATATTAATAAGCTACTAGACTTTTTCTATTATTCTACTTTCCTTTCCACTTTAGATTTAACAATCATAAAATAATCACTGCTCTGCTTGCGAATGAATCATATGCAATAGTAAGGAAATAGCCAAGAAGGAGACGCCGCCCGTGAGAGATTTAATCATAGGAAATGGCTGACTTTTTATTTCCAATAACCGTCTGCACTCATGGTAAATCAGGTGCTAATGAAGCTCAGACCCAGACTGTACAGGAGCATAAATCTCAGGAACCAAAAGTCATGGAGCAACAGACCTCAGAAATCAGAATTTTCTAAGGAAACACACTAAGATTATCATATAGAAGGTCACCATCTGCAAATGTGTCACATAAATGAATATATTTGGTAGTCCTAATACCACTTCATGACACTGGCTGTAAACATCAAATCTGTGCCTTTCTTTTGAGACTTAGCACTTTCAAAGATAATGAGCAACTTACATGGCTTTACATCTTCTCCTACACAGTCAACATCTTGAGGGGAGAGGCTGGCCATGCTGGTCTCATTTCTGTGTCCTTCATAGTATTTTGTACTTATAAGTACTCAATATTTGAAGAAAGAATTATGGGAATAAAATTATTGATTGTGTAGTATCATGCTTTCAGAGAAGAAAGGTACTACAGAATTTTATTTTTTTCTGGAGTGAGGAAGCCAGGTCTCAATTGGATAGAATTAATGCTAGATATGGGATTAGACCCAAGCCTTCTGATATCCAGTGTCTTTCTGTCATCATTATTCTCAACGTCATGGCTTGTTCAATCACTATTGGGATGATATGAACAACAGGAAGTGAGACAGAGGAAGAGAGAAAAGGGGCAGATAGGTGCCTACAGTACAAAGGACAAATTCTGTGTTACGAAACACACTAAAGTCTGAGGACTTGACAAAATATTGACTTTTTCTATACGTTGGTGTAAAAGATGGAGCCTTTCTATGCTCATGATTATTAACAATTACCTATTTAGCCATTTGCAAATAATACAAAAGCACGGTGTTACAAACACAGGTAAAGATAGATGTATTCTGTTAACACTGGAGCCGACCGAAATTCCCCAGCAGTCCCAGCTTAGCTTGGCCTTATCATTCTCCATTTGTTACCGCTTATGCAGAAGTCCCAGTGAAGTGCTAAAAAGACTTTACCCTCACTTTTATAAAAATAAAACTACAAAGAACTAAAAAGAAATCTAGTTACTAGAGCCAATCCTAGTTAAAAGAACACTAAAATTAGTCTTCCAAGCCTGTAAATAGCTTTATGAATAACATGAAGTGGATATGTGGAGCAGTGGTTCTTAATTTTCTGTGTCCATGGATATTTTGAGAATTTGATCACAGTCATGAACCTTCTTCCTTGAAATACACATATAACACTTATACACAGGATTATACCTAAAATCTCAGGGATTATTTTACAGTTTTCCTGAAGCTTATTCATAGTGCCCAGGTCTATGTAAATTCAAATTAACAGTCCTGGTTATATGTTTGCAAATTTGGTGATTAAAAAACATCTTCAGTGGTATGCATCATAAATGACAGACCTTGAACATAAATTATATGTTCATTTATTTTCTGAAGTTATTTGATAAAAACATTTATTGTATTAGGTAACAAATACCATTTTCAAACTGCATCTTCATGTATCTACATCAAATCCACATGAAACTAAATGATGTTTTAATGTTTCTTTCTGTTTAAAACTGAGAAGACAGGCGAATTTTATCATTAAAAAGATATCTGAGGATGGGACTTATATATCCGGATGTAATTGTTGCATGATCTCTACGTAGTTATTGTTATATTCTCATACTGCTGCTACATTATGTTAATAATAAGAATCCACTAAGTTAGGGCTGCTTACATTTGATGAATAGATGTTAGTCCATACTTCTGCTTCTGTCAAATTTTCCTCGTTATGTGCCAGATAAATTTGCATCTGAGCTATTAAAACTCAATTTGTTGTTAGGTAGAGGAGTATTGGTAAATGGATCCTAGATATTATCTTCACTTTTACTTTCCTATGTTTAAACCCATGGCAAAGAATACTTGAAGTCAAATCCTAGTCTATTCTCAATTTAACAAATATTCTGAACTGAGAGGGGATTATATGGCATCTAATAGTATAATTAGGCATATTTTTAAAATTATTATTGAGTGATGTTAGCAAAATCTAAATATTAGATTTGAGCTTTAAATTTTCTTCAAAAATTTTCCTTAGAAAGAAACATAGCTTTATAATGATATACATTATTGTGTTGAAGATTTTAGAAAATTCACATTCTCAGGGACTCAAATACATTCCTAGGCAAAACATATAAATTTTATAAATGGCAAATTTGCTTTGAAAATTATGGCTCTATTCAATTATAAACTTTGAATCTGCCCATTTATTTTTATCTGTGTCTACTTCTACTACTGTGGCCCACATGGTTATCATTGCTTGCCTTATTTCAGGAATGCAGTTTCACAAATAACTCCACCTTCCCACTTCTGTGATGATGGTAGGGTTTCGCCTCCTGGCACACCTAATGGTGGGATGGAGGCACATGGCTAGTTTTGACCAATCAGAGGTAAGTGAGCATGATGTGCTTCATTTTATGACTGTCACCTTCACTTGTTAAAGTGCGATCCTCTGATACACTGAATAGTTAGGTGCTAGGTATTAGCTGTACTGTTACCTTGGATCCCTGATTGGATAGACTAAACGAAGCTCTGCTGCCACCGTAAAGGACATGGAACACAATGGAAAAGAATCCCTTGTGATTTTAAGTCACTGTTATTTGGGGTTGTTTATTACCTTGGTGTAACCCTTCTTATCATGTTAAAAACATGCTCTAATATGTCTTTCCAACACTGTGGCTCCACTCCCAAATCCTTCTCTAAAAGAGAAGCATGTTTTTGTTTGATTGTTTCTTTCAATTTGTGAAACAGTGCCTGATACATTAAAGAATGATGACTGAAGGGATGCTATCAGAGAGTAAATATTTTAAAAATATTTATTTTATTTAAAGTGTATTCTGAAGAGTGAGCTAGTTCTTTGTCCAATGTAGAGTCTCAGTTCATTTTTAAAATGTTAGTTTCATCAAAACTCTTAGCCTCATTTAAAGTAAGACTTCTTCCGTATCTCGGCTCAGCATTCCTGCATGAAGAAAGTCTGCAAAAGAGAGAAGGGCTTCCATGCTTGCTTCTCCACTCATGTCTCACCTAGAACTGTTCCTCTTCCTTTCCTTCTTGCTGTAACTGAAAAGTTAGGATTTAAGGGAGGATTATGATAACTGAGTTATTATAGACATATTCTTTTTCACTTTCTGATATATTAGAGTAGACAGAGGGAAATACCTGAAATCTTTGAACTGTTTTCCAGCTGCCTTGATTTCTGGTAATGATTATATAGCCTTTATATTGTACCTTTGTAACTAACTTGATTTGTACCAATTTATTCCATACTTTTTTCTACTTTAGGGTCTTGTGATCACTAAAGACAGCCCCTAATGAAGGGTCTTGGATCAGCCCAGAACTAACCCACCCCAAGTCTAAAATTACCTTGAAAACCAAAACTGGATCTTACCAAAATGGGCCTACCTGATGTGCTTAGTAGCTTAGACTTTAACCTACACACCACCTATACTTCAGTATAATACTAAAAATCATGCCCATCATCATATTAAGGCCATCATTTTACATACTTTCTGTGACTAAGCGTGTAATCAATCTCCACATGCTCAATAATTAGATCACCTCTAATTACATAATCTGGGATTACTGTGCCCATTATCCTAAAAGCTGCAAATCATTTAATGCCATAAAACCATCAGAGTTACTGAAGTTCAGGAGACAGATTTTGGGGCCAATAGGCCATCTGATCCCCTGCTTCGCATCTAGCAATGAACTTTTTCTCTCTTTGAAATCCTGAAGTCTCAGGAATTGGCCATTTGAGAGCATCACGCAAAATAACCCATCACCTTTGTCTGGTGACATTGCTACTTATATACTTTGACTCCTCCAGAATGGAATAAAGGGGTGGGGGGAGAGGATAGCACCTCCTTGATTTGTACCACGGTGGAGAACGTCCCTTTACTTTCTAGGTTTTCCACATTTTAGAAATTGCCTTTTCTCTTGGATCCTTGCTTTCATTCTTCAGAGTGGTCTCCCTATACTTCCTTGGAGTCCTCCCTCCCAATGCTGAGAATGTCAAAACTCCAGCAGGTCCATCATGACCTCCTCCACATCCTCTTGTCATCTGCTACTCTAACCTCCATTTTCTTCTGATGAGGTTCCTTTGCCCTAGGTTCTAAAACAGTCCCAATTCAGCTAGCTTACCCCCACCTGACTTCTTTTTACAGAGCTCACATATCAGGCCCACATGATGCATGCTCTAGAGAAAACAATTATTCCTCTTCTCTGCTGTAAGGAGACACGTGTCACCTTCCTGTCCTTTATGGCTCTCAGGTATGATATATACATGGGTTCCACCTACAGATGCAGTGGACACATAAAGAAATCTCTAAATGAGTTCTTTAAAACTCCTTTTTTGACTTGGGTTAGGAGGGATTAGCAGGGAGGTATGAAATGAACTTGGCAGCCTATCTCTCTCCAGAGACATCCTCTTCAAAAAAGCCTTCATGCCTCTTTTATACCTTTGGTGAGGCAAAGTGCTTGAACAGTCCTCCAACTGTTTCTGCTTTAGTACCTCTCTTTGAAATGTACCTTAGCTGAAACTTCCATTATGATAATCCATTTCAAATGTAAAACCAGGTCTTGTCAACATCACCTGCCTCCTTCCCCCACCTTAACCCCTACATGCTGCTTCACATCCTTCAGTGGCTTTTGAATTTAGAATACAATCTAATTAAAACTATTAAATCATACAAGATCTAGAACCTTCTGTCTTAATAAACCCCATGATAATCCCATAGACCTTCTTTTATTTTTCTTACATCAAAGCTCATTCTCGCTTTAGAGCAGACATTTTCCATCTCAGTACAATTAACATTTAGGGTCCACTGATTTGTGGTTGTGGGGGACAGTCCTGAGCATTGTAGGATGTCTGGCAGCACACCAGCCTCTGCCCGTTAAATGACACTGGCAACAACCCCCTTCCCCACTGGTGGTCACAACTCCAGACTTGCCAAAATGTCCTCGGTTAGGGCTAGAGGGTGGAGAGGCATCCCCAGTTATGAACAATTTTCTCTTTAGAAAAGTCACATATGATATACTCTCTGCCTAGAAGCCTCTCTTTCCCTAGAAAATGCCTACTCATTTCTACCTCTGAATGACTCTACAAAACTTAATCAGTTTTTCAGGTTGCAAAGCACTGGTCCTTCACTTTTCCTTTGTGACTGGATGGGTGCTTTGTAATCCTCTCTGTATTTTCTCCCATCCCTCATCCTGTCTACACCCCTAGCAAAAATGATATTTTCTAAATCTTGGTACCCAGTACATAACATAGGCAGGCCAGTTAGCAATGCAACTGAAGGCTGAGGAAAAGCCAAGGCTCTAGGCATAATAATGACCAGAAGGTTGCTAAAGGGAGAGCCTTGCAGGCACTGTTACCAGTTCTCATTTTCTTTTACATATGCCACTTGCTAAATTCAAAGCCTTAGCCGCTGTTTCCTTTAAGAATCAAACAGATGAAATTGAATTGGTGGCAAAAATAAGAGCTAGCATTTATTGAACACATACTATGTGCCTTATTAAAATAGCACATCCAATCCTCACAATGGGTTAGATACTACTATTAGCTACATTTTACAAAGACAAAATTGAGACACAGAGAGACTAAATTATTAGCTCCATGTCAGGTATTGGCTTCATTCTGAACTTTTTTGAGGCCAAGCACACACCTGCTCCTGTTCTTAATATCTGCTGTTCTCTCTGCCTGGAATACGCTTCTCCCAGATAAACACACATACCCTTTGTCCTCACATTTCAGGTCTCTATTCAACTATATACTTCTCAGGGAGGAATTTCCTCATCACTTTTTTAAAAATCACAATGCCTGCCCAAGCCTGGCATCCACCCATCCATTCCCCTGCCTTGCTTTCTTCTGTAGCATTTCCTCCCATCTGCCATACTGTTGTATTTATTTGTTGTTTGTATCCCCAAATAGACTAGAAGTTCCTTGAGGACAGTGATTTTGTTTCCTGGCTATATCCTCAGTGACTGAAAATTGTTTCACATAGCAAATTCTCCATAAACAATTGTCAAATAAATCAATAAATTTCCAACCTCATCCTGACATTTTGAGCTAGATAAGACAGCAAGGACTATCCTGGGATGAAACACTGGCTCAAACTTGTTTCAAGAATGCTTTCATTTTAGTTTTCTGCAAACAAGGTATCTGATCCAGGGATGCTATAATGAGGTACTATGGCCTAATTGGCTTAAAGAACAGCAATTTGTTGTTTCATGTTTCCAGAGGGTCAGAGCCCAAAATCAAGAGGTTCCTCTTCAGGGGCGTCTCCCTTGGTTCCCTGTGAGCGGGGACAAGCCATGGCATTCCTTAGTTTGTGGCAGCAAAACTTACTCTCCACCACTGTCACATCTTCTTACTCTCTTTGTCCTTATCTTTCTACTTGTACTCAAATTTCCTCTCTTAAAAAGGATATCAGTCTCATAGGATTAGAGCCCACGCTGGTATTGTTTGTCCTCATCTTAACTAGTAACATCTTCAATCCTATTTACACATAAATTCACATTTGCAGGACAAGGAATTAGGGTTTGGGCACCTCTTTTAAGGGGACATGATTCACCCCATAACAACAAGGATACTGGCCATGCAAATGGTGTACAGAGAATCCAGTGTACACAAAAGGTGAACTGGCCCCCTCTTGCGTCCCCAGTTCTGTACCATTGGGAAAGCTGTGGGCAGGAAGCAGGTCCACACTCAGTCTGAAACTGGAGGGGTCTCAACAGGCACACAACACCCCTGGCAGCTGCGGCTGAAACCAGGGGTGGGCTAACAGTATACTTCACCCGTTAAAATGATGAACTGTGGTAACCCTTTATATTTCTTAAAACCATCAGCTTTAATTTGCATAACTAGACTAAATTCATCATGCTATATTATATAAATATATTTTCTCTCCTTCTTGTCTCAAAAATTATGGAAACAGATGTATACTTTCACTACAAAAATAACCTTCCATCAGATGAAAATTTCACCAACCACCCCACAGAAATTAACAAAGTTACTAACTATGCAATCTTTCATTTTAAATTAAATCATAGGAATAATTTTCTTCTCTCCCTAAATCCATTAAAAGTCCAGTACTTTAGAGCAGAGATGACATTGAGTGATTCACAAATTAATGAAACCTTTGTTATAGTGCTCTAAACGTTAGGGAATAGAATTATAAAACCCTGTAAAACCATGAATCATCCCTCTTCAGAAGCACATGTTGCTTATTTGAAAACTAAAACTGTGTAAAGCCATATTATGAACACTTCTATACTTACTTTTCTGAAGTGATTAAGGAGTACCCAAATTTCCATGCAGGCTGATTAGTGAGAGGCTAATCGAACATTGAAATTGAATCTTGTTCCTTAATGCAGAAAGAAGCTTTCTATAAATGACTTAGAAGGTGGAAGAGGGATTTGGGGGATGGTGTGGGAGTTTGGGCCGTCTTCTCTACCCTGCAGCAGTGAGGAAGTTTTCCAAGAACTGCAGTGTACAAGGCTGCATTGTGGACTTGTAACTTCCATTTCTGGTAAGCGTAGGTGCAAAATTGTCCTTGCATTTTGCAGGTTCAAAGAATACAGTGTTACAACACCTTAGTTATGGGATAGGCATTCCTGAACATGAGAACCATTAAATATGAGACAATTTTGTACACTGATATTTCTGAGCTCTATCTCAAGGGATTTTATCCTTTGATCCAATGCACAGAATTGTTTCCTGATTAAGCTGTTTCAAAGCTAAAATGGACAAAAATAGGGCTGAGCAGCCAGCCAGCCAAATGTACCTTTTATAAATCTATCTCTAAACTCGTAGAGAACTCTAACAATGGTTTCATTAATTTAGCAATCACTCAATGTCATATCTATTATAATGTACTAAGCTCTTAAGAGAGAAAGAAAAAGGAAAATTGTTTTATTCGCTTGATTTAATTTAAAATGAAAAATGAAAAATTGCATTGATGGTATGCTTGTTAAACTTTTTTGATTTGCTTTATGATTTAAAGTATGGACTTTTCTTTTCTTGAGGGCCTTGCTTTGGCCTTCTATTTTAAACCTCTTCTGTGAATATTCCTATCTTTTTAGGCCAGGTATGAAAACACTGAAGCAATTTTAATAAAAACTTTTAGTATCTACTCATACCTTGTAACAAAAGAAGCCAACAAGAAAGCAAACTAAAACAGTGCAGGTGACACCTTGTATGTGACCAAGCATCCCGTCCTCCAGCACTAACCATGCAGCCTCCATGGACTGAGCCACTCCCCAGGTGCCTGCAACGCCCTCTCCGCTGCCTGTAGAGTCACCTGCATCCATGATTTCGGTTGTCCCACATACGTTCCCTTCCTTAGGGTGCTCATTTCTCCCTTACATATGTGTACGTATATGCACATACACACAGAGGCAGGTATGTGGTACATATACCAACAGGGAATTTTGCTCACAATGCTTTTTGGGGGCTGGGGTGGGGGGTGCATGGGCAGGGAATGGAACCTGGGTCTCCCTCATGGTGGGCAAGAACTCTATCCCTGAGCTACCCTCGCATCCCAGACTGTTCACTTAACTGTGACTTTAATTTCTGTTTCTGCTGTGCACAGAAGTTATCCTGGAATGGGAATTACCCACCGAACTCTCCCTGTGGTTCCAGGTGCAGTTGAGCTGCCTCACAGCCACTTACAGATTCTTTTGACTTTACCCAGGACAGCCCAAATTATTTAAATTATGTGGCCTCACACATGAAAAGGCTACTACCGGGAACTGAAAATAATAGAAGACAAAGGACTTTAATTCTATGGTCATCTGGTCCCTTTTCCTTCCTACTAATTTTGAAGCTGACCTCTTTATAAACATTGTTTTTCTCACTCTATGGAGATCCAGCCCTTTCCAGGGGAGGAGAGGATGCCATTTCAATCCATTTGTCCACATAAACAGAGTCAATAAAATGTAGTAATGTTGATTTCTTAATCGTGTATGCTCATTTGCTAGTTTTAACAAATGTATTATTGCTATTTAAGATGTTAAGTTTATGGGAAATTGAATGAAGGATGTTTCCCATCCTTGCAATAGTTTTCTAAATCCAAAACTATCCCCAAATACAAATTTTATTTTATAATTAGTGGATGGTAGAGGGGATACCCCGGTGCCCCAAAGGTTCCAGAGAATGATGACATCAGTACTTGTAAAGGATGGAACACTGAGACCTATTCTAGCTACAGCACAATGAGCATACACATTAGAATTAATATAAACTATCTCAATTAACATATGTTTCTGTGTAAAACATGCATAGAATTCACATACTGTAGTATGTGAATGAAAGTCTCAAAACTCAAAGGGAACGAAAAAGGCCCTCATTCAAAATAAACTTCGGACCTGAGAGCATTTACCTCGTTGTTTTCCTCAGCCCTCCTTTTGACTGGATAATTATACAAATAGAGATAAAGGGAGGATGGGGATCTGTTTTTGTACTTGTCCATTCTAAATATTTACACATTTTGGTGAAGTAGGCAAGTGGTTGTTAGAAAAACTAATTTGGAAGTGTAGGAGGAAATTCTGATTAAAAAGAAAGTAAGGCATAATGAGATGGGGAAAATGCCATCTGAAAAAAAAAAAGTTTTTATATTTTTTCAGCTTTATCAACATCCTTTTCTAAGAGTCCTGCAGACAATTATGCCACATACACATTTTAAGACTTTTTCCCATTACACTAGATTTCTTCATTTTCTAAATTTGTTATTTGTAAATCAAATTCATTTCTCTGGCTTCATTTTCTTGTCTCATTATGCTGAATTCAGAGTGTTTGTTTTGAAACCCTCCTTAAATAGGAGCTCCTATTTCTCTCATCATCTGTAAGTCCTTAAACATGTACAAAATCATTTTTGTTGAACCAGCTTTCCAGTTCATGTACCATTGCTACTAGAAATTCTATGACGAAATCCATCATTAGGTGCCTCAAATAAATTTGTGTATGCTTTTTTATGTTTCTTAATTGTTCTTGAGAAATTTGGAGATTTGGGGAAGGAGGAAAAGCAGTGGGAGGTGTCCAGACTGTTATCAAATATTACACTAATTGATGACTTGAGCTGACTTAAACAATTCATACCATGGTTTCCGACAGGCATTTTTGTTTTGGTAATCATGAAGTTCAGCTGAAATGCTGGTGGAAACTGTATATTTATGAGCTCTCGGTACTTATATTTATGTTCTCATTGATGTGATTTGATGCATGTTTTATACTTAATTAGCTATTTCCACATTGGCAAAAATTTGTTTTCAGTAACTAAAACAGTTATTGTCCCCAACCCTAAAAGACTTTAAAACAATTAAAAAATTACTTTACATTTTTAAAATTAATTTTTATTTACAAACACTCTATACCCAGCAAGCAAAACTCTCCTCCCCCATTCCTTCATAACCTCTAATCCATTTTATGTCTCTGCAAATTTCTTATTTTTAGATATCATTTATGTGATACTATAAAATATTTGTTCTTACATGCTTTGCTTATTTCATCCAGAATAATGTTTTCAAGTTCTCTCCATACTGCAGCATATCTCAGAACTACTTTCCTCCTTATGGCCACATAATATTTCATTGTGTATATGTGCCACATTTTGTTTATCCATTCATTTGTTGACGGTCATTTGAGTTGTTTCCACCTTTTGGCTATTGTGAATAATGTTGCTCTGAACACTGATGTACAAGTTCCTGTTAGAGTCCCTTTTCCTTTTTCTTTGGATATATAATTAAGAGTGCAATTGCTGGGTCATATGGTAATTCTATATTTAACTTCTGTGGAACCACCATATTGTTTTCCACAGTGGCTGCACCAGTTTTCATTTCCAGCAGTAATGCACTAGAATTCTACTTTCTCCACACTCTCTCCAATGTCTAATTTCCAATTTTTTAATAATAGCCATCCTACTGGGTATAAGGTGGTATCTCATTAGGGTTGTGACCAGCATTTCCCTAATGATATTGAACATATTTTCATATACTTATTGGCTATTTGTATATCCTCATTCCACCTAGAATGGATAGAATCACTTCTCCATCTAGTCAAAAGGCCACATCCACAACTGGGTGTGTCACATCTCCAAGAATTAAGGTAATTCAGAATACAGAGGTAAGGAAGACATCTCTTGTATTTTGGAACTTCACCTACTCTATGAGGCCAAAGGAAGAAAGTTTTATTATGTCCTGAACCTAGCTTTTCTGAAATACATAATCTAACTCAACCTGTCTGGATAGATCATTTAAACAATCCAAATACTGGGAGTCCAGAATAAAAATGAGAGCCTTTAATCCTATATATCTTAATGTAATGCCTGGATGCATCCCAGAGTATATTAAGCAGATAATCAAAAAGTATTGGCAAAGTCCCTTGAGAGACTGGTGAAAAATTGTGGAGCTAGTGAATTTTACCACAGGGGAAACCCTGATACTGTGCCAAACATTAGGGACACCCAAGTCAATAGGCCAAGCCCTTGATCTTGAGGCTTGCTCTTCTGAAACTTAAGTATGTAGCAAAGAAGCTTAGCCTACCTATAGGTTTGCCTAAGAGTCACCTCTGGAGGACCTCCTGTTGCTCAGATGTGGCCTTTCTCTCACTAAGCCCAACCCTGCAAGTGAAACCATTGCCCTCCCCGCTGCATGGGATATAAATTCCAGGGGTGAAAGTCTTCCTGGAGGCATGGGAGATGACTCCCAGGGATGAGCCTGGCCCTAGTACCTTGGGATTCACAATGCCATCCTGACAGAAAGGGGGGAAAGAAGTGTAACGAATAAGGTATCAGTGGCTGAGCTGAAATACAGTCAAGAGGCTACACTGGAGATCACTCTTATGCATGCTTCAGTTAGACATTGCTACCTATTATAATTTGCCAAACCCCAACCAAAACCATTCCTGCCAATCCTAAAGAATACCTAGGGCATTATATAAGATTCTACAAAGGTTCCATGCACTAGGGTAACTCTCCCAAACCTACAACCTCCAGATGGGTCCCTGAACCAGATAAGTCCTGAAATGCAGAGGGGCCAGCCCTTCCAGAATATCAAATAGTTCCATCCCCCATCCCATATTATCGACAGTCCCTTCCAACAAGAAAAAAGTCAAAACACCCTTAGAGAGTAGGAGAAAGATCAAAGGTGATGGAGTTATACAGAGAAAGTTGGGTTTAACAAATGTGTATGAGTGCTGAATCATTATACTGATTATATTGATATTTCTTTTAGCTTCTAGTACCTTAGAGCAGCTAGAAATAAAACCCTAAAATTTTGGAATTGTAACCCATACCAAACTCTGAAATCTGCTTTACAATAATTGTTCTGATATACTTTAAAATTTACTGCTTTTATGTATATATGTTATTTAAGGAGAAGGGGGAGTATAACAGAGAAGATAGGATTTAACAAATGAATATGACTGCTGAATCATTATATTGATTTTTCTGTTGGTCTCCAGTGTCTTGGAGCAGCCTAAAAAAAAAACAAACAAACAAAAACAAAACAAAAAATCGTGGAACCGTAACCCATACCAAGCTTTAAAATCTGTTCTATAACTACTTGCTAAAGTGTACTTGGAACTGTATTGCTTTTTTTGTACATATGTTATATTTCACAATAAAAAAGTTTTTTAATGCAAAAAAAAGTTCACACCCACAATTTAGTGGGTCAATATCCATAGAAATAATCTAATCAAAGTTTCCACCCTACAATATGAATCAGGATTAAAGGACATGGCTTTTATGGGGTACACAACACTTTCAAACCAACACAGCATCCAACTTTGTTTTTTGCATGTGGATATCCAATTTTCCCAACACCATTCATCAAAATTCAATTAGCCATACATGTGTGAGACTGTTTCTGGAATTTCAATTCTATTCCATTGGTCTATTTGTCTATCCTCATGCCAGCACCACACTATTTTGATAACCATGACTTTGCAATATGTTTTGAAATTGGGAAGTTTTGAGCCCTCCAACTTTGTTCTTCTTTTTCAAAGTTGTGCTGGCAGTTCCCTATGAATATGAGCATCAGCTTTCTTATTTCTGCAAAAATAAACTTCTGGAATTTTTAAAGGGTTTGTCTTGAATCCATAGATTGCTTTGAGTAGTACTGACATCTTAACAATATTCAGTCTCCCAATCCACGAACACAGAATGTCTTTCCACTTATTGAGTTCTTCTTTAACTTTTTCAGCAGTTTTGTAGTTTTCAGTGTACAAATCTTCACATCCTTAAATAAATGTATTCCTAGGTATTTTATTCTTTTATATGTTATTGCAGATTTAGTTGTTTTCTTAATTTCCTCTTTGGATTGTGTATTGTTAGTACAAAGAATCACAATTGATTTTTGAGTGTTGCTCTTATGCCCTGCCACTTTGCTGAATTTATTTATAAATGCAATGGGATACCATGTGGATTATTTCAGACTTTCTCTGTATAAGATCATGTTGTCTGCAAAATCATACAGTTTTACTTCTTTCCAGCTTGGATGTTTTCTATTTCTTTTTCTTGCCTAATTACTCTGGCTAGGACATCTAATACAATATTGAAGTGTAGCGGTGAAAACAGGCATCCTTGTCTTGTTCCTGATTTTAGGGATATGCTTTCAGCCTTTCACCACTGTATATGATGTTAGCTGTGGGTTTTCCATAAGCGGACTTTATTATGTTGCAAAAGTTCCCTTTCTCTTCTTAGTTTTGTGTGTATTATTATTTAAAAGGGTGCTAGATTTTTTCAAATGCCTTTTCTGAAAATGCTGAGTTAATCATGGTTTTATCTCTTTGTTTCATTTATGCAGTGTAGTACACTGACTGATTTTCATATGTTGTACCACCCTTTCATTCATGGGATGAATTCCATTTAATTATGGTGTGCATTATTTTTAATATGCTATTGGATTCAGTTTGCAGGTATTTTGTTGATGATTTTTACATATGTATTAATAAGGGAAATTGGTCTGTGATTTTTGTGTGTGTGTGATGTCCTTATCAGGCTTTGATGTCAGGTTAATGCTGGCATTATAGAATGAATTAGGAAGTGTTCTCTCTTCTCTGAATTATATGGAAGTATAAAGAATTAGTCTTAGTTCTTTAAATATTGTGTAGAATTTATCAGTGAAGCCATCTGGTCATAGGCATTTCTCTGGTGGAAAATTTTGATTATTGCCTAGATCTCTGTGCTTGTTACAGTATGTTAAGGTTTTCTATTTCTTCTTGAGTCAATTTAGGTAATTTTTGTGGTCCTAGAAATTTTACTATTTCATCTAGATTATCTAATTTGTTGTCACATATGCTTTCATAGTATTCTCTTATAATCTTTTTAATTCTTGTAATGCATTAGTAATGTAACAATTTTCATTTATGAATTTAGAAGCCAGTACTTCCCTGTCCAAATAGACCTAAAGCCACTATTAGAGCCTGGACAGTCCTCTTTCCTGAGGACAGAAAGTGTGGTGTATACATCTTAAGGCAGAAGATGCGGGTGAGGGGCCACTAGGTGTGGGGGATGTGTGTAGACTGGGGCACCCTGTAGATCAGAGTGAAATTCCTTACTTAAGGCAGGGGTCAGAAGAGGAGGTAGGAGGCTATTGGCTGGGAGTAGGGGCAAGTAGGAACTCATTCTCCATGTGCTATCTGCTAAAGGTGAGAACCTGGCCTTCTATATCATTGTGCCAAAGTAGTCAGAGAGAAGACATTTTACTTAATATCAATAAGCAAGTTGGTTAGATTAATTTAAAACTTTTAAATATTTGGATATGTTGTATGTGAGCCTCCATGTCTACTTTTGTTCCAAGTTCTGCACATGAAAAGGGCAGGCAGAGGTAGTATCCTGGTGACTAACATTTATTAAGTGCTTTCTACTTAATTCTATGCAATTTCATTTTATTCAGATAACAACTCTTTCAGGTAGGAACAATTCCTACACACTTTTTAGAGATGAGAAAATGAAAGTTACAGAAACAGCGTGATCTTGCTACTAAATCCTCTCTTGGTCACAGAGTTGCATGAACACCTCTCTCTGGCATTTGGGTAGTGTGGATTTGCTTCCTCTTGTTTTTAGCCCTTGCCCAATCATGAAGCTTTTCCTGAATCATATTGGTTTCAGAGATGCTGTTTGCACTGTTTCCATCTGTGTGCAAAATGAAATAGCATCTAAATCCAGCAATTCACAGCTGTAGTAATTGATTCTGTAAAATTTTTCAATAATGCAATATTTTCATTTCGTCAGTTATGCCTCTTCTCTGGAACCTTAGGTATGCATTTCACATGGGTTCAATTTCAGCCATCTTTCTTCTCCATCTTTTTTTTTTTTTTATACAAAACAGTTTAGTCTTAGAACAGCAAATTTGCTTTTATCTCAGATTTCACCGTTGATAGCAGCTGTCGGATGGTTCTGCTGAGAATGGATCAGGGAGTTACATGCCATAATATAGGAAAGAGCATGCTTAACACTGGGACCAGTGGCATGCCCACCAGGAATTTCTTATCCACAAACTAGTTGAGTCTTTGTGCAGAGATACACAAAAGGTAGCATCTTTCGTCCACACAAAGGTTATTCAATGAAGCTCATATGATGAGTAAAAATATGTATTAATTCACACAAGTACATAATTTTTATATTATCCATTCCCAATGATCATTTTAGTACACACATGCACATACACACACACACACACACAAATACACCAAAGTTTGAAAACCTATACTTGGCAATTCTGTATTGGTTATCTTATAGAAGGAAAAGTAATGATCCCACTCACAGAGGCAATTTTTATGTATCTCTATTGGTATGCATGACTAGTTAAGAAATTGCTAAAGAAGTATTAGGGGCCAGAATAGCAACTCTAAGGAAATTAAAAGTTTCTGAAGTCCAAATAGAGATTTTTATTAAAAAAAAAAAGTATTATGATATGAAAGACCACACATCTGAAGAGCTTTTACATACTCGTTTATTTATAGATTGAGAAGAAACAGTGAAAGGTGTTTAGGGGATAAAAATGGAGATTTGGTTGGAACTCCAGACCTCCAAGTCCTTGAATGGCCAACAGTGGTTACTCTTAGCCAGCAGTGGACTTTGCAGTAGCAGTGGGGCCCAATGGGCAGTAGCGGTGCAATAGAGGGTGAAGATGAGCCAAGAAGGGATCATTTAGGATACTGAAAATATAAAAATGTGCTAATCAAGCAGGTGAATGAATAATCTCATTGTTTTGATTGTCAAAATGATAATATTTTGAAAGCTCTAAACAAAAAATTCTTTTCTTTTGGAGAAGACTACAGAGAACAATTCAGCAGGAACTTTTTTTTCAGTGACAGTTTCTATTTATAATGGCTAATTTCAATCTCTGGGAAGAACACAGGGTCCAAAATATCATATCTTCTCTCCCCATTCCTACTCTTTGGGGATATAGTTTTCTCTAAATTGATACTAAGGAAGTCAAGATCTTAAAAAATCATTCAGTGAAATTGAGAATCAGTTTTAAATTAATAACTAATTCAAGCAGTTATGATCATATTTGCCAGTACATAGCATAAAATCAAAACCAGATTGTCTTAAAGAAGATAGAACTTTTTTGGTTTTCACTTGGAAGAAATAAGAAGGTATGCAGTCCCCTGTATTGGCTTTCCAGTGTCATCAGGGAATCAGGCTCCTTTCTGTTTTTGTCATCGTCAACATGTGGCTTCTATCTTCGTGTCACAAAATGGCTTCTGTAGTTCCAGCTCTCATACTGATGCACCAGACCAGCAGAATGAAGCAGTCAAGTGCAAAAAGGGGCAGCTTCCCAGCTGAGAGAGATCTTTCTTTAAACAGTATTCTTGGAATTTCTACCCAGTAATTATATATATATATATATATGTGTGTGTGTATACATACATATATATGTATGTATATATAACTTAATCACATGACCACATGAAACTGCAAAAGACGTTAGGAAATGTAGTTTTCTAGTTGAATATATTAGGATTCTGAATTTAAACTAGGGTTGCAATACCAAGGAAGAAGAGGAGAATGGCTGCTGGGTGGTGGTAATCAACATAGCCTGTCTATAGAGGATGCATTCATTGGCATTATGCTAATGTTTTAATATAACATGGAGTTTGTTTATAACAACCAAGCTTGCTATACTGTGTGGCTGTCAGAGGCTGTCATCAATCATGGACTAAGGGGCTTTTAAAGATGAGATATGCATTACCTGACAATTCAGTAACAACCTACTTAATCATTTCCACCCTAATTTCAAGCACAATATACCAAGATTGTAACAATTTTCTGAGGAGTACATTGAGTTGATTCAACTATATTATTTTATGTGAGCAAATTTTTAGATTAAAGACAATGCTAATTTTGAAAATTGGTATGGTTTAACGATCAGTTAAATCTGTATCAAATAAATAAACTAATATTTATTATGTTAGAAATACCTCTTCCTTATTCTATACCTAAATTAAATAAAGATATATTTAAGGCAATAGTTGGCAGAATATAGGCTGTGAGCCATATATGGCTTGCCTTTTTTCTTTTGGTAAATGAAGCTTTATTGGAACACAGTCACTCTCATTTGTTTACATTTTGCCTGTTACTGCTTTTACCCTAGTGGCAGAATTGGGTAGTTGCCTCTCATACTTCCTGGCCCACAAAACCTAACCTATTTACTACCTGGGCTTCTACAAGAAATGATTGCCGATCCCTGGCATAAGGCAAAATGAAATATAAGACATAATTAACTTTTCCTCATATTTAGAATTAAAGCCTGTATTTGATTGAATTATGGAACCGAACAAGGACATGTTCTTAATCTCAGTCCGCATTCCTGTCGTTGCGAATCCATTTGTAAATAGGTTCTTTCGGCGATGCTAGTTTAGTTTAGGTGTAGCCCAGCTGAATCAGGGTGGACCTTAATCTGTATTACCGGAGTCATTTATAAGTAGAAGAAATGTGGATGTAATCAGTCAGAGGGGAGCCAGAAGTCAGTGTAAACTGGCAGAGCAGACATGAGGAGATCAAGGACATCGCCACGTGGTAGGAAGAAGGGATGCAGCCCAAGTAACCCTAAGGATGTGGTCACCTGGCATCAGAATGCTCCATGCTGGAGCGTAAAGCACAGCCTTGCTAACATCTCTATTTAGGACTTCTGGCTTCTGAAACCATAAGCCAACAAATTCTTGTTCAAGGCAACTCATTGTGCAGGGGTTATGGCAGCCTGGCAAACTAAGATAGGGCTCATGGAACTCTCCTAAAAACTTACTTCTATAGTAATATCATTTAATTTTATTGGCAAATTAATTGACTTTCGCTCAATTCTGATTCTTTCCTAGAGACCTGCAAATTCCTTTATCTTGCAAACTAAATATGGACTCCAAGTCAAGGGTTCTCCGCCAAGGGTGATTTTGCCCTCCACGGGACATTGCAGTAATCTAAGGAGACATTTGCGGTTGTCACAACTAGGAGGTGGGGGCTTCTGACTAGGAGGTGGGGCCTTCTGCTGGCATCGAGTGTATGCTGCAAACATCCTGAACACACAGAACAGCCCCCCACAACAAATGCCAATAGAGCTGAGGCTCAGAAATCCTGTCCCAAGAGAAAATCCCCTGTCCTAAATAGGTGGTTACAAAAACCAAAAGGAGAAATCACTTTCCTCAAAAGTAAAGCATTTCCTAGTATTGTTTCTCCGTGGTGAAAGCATTACTGTATTCCTACCTCCTTTCTTTCTCTAAACAAACAAAATACATTTTCAACAGCATTTCATAACTCAAAATTTTTCATTTATCACTTAAAATGGACCAGTGCAATGTTCCACACTTGCATCTCATGCAAAATGCTAGCTCTTGAGTTTTGTTCTGAAAGACAAACAGATTCATAGCCAAAAGAACTGGTGGGAGAATGATTAATAGCCCTGTTTGGAGAATCACTGTGCATAAGTATATGAAAGTCCCTTAGAAGTCTGTGGTGAAGACACTCTTGAACACTGGACATGCTGAGCATGTTGAGGCAGCAATTATAGGCAGAGCGCTCAGGAAGATGCACGAGTTCAGCGGGAGGAGGTGAGGCCAGAGTTTTCTAAACACTGTTCCAGAGATCATTCACTCAAATATATGGCCCACAGCAGGAGAAATAAAAGTATTCCCAGTAGTTTAGAAATAACTGGATTAAACAGGGTTTAATGAATTTATGGGTAACAGGCTCTTTTTAAGGCATTTTTTGTATGATAGACTGCTTTGGCAGTCAGATTTTCCTTCTTAGAATAAGATGATTAAATGTAAAAATCCAAAATGCATAAGATTTCCAAGTAAATGAATTTTATTTGGAAAATAAATTGTGCCATGAGCACAATTATCTAAATGTAAAAATGTGTTATGTTCCCAATGCCTGCCCAAGCAAAAAAAAAAAAAAAAATGTGTTATGTAGTAATATGAGTATTTCTTTACTAAAGCATTAAATAACAAGATCTAGTAGTGAGTCTAATAGCTACCACAATCCTAGAATAATAATGAGTATAAACAATATTTCAAGCTAGCTCCAATAACTGTGATTGATGTGAAAATATCTGTCATTTTTTATTGTTTAGGCACAAAGGTTTAGGCACTATTAATACTAGTGAGGCTTGTCTTCATTCATTGTGGACATTTGCTCTGATACATGACTCCTGTATCAACTGTAATTCCTCTCTAATTAGGTAACTGCATTCATCAAGGTGATTTTTGCTCCAGGGACCATGCCACAGCCATGTGTGAGCTGCTGAAACAGTTGTACAGATTTTAGTGAAAAGCAAGAGAAAAGTAAGAAAGTATACATTGTCAACTCATTAATAACTGCTACAGTAATTAGAGCAAAGCTGTAGCTAACTGTCCCTCTGGTGAACAGCAACAGTGGTCTCTCAACTTATCACTATACACATATACAAGCTCCTCTCCCAGGAGACTACGACTCTTCTAAATGATCAAATATTTTGAGGGTAAAAAAGGCCAAAAGGGGAGAAAAAAGGAAAAGAGAAACAAACAGATCATGAACATTAATTAGATTAACTTTTATGTTTATTACTTTTCAAAGGTTTATCTAGTGGGAGTCTTACATCTGTTTAATGGTTTCTAAGTGGTGCTTTCCATTTTAATGACAATTTATAGAAATAGACGGAAAGCCAGCAGGGAACTAAATTTTAAACTGTGAAACTGAAATACTTGAGAGATTCATATCAGCATTTTTTCAGCTAAAAACTCAAGCGATTGGTTGTCATCCCTGTTGGGACTTGAATTATGTCCCCTGGGAAAGACATATGAAAGTTTTCATCCATGTGCCCATGGGTGTGAAGCCATTTTTAAATAGGACTTTTGAAGATATTATCTTTAAGCTGTGGACTCTTTTGTGAATAGGATCATGGAAGATCTTTTTAGGATGAGGCCACATTGAATCAGGGCAGGCCTTAATCCACATGGCTGGAGTCCTTAAAGGCAAAGGAAGGTTAGATGCAGGATTTCCTAATAGGAAATCATGAACACCTATTATGTGGTCATTGCCTAGCTCTTATCTGCCGCCACCTCCTTCTCTGGAGTGGGTGAAATTACAAACACATACTCAGCATCCATCCTCCAGCCTTCCGCTACCCCCACCCCCCTTTCTATTACATATTATTCCACAACCTGGGGGAATAGTAAGTATAATGGAAAGGCCCAGCTAGACCTTTAACCAGAAAACCTGGAGCAAGAAGCCTGAGAAACTTAACAGTGCCAGAATTTTCAGTGGCAGAGCTCTCCCCACGACAAACTGGATAAAAACCACATACAAAGCATACAAAGTCATCAGAAGTGATGTGTGCAGAGCTGCCACCTATCAACCCTCAGCCAGAGCAGATATCAACAACCTCAGGCCAGCCATGATGATACTTTTTTTCCCCTGCTTCTCTGGACTGTTTGTGCTGTGTAAGTGACAAAGATTTTGTCATCTCTGAACTCTTTATTTTGTACAGTAAATGGGTCATTTGCTGAAGGTTTCTGTTGTGTCCTGAACCTGTGTTCTGACAACATACCTCTGTACCAACTCACTTCACAGCAGTCAGTTAGTAAAAGCCAGAAGTCAGGAGAAGGCAGAAGTCAGTGGAAGACAGAGGAAAAGAAACAAAGAGAGGATGAGACAGCTGCGTGATGGAGGATTGCTGGAACCCTATAGATTCTAGGAGAAAGCAAGTCTAGCCAAACCTTGATGTTGGACATCTAGGCTCCAAAACCATGAGAAAATAAATATCTTGTTCAAATTAGCCCATTGTGTGGTATTTGTCATAGTAGTCCTGGCAAATTAAGAATTATTTTATATCTTATCCCGCTCAAAATCTTATGAGGTCAGTGTTTGGGTTTGCTAAATCTGATGAAATGCAATATACCAGAAATGGATTAGCTTTTACAATGAGAATTTATTAACTTACTATTTATATTTCTTAGACCATGAAAATGTACAGCTCATGGCATCAACAGGACAATATCTGGACTCTGAAAACAGGCTACTGACATCTGGGACACCTCTGTCATATGAGAATGCACATGGCTGGTATCTGCTTGTCCTTTTCTCACAGGTTTCATTGCTTTCAGCTTCTGACTTCAATGTCTCTCCTTCTCTCTGCTCCTATGGATCCTCTCTTGGCTTCTCTGTTTTCTTTTCTCTGTGAGCTCCTCTTAATTTTATCTCTCTTAACTTCTGTATGTGTTTTATCCTCTTATAAAGGACTCCAATAAAAGTATTAAGACCCACTTTGAATGAGGTGGGTTACATCTCAATTGAAATAACCTGATCAAAAGGTGCCCCCCCCCCCGCCCCCGCCACACACACACAATAGGTCTGTACTCACAGGAATGGATTTAAATAACATGGCCTTGTCTAGGGTGCATAACAGCTTCAAACTACCACAGGAGGTACTACTATTATTCCCATTTAGAGCTGGGGAAATGGGAAATGTTCATTCCAAACTCCCATTGCTAGGAAGTGATGGTGCCATGATTTAACAGAGGACTCTCCTTTGCAGATTATATAAATTGCTCTTGATACAATGCTAAGTGAAATGATGTCCATATACAGGTGTTCCAAATTTAATATATATTAAGCAAAATGTATAAATATCTAAGCAAAGAAAATAATTAGAAAGGAAAAACACCAAAAAAGACAAGAAAGGATTATGGGTGCTTTTTTAATATTTAAAATTTTATATATTATCAACATTTTCAACAGTATGAAATAAAGATTGCATATCTTCTAAGCTGTTAGTATTTATGAGTGACAAAGCCTCAAAATTCATTTTTATTGGCAATATCATGATTTTAAATTTTTACCCATAAGGTGAAGAAAAAAAGAATACTGACAACTTTCCCAGCAACCTCATTTCAAAAAATTTACACGGTGATGGATGAGATGATGACAACTGAGAAAAGAACACAGATAGGAAATCAGAAGCTTGCTGAACTTTCTTCTCCCTCTCCCTCCAATGTGGAATATAGAGCTTTTATATAGAATTTCAAGTGCTGTCCTTTAGCCCTTTGTTAACTCATTCTAAGCAGGCAGGCAAGCACTCTTGGGAAGATCATTTAAAACACTTAGCTGCCCTGTCATTACAGTCTCCTCGCATCTTGCCAGCTTTAACAATATAACACAAATGGCTTCTTGTTGTTATTGTTGAAGCATATCTTTCAATATTATCACTTATTTCAGATTTGATATCTTTTAAAAGTCAGACTAATCTGGTAGCGTTTGGGATGATCCCTCTTTTACGCGTCTGCCTCATTCCTTTGTTGAAGTTACACATTTTCTGTGTGTGGGATTGAGGAATCATGGAAAATTGCCACTTGTGTGATAAATTACTGTTTTCACCCATCAAACATCGAAAATGTGCCGTATGAGCCTTGCACACCATTATGTTGTTCCATCTAGGACCCTTTGAAAGTCAGCAGGGTGCATCTGGCTGAAATTCAGTCAGGCGATCACATTTATTTAAGCTTGGTGAACTTGAGCACTTTCAAAAGGAGAGTTGCTGAAGGGATGAGATTATAGTCCTGACAGGGCTCTGGAAAGGTGTGTGACACCTGACAGCCCACAGTGAGCCATGGTACCTGTTCCCGGTGATTTGCAACAAAGTCTTTCTCAGTAAGTATTTCCACTTAACATTTCCTCTCAGGGAACCTTTGCAGTTGGAGATATTTACGAGTTGCTTTCAGCTTAAAAATAAATCACCTCTAATTCCTCTAAGCGAAATCAATCAAAAACCTGTAAAAAATGGACTTGGTTGTTTGGTCGATTCTGGCAGAAAAGTAAACAGCACTTCAGCTTTTCTCTGCCATTAAGGCCTAAATGGCCTAGAAAGTAAATCAATATTTCTAGTCAGCCTTCTGGCTATTGTTTAGCCAGTAGATATGGATTTGCTCTGGCTTACTGCACTCCTTCGGGACTAGCCTGTAATCCTCTGAGAGGAATAATAAGTCCGTTATTCTAGTTCAGCTCTCTGTTGCACATTTAAATGGACCACATCCATCAGCAGCTCTTGTTAAAGTTAAAGGACGAGGCCATCCCATTCAACCCCTTTATGGTGAAGCATTTCCAACATGGTGGTGGGGGGCGGGGGTGGATTATAACTCAAACTTCTGCCAGTTGGCAAATGACCTGAGAGCTGTAAACGGGGGTCAGGCAGTAATTCGAGTGTGCGGAGGCATATATTACTCCTGTTTCAAGAAAGGAAATTATATTATCCATTTTTGAGTTAAGCTATGATATATACGTAAGGGTATATGCTACAGAATCTTTCATTATTCCTGTTACTACTTCTCAAATATTTTTATTTAAATACTGTTGTGATTCTGAATAGTTAAATTTAGTCAAAACTTCCTTCTTTTCTGAATTAGCAAGCCAAAATTCCTCCACATCTACATGTGAGCAAATGGGAATCTCTCATGCACTTATTAATTTCACTCTAATAATTCTTAATAATAAATTGGAAATAAAGTCCTTGAGGGTTTTGGAGGAAGAAAATCCTGGAAAAATAGATCATTGCTTTAAGAAATTAAATTTACTTGCCTTTGCAACTTAGTAAAATGAAAATTCTTCTTTAAGTGTCATCCATTTCCTTATTTAAGATGAGTTATCATATAAGTATAATTTATCTTTGAACAATTTCATACACTCAATGTTGATTATGTTTATAAGAACCACAAAGATTTATAGTAATTGGAAACTTTAAAATATATATATATTTGTATTGCACAAGATATTTCTTTAGCAAACTACCATTAACAACAATTAAAAAAAAGAAGAAATTTTGGGTTGCTATTTATCATGTGGAACTAGTGTCACAAGTTTCTCTTCTTATAGCCTGGCTTATAGGTTTCAATTAGAATTGTTTAGTTTTTTTTCAATTTTATTTAAAAATAATCATCACAGAATTTCAGAGAAGCTGAAATATAATAAGTAAAATGACCAAAAATAAAATGTAGAAGTTGGAATATACATGCATTTAGGAAAGTATAATAATTGACTAATATTCAGGTAAAACTGGGAAACTTACATGTTCCATGAAGAGATTTTTGCTGCTTTCTTCTAAGACTGATCTCTTCAATTTCTGGAAAGTTTGTTTTAGCTTCCAGCAAAATTAAATTTTAAGCTATTTAATATTCAATTAGAGAGAATATTATTTGGAAATCTGAATTAGGAAAAATTTAATTCAAGAAAATCAGCATAAAAACTACTCATGTTCAGTTTGACACATTTAATATCACTACTTGCTGGAGTGTTTTTGTGATTAAAATAATGAATAGTTATTAATACCACATTAACATTATTGTTAAGAATTCAATTAAAATTAATTTTTGTATGGAAATGCATAATTTTATTTATTTTTTATTATGCCATATTTGACTAAGGTTACAATGAGAGTTAAGCCAACTTCCCACTTCTCTTTTTATATCCTCCATCCTACTTGAGGGATGAGGTTGTTAGGATGATAGAAGAAGAAAAGTAAAGAGATAATGGAAAGGGGCTGTTCTCCATCTTTCAGGTATGATATATGGACACGTGAAATTTATACTTTTAATTCTTTAGTAGCATCCATGTGCTTGAAGATAACGTGACTGAAGAATGCCAACCATATTCTCATTAGTCTAACATTAGTTTGGAAACATCTAGTATGTTAGATATATATCTGATGATATAAAATGAGAATCAGACAGAAATAATGGATTATATTTGTAAAACTAAGTTGATTTTGATCTTTTTTGGAAACATCCCTATTTGAATATCCATGTTAAAGTTTTATTTAAAATGTTTGAAAAGTTACCTAAGAACAACAACTCCAAGTACATTTACTATATAAATTGACACGTTTCCTGAGAGAATATGGTCTGAAGGGCCTGGCAGTGCCAAAGAGTACCTGACCATTTCTTGCTAGTCAAGAAATGTGTCTTCTACACATTTGCTATCAACTGATTTGGAAATTTTAATGCATGTACATTTTCTCTTTATTTTTATCCTTATATATGAAAAACACTGATCCCTATAAAAATGGATTGTTCTATCAATAGGGTTGAATTTGTCCATCAAAACCATTTAAGATTATATAGCATTTATCTGAGAATTGTCACCACTGGATGTCTCACCAGTGGATGTCAGAATGTCACCACTGGATGTCAGAATACCTATTCTATTATCATGGTCATATCACTAGGTAATCACTTACTTGTCTAAGAAAAAAATATATAAAATATTTTTATGTTCTCATTCATAATTTTCAGTGAATGAAATATACTATGTTTCCAATACATAGTTATTGAAAGAATGTATGAATAAATTAATGTGAATGAATGAATACATGGATATAAATTTACATTATTCTTTTGTTTCTGCTAAGCAGAAGCCAAGACGGGTTTTCAGTGTGGCCTTGAGTCCTTACCAGGCACCCAGACATGGCAGCAGAGGCGACTTCCATTTCACCGAGTGAAGCAGAGTCTGTACTGTTGTCTGCACGTGGGGTACAGGGTGAGGGTTCATAAAGCGTTTGGTGTCAAATCTCATTGAAAATTCCAAATTACATTGGCAAAAAGTGGCTTGGATGCGCAATTAAAACCAATAACATAGGAATTTAAAGATATTTGATCAATTACCTTTAATTGACTGGGGAATCTTTATTTTATATATTGAAATAGTTCTGTGATAAGAATTTTCCTACATTCCCTCACAAAGGAGATCTAACTTCCCTGAAAATAGCTCTGATCTTTGTCAAAAGTGTTCTAAGGAAGAGGTTAACAAACTAATACCTGTGGGCCAATACCAGCCTGTTTTTGTATAATCTGTGCATTTGCAGCCTGCCTGATGTTAGGGAACAGTAAATTTGAACTCCAAGTTAGCACACTATCCCCCGCATTCTTCTCATTAGTAAGCCCATATTATAAAATATTGTACTCATTTATTATTATATTTAATTTGAGCAATAAAAATGGGTGGAAATTTGTGTTTTTTTTTCTCTTGTTATAGAAATAGCTACATAATATTTTTAATTTTGACCTGCAAAGCATAAGTGTTTCCTGTCTGGCCCTTGACAATAAAAATTTTCCAGTCCCTGTTCTAGGGCACTACATAGCTCTCTAGTGCTCAGAAAATATTTACATTGCTAATTTAGCTAACACAACATCTTTGGCCTTATATCTTTCTCTCTCTTCCCCTCACCATTTATTTAACTACCCTACTGGTTCACTGTGGCTTACCGAACAGCCAAGGATGCTGTTTTCTACAGTAATTAATGGTTTCTTTGTTTTAGATCAGGAAACTGTGTCTACTATCTCTCAGGTTCTAGAAAAACTATAAGCAAGCTCTCTGAACTGCTTTATATAACATGAAGACTGTGTGGACCTCCTCATAGTTAGGGAACTGACAGCCATACAAGTTTGATGACATTGGCAAAGAGGAGACAAGACGGCCTGTAGGCACAGACAAAGGGGAAAAAGTGTAAGCACTTGTAAATTCATTTTATTTCTTTTTATTTTAAATAGCAAAACATTAACCTTTTTCATTTAATTCATAATGGTATTTAGAAATCAGTGATGGAAAAGAAGATCAATTAGGTCATTTAGTCCCTTTCCAAGTTCCAATTTTCTCATTCAGCATATTAACTTTGTCCTGTCCAAATTTAAGTGACTGAAGAGATGGGTTTCTACAACTTAACTTGGGAGATATTTCTAAATCAAATTCATCTGTACCAAAGCATCATTAAAGACAATGCTATTAGAGTTATATGAAATTGTTCTCTGCTTAATTGCATCTCATTTGTCCTTTATTCCCCTTGGCTACCCAAAGCAAAAGTTTTTTTTTTCTTTGACTTGATTTATTTTAGACCAGCTCATCTACATATAATATTGATAAGGAATATATCATTACTCATTTATGATTATTAGAGGTGATGTTGCAAAAATATCCATGTTCCTTTGTTCAGAATTTTCCCAAATTACCCAGAAAAGAAAACTGCTTTGTAATTAAAATTACCACCCTTGGGATAGTTTTCAAAATTCAACAAGGATTCCAGTGGCTTTTTGTACAATCCTTTCCACCTTCATTTCTCAACGATATTAAAACATGAATGCCCACATAACTTGCTATTCTATCTGTACTTTCTTCCTGCTATCCATTTCCCCATCAATGCTCATATTTTGATTTTCTGAAACCTCAATCACTTTAAGCTTTTCTTTTTCTGCAATAAAGCATGGCTCCCTACCCCTCATTGATTAAGTCTAACTCAAGAAATTCTGAGGATGCTAGGTTCAACAGCATATTTTCTTCCTGCCCAATTGATGGATGTCCTGTAACACAATCTTGCATCCCAAAATGAGCTGATTAAAGAAGTATTAAGAAAATCCATATATATGACTAAGTCAATCCACAGTGTTTTTCTCAGTAGGGTCAAATGTTTCTGTATGTTGAAAACACCACTGCCAGGAGATAGTAACGAACTATGACCTCTGAGAGTGTTGCAACAGGAACTAACAGCAAGGAAACATTCGCTGTTAGAGCAAATAGACTGCTAATCAACATATTATCGATCCTTCATTTTTGTCAAGGTCATTTTATGCTTTAAAAAATGATCCACAGTAAGGCTTTAATAGGAAAAGTGGACTAATTTGATTTAAAGAGTGAATGCTATTAATTATGAAAGACAGTCAATAAAAAGCTTGTTCTTCCAAACATAAGGGCAAATCTTACAGTGTCTTTGATTTATGGTAATGAATACAATGATGAAATACTTTCACTAGTATCTCTTACTCACTTCCATTTTTTGCTGGCTTTTATTCTCACAAATTAAAAAAAATGTAAAATAATCTTTGTAATTCAAAGCAAATTTTGACTCAAAATATTTCTTCATACCTTTATTACCATACTTTTGCATTTTCAAAATACATATTTGTTACATAGTATTTTAACATTATTTCTAGAAGAAATATAGCAAAAAGAAAAAAATCATATTTTATACTTGAAGGTAAAATTTCTGAAACATCTTTTTATAAATTGCTGAGGTTCGAGCTTACCACATAATGATGAGATTTTAACAAGATTTCTAGCATTCTGACATCTAGTTAAGAAACTAGAAATATTCCATGACTGAATTATCTCTTACCATATGCAAAAATACGTACCCTACAAATTTTGTGTTAATATGTGCAAATACTATAAACATGCAGTATTTGAGATTCTGGGATATTTGATCTATTAAAGTCATTTTGGGGTTCAATTAAACATTAGACACGCTAGCTGAAAGAAACCAAAATATACATTATTAACTGACAGCAAACTAAACTCAGTGAATCTATGATAGCTAAAATTCTTGAACATCTATACTTAACCTATTGTATTACTTGATCTCTCCAAGAAACAGTAAAATTTCCCTTTAAAAATAACTCATTTTAAGCTATGTGAGTCGTTCTATATCTCCCTTCAATAACCTAAAATTTCTTGTTTATAAAACATGCATCTGAAAAGCTGCCTTCAATATAAGTTTTCTCATCGTGAGCCATCATATGTGAATTGAAGATTACTGTCCTAGACTGTAATTATACAGAGACTATGCCACTGGAGAATGATGGAACAGATCAAGCCTACATGTCTGTAAAGGATGCAATTTTCTTCTTATGAGAGAATAAGTTTATAGGTTAGGAAACAATATTTATTAAATATATTCCTAAGTC
Source organism: Tamandua tetradactyla (assembly GCF_023851605.1). Lineage (NCBI taxonomy): Eukaryota > Metazoa > Chordata > Mammalia > Pilosa > Myrmecophagidae > Tamandua > Tamandua tetradactyla. The sequence continues at coordinate 110,007,381 of NC_135327.1, read as the reverse complement.
TGGTTTGCTTGCAAGCTGCTATCTGATAAATCTGAGAAATCATAAATATTCTAAATTTGTCTAGAGTTTCATTTATTAGGAAAAAAACAATTAGTGCAAGAGTGAACTTAAAAAGTATAACTTGTAGAAATCAAGGAGCACAGAAGTTTAGCATTACATGGTGATTATCAATACTTTACACAGAGTAATACTTTGTGCTGTTTCTCTCAATTATTGAGAGAGTATATTTTCTAGAAATAGAAAGCTATGCTGATTTATCACAAGGAATCCCATTAATGTTGGATTCATAGTCATTATCTGGGGTGCTAAGCTTTACTGTTTTAGTTTCCCAGCTTCTGAAACAAATACCTTACAATGGGTTGCCTTAACACCAGAAATTTATTGGCTCACGTTTTCAGAGGCTAGAAGATTTGCTTCTTCCCTAGTTTGTATCTTCTGGTTGGCCAGCAATCTTTGGGGTTCCTTGATTTTTCTGTCCCATGGCAATGCACATGGCAGCAACTTCTTTCTCTTCCACCAACTGTTGCCTTCCAGCCCTTGGCTGCACCCCATGACTTCTCCTCTGTGGCCTTCTCTACAAGACATCCAGGCATAGGATTAATAGCCATATGGATTCAGCTGGGCCACACCTGAACTGAAGTAACCTCATCAAAAGGTCCTATTTACAGTGAGTTCATGCCCACAGGAATGGATTAAGATTATGAACCTGTTTTCCTGGAGTACATACCTCTAAACCCACACACTGTCCTCTGGACACAGACTTCCCACATGTAAAACACACTCATCCTCAAAAACCTTAAGCTCTTTGAGAACAATGCTAAGTACAATGTCCCATGAAATTAGGTATAGATGTGGTCCATCTTAGTTTAAAATTCTTCTCCGTCTCTGGACCTGTAAAATCTTGAAAACAAGCTATTTGCTTCTAATATACAACGGCGAGATATGCATAATACAGACATTCCTATTCCAGAAGAGAGAAATTGGCAGAAAACAGGGTTCAAGAGTCCCAGACAAATCCAAAATCTAGCAGGGCAAATTCCATTAGATCTCAAGTTCTGAGAGCTACCTGCAGCTTGATTCTCTGTCCTCTGGACCTGATGGAATGGCAATCCCATCCCTTCCAAGTTTTTAGCAATGGCCATGCTCTCCCCACATACTGAAGTGTAGGCCCCACACTCTCTAAGTATTCAGATGGCAGCCAGTCTTGGCACACTCCCGACCCTCTCCAATTGTTAGAGTGATGCATTCTTCACGAACATAGGACACAAGGCCCACCTCCTCCAAGCTCAGGGGCAGACCTAGCCCCTCCACAAGCATAGGTGGATCCTTTCTCTCAGGCTGAGATCATTTCTGTCAAGACCTCTGCTTCCATGGTTCTGCCTTTGAGGCCATTATTTCTTCAATCCATACCTTTTCTGTCCTTTTCAGGCATTACTTCTGCTCATACAAATTTCACAAAAACTTTGTTGGCTTTGCATATAGGTCAAGTGGATCCAAACCATCAAGCAATAGAATGATCTACAGATCTTCCCTGATAATTACATTGCCAATCCTGACTACCACTGAAATGGCTAAATGTATCCATGCTCAGCCATATGCTCTTTAGCCAAGGGTTGTTCAGTTAAACCATGACATAGAGCCCTGTCCTCTGGGGACTCATTTCCCAAAGGCTCAGAAACATCCCTGATAGAACTGCTTCTGGTCATAGTTTCAGAGCACATTATCTGGATAGGCTCAGAATTTTCCAAATTATAAATTTCTGGTTTCTTTGTGCTTATGAGTTCAGTTCTCACCTTATCTCTTTCTTCTCTCATTTTACCATGAGCTGCAAGGAGAAGCCAGGTCACAACTTCCACATTTAGCTTAGAAATTTCTTCAGCTAAGTATTCAAGTTTACTGCTTACAAATTTACTTTCAATCCAACATCAAAACATGTTGGAGAATTTTGCCAAACTCTCTACTACTTTATAACAAAGGGTGTTTTTCTCCTAACTTCCAATAACACGCTCATCATTTACTTGTAAGTCCTCATTAGAAGTACCTGTAAATGTCCATATTTCTGTGAAGAGTCTCTTCAAGGCATTGGAGGCTTTTTCTAACAAGTGCATCACAAGTCTTCAGCTTCTACCCATGACTCAATTCCAAAGCTATTTCCATACTGTTAGATATTCACTAAGTGAATAGCAGTATTCACTTTCTGGTATCAAAATCTGCTTTAGTTTCCTAGCTGCTAAAACAAGTACCATACAACCCTTTGTATGGGTTTTCTTTCAAAAAGAAATTTATTGACTTATGGCTTCAGAGGTTTCAGAAGTGAGATGGCTTCCTTCATTCCAAGGCTGGTGCCTTCTGCCTCACAGGCAATCTTTGGGGTTCCTTGGCTTTTCTGTCAGCTGGCAATGCACATGGCAGCATCTTATCCTTTCTCTTTCGGGTCTTGTGGCCTTCAGCTTCTGGTTGCTCCCATGGCCCTCTCCACGACCCTCTCTATAAAAATTTCAGTAATAGGATTAGGACCCATCCTGATTCAGCTGGGCACACCTTAACTGAATTACCTGATCATAAAGGTCCTATCCACAGTGAGTTCTTACCTACAGGAATGGATTAAGATTAAGTACCTCTGGAATACATAACTCAGCACATGCACTTAGTATATTTTAATGCACTGATGATACCGAATCTCACCCAAACCAGGGAGAATCTCCAGCTCTACATGGCCATGAACCAAAAGTCTGTTCTCAGCCTTCATTTGTTAATGGGGCTTCTCCCCAAATAACAATATTCAGCAACATTGATCACATGAAGGTCAAAACAGGTAGTATATTCAAATAGAAACTGTGCTTTGTTTTTTTAAAAAAAGCTATATGTGCTGTGTTTTAAAGTACTTTCTGGCTACACTTAACATTAGAGTGACAGTATACTTTAATCAAAATCCAGTTCTTATAGCACTGTAATTGCTATGCTATGCAAATATCTGCTGAGTTTAAAGAGTAATGAAGCTCTAAACAACAGGGCCAGAATGAACATGTACAGATTTTCCATTAAATAATATTCTGGACAAGACAATTCAAGTTTTCTGAGAGGGTTTATGTTTGTATATGCTATTTTCTTACATAAAAACTGGGACATGGAAATCACTGTAAAATTATGTTTTATTGCAAATTTATATAGGTAGACAGGTTTAAATTTTCTTGATAACAGAGGATCACATTACTAGCATTAACAGTTGTGTTGTACTATATGAAGAACTGAAGTTACAAATGTCAGTTTCACTGAAACTTGCAAATGTTAGTTTCATACAAACGACAGGACTGAATAGGGGATAAAACCTGCCACTGCACTGAGCTGTGACTGGTAGCTGTTCTCTCAGACCGTTTAACAGTGGTGGTTGACCTACTGTCAACATGAAGACGGTTTTGGGGTATTAATGAATGTTTACATATTTTCCCCCTTTCCAATTCACAGTCATAAGACATAGTCTATAGGAATACCTTCAGGTTCTATAGTGGTTAGTGAGCGTCTTTCTCCTTCTCCATCTAAGGTAGAGGAGAGCAACACATTTATGCTTTCTGAGTGTTGCCAACCAGAAACACTGCACCCTTCCAGGTAACAAAGTGGGTTTAACAACTGAGTGTCCTCATTGCTGATTTTCTTCAGCATTACAGAATGCCATCTACTACCTACATCTCTACCATTGACTTGCATCTGAATCACCATGGACCAATGGACACTTCTTTGCTGCATATTTCCTCCTTTTCACTACACACTTCATTTTTGTTTTAATTTGTTTCATGTTGCTTTTCTTATGCCCTTTAGCTTTCATGTGAAAAAATGTGGCTCATTCTGGACACTGTCAGCTAATCAGAACATTTATTATATGGCTGCCTTATAATCATTGAGTCTTCTGCTTCTTTGATAAATCAATTATTCCTGGATGGTCAACAATTTGACTTTTGTTGTGTTTATACACATTCACGATTAATGGTGGTGTATGAAGTCTGATTTCAGATAACCAAAACTGAACTGCTAACTCTGAATACCTAGTCTTTATATAAACATTGGGATCACTTCAAAGACTGCTTTATGCATTGGGAAAATGGGACATCAGTACCGTACTTGTTCACTTGCTGCAACTACTTCAATATATATACTTTGATCTCATCTTCTTGAGTGATTCTGATCAATGATAACTATGGACTGAAAATATTAAAGATAGGAAAAATGAAGAAATGCCAACTTTTATAGTACTGTTGTGAAACATTATCCTAAACCACATTTACCAATAAATAAATAGTCTCCTATGCTTCCTTGAACTGAGTTCTTGAAAATGTCCTTGTGAATACAAAATGAATCATTAGAAAAGTAGAAAGAGGCCTTATAATGGACAAAAGTATGATCTGCATACAGTTCTAAAGGCATGATTCATTCAAAAGGCTGAGCAACTGACAATCAATGCTTTGAGCATAAATTCACATTATGATTTTGACAAATCACACTATCATTTAAAATGAATAGTGAGGCAAAGTTATAAAAATTCCACTTTTATAAAAAAGAAAATGAACCAGGATGTGTGAAGGCAAAATCTTGGATTCTGTTTTTATTAATATTTTGCTCTTCTCAACTTAGCAAATCATCTACATAAGTAAAGGATTTAGTAGTACTTTATGTCTATAAAGCCAGAATAAGGGTGCAAGCCAGAAGAGGGTTAGCAGCAGATCATGTGACAGAATGAGTGGATGGCATCAGTTACCTGCAGTCATCTATGAAGGAATGTGAGCTCAGGATTTTAACACATGGTATACATCTGGGGAAAAATGCAAGAAAAAGAGTGAAGCAAGACACTGCTCTGCCAAACTACCAGATTTGAAATTCATTGCATTTTCCAAGTGTTTGTAGGCAGTGGATGCAGCGTGATGCTAGGAAAGAAGGTCCAGCAGTTAGTTAAGTGCAACATCAGCAAGTCATCACAAAATGAGATGTGCTCAGAACTCATCCAGGTTTGGAATTCCTACTCCTATTTACTCCTGATAATGGAGGACAAGGAGGAAGAATCATGTGGTGAAATTAGTGAGAGATTTGGAATCAAGAGTTATGGGTCAATACATTTGCTCTGCAGCTTATATAAGATGCAGGAATCTGAATAAATCTTTTAACTTCTCTAAGCCTCAATTTTCTCATTGTAAAAATGGGAGTACCACTATTATTGCCACCATGATTTTTACTTCTAGAACAGAATGTTTCTCAGGATTTTGAGAATACAATAAGAATGTATGAAAGCACTTTAGCACATAAAATAGCATTTTAATAGTTATTATAAATAAATACAAATAAAGAAATGACCACAATTTTTGTGGATATGGATCAACTTCTTGAAAAAAAAGAAGAATCTAACATCTCTACCTGGGTTTCCAATTTCTCAATAGTTGTCTCTATATAGCTCTGCTTAGTGCCCTGAAACACAAATATTATTAGGATAAGAGACTTAATTTATATGCTATTAGTTAAAAACAGAAAAATTTTATTTTCCTATCAACTCTTTAAGATTACTCATAGTACCTGTGATTGTGAAAAATAATGTCTTACATTGAAACAAAGATGAATATTTAGAATCTATATTGAACTATATTATACCTTTAACTAATTCTGTATCCAAGTCCTAATGTTTGAGAAAAAAAGTGAATTAATTACCATGTAGAGTGAAAGTCCTGTATATTTATTTCCATGAAAAAGTGAGCTTTGATTTTGGCCCAAAAACAAAGACAACTTCAAGTCAACACTGCTTTAATTGAGCCAGACTATGGAGTAACATCCAAATTATGTGCTTCTAGAATAGCAGAGAAAATCTACTTTCAGGGTGTTCTTTGAAAAAGCATTTCTCTTGAAGTATTCAAAAAGAGATATAACAGGGCACGAACTATTCTGAAGCCTTTGAATCTAACAAAATGAAAGTTTTTCTTTTTTTTTTTTAAACAATCCTCATAGACTGCCTGATTTTTTCTCTCCTTTTGATAGGAGATACAGAGGAAAGACAATATTAACAAGTTATTTTTAGATTATTTTATGAAAACCACCACGAATTTTGGCAAGAACAATGTGAAATTTTTTCTGTTTTTAAGGTGACTTCTACACAAGTGTTTAACAGAGTGCCCCAAAAAGCATTTGCACACTAAAGTGTATATAAAAAATAGTTTCTAAAAATCCATTCTGATGTATCATATAAATGTCCTAAATTAAACTGGGGATCTAAGAAGAAAACAGTCTTTATAATAACCCTAAGAGCCAGGACAATGACTTTTCCTTCCTCTGGACTGGCAGTAGTGCCAAACACGATGAAGACACAGTAAATAGAATAACCCGCAACCTCTTTGCATTATGTTGAATAATTTGTGACTCTTAGAGAAGTTAAGCAGCCATCCCTCAGAGAAATCACCTACTAATCCAATCAAGATTAAAGTATCTCAGGCCTCTTCTGCTGTTTCTGTACTGGCCAAGTACAAGCACACACTCTGGCATTTGGACAAATGCTGGTGCCTTACAGAAAGCACCATATTCTCCAGAGATCTGGCAAGTAACAGAATTCATCTTGCCAGTGTAGAAATAGCACTAGAGGAAGACTAATTGCTGGAAAGCCTGTTCAGAAAGATTTGTCATTCAGGCTGGTAAAAATAATCCCACTTTTCAGAGTACATTCAAACTTTTAAAAAAAAATTCAGTATTTAATAGAGATCAAAACATTTCCATTTCCACAGTGAATGCATTTTATGTAATGCAGCTATTTCCTTTGATTTGAGTTCAAGAAGGGAAGCTAAAATGCACACACACAAAAAATTCTGTCTAGACATACCATGTTTGTTCCTTGGGTAAGATGAAATTTATTAAGCCTGAAGTGTGGCTTAAGGAAGTATTCATGGTTTGCATAAATATCTAATCGAAAAATGGCAGTGCTATGAGGGAGAGACCGCTTTGATATACACTGGAATATACAGTTGAATGTTAGCAAGTGAAACTGCGGTGTTACGTCCAGAGATTTGTAGTGAAAGGAGAGTTTCAGGGAAGCTATGTGCCAAACACTCCTTGGCTGCTTCCTAGCTCACTTTGTTACCCAGTGCTGGATGTGCTGTCTTTTTACCCACAACAATAACCACTAAATATGCCTGCTTATGGCAGCAGTGACCAGCACCTCTAGTGACCCTAATAACCTTATTTTAGTCAGTGACAGTCCTAATGAAGTCCATCACCTCTCATTATTAGAACCTTTGGTTCTAATTTTTAAAGAGTGTTGTTCCCTAGAGCTACAAGCATAATCGATAATGCCTTCCATTGCACATGGTCAAACTGCCACAGTTTTATCTAAACGAAGTCCTGATTCAGTCCATTTCTTCCCTCTCCACCTTGAAGAGTATCAGGACTATAACTGTTGGCTTTCTACCTTTTGGTTTCCTTATCAACCATTCCATGAGCCAAGGAAGCATATCTTGTGATTTGCAACACAAGAGAGCCAACACAACCATGGTAAATAAAAGAGAAACATGTTATGATGTTAAGCCATGTGCGCTGCTTGGCATTCATTCAGTTCACTGTAGCTGATAAAATAACTGCGAGGCTCCCTATCCCATTAACACTGTGTTAATTACTGTCATTGTCTCATCAGTGGTTTGTTTATGACAGCTCTGGCTGACAGGAATAGTAGGATGTTCTGTCGAGGCCATCACCTGATGAGATTTTTATTGGCAAAAGATCTTTCTTTCCTTTACTCAACCATGTTAGGGGAGTCAGTGCTTCATTAACTCCAAACATAATCGCTTGCATTAGGCCGGATTTTAAATGTTTCAAATAATTGTTATAATAGTCTCTTTCTTTGCGTTATCATTAACCAATTCACCCTCAAAAATAAGAGAGACCCTTCAGTCTCCCTCGGCTAAAAAGAATCCCATTCAATGGCAGTCAAATGGGAGAGGGAAATACCACTCTACCAGAGGAGATTTTTTAATACTGATAAGATGTCTGATTCTCTTATGAACAACATCTGTGAATAAAGAGAAATTCGATGGGAGTGGGGGCAGGGGGATCTAGGTCAAAATAAAAGCACGATAATTTGATACACATACATAGATCATGTTCAACAAATATGCATCATTGACCCTTTTAAAATGTGGGGGAAAAAACCTTTTAAATCTCCCTTAAAGGTGGGGAACCTTCAGATTCTGCAGTAGGAACTGATAATTACCTTGATCTCTCTAATTCTCTCTCTCTCTCTCTCTCTCTCTGAAAAGAGATTATAGAGTATATATATGTGAGAAATAGACCTACCTATTCCGTTTCTTGTATGATATTGAATATTTATTTTATCAAAAGAAAGTATGATTCTTCCAATTAAAATTGTTTCATCATAATTTAATAACAAGCATAAGTGAAAACATTTCAACTAAATGGAAGTTCCTGATGATTTCTAAGTCACAGAATAATTCAAATTTAATGATAAAGATGATTAATTTCTTCCCTGCATGAAATACGTATAATTTTAATTCCAGGGCCTCAGTTTCTTACTAACATTGGGTTTAATTTCTTTATCTTGTTTACTCCCAATAAAATTTGCCCTGACTTTGGATGTGGGCTTCAATCTACTATTTTAAGAACTGTATCTTCTTGATGATTCAGTTTCTTTGCCAACGTCATTGGGATCAAAATTGCTGCCCTGCCAATTGTTGTGAGGAGAATATGAAATTTATGACCACAGTATTAAAATACTATGAAAAAGTGAGAGGTTATTATCCATAGCACAGACCTGGCCTTTGCAGGTACAGTGTTTGTTGGAGGAAACTGTGTATAACTACATATCTCTCCAATGATCTGAACTCTAAATCTCTTCCCCCAATAACAAAAGGCCTAGCATACTGGAACAAGGTCTTCTCTCTCATTGGGACATAATCATTTTCTCCTCCTAGACAGCAATAAATTTCTGTTCTGCTCTCTCCCCCAGCCTTACGCAAGCATGAGAGTAATTAATCCTCATGCTTGCCTGAGTTTGGATTGGCTTTGGCACAACATGCTTTCCCTGGAAACCATAATTGATTCTGAATAATTGATCAGTGACGAACATTCAATTTTCTTTATCTTCTCTTCCTCTCATTCTCCTATGATATATGTTTTCTTTGGGGAACGATTTTCCATTTTAAAAAATGCCCCAAATGCAAGACCTTTTAGTGATCAAATCAATTTATGTTGCTTTCTGCCAATACGTATCAACTCCAATGCAACTCCTCTCGGAGAACTCTTAGGAAATCCTAATTATCATCCCATAGTATCCATTAGTTTTCAATGAGGAAGTAAATTTCTCATGTAAGACCTTGGAAACTATTTACATATGACTGTTTGCCATTCATTTAACCACTATACTCACTTGTTCTTTTCAAATAACCTTCGTAAGGACTATTACTGAAAGCACTAAACACCACATGAGTCATGGAATCTGACAGGACAAAGATACCTAAAATCAGGATCTGTAAAACTCATCTGAGCTTTGTTAATTCACCTAATGATTATGTTCTTCACTTTTTTCCTAAGAAAAATTAAGATTACATTATAATTATGTCTCATTTATCTAATTATTACAATTCCTTAACCACCAGAATAAAATCTCCTCCTACAGGACAGAAGTAAAGGTCCGTTGAGGAAAGTAGTTTTCAGATAGTTTATACATTATGCATGTCAGAAAGTCAGAGAGAAGTGGGCTACTCTTAGACCAAAGGTAGGCTTAGTGCAGTGTGCAAAATTGAGCTTAATGATTTAGCAAGATTGTATATCTACTTTCTTTTTATATTCAAACACAGACAGTAGATCAAAAGTAAGAGCGGAGTAGATTAGAAAGTGTTGCAAGTTGACATTTTGGGAAACATTACATATACATCTCAAATGTCTCCACTTAACTTCACTTTTCTTTTGGATGCAATGCCCTTCCTTCTCCTTCAAACAAAAATGCTATTACTTTCTCTTTAGTGAATGCCTTGCTATTTCATCCACACTTTTCCAGTCCACTGGCGACAAAATGCTTAAAAAGGCAAATCAATAAACTGACTTTTTCTTATTGTTCATTTTTCCTAATAGAAAATTAGCATGTACACTCAACTGCTCAAACTGCTATGCATTATCCCCCAAATCAAATTCTAAGTCAAGAGTCAATTCAGGGCAGTGCAACAGTGGCTCAGTGGCAGAATTCTCGCCTACCGTGCCGGAGACCTGGGTTCAGTTCCCAGAGCCTGCCCATGCCAAAAAAAAAAACAAAACAAAAAACAGTCAATTCAATCCAGCTGAGTGCAACTAACACATGCTCAGTTGTTTCTATGTGCAGACATTGAGCCCAGTGGTAGAAATAGAGGTGCAGCCTCAAGTTTTGTAACAAAACATCTCAGTACAATGGTCTCTTCTCATCCTGCATTCTCACTCAACCCACTCACTTCAGTCTCATCCACTGTACTAAAAAGTGCTCTTTTCTCCTCTTCCTTTATTTTACTTTGCTTTCACCAAAATTCATTAAAGTTGTCTACTTCCTTCTTGAAGTTCTCTGTCCCGTTCATGTCTATGAACATACACTTGCCTGTTTTTCCTTTTATTTCACTGGCTGCTGCTTCTTAGTTTCCTTTGTTCTCTTCCCTTTAAACCTCAGCTGTTGAGTGTTGGCACCTAAGATTAAGCACAATGCTCTATGTCCACATTCTTTCCATGGATAATCTGTGACCATCTCACACAGGTCCAAGGCTGAAAGCACCAAATAGACCTTGATCACTCATAGGTACATATCTAAAGCCCCAAACTCTAGTAGGTTTCTTGATATTACGATTTATTTTTCATATCTAATATGTTTAATACCAAAGTCTTGATTTCCATATTCCAAATCTATTCTACTCTGACTTTACCAAATTAGTAATCTTATTCATTATTGCATATCTGGTCTGTCAAGGCATTATATATGCCAAAAAAAATAAAGAAGAAAATTTTGTCCTACATTGCCTTGTCACTGTTTTTTATTTTAGATAACATATTTGATATCAATTCTTATATAAAATATATAATAGTAAATCATAAAAATCTGGATTTTTATACAAATTCCAATATTTATTAACTTCTAAATAAGTTATTAATCTTATGACTTTTGAAACAACTCCCATGACCAGCTACTTAATCTCTATAAATGACAGTTTCCTCAAATGCTAAATTTGGATAATAATAGTGGTTATGACATTGGCTTGTAGAAAAAACTAAATGAAATAGGCTTATTAAGACCCAATCAGTTTTTGTTTATTCTTTTATCTTTTGACCCACTCAAGGTGTATGTATTCAAAGTCTAACATGTCCCATTCTAATTGTGGGGATACAGAGATCAACAAGACACAGAGGGTTTCAGTCATCATGGAGCTATAATCAAATTGGAATAGAAAGCCAACATGTAAGCAAACAATAACCATATAAGCAACGCAGTTGTGATACATAAAATGAAATTATTCCATGTGATAGAGAGTATGGGAGCCAGGAACAGCTTTGTAAGGAGATGATATTTGAAGTGAGACCTGAAGGAGAAAAATCCTTCCATGTAAAAAGATGAGATAAAAATCATTCTATTCAGAGTCACTAGAAAGATAAAAGGAACTGAGATAGGAAAGATATTGGTGTCTTAGGAATAGATGAGAATCCCGACTCAGACTTGTGAGGCAAACCAAGATTAGCAATAGCAGAAAGCTGTATTACCTCTATCCAGAAAGGACAAGGGAAGCAGGTGGTACTTCTGGAGTCCAGAGGTGGGCCATCCAGCATAAAACAGAATCTTAGTTGATCTAAGGGAAGTTGAAGCCAATGAGGCTATATATTGCCCCAGAGAGAGGAAAGATTTCTTTGAATTTTTCCTTTCTCCTTCCCTCTACTATTGCACCAGTGACTCTCAGTGGCCAAATTAAACCTGATGCCAGAAGACACAATAGCCTGGCAAACCCAGCCTAAGAATTCAACCCCTCATATACTCAGTAACAAAATCAAAGGGTGAGGAACTGATCTGAGGGTAAGTGGGCTCAGAATTAGCAAAGGCCAATTGAGATCATAAAGAGATACTTCCCTTACCATTTTGGGCAAGTAGCCCCCACTGTGCAGGGAAAGAGGATGAATTAAGAATTACTGTATGTTTAGGGACATAAGAAAAATTCTGCACAATCCCTGATATAAGGAAACAAGAAAATCTGAAAAAATTCTTAGATCTGTGAGTTGGTGGACTCCTGGTCAACACCCAGTTTACAGGCTCTAGACCTGGCTGACTTCTGGAAGGTGGCTGAGTATGGGAAAACAGAAGGAGATTCCAGATAACCTTCATTTCTATGAAAAGACAGTCTCTTGGGCTAGAAGTGGATTGGCCAACTTTGGGACTGTCATAACCTAGGGATCTTGGAAAATTCAGAGTGAGAGAAACCTTTAGATGATCCAAAATTTTCTCCCACTAAGCTAAGTGGCAAATTGAACAATTAATTTGGACAATATGAGATATGTCCACATTCGCATCACATCTTTGAAATTAATCCGGTTATATACAATTTTCACAAGTGCTATTACTAGTCTGGATGTAGGCATGAGTTCCATCTATACTTGGGGTATTTCAGGACAGATATAAGAAATAAAAGAGGAATAGATTAGTTGAAGACATAATCAAGTAGTTAACTATGGTGTCCTTATTGAACAGAAAATTTAGTTCAAGGAGATGCTAATAGCTATGGGAGAAATGCAGGGATGAAGTACTTGTGGTTTCCATGGGGTCAACAAGCAGGTTTAAAAAGAGTGAAGGACAGAGAGCTAAACAGATACAAAATAAAAGGTGTAATGAAAATTCTAGTGCATAAATATAACAGGGATTGGGTGAAGCAGAATGGAATGATTGTTCTTCAAGAGTTCCAAAGTTCAAGAGTTCCAAACCTGAGATTTTAGAGGGTTAGAAAGTTGCTCACCTGGATTTGGAATTGTGCTGTATTTATTCATGAAATTTATTAAGAGTTTACTAAATCTGCTAGTCAGCTTTGCTAAAGCTGAATAACAAACAATCTCTACAACCTCACTGTTTTACAACAAGCATTGTGTTTCATACTCAGGAGTCTGCAGTTTATGTTCAGCTGATCTAGACTGAATTCACCTGTGTCCCTCAGCTCTAAGTTGTGAGTCTGGATAGCTTGGTTCAAGTTTTAGGTCTTTCCATGTGAATTTATTCTAGAGTCCAGGCTGATGAAGCAGCAGCTTTCTGGGGCATGATCTTCCCAAAGTAGGTCAGAAACACAAAAGGCAAGCTGCACCATGCCATCAAATTGAAGTCCCAACTCAGTTCATTTTTGGTAACTTTTCATTGGCTAAAATAAATCATGTGAACAGAATCAAAATCAATCAAGTGGAGAAAAAGGGGGGAAATCGATGGATATATGTGAGGAATGAACAATTTCAATGATGATATAATAGAAATGAAGACAAATACTATAATTTAGATACCTCAGTAGTCCTTTGATGCCACTGCGAAGTAAATGAAAGGAGTGAGGGTAAACAAACACCAGCAATAAGAAGAGAGAATTTTTTTTTCCCCCAAAGAGTGTAGGATAGTAATACTGTGGATAGGGCAGTATGGAAATTTAGTATGTAGGCGGTGTAGAATGGGGGCTGGAGATGGGGGTGGGCCGGAGAGTGGGGGCTAACTTTTTGTCTTCTGCATTTTTTAAGCAATGTATAAAAAGACACACTCAATAATACATGCTTATTAGAAAGTATGGCAATTGTCACAGCTGGACTGTAGAGGTAATGGAATCATCAAATTTGAAGTGAGTTTGTGAGGAACACAAAGTCCAACAAACTTTGAGGTCATATCACAGTAACTATGCTGCCTCTTTGGAGAACTTGGCATTAATAAGTCCTCAGTGTCAGAAGCCAAGTGTCAATTTTCATGGGAGTCCTCAGGCTTTTCATCTTGGGTGGATTAGGTACAGAAGTATTTTAATTGCTACTGTATGACCAGTAGAGTTCTAGGGGCAATGGAACAATGGGGAATATGGAAGGATTAGAAAACAAAGCATCCATTTTCACAAGGTGCATGACCTAGCTGTAGCAGAGAAAAAACTGACCACAGTATCAATGTTACCAGATTTTTTTGGTGAGCAGGAAATGTTTGGACAATTTACTATGTTTGAGGTGACGCCACCTAACAACCTTCCAAATTCAGGGAACAACTGTCATTTGTAACTTATTTTACATTCTTATTATTTTTCTTGTCCATTGTTGCCATAGTCATTGAATCTCAAACATCAAAACAACAAACAAAAATACTGTGGTGCCACAACTAACAGAGCCCCTACCCATGCTCAAAGCTCTCAGGTGTTCTTCCTTCAATTTCTCTAACCTTTCAACTACACCAAGCCTGTTTATACACTGTTTTCTTTTACAATCATCTCTCAGCAGAAGCTTGAACATATTTTAATATTTATAATACAGCTATATATTTTTATAAAGCCTGGTTCTGTGTAACATTCCATTCATTTTGCTCCAAATTCATATCATGTGTATAGTCACTCTATTTCCCAAACCTTTTGCTATTCCTATCTCTAAGACATTTTTATTCAGCAAGATGTATCTAAAATAGGATTTCATGTACTTTCACTTATATAACCCACCATATTTATATTTTATATTTCCAAGCACGTTTCTTTCAAGAATTATTTAACCTTTATCCATAATTAAAATGTTTACAAAATTCAAACCTTGAACATGGTGAAAGATTATGACTTTGAATAAATTTGGCTGTTTTAAAAAAGGATTAAAATGACTGTAAACATTAAAAGTACACTCACGAGTACTTTTGAAATACATACTCCATCGAGACATATGCCATAAACAAGATTAAGGAATTAAACAAAAGGGGGAAGTATTCACAGTATATGAGGTACACAGCTAATGACCTTAATATAGTAAGAGCTCTGATGAATCAATTACATAAAACTTATTCCAATAGAAAATTATTAAAAGACAAGACCAGAGAACTCACTAAACATGCAAATATATCGAATGCAAATAATACATATGTAGATCTTAACACATTTTCTGGCAGATGGTCAATCTACAGATGGATACTACTAGCATCTCATCCTTCTCCTCTACCTCCTTCTTTTCCTCTGGAACTAAATATAGACACATATAGCACTCAATAAACAATGATATTATTTAACATACTAACTATAACAGTAAAATAAGAGGGGTTTGGTAAAATACATTATGTCAAATTCTTATAGCGACCATTAAGCAATATTACAGGAAAAAGATTAATGACATTATGTAGTGAAAATGCTCAGGCCCTTTTGATATAATATACAAAGTAGATCGTATAACAGTAATTGTTTAATATGTGTTCTATGACCACAATTTTGTTTATAATATCTCTGTGTGTGTTGTATATATGTATGGCCAGGTATTGGTGTATGTAGTATGTGAAGAAATGCATGTGGGTGTCATAGGTATGTATGTACATGTGATGGCATATATGTGAGTAAACATAGACAAAGACCAGATGTATATAACATTCATTTATTCAAAAATATTTGATGATTGTATCCTATAATGCCTGTTTCATACTAGGTTCTGGTTATAAAAATAAGGAAAGACACATTGATATTTTCTACATATAGCAAACATACTGGGGAGACAGATGTTGTTACAATAATCCCACAAATAGATTCCAAATTGCAACAGGAATAATGTTACAAGGGAAGTTGTTATGAGAAAACATAAAAAGGCATTGACTTCTTTTTTTTTTTTTCCCCCATGGGCAGGCACCGGGAAATGAACCCGGGTCCTCTGGCATGGCAGGCAAGCATTCCTGCCTGCTGAGCCACCGTGGCCCGGGCATTGACTTTTAAAGGGATGTGAGATAAAGTGTCTCTAAGAAAGAGACAATTGAACCAAAATCTGAATGAAGAGCAGGAGATACTTTAGTGAAGAGGAGCATAAAGACATGGCTAGAGATGAAAAGGATCAAAGCAATTTGGTATTGTGTTAACAGATAAGCCAGGTGTCCAGTGAGGCTGGAGAATCAGGTGGGTGACAAGCATTAATAAGAGCATTATTAAGGAGAGGTTAGCAGGTGTCCGTATAGGTGAAATGATTAGAACTGTGTTAGGAGAACATCACTGTGGCTACAGACTGAAGGAAAGGAAAAGTCAGTGGAAAGAAGTGTGAAGCTGTTTTAGTTATGCAAGTGTGAGAAGACAGTTGGGATTAGTAGAAATGGAGTGAAGTAATGGATACTGGGGCTACTGGAGTAGGAAAACTGACACAAATTAGGAATGGATTTGATATGGAGAATTGTATTAGCTAGGGTTTGCTAGAGAAACAGAATCAACAGGAAGCACTCACAAATATAAAATTTATGAAAGTGTCTCACGTAACCATGGGAATGCAAAGTCCAAAATCTGCAGGGCAGGCTGTGAAGCCGATGATTTTGATAGAGGGTCTGGACAAACTCCATAGGAGAGGCTCGCCAGCCAAAGGAGGAAGAGAACCTGTGTCTTCTAAATCCTCCTTAAAAGGCTTCCAGTGATGAGATTAAGCTTTACTCATTGCAGAAAACACTCCCCTTGGCTGATTACAAATGGAATCAGCTATGGATGCAGCCGACATGATCATGATTTAATTCTATGAAATGTCCTTATTGCAATAGACAGGACAGCACTTGCCCAACCAGACAAACAGGTACCACCATTTGGCCAAGTTGACATATGAACCTGACCATGACAGTCCACCCCTTGTCAACTTGGCAGCTATACATATCACCTTAAACCATACCTAATTTCTAAATAAAAAACAACAAAACACACATTTTTTTCTTTCATCTAACAATACTCAACTGTCCTGCATATAACTGAAAATACATTAAATCTCTTCAGAATAGGGTGCAAATCCTTGGGTAATATCCATTCTTAAACTTGATATCTTAGAACTTATTCCTGAAGTTTTAGAGCCATTGGTAGCCCTGCCTAGATCGGGTTGTTGCAGTTTCCCATTGATTTTAATTACAGGGCATGGTAGTACTAAAAGACACCTGAGGGGATCACCTATATTCCAAGAAAACTCTTCTTTATCTCCATTGTGTAGCTGCAGTCCTACTTCCCCCTGATAGTCAGGGTCAATCACCCCAGACAATAATGCAATCCCCTTCTTGGCTTACTGATCCAGGGGCATGAGTAGTTCAAAGTGACCTGGTGGCAGTCTTAGATTCCAGTTCAATGGAATCGTTTTTCTCCTGGTGGAAGCATTTTACTTTTGGAAATAAAACCTGCAGAGCATCAGAGCTCAGGGTTGCAGGGACAGGAAAGAAGAATTTTCCTAGTGGATCATAGGGGTAATAGTGAGTGGTGCCACTCTCATTTCCTCCCCTTGGTTCCTGGACCCATGGATCTTGGCTATGGGAGAAACAGCACCATATAGAAGATGCTAGTTCAGAGCATATACAGCTTCCTGGAGAACATCACCCCAGCCCTTCAAGGTATTGCCACCTAGATCAACTGTAATTGAGTTTTCAAAAGGTCATTCCACTGTTTAATCAATCCAGCTACTTCTGGATGAAGGGGAATATGTAAGACCAGAGAATTCTATGAGCATGTGCCCATTCCTGCACTTAATTTGCTGTGAAGTGTGTTCCTTGAGCAGAAGCAATGCTGTGTGGAATACCATGACGATGGATAAGGCATTCTGTAAGCCCACGGATGGTAGTTTTGGAAGAAGCATTGCGTGCAGGGAAAGCAAACCCATATCCAGAGTATGTGTCTATTCCAGTTAGAACAAATCACTGCCCCTTCCAGGAAGGGAGTGGTCCAATGTAATCAACCTGCCACCATGTAGCTGGCTGGTCACCTTGGAGAATGGTGCCATATTGGGGGCTGAGTGTGGGTCTCTGCTGCAGGCAGATAGGGCACTCAGCAGTGGCTGTAGCCAGGTCAAAGCTTTGGTGAGTGGAAGTTCATGTTGCTGAGCCCATGCATAACCTCCATCCCTACCACCATGACCACTTTGTTCATGAACCCATTGGGCAATGACAGGAGTTGCTGGGGAAAGAAGTTGACTGGTATCCACAAAATGGGTCATCTTATCCACTTGATAATTAAAACCTTCCTCTGATGAAGTCACCCTTTGTTGCACATTCACATGAGACACAAATATCTTCATGTTTTTAGCCCATTCAGAAAGGTCTATCCACATACTTCTTCCCCACACCTCTTTGTCACCAATTTTCCAATTATGTTCTTTCTAAATCCCTGACCATCCAGCCAAATCATTAGCAACAGCCCATGAGTCAGTATACAAACACACCTCTGGCCAGTTCACTTCCAAGCAAAATGAACAACCAGGTGCACTGCTCGAAGTTCTTCCCACTGAGAGGATTTCCATTCACCACTGTCCTTCAAGGACACCCCAGAAAGGGGTTGTAGTGCTGCAGCTGTCCACTTTCATGTGGTACCTGCATATCAGGCTGAACCATCTGGAAAGCAGGCCCAAGTTTTCTCTCCCTCAGTCAATTTACTGGTAAAGAACTCCCCAAGAAACCATAGCTCTTGTCTGGGAAAGAGAAGGTAATGTGGCAGGAGTGGAGACCGTGGGCATTTGGGGCACTTCCTCATGTAACTTACTTGTGCCTTCAGGACCTGCTCTGGCCCTATCTCATATATACCATTTCCATTTTATAAAAGAGTGCTGCTGTATATGGTCAACATTATGGCTTGGTGGGTCTGACAACACCCAGCTTATGATAGGCAACTCAGGTCTCATGGTAACTTGGTGGCCCATGGTTAAGTGTTCTACAAAGGACCAGTAGCAGGCCAAAAGCTGTTTCTCTAAAGCAGAGTAGTTATCTGCAGCAGGTGGTAAGGCTTTGCTCCAAAATCCTAAGGGTCTGCATTGTGATTCTCCTATAGGGGACTGCCAAAGGCTCCAAACAGCATCTCTATTTGCCACTGACACTTCCAGCACCATTGAATCTGCTGGATCATACGGCCCAAGTGGCAGAGCAGCTTATACAGCAGCCTGGACCTGCCATAGAGCCTCCTCTTGTTCAGGTCTCCACTCAAAATTAACAGCTTTTCTGTTTACTCAATAAATGGGCTGGAGTAGCACACCCAAATGAGGAATATATTGTCGCCAGAATCCAAAGAGACCAACTAGGCATTGTGCATCTTTTTTGGTCATAGAAGGGGTCAGACACAGCAACTTATCCTTCATCTTAGAAGGGATTATCTTGGCATGCCTCATACCACTGGACACCTAGGAATTTCAGTGAGGTGGAAGACCCCTCTATTTTTGTTGGATTTATCTCCCATCCTCTGACACGCAAATGCCTTTCCAGTAAGTCTAGTGTAGTTGCTACTTCTTGCTCACTAGGTCCAATCAATAGGATACCATCAATATAATGGAACAGTGTGATGTCTTATGGGGAGGGAGAAATGATCAAGGTCCCTGAAGACAAGATTACGACACAGGGATGGAAAGTTGATATACTCCTGAGGCAGGATAGTGAAAGTATATTGCTGACCTTGCCAGCTGAAAGCAAACTGTTTCTGGTGGTCCTGACCAACAGTTATTGAGAAAAAAGCATTTGCCAGATCAATAGCTGCATACCAGGTACCAGGGGATATACTGATTTGCTCAAGCAATGAAACCACATCTGGAACAGCAGCTGAAGTTGGAGTTACCACCTGCTTGAGTTTACAATAATCTGTTGTCATACTCCAAGACCCATCTGTTTTCTGCATAGGCCAAATAGGAGAGATGAATGGGGATGTGGTGGGAATCAACACCCCTGCATCCTTCAAGTCCTTAAGAGTGGCAGTAATCTCTGTAATCCCTCCAGGAATCCAGTATTGCTTCTGATTTACTATTTTTCTAGGTAGGCACAGTTCTAGTGGCCTCAACTTGGCCTTTCCCTACATAATAGCCCTCATTGCAGGAGTTAGAGAGTCAATTTGGGGATTCTGCCTGTTACTCAGTATGTCTATTCCAATTACACATTTCTGGAACTGGGGAAATAACTACAGAGTGTTGTCTGGTGGGGGGGGGGGGCATTGGACCTACTGTGAGACAGACCTGAGCTAAAACTACATTGATCACCTGGCCTCCATAAGCGCCCACTCTGACTGGTGGACCAGAGTGATGTTTTGGGTTCCCTGGAATTAATGTCACTTCTGTAACAGTGTCTAATAATCCCCGAAATATCTGATCATTTCCTTTTCCCCAATGTACAGGTAGCCTGGTAAAATACCTTCAGTCTCCTTGCGGAAGACTTGGAGGAAGATTAACAGTATAGATTTGTGGCAGTGTAACAGTGTTCTCCCCCAAAGGGACCTGGCCTCCCCTTCATTCAAAGGACTCTGGGTCTGTAAACTGTCTCAAGTCTGAAAATTGATTAAGGGGCTGTGACTCTGTGTTTTTGTAATTCAGGTTAGACTTCTGTTCACTTGACCTAGAACTCTTTTGTTTATACAGCTCAAACAAGCATTTAGTAGACTAGCCATCTAATTGTATTTCTAAGTACCCCACAATTTACCAGCTAATGCCACAAATCTCTGCTAGTCATATAATTTTGACTCCTGCTTTGAGTTTGCTATTATAATAGCCACATCCATCGTGTCTTTGGCGATTAAGTGCTGCCACCTGGCTTCTGCTAACTAGGGATCCAGTCATTCCCACTGTGTTTAAGGATTCCGGCTCAGTGACAGCAGTTCCTGCAGTAATATCTGACCCACAGAGAAGTGCAACTACAGAGCTCTTCAGGGATGATGGTGCTAGTCTCACAAATTTATTTCTCATTGTTCTGGTAAAAGGTGCATCCTCCAGACATTCCTGGGGTATAAGAGCAGGCTTTGCATGATAAATCCACTCTAATATTCCTATCTCTCTAAGCCTCTGGATCCCTTCATCTACATTATACCAGGGCAGTTCTGGCATGTAAACCTCAGGTGTTAGCCACCTTTTGATCCATGTTTCAACAAACCATCCAAACAAACTGTTAATACCTTTTTCCTAACCCCTCAAGCTAAAACACTGAATGCAGAATCTGTGCTTAGTGGGCCCATATCAATAAATTCAGCCTGATCCAGTCTTATATTCCTCCCACCATTATCCCACACCCTTAAAATCCATTGCCACACATATTCCCCTGGTTTCTGTTTATATAAATTGAAAAACTTGCACAGTTCTTTTGAAGTATAATGTACCTCCTCACATGTGATACTTTGTACCTCACCTTTAGGGGCCTGTTGGGACTTCAGTCTAGTTATAGGTCTGGAAGAAATGAGGGGTGGTGAGGGTGGGTCATGAAAGGAATTAGAAATATCTTCCTAGTCATTTGCTTCAGGGCATTCATTTGCAGTTTCATCTGGTGAAACAGATCTAATCACTCTAGGGCTAATCCCTTCGGGAGGAAGTTGGGTGGTCAACGACTCAAGGCAGGCTGGAGGTGGGACAGCTATGTTCTCAGGGCAGACTATTATAGGGTTATCTAGAAAAGACCCTAGGGTTTCAACCTCACTCCCAACATCATTATCAATCCATATATCGTCATCCCATTTTTCCCAGTCTCACTCCTTTCCAATCAATACTCTCACTTTAATGGCAGACATCATGCAACATTGAGATTTCAGTTTACATTGTAAAGTTACTTCTCTCAGAATGAGATTCTGAGTCAAATTGTCAGAGATCTCAAGTCTACAGCTATAGGAAATAAGATTTTCCCTCAGGATACTCATAGAAACTTCTACATCTGTCAGACGGTGCTTAGTATTCTTATTTGAAGCCTTAAGCCCATTCCTTTCACTCTTGAATGTATCCAGTGTATCTAACAACAACCAACCAACATCTCTATACCTCTTATTTCCATAAAACTCTGTAAAGGTGTCAAAAACATTATCCCCCACAGTCTGGCTTCATACAAATGAAGTATTAGGAGAATTGAGTGGTGATATTTTGACAATCTCTTTTGTCAACTCACTCCATGGATTGGGAGTGTCATTCTGACTATGGGAATCAGAGTCCTTAGTGCCTTTGAATTCAGTCAGAGTAGAAAACCATTCATAAAAACCCATTTTTAAGATTCTGTTCCTTAAAAACCACTCCTGGTACCAAGTTGTATTAGGGTTCTCTAGAGAAACAGAATCAACAAGCAACACCAACAAATATAAAATTTATAAAAGTGCCTCATGTAACCATGGGGATACAAAGTGCAAAATCTGCAGGGTAGGTTGTGAAGCTGACTATTCTGATGGAGGGTCTGGATGAACTCCACAGGAGAGGCTCACCAGCTGAAGCAAGAAGAGAGCCTGTCTCTTCTGAATCCTCCTTAAAAGGCTTCCAGTGATTAGATTAAGCATCACTCATTGCAGAAGACACTCTCTGTGGCTGATTACAAATGGAATCAACTGTGGATGCAGCTGATATGATCATGATTTAATTTTATGAAATGTTCTCATTGCAACAGACAGGCCAGCACTTGCCCAACCAGACAAACAGGTATTACCACTTGGCCAAATTGATACATGAACCTGACCATGACAAGAATGTAAAGTGGAGATAATAATCCTTCTACCTTATGTGGCTATGAGAATTAAAAAAAACTAAACTATTGATGTACTCTGCAGGGGCAGACATAGAAAGGGATAGCTGTTGGTGAATACTGAGTGAGAGGGAGATGATGAAATTGGCCTCTATGATCCTAATTGCAAAACTAGAGGGATAGTGCTGATGTTCATGAAGATACATAATTTTGAACATCATCATTTTAAAGAGAAAAGAGCACTAATTAAATTTTAGCTTCATTGTGGTTAATTACTTTCAAAATATTCAAAAGGAGATGTCAGTGAGGGAGTTAGTAAATGGCCCTGAATCCCAGAAAAGAGGTCTGGGTTGAATATAAAATTTAGGGTTCACATATGTGGTCAATAAAGCTAAAGCTGAAAAGAGATAGCAAGAAGTCTTGAGGCATTCTGGGCAAAAATGAACAAGCCAGAATGAGAGGGAAAGTAGCCAGAAGCTGGGTAACACAGATACCTTGGGCAAGTCATTTAATTAAGTCTGAGTTTTAGTTTCTTAACCTAAATACTAAAGAGTTTTCTGATGCAATTTGTCTCTTAAAACATTAAAATTCAGTCCTTCTATAAGTAAAAAAAAAAATTCGATGCAAGGAAAAAAATGCATTGATATACCTCTGAGTATTTTAGCAGAGCTTTTTATTATAGGTCCCTGTGTAAATGGGGATAAAAGCTCCACACATTTCTAGAGTTAATTCTAACTAGGTTGGAAGGGCTATGGAATGACATTCTCCAGTCTTAAGGATGTTTGAAGGGCACCTAACATTTCTGACTAGCTGAGTCTTTTAACATTATTCCCTGTGTAAATTATCCATTAAAACCCTATCTCTTGTCACATAATTTTTAACAAGTACACAAAATTTAAACACTCTGTATTTGGCGATTTGTTTGAAGACTTCGTGATGTGAACTATGTTTAAAAAAAATAAACAAAAAAAAAACCTAAATACAGTTTTGGTACAGAATATGTCAAAATGTTGAAAATTGTATTGATAAAAGTAAACATGTTAAAATAAGCATACTATATAAAAAGTGTTTGATATATATTATAAAAGTGATGGTATACAAATATATTTCTCTTCCCTTTTGGAATTTGAGCGCATTTTTCAGTGAAATTAAAATTGGCTTAGCTTTATACATCAAATCAATGATTTAACTTTTCGTCATATGATAATTATGTGTTTTTTTTGTATGCTGTATGCTGGGGGTCACATTTCATTTTTTTCCATGTGACTATCCCATTATTGCAGCACCGTTTGTTGATTTTATTTGGGGGGGGGTGTAGGGTGGGAGGTGCATGGGCTGGGAATCAAACCAGTGTCCCCTACATAGCAGCTGAGAATTCTACTACAAACTACCTTGTACCCCTGACGTTCATGTATTTTAAATAGGGCTTTAATTTGATTTAATTTATTCTAAGAATAAAATTCAATGGTGTTCCTTCTTGACTATGTTTTATAGACTCCTGAATAACTTCTGAAATTTTGGAAGGTAAGAGGAATTCGCTTCCACTGTTCATCATTGCCTCATAATTTAAGAAAATATATACCATTTAAAGACATATACTTTAAAAAATTTCTTCACATTATGGATTAAGGCCAAAATTTTACCATTGGCTTCTTTCTTAAATAGTTTAAATTAGTTCATGTCTACATCTCCAAGTACAATTTAATCAATAATTCTCTTAGTCTAGTGATTAACTCAAAAGTTTTCCAAGTTGTACTAATGCCTTCAATAAACAAGTGAGCACCTGCTAGCCAGGCAGTGCTCACAGAGTGATATTCTTATATTGTGTAACTATTCTGATAATTTCATGACCTGAAGTTCATGATCATGCTATTTATGATAAGAATATACATATTTAGGGGAAAAAACTTGGGTCAACAGAAGCAGGTATGATATTTTAGTCTGTAATGAATTACTCTGTGACCTTGAGGAAGACACTGAAGGTCTCTTTTCCTCTATTGG
Source organism: Tamandua tetradactyla (assembly GCF_023851605.1). Taxonomy (NCBI): domain Eukaryota; kingdom Metazoa; phylum Chordata; class Mammalia; order Pilosa; family Myrmecophagidae; genus Tamandua; species Tamandua tetradactyla. The sequence goes on along the minus strand of NC_135327.1, from coordinate 109,982,783 downwards.
TTTTGGTAAACATTGGGTGTTTTCTGAGATATTTTCCTTTAAAGTTCAAGATTCTATATTTTTTTAGTATATTATGACAGTTTCATTGTTTCAAAGATTTCAGTGTTTTAACTTACATTGATATTCTTGCATGCAGATACTATATTAGAATAAAACCAAATACTGCAAAAGATCCAGCAACTTCAACGTTCACGTCACTCAGGAAACATAACAAAAGGTGGAGTTACCTTGGCTCATAGAAATGAGATAAAAACTTTTGGATTGTCAAGAGCTGTTGGATTTATGAGACCTCCACTAATTCATAAAATAAAACTTGAGATGTACTCTCTGAATAATTTCCTTCTTTTTTTTTAATTTTAACCACACCTGGGAAAAAGCATTTGTGCTGGTTTCGAATGATGTATGTACCCTAGAAAAGCCATGTTTTAATCTTTATCCCACTTTATAAAGGCAGCCATTTCTTCTAATCTCTATTTAGTATTGTATGTTTGAAACTGTAATTAGATCATCTGCCTGGAAATGTGATTTAATCAAGAGTGTTTGTTAAACCGGATTAGGTTGAGGTGTGTCTCCACCTATTTGGGTGAGTCTTGATTAGTTTAGTGGAATCCTATAAAAAAGGAAACATTTTGGAGAAAGTGAGTTTCAGAGATATTTGGAGAGAGTAGAATGACATAGCCATGAGAAGCAGAGAGTCTATCAGCCAGCAACCTTTGGAAATGAAGAAGGAAAACGCCTCCCGGGGAGCTTTGTGAAGGGAAGCCAGGAGAGAAAGTTAGCATGATGATGCTGTATTTGCCACATATCTTTCCAGATGAGAGAGAAACCCTCACCCTGTTCGCCATGTGCCCTTCTAGCTGAGAGAGAAACCCTGAACTTCATCGGCCTTCTTGAAACAAGGTATCTTTCCCTGGATGCCTTAGATTGGACATTTCTATAGACTTGATTTAATTGGGACATTTTCTTGGCCTTAGAATTGTATATAGCAACTTATTAAATTTCCCTTTTAAAAGTCATTCCATCCCTGGTATATTGCATTCTGGCAGCTAGCAAACTAGAACAGTATTCTTGAACCTCGATGGCGAGATTTGATAAAATACATTTCAAATGATTAAAAATAATTCACCCAACTTAAGAAACTCTATAAATAATGATCTACAGTTTAATTTTCATTACATTTTTCATGGACATGTGAAAATAAGAAGAATAGTAAACGTTTCTGGTATTTTCCTACATTTTTATTTGCAAAATATACATTTATTTGCTAATATGTTATTTAAAATTAACTTCAGTAAAACTTTCTTCTCTGGAATATTGAATGAGCAAGATGATATGAACAGCTATGTCTTCTGGATATTTAAAGGTTTATACCATTCAGTACCAAAAAAAGAGAAAAGTAAAAAATAAAAATAATTGTATCAAGTTTGGATGGAGAACTTCTTGAACATATTATATACTTGCACACTTTTTAAAAAATCAGGGTATGGCAAACATAATGTGAAAAAACTTGAGTTTGATCGTGTTGGGTCATCATTTGCCTATGAATGAATACGCTTTCTGTAGCACAGTGGTGTCTGTAGAATGCTGTAAATTTTTATGTATCAGTATCAAATAGCCTTAGATTATAATGGATCATAAAGCTTCTAGAGTTTTCCCTGAATTACGTATATGATATAAATGCACATTAACCTTTCCTTCTTTGCAGGATATATAATATCAATGTAATACAATATCAATGTATAATAATAATGCAATGCCAAGTTTAGCACAGTGGTGTCTATTTCATAGCAACCATGCTATCATTACTATTCTTAAATAATAACAAAGAGTTATTCCTCTTATTTCTTTTTAATCTGCTGTTGTTTTGCTGTATGATACAAATAAACAATATTGGACTCTGTTGAAAAATGGATTGAGTTCGTAGTTAAAAACAGGTTTAATCTTGGGTATGTTACTTAATAGCTATGCTAACTTCATTGGTGAAGTGACCCACTCTGAGTTTGCTGTTTTAGGTATAAAATGGAAATAATGATATTTATTTATGGACTTGTTATGAAGGGAAAATTAAATACAAAGTGATAAAATTATGCGAAATGGGCTATCACAAAACTATTACATAGAAGGCATTCACTAAATGTTAGTTGAATCTAAATTAAGGAAATAATGTTGCATCCTGAAATATTAATATTTGTAAAGATTCACAATATCCCAGATCATATATTCCGCATGGCTAACAAGTGAGACATGGCCCTCTTCCATTAAGATGCCCATCATCAAAAGAGATTATTCTAATGGAGAGAGCAGAGAAGAGAGTAGATTAGAATCATTTCAGTGGTTCAGGATGGTGTGTCTGTACCATAAAAAAGTCCTTCACACTCTTAAGAAAATGCTTATTTGAAAAAATAAATTTACTATTTTTATTAAAGTATACACAAAATAAACCTATACAAAACTATCTCTCCTGTAGGAAAAAGGAAAAAGAGAGTGGAATTAAGTAGACTGAGCATATTTTACAGTTACTATGACATGTAATACATTTCTTAGCTCACAACTCCGAAGAAAATTTGAATAAAGTTACCTTGTAATCACAATTTTACAAGGAAATACAAATGTAAAGAAATTCTACATTTTTCCCCTATCCAATTCTTAGATATAAAATTGTTGAGTTTGGAGATTACAAACTTTGAAGTGTGCAAAAGATCAAGACATCATTACTTTTGACTTTTAGACACGATGCAGGAAATTATTGTTTTAGGTGCATGGTCTGGGAATCAAACCCAGGTCTCCCGCATGGAAGGGAGACATTCTAACCACCGAACTACGTGTGCACCCTGAACAAAAGTTATTTTTTGACAGGTCTTTTCGAAACAACCTTTTGGTGATCATTCCTAAATTCAATGCTGTCTTTGAAGTTGTTTTGAAATTATGCAAACTAATGGAGCTGAATTTGAAATATATATACACATACGGATGGCACTGATGTTGTTCCAGTAATATTGAGTGCAATCAAAATACGGAAAAATCTCAACAGATTTACAGTTGAACTGACTCCTAGTTAGATCTAAAAAATGACCCTACCAAGATATCAATTACATGAAAAAAATAAGTGTCTTATTTTGTTAAGATGTGAATAAGAATTCCAGAGTCCCTGTCTCCAATACTGTCATTGTCGAGTTGCTAAAAAGAAATATCCTCGGCCAGTTCAAAGAGCTAAATGACACTGTGCCCTATAGTTGCATAGCAGTGTAAGAAACAACCCAATTTCTCAAACAACTAACTTCTACTTCAGGTCTTTCATTTGACAGGTATATTTGAAGCTTTAAATACCTTCAGTCTGAAACATCAAAGGGCAAACATCAATATCATTGCTTATTTTAATCTATTTTTAAAAGTTTAAAGTGTATGGAATGCTGGTGTTAAAAAAAAAAAGCTGCATGTTCTAGACTAGATAAATGAGAAAAAAAAGTTCCTGAAAATGATTTTGTAGTTAAAAGAGAAAAGAATCAAGTATTATCTAGTCTATCTACAAGATGAATTTAGGTGGCAGTTTTACTGTGACATGGATGAAAACTATATTTTAACTTTTGAGAGAAGTCTTTACTCGTTGACGTTCCAAAAGGTTTTCAGATTTCAGTTTAAATTCACTTGCCAATATAATTCCTAGAAAACTACTTAAAAGAAAATTTGGATAAAATATTTCCCTATTTAATATAAACTGATTGAATAGACTTTTCCAGTCTCTATCCCATGTATATCAATTTACCTTCAGGAACGTGCTTTTGTTTTTAATTTCTGAACTGAAAGATGAATCATCACAGTTGACTTGAATGTGAAAGTAACTGCTGCCACCCTTAATCTTCTACTCTTGATGTACACTCAACAGCCTCAGTCCATTTGGAAATTACTAAAGACTACCACAGTTTATTTGCCTTAAACTTGAAATGTAAGTTTTCAATGATATGACTGAAATTCTTATTTATCCCAATTCAAGTAATAAATAACTAAATTCTTATACAGCTTCTAGGAACAAATTGCTCATTATTTAGAAAGGTATGACTTCATTTTAATGTTTAAAGTGTTTTAATGGGATTCATTTGTTTAGTCATTGCAAAACCCTTTTATATCTCCGAAAAGTTAATGACTTTGATGATCAAATGGTTTCAAATAGCCAAGTCTATGTCTGCTATTTACTAGTCTGCCTATACAAGCAAAGTACCTAACTTTTTTCATCTGTAAACAAACAATGAAATAACTATTGATAATTACAAAGATAACACATAATATTTTGCTCAGCCATAAATAAAACAATTTATTTTAAAAGTACTTAATAAAGTATAAATTATTACTTTAATATATGAGTTATTATTATTCATGCTTTTCCAAGTCAGCTAAAGTAGATAATACTTATTTTTAAATAAGTTATTCAGATGGCTTGAGTTAATTGCCTCTAGAATTTTTTATTATAAAAGAAGAAAATGTTTTTGCCTTGCACCCTGTATCAATGGAAAACATTTCACTCAAACTGAAAATATAATTTGCATGGATATTTTATTTGGTAGAGTACATTTTAAAAGCTCTAAAATAAGACTATGCTGGTAATGGAAAACAATGTTTAGCATTAACATTGAATAGGCACAAAGAGCAGTGCTGTAATTAGACATACTTAGACATGTAACTAAAGAAGATATACCTCTGGGAGAAACTCTAACTGCAGTTACTATTTTCAAACAAATATAGGACTTGAAAGTACCTATTTCAGTGCTGATATTAAATATCTCACTATGTTTCCATTATAAACCCTTCTTTTAGGGGTTTATAACTGGGCCATAAAAACTCACTTCAATTACTCCTTGACATCCAAAAAAGCTATTATAGCCTCCTGGGAAAATAATAAGCATAATTTTAGAATGTATATATAAAACTATTGATATATTGTGTTGACCTATTTTTAAAAATGTACTTGTGGCAACTAATTTCCTTTATCAATTTGCTGAATCATTTTACTGTTTTCGGTTCCATTAGCCTAAAAGGAAAAATATGATTAAATTCAGTGTCCTTTCAATTGTTTCTAAACGTGATTAATCTAGTGTCAACAAAGTATCACTGTACTTCAGAACATGCTGGCTGGGCTCTAAATTTCAGGGGAGGGTCAATCCCCTTCAGTGGCAATAATAACACGTATATTTTTCTGATTTGTTGTTGTATTGCTACTGTCATGAATTTCTATTGCAAAATTTGGGTTTAGTCCAAAAATCTGATATTAAATTAAAGAAACAAAGAGACTTAAGAAGAAATATATATGTTGTCTTTTGATGATTTCTTAAGAATGAAGAAGGCTTGATATCCATTACATTTTATTCAAGTAAAAGACCAGCCATTTTTTCCCATAGTTATTCATATACGGTGCCAAGAGAACCCAAAGACCTCCCACGCTTCACTAATTTCAAATATCAAAGGACTGTCTTGAAAAAGAAATGCCTTTGTTGCCTTTTATTTGAGCATGCTCTCTCAAGATTCCATTTCTCTTGCAGAATTTTTTTTTTTCATTTCAACTGCTGAAAAGTTCTTCCCACTTAGATGTGTCTAGTGCTTAATCCTTTGGTTTTCATGTTGTGAGGTTGGGTCATTTAAAAATGGTGTAGATAGAATAGATTTCTAAAAATCTACTATGGTCACTATTGTTATTATTATTAATAGTTAAAAGCAATAACAACAATGCAAGGAATCACACTAGTAAGCACTCTTTATGAATACTGTCTATATGCCTGGTATGGTATTAAATTCTTTATAAGCATTTTCTCAGTGAATTCTCAAAATAGCTCTCTTGAGGTTAATGTACATTTTTGAGGGGAAATGGATTCAAAGGGATAAGATGAGAGATCCAATATCATATAGCTAATCAGTAGCAGACCTGGAGCCCAAATTCCGTCCTAATGATGAATTTCATGTTTAACGATCAAATTCTACCTATCTCTCTACTTTGGAAGAAGGCAATTTATGATTTGATTAAATTAAATGTTCTGACAACAGGAAAAGATAGTGGGCCCAAGTTGTAGATAGGTAACATGACAGCAAGTAGCTAAATTGCTCTACAGTTGATAGAATAGTAGATATATATATATATTTATACTTTTGCCCTCTTAGAAGCTAATCTTTAAATTTACTATACACCTTGCTATTCTAGTCTAAAATGTTAGACGAAACAAATGGTCTATTTTTAAAATAACTGTCAAAAAGAATAACACTATTTACCTTTTGAAATCAGCAATGGAATATTAATTACATGAAGCTAATAAAATATTTGACATTTAAGAGGTCTTAAATGGCTTCATAATACTTACACTTTTGGTCTTTACCAAATAGTCAAATATCATCTGGCCCATAATTAACATATAAAAGCCAATGAATCTAGCTATGCATACTTTTTTTTTTTTTTATTTAACTCTGCAATTACCACTTAGTAGTTCATAAAACTGGTTGGGAAATAGTTTGAGATGCTTAACAATAGATTTGTAATTTTTAACTTAAGAGACTGTGATTACATAAAAAATAAACAAAAATTCAGCAAAGAGAATTTCTAAAGCTGCACAAGGATGTTCACATTAAAATCATTGATACGCATTTCACATTTATAATCATTCCGATTTAAAAACTCAGCACATTGTAATATTTAGATCTCCCTCATATCAATCTGCCCCTCACATAATACTTTCTTCTGTGTGAATGGGACTTTTATTCTCAGCTGCTCAGGCCCAAATCTTCTAACCTATTCCTTACTCCTCTTTCCCACACATCCTACATAAAATCCAGCAGCAAGTCCTGTTCACAGTACCTTCGAAATGTATCCAGAATCTGGCCCCATCTCACCACCTTCACCACTGTCACCTTGGTCTAATCAGTAGCACCCTGGCCTTGACTTGGTTAGTAGCTTCCTGCCCAGTCTTGCTGCTTCGCCCCCTGCTTTCATGCTCCCTTACATGCAGCAACCAGTGCACCCCGTTACCACTTGCCAAATCCTACCAGTAAAACCTGATCCTGCACACTGTCTCTGCTGCCCTACATGACCTGGACCTTTGCTCCTTCTCTGTTCTCATTCAGCCCCTCCTCATTTTTCCTTTTGCTCCCTTTGTTTTTGCTACATCAGCATCCTTGCCTTGAATACCCTAAGCCCCTATGCCTTCCTGTCAGCCCTCCTCTCCGCCCCAAATACTCTTCCTCCAGATTTCTGCACAGACCCATTTCCTCACCTTTTTCAGCTCTCTGTGCAAGTGTCATTTATCAGAAAGCCTTTTCAGTCCACTCTACATAAAATAATTAGCTCCATTGCTCTCTATATGGTCACTTTGTCATTTTAATAACAGCTGTCATACTGTAGGCACTCCGCTAAACATATTACAAACATTATCTCATAATCCTCAAAACAAGTCTGAGAGGTTGGTTTCATTATTTCTTCTCTACGGTGAAGCCTAGAGAGTTTAAGCGACTTACTGAAATACATGCAAAACCCTAGAGTCATGGCTAAAATGCAAACTGGGTCTTTGTAGGCCTTGTTCTGTATAAGCTACCTAATACCTAATCACTTTTATTCTTCACTACTCTCCCCATTTTTACAGATAAGAAGTGTAAGTCTCAAAAAGGTTAAGATAATTGTTGAAGATCACATGGCTAGTTAGTAGCAGAGCAGGGATTCAAACCCAGCTCTGTCATCAGGTATTCACAGCCCTGACAGGATGAATGGGATGCAGAGAGAGAATGAGGATTTTGTTCACTTATGCAAGTCTCATGTGAGGAAGTGTCTAGTTCAAATCTATAACTGGGCTGATGTAGAAATATAAGAGAATACACATATGATATGGAACATTTCCAATACTGACTTTATCCCAGAAATTATTTAATTTCAGATTGAGATTCGTTTGATTCCCACTGATGCTTTCCTTCTTCTATTTGCTAATTCTATCCTCTTAAAAACATACCGCTAAATCCCCTTTTAGTCTATGCTATATTTGATTATTTAATTAAGATCCCTTAAAAATAACAATTTGAAACAGCCCTTAAATATATTTTAACCATAATATAAAGTATATCTTTCTCAATCTTTGAAGTATACCATTGCACTAAAGCCATAATAAAAATTTCCCCTTATCGTCTGTATATTTAGTGGGAGAGAAGGATCAACTGCACCATACACTTGCTGTATACACAAATCAGCATGTGTATAATATGATTCAATAATTGTCATGGGTGAGAAATATCATTTCTGCACTGGAATCAAATATAACCCTGATGTAAAGGGCATAATATATAAATTCTCCCCAGGATACACTGAGCTACCTCTGGTACATCAACATCAAATACCCAGAACCAAGAAAACATGTGTAATTGTCCAATAGTTGGTGTTAGATAAAAAGTAATAAATAGAACATGGTTATAGAAGAAATGTCTTCTGCTTTGAAAATAAATGTTTCAGGTTTGTCTCAGCATTTACGCAACAGCAGGAGAGAGAAGACAAATTATCTTGTGACAACAGTTTTCAGTATATCAGTAATACCATCGCATAATCAAATTTGTATTAAAGATGTTTAAAAGTATCTTTGGAAAGTATGGATTAAAAAATGGAATAAATTAAATTTCTTACATCACTAAAAAACACCATTTAAAAATCTTCCCAATTTTAGGCCATTTACTTTTTTCCTTATTTTTTTTAAATTAAGGTTTTAAAGTTTCATTTAGCTTGTACTTATTTCCATTTTTTTCAGTTTTTTCATTTCTATTTGTCTGTTCAGCTTGAATAAGTCAGATCCCCAAATGTGAACCTTGGAACTAAACACAATTTTCCTTATGGAGGCAAAACAATAATAACGGTGTTGATGAAAATCATTTTGCTATTTCTAATCATAAAGCTGTCCTTGTGAATTATTTTATTATGCACATTTGTGTGAATTTTTATGTCCTAGATTATCGTATTTTTAGAGATTTCTACTAAATTAACTATGATGTCTTCGTTAGTCTCATTCCTGAAGCTAATACTGAAGGTTTGTTGATTCAATGCGGCAGGATAAAGTAAACTGTAAGGTACTGGGGACTAAATCTAGTTAAACTACACATAGTAAGGTTTTTGTGTTGCATTTTAAATTTAATTATTATTAATTAAAAATAAATAAATAAAATAAAATTTACCTTAATTGCAAAAAAGCTTTGTAAAAATGAAAATTTTTAGACATGTTTCTAATGTTCCTAACTTTCTGTTTCAGGCAGGTCAGAGCAAGCATTTGCTTAACACGAGCTTAGTACAAAAATCCAAAGATCTTTGACAAACATAGGCCACAACATTAAATAAATAAATAGCTTCTACACGAGCTTTTTTGTATCAAATACAGTTTTATTTCTATTACAGTAAACATACAGGTCTCAAGTATACTGCTCAATAGTCTTTGGAAGATAATTCTCTTATCATAACTGAATATGATAAGTAATTTTTCCACCATTCTTGGTAAAAACACTTGAGCAGAAATTCAACTGTATGCTGATAAGGCATAAAATAATATTCTGCTAAATAGTTTTCTATTGTTATTTCTCATCAACCTAAGCAAAATTAAATGACTAATGTAGTATGCTTTGGATTCCCAAAAGCTCTTGTTTGAACAACCTTCTTGAAGTTTCTTTACAAAGACTTTTATAACTTGCTTATGATTTCAAGTAAAATTTGAATTAATATCAAATTAAGATAGTTAAACTTATAATTAATATATTTCATAATTATCATTTATGGGTTAAATATACTTGTACTCCTGTTGTGTCATTAATTTAAATGAAATATTAGTCTTTCAGTTTATATATGTTTGTATTTATAATATTTCATTTAGCTGTATAAACAATATTTATAGAATTTCATTAGTTTAAAAAAATTAGTCATATGATTACATTTATTCAACTGTCATCCTTTCATTGTTGAATCTTAAAAAATGTTTCAGCATGTTCAAAAATATTTGTTTAATTGTGAGAAGATAGTGGAATGGGAAACTCCAACAATCAGTCTTTCTACCTGAACAACTATTAACAGATAGGAACTGCCTTAATCAACAATTTGAGAACTCTGGAGTACAGTAAAATATGGTACAGAATCCAGGGAAGTGCAGGAGAAAGAGGCTTGTAAGTTAAAGTGCTAAAATACATAAAAAGCAATGATAAACTTATGGCTTTGGACATAAAATGTATAAAGATAACAGCTGTAACAAGTAAAAAAAAAAGGTAGGGGTGGTGGTGGGGTACAGGAACATGCATACGTATGCTAATGAAGATGAGTTGGTTCAAATCAAGTTTGACTGTTATATATTTAGGATATAAATTTTAATCCCATGTTAAGCATTTGAAAAATTTATACAGATAGAAATGAGAAGGGAGTCTATCTGGTACAGTACAACAAATCAAATATAAATATAAAAGAAGACATTAATAAAGGATTTAAGAGACCAAAAAAAGTATAAGACTTAAAAAGACTAAATGGCAAAGTGGAAGAAGAAAATTCTATCTTATCAGTAGTGACTAACTGTAAACAGATTAAACTCTAGAGTCAAAGGCCGAGATGGGATGAACATATAAAAAGCAGGACACTACTATGTGTTATTTACAAGACACCTTAGCTGATTCAGACAATTTCTGCCTGCCTTCTCCATCACCCTAAACAGAATATCTATACATTTTAGCCTTAATTCCCATTTACCTGGTAACCTTTATTCCAGATTTTGACTCTATTAGTTTGCCTATTCTAATTACTTCTTTACTGTAAGATCATATAATATTTGTCCTTTTGTATCTGGTTTATTTCAATCAACAAGATGTCTCCAAGGTTCATCTGCATTGTTGCATGTATCAGAACTCCTTTGTTTTTACAGCTGAATAATATTCCTCTGTTTTTTCATATCATATTTTGTTTATCCATTCATTGGCTGATGGACATGTGGGTTTTCTCCATCTTTTTGTAATTGTGAAAATGCTGCTATGAACATAGACATGCAAATATTTGTTCAAGTCTCTGTTCTCAATTATTTGGGGTATATACTTAAAAGTGGGATTGTGAGCAGCATGGTAATTCTGTAATTTCTGAGGAACTGCCAAACTACCATTCACAGCAGCTGTGCCATTTTACATTCCCACCAACAAATGAGTGCTCCTATTTCTCACATCCTCTCCAACACTTGTGATTTTCCATTTTTTAATAGTAGCAATTCTAGATGTTTGTGAAATGGCATCTCATGGGGTTATGATTTGCATTTTCCTAAGCACCAAGGTTGTTGAGCCTCTTTTCATGTACTTTTTGATAATTTGAATATCTTATTGGGAGAATTATCTATTCAAGTCTTTTGCCTATCTTTGAATTGGGTTGTTTGACTTTTTGTTGTTGAGTTGAATGATTTCTTTACATATTCTGTATATTATACTCTTATCGGATATGTATTTTCCAAACACTTTCTCCCATTGTGTAGGTTGTTATGTTACTTTCATGATAAATCCTTTGGTGCAAAAAAGGTTTTAATTTTGATGAGGTGCCATTTGTCTATTTTGTTGGGGTTTTTGTGTGTGTGTGTGTGTGTAAAGTCTAATAAACCATTGCCTAATGCAAAATCCTGAAGATGCCTCTCTATGTTTTCTTTTGGGAGTTTTGTAGTTCTTGCTCTTATATTCTGGTCCTTGATCTATTTTTAGTTGATTTTATTTATGATGTGAGGTAGGGTCCACCCTCATTCTTTTGCCTATGGAAATCCAGTCTTTCTAGCACAAATTGCTGAAGAGACCATTTTTTCCCAATATATGGGGTTCTCTTCTTTCTCAAAATTCAGTTGGCCATAAATAAGAGGGTTGATTTTTGAACTCTCAATCAGATTCCACTGGTCTATATGCCTGTCTTCATGCCGGTACCATGTCATTTTGATTACTGTGGTTCTGTAAGAAGTTCTAGGATCAGGACGTATGAGTCCTCCAATTTCATTCCTCTCTTTCAAGATGGCTTTGCCAATTCTGGGCCCCTTATCTTTCCATATAAGTTTTATGACTGGCTTTTCCATGTCTGAAAAGAAGGTTGCTTAAATTTTGATTGAGATTGTGTTGAATATGTAAATTTCTCTGGGTAGAATTGGCATTTTAACAATATTTGGCCTTCTAATCCATGAACACAGAAGGCCCTTCCATTTATTTAGGTCTTTTATTTCAAGTGTGTTAGATTGTACACTGCATTTGTTTTGTTTTTTGTTTAAATTTCCTTTTACCAGGCTGTGTCACCATTTGGGTAATTCTAGAGTTTTTTGACTGAGATTTTTATCTATAGTTATCCACACTTACCTTTTTCCTTTACTTCTGTTTGATAGCCAATGAATGAGAAAATATCATTTGTACTTGGGGTGATAGTACATATATTTCTACATTGCACTGAAGGAGGAGTCTTTGTTTTTGTTTCTTAAATGTTTATTATTTTAGGGTAATTTCAAAAGTAAGTATAGGAAATTTTGGATTCCACAATTTTAAAATCAAAAGTTTAATTAAAAGTGGAAGCAATCTCCCCAACTCATCTTATACAACTAGAACAAATAACATATCAAAATCCAACAAGGACAGTAACAAAGTGGAAAATTATAAGCTCATCTTGTTTATGTACATAGAGGGAAAAATTCTAAACAAAAAATTAGTGGCAAAATACAGAAATATAACAAAGGATAATACATGATTATGACAGGTGATTTGTTACAGAAATGCAATCATAGATTAACATTAGAAATATCTATCAATGTGATACAGTATACTAATAGATTAATGGAGAGAAATTAAATGATAATTTCAAGAGAAAGAGGAAACTAATTTGATCAATTTCAGTATCCATTTTTTTAAAAAAAGAGCTCTTAGCAAACTAATCCTGGAAGTATGATTATCTTGGCTGATCCTGAGCTATAAAATATCTATTAGAAGTCATTTTAATTAATGGTGTCAGGTTTAAAATCAAGGATAGAGGACATGAATGCCTTTGATTACCATATCCACTCAATTTTGAACAGAGGACCTTAATTAGAATAGTAAGGCCAAAGGAAAATATAGTCACAAAACTATCATAACTCTCAAAAATAGTATTTATATGTAGAAAGTTGCCACGTTAAAATAATCAATACACGTAGATCAATTATATGCCAAAAGGACAGCCATAAATTATTCAACAATTAAAAAAAACCTGATACTATATGGTGGCAGCAAAAATCAAATACATGGAATAAATGAAAAGAAATAGGTGCAAAAGGTCTACAAGAATAATTCGAAAACTTCATTCAGAGGCTTTAAAGGAGATTAAATAATTGGAGACATATCATATTTATAGATTGAAGATTCAGTAAAATAACAACACAGGTTTTGCCAAACATATCTATAGATTCTATCTGAATCTAATCCAAAGCCAAAAGCCAAAAAAAGCTTTTTGTAAATTGACAAGATGATTCTAAAATATATTTAAAAAAATGCAAATTGTCAAGCATAGCTGAGAGGCTCTTGAAGAAAGTGAGGTAGGAGGACTTCTTATACAAGGTATCAAAGCTTAATCTAAAGCTGCAATGATTCAGCCTATGTTATCAGTGCAGAGACAGAAGGGGAAGCCAATAGAATCAAATAAAGAACACAGAAAACAGACCCATGCATATTTAAAACCTCAATTTACAACAAAGATGACATTGCAGGAGCAATTTTTCATTAAATGGGGTTGACGTAAATGGTAAATTATGGGAACATTTTCTTGACCCTCTACTTCACTACATTCACAAAAACAACTCTACATAGATTAGATACTTGAATAAGAAAAGCATAATTTAGGGAAGTTACGAAAACACAAAAATTTAGGAAACATAAAAATATCTTCACAAATTTTATTACCATGCAAAACATGGTAATGTTTTGCAGCCAGGAGCCAAAAGTCACTAACTATAAGGAAAAAGATTGATAAAGTCAACTGTAGTAAAATCAGGAAGATATATTAATCTAAAGAAACCATGGAGAAAGCAAAAAGACAAGTCTAAAATGAAGGAAAATATTATAACACATGAAACCAATATAAGACCCATATCCTCAATATTTAAAGAATGCTGTCCACCTAGGCAGAAAAAGATGGGCAAAGGAAACAAAATATTTAACGGGTAATTTAAAAAAGAGAATTTCCAAAATTACTCATAAACATATGAACAGCTGTTACACTCAGTTGTCATTAAGAAATTCAAATTAAAACAAAAATAAGGTAAAACAACCACTAGACAAACAAAATAAGAAAATCTCAAGAGTTGGCAAAGATATACATGAACACATACACTGCAAAAGGGATTGTAAATTGAGACAAAGTAGCATTTAGAAAAATTATTTAGCATTATTTATTAAAATCAGATGTACACATACTCCATGACTGAGTAACAACTCTCCTAAAATACACCCAACAGAAATGTATAAAAATATGCATCAAGACATGCACAAGTATATTTATAGCAGCATTATGGATAACAATCAGAATTTAAATATTATTATATTCATATACTGGGACTCTACAACAATGAAAATCAGTGAACTATTGCTGTATGCAATAACATGGATGAATCTTTATTCAAAATTTGAGCAAAAAAATATACAATCCATTTTTTAAAAGCGCAAAGTGGCAAAAATAAATAATATTTTTTGGAGATAAATACTGGTTTGGCACAGTTATACAAACTGCAAAGAAACAATTAACACTAAAACTGGTAGTGATTATCTCTACAGGGAAGGGAGGGTGATGTGATAAACAAAATGGACATGTGGGTGCTTCTGGGGGAAATTCCTGTTGGCCAACTACTTAAAAGTTAAAACTTTTATTGGTATGGCTTCAATTGGTAAAGCATTGTTTTTGCTCATTCTTATCAAATATCAATTGATGAGCTCTTGGAAAGTCAGGCTTCATAGAAATGGCTTTGCTGGCCTGGGGTCTTGGGTCACTCTAGATAGTTTAACAATGTACTTTAGGTTGGGTGTTTGGGTAATGTGGTATCAGCTTGACCACTGGAGGGCTGCAGACTGAAGTCAGTCACATGGACATTCAACCACACAGCATGACAGAGCCCAAACAACATCTCCAGACACCAACACTTGGGATGACATCCCTCTTGTTAGCAGTATTCCATTCATCTTGCCACACATCAATGTTGATTAAGTAATGCTGTCCACAACTCCACAGGGAGAGGGCAACTGAAAGCTCTGTGTTTGGAACTTTCCTGGACTCTGCATTATGGGCCTCTTTCCTTGGCTGATTTTTATTTTGCTATGATTATAAATTATAAAGTTGCTGTAATAAATTAAAATCATGAGTTTAACAACTTTCAGTGAGCTTTGTGATGGAACCCCCCAAATTGGAATTGATATCAGAAGTCAGGGTTGGTCTTGTGGACTATTTCCTAACTTTGCATGTATTGTCAGAAGTAAGGGTTGCCAAGCAATCTGGGAAGAAGGTTAAAATGTATATGTAAAGTCCCTTGAGGGACGGGGGGAAAAAGGTGAAAAAATTAAACTTCTCCACCTGGGGAAGACCTGATACTCTTGCCATCACTGGGGACTGCCCATTTGACAGTCCAGGCCTTCGATCTTGAGGCTTACCCTTACGAAACTTATTCCTTCAAAGGAGAAGCTAAGGCTACATATGATTATGCCTAAAAGTCATCCCTAGAGAACCTCTGTTGTTGCTCATACATGGACTCTCTTTCTAAGCCAACTTCACAGGTAAATTCACTGCCTTCCCCTCCTTCATGGGACATGATTCCCAGTGGCATAAATTTCCCTGGCAATATGGGACATGATTTCTGGACATAAGTCTGGTCCTGGCATCATGGAAGTGAGAAAGTCTTCTTGATGAAAAAGGGGAAGAGAAATACAACAAAATAAAGTTTCAGTGGCTGAGAGATTTCAAACAGAGTTGAGAGTTCATTTTATGCGATATATAGATATACTATTTCAATTTTTGGTGTTTTGGAGTAGCTAGAGGGAAATACCTGAAACTGTTGAACTGTAATCCAATAGCCTTGATTCTTGAAGATGACTGAATAACTATAGAGCCTTTAAGGTGTGAATAACTATAGAGCTTAGTGTTGGACACTCCCTTTATCTGGTGGATGCACAGATGAGTTAAAAAAAAAAAAAAGACAATAGGGGGTAGGTGAATATGGGATATTTTAGGTATTCATTTTTACTTTTATTCTTATTTTTATTTTTGGAGCAATGATAGTGTTCAAAAATAGATAGGGATGACAAATGAACAGCTATATGATGATACTGTGAACCACTGATTGTACAAATTGGATGATTACATGAATATATAATATATTTCAATAAAATTGCATTTAAAAAAATAAGAAGTAAGGGTGGGCTTGGGGACCTCCCTTAAACTTAGTACATACTTACATTGGAAGGTTACATTGTTCTCAGTCTACTGAGATCTGATAGATCACATGGGAAAACACCAGAAATGTTTCTTTCATTATTTCTGCTTTATTATTTCTTCTTATTGTTTGGTTAATATTAACACTCAGTTGATCCCAACTATCTGTTGATCTTTTTCAATTATTTTCAACAAAATTTGCTTTTCATTGCTGTTTGCTTTTCTCCTGTTGCTTTTCATTGCTGTTATCAGTATCACAAAGAAAAAATATAATCATGACTGCCCATCACAAATATAAAGGAAAGGCAATACTTGAGTTTGGTGTGATTTGGCCAAACTTTGGAACAGTAGACAGTAGCTAGGGGTGAAGTGAATGCACAGCAAAGTCAGACACATCTGGATTCCTGTCCTGATACACCACTTAGGCAAGTTATTTAACTAACTTGCAGTTATTTCCTCTGTAAAACAGGGATAATTGTACCTACCCAATAGGACAATTGTGAATACAGTTAATGCACGTAAAGTACTCTGATAATAAATAGAAAAAAAGTAAATTTCAATAAATATTATTATTATTTTTATTGCACAAATCAATGACATTAATGAATAATGCCTTGGAAAAAGCTCTCAACATCACATTCAAAGTTATATTATCTTCATTAGGTTTTTTTCCCATATCCACATACTCTTCTACTTTATGTTCTTTTCCTCATGCGACAATATTTTTGAAAAATGAAATTAAATTAGTTGATTTTATTAATTTGAAAACTTTATCTTTGCAAGTAATACTTATTATTTTATTGTATATCATATCAGAAGACACATATAATGATTTATTTATTATTTATAAAAGCTTTCTCTGGAAATGTGTTCTGAGCTTCCAACAATGGAGCTAAACAATCATGTATACTTGTGTTGGCACACATTGTACTAACATTTCTTTTCTTGAAATATAGGGCAAGTAGACATACTGGCAAATTATGATTTTATTTAAAGTTTACCAGATTTCAATTTAGAATAACATCAAAGGAAATGTCAATAGAAATCATCAGTGTTCTTCAGGCACAAAATATTCAATTGTCATTCAATGCCAAATTTTTTCTCATTAGTACTGGTATATTAACTTTGAAATTGCAGCACATACATAAATAACTTCTGATGCCAATGATTATTTCCTATGGCACTGAATGTTTTAATAGGCACTGAATGTTTAGCTCTTTGAGCAAAGGCAATATTAAAGTAAGTGAAATATTATATTCAATAGATCGATCTCTCTTGCAAGATTTGCATTCATTCACCAATGTGATGGACATTGCTCTTTCTGACAGAGTTGGAGAATTTGTGCCCTTCTCTGTATAAACACTTATGACCCTCTGGACAACTGTCTGAACATGCTGTCCACTTGGGGACAGATTGCTGTAGCCATGACCGCTCTCTGGTCACCTTAGCACCTTCCTTACCCAAATGGAGTTTTTTTTTTTTTTTTCATAACCTAAATTCAATGATTAGATATTTAAATGCTCTTAGATGCTCCTTTAATTTTTCATTTCACTCTTAGTAACTTCTCAATGATTCATTTGCAAGATGCAAAGATCTTCCTACCACAAAATTAATTAAAGATAGCTTAGCCTCAGCTCAAATTTCTGGAGTCTGACCTTTGTTTCAATTAGTGAAGTTGCACTGTTATATTACCAAAAGTACTGAAATTCCAAAAAAAGGGTATCATCCTCAAAAATATTTTTCTGAATCTCAGAGTGAAATTACCTAGGTGAACTATTAAAAACTACATCACTATTAAAATACTCTCATAGTAACCACTAATTAAGACAGTTAATTTCACCTTCTTTAATGAAAGTAACTCAATTGGCATTTGGGCTTTGCTCTCTCTCTTTTTGTTTTCTTTATGCTTATTTACATGCTTTATCAGTGAAGAGCTGCAACTTCAGCAAACCATAAATTTCACTTTTCATAGGCATAATATTTTTCTGGGAACCAAGACTTAATGATTTATGGAGACACATTTCATTTTTAAACCTGTAAAAGAGCTATAACTACAAGACAACAGGAAAAAGGCCTTTTATCAAACACAGAAAAAATAGTAATAATCAAAAATTAAGCAGTAGTTGATTAAAGTTCCCAGGCAGTAACCAAGCATATGACAGTACTGAGATTTAATTTTTTCTTTATTCAATAATGAAGAATTAAGATAAAATGACTTTGACAATTTTAAAATGATTGTGCCTCAATGTTCAATATGAAGATCCTATACATTTTTTATCTTATGGGTCATTGGATTAGAAAAATAAAATTAAGTTTAAAGTAAGGAACAGTATTGACTCTACAGAAAATATGC